>NC_138774.1:141768178-142368178 GCF_965119305.1 Pelophylax lessonae
TTTCAGGCCTTTAGGCAGAGATTCATAGCACCAAATAGCTCTTTTCAGATCTACTTCCGTTTGTGCCTGTTCAATTTGTATCCATATTTTATTTTCCGATTGATGCCACCAATCCAAGATTCTGCTCACCTGAGCTGCCTGATAATATATATAAACATCAGGGATTGCCAACCCGCCCTTCTTCTTTGGTAGGTATAAAATTCTACGTGCTATTCTGGGTTTTTTATACGACCATATATATTTCAGAAATAGGGAATGTGTTGCCTTAAAAAAAGCCCTTGGGATTTTTACCGGTAATGCTCTTATCAGGTAGAGAAATTTTGGTAAGATAATCATCTTCAATAGGTTGCATTTACCAAACCAGGAATGAAGACCTCCCTGCCACTGTTCTAATAATTTCTTCGTCATTTTCAACAAAGGTGGAAAATTTAAGTCATAGACTTGTGATAGCTTTGCCGGTATGTATGTCCCTAGATACTTTACTGCTTCGTCTTTCCATTTGAAGCCAAAATTGCTTTTCAATAGATTAACTTGAGACGCAGGCATCCCCACCCCCATTGCCTCTGATTTTCCATAATTAATTTTTAAATAAGACAAGGTGCTAAATTTTTTGAACTCCTGTATCAGGTTCGGCAGCGAAATTCCCGGATTCGACAATGAAAATAGTAGGGCAATTTTATATTGCCTCCCTTTTATCTTTATTCCTTCAATGTCTTGGTTTAGTCTAACCTTACACAAGAAAGGTTCTACTGTCAGAGCAAATAGCAGAGGCGACAATGGGCACCCCTGTCTTGTACCATTGCTTATTGGGAAAGCCTCAGACAGGAGCCCGTTAACTTTCACCCTTGCCGTTGGTTCTGTGTATACTCTGGCTATTCTATCCAACATAACCTTTCCTAATCCAATGTATCTAAGCACCGAGAACAGAAAGGGCCATCCCACCCGATCAAATGCCTTCTCGGCGTCCGTGCTCAGGACTACACAGGGGATTTCTTTTTCCTTCGCTTCTTGTATTATGTTTAATATTCTTGTAGTGTTATCTCTTGCTTCCCTCGATCTTATGAAGCCAACCTGGTCTAGCTGCACTATGCTCGGGAGGGATCTTGCCAGTCTATTTGCTAAAATTTTAGTATACAGCTTTAGGTCTACATTTAGCAAAGATATAGGTCTATAGCTGCTACACTGTGCCGGGTCCTTGCCTTATTTTAATATTAGTGAAATGTGAGCTGTAAGAGTGTCTCTAGACAGCTTACCCTCTGCGTCTGTTGCATTATACAATTTTTCCATATAGGGACCTAAAATGTGGATCAGTGTCTGGTAATAGCATGCTGTCAAGCCATCAGGTCCAGGTGCTTTCCCCTGTTTCATTGTTTTTAATGTTTGTTGTATCTCCTCAATGGTGATCCTAGTCTCTAAATATTCTCGGTCTTCCTCCTTTAATTTGGGTAGTTGCGATTGAGCTAAGTAGCTTTCCATATCTATTTGCCTAGGAGACATTTCTCTTAAGTTGTACAATGCAGTATAGCAATTTTCAAATTCCACCAATATTTGTGCTGGCAAAGATTTCTTAATGCCTTTTGCTGTAGTAATATGGGGTATATATGACCTCGATTTCTGCCTTTGTATGGATCTAGCCAACGCTTTTCCACACTTGTTACCAGATTCATAGTTTAGCTTATGCCCTTTTTGTATTGCGGCCTTCGCTTTATATTGCAATAGGTCTGTTATTTGCCTTCTAACTGACTTTAATTCTGCTATTGTTTTATCTGCTGCACTTAGAGCATAAACAATCTCTAAAATTCTGAGTTTTTCCAAAAGTTGTGACAGCTGTCTATTCCTTTCCCTCTTAAGGCGTGACCCATGTTTAATAAAAATACCTCTAACTACTGTCTTGTGGGTCTCCCATAACGTTCCTATACTACAGCTAGGCAGGTCATTTATCTCAAAAAAAGCTTTCATCTCTTCCTCTAATTCCTTTAATATCTCCTCCCTCTGTAGCAAACTCTCATTTAGCCTCCACATATTCCCCCTCTGAGTAGGGTTAGTTCCTAGGCTATATATTAACGTTATAGGTGCGTGATCAGACCACGTAATACTTTCTATTCCGGTTTCTTTTACTGCCTGAAGCTGACCATGAGGTATAAAAAAAAAATCTATTCTAGAGTAATTCCTGTGTGGTGTAGAAAAAAATGTGTAGTCCTTTTCAGATGGATGTTGCAGGCGCCAGACCTCAATCAGTTGGGCCTCATATAGAGCCTTTAAAATCCTTTTTTTCATTCCCCCTGAAAGTGTTGAGGACCCTGATGAAGCATCCATTTTTGGTGACATAGGTACATTAAAGTCCCCACCTATAATTAGTTGGCCTTCTGTAAAGTTTGCCAATTCACTCAAAGTTCTGGATATGAACCTGTCTTGTCGGTTATTCGGTGCATATACCGTTGCCATTGTCACTTGTATATCGCCAAATAATCCTTTAACAAATAGAAACCTCCTCTCAGGGTCCTGAACACTATCTTGAAGGGTCCATGGGATCTCCTTTGCTATTAATATAGACACCCCCCGTGACTTTGATTTTGAGTATGTAGAATGATATACGTATGGGAAGTGTTTATTTTTTAGATAGGGTAGTTTATCTGTCCTGAAATGTGTCTCCTGTATAAAGGCAACACTGGTGCGCAGACGTCTTAGATCTGTTACTAGCATGTGTCTTTTCTCTGGTACGTTTAACCCTTTGACGTTATAAGAGACAATTTTTAAGTCCTCCATCTACAGCCGTGGATCACTAAATACAATAAAAAAAAAAAAAGGGAAAATCAAACCCCTCCCTCTTATGACGTGTAAGAGTGACCGGTCTTACACTAAGAACCGTTTCTCTCTCCCGTCAACTTGGATAAATATTTTATCCCGATTTCACACGGCACTTTATGGGTGCCACCTGTGTGTCTTTCTCCGTGGGTCAATATGCCCCGGAGTGTTTCTCTGCGGGCTCTCTAGCACCCTCTCCCGCTCAATCTATCTTCAACCTTTCAAATTGTGAAGCCCAAGCCAGTTTCCCTTCTCTCTAAGTAAAGTGTCCTCTTACTTCAACATAAGGATACAAAAATAATTACAACGTAGAGGGGGGGGGGGGGGGAAGAAAAAAAAAAAGAGAGAGAGAAGAAAAAAAAAAAATTTTTTAGTGTATTGGGTCTTATATGGTCCAAATATAGGGGAGGTCCAAAAAAAAAAGGAAGAACCATCCTTAAGGTGAAAAATTGACCAAAAAAAATAATTTTTTTTTAGTGTTTTGGGTCTTATGTGGTCCAAATATAAGGGAGGTTCAAAAAAAGAAGAACCATCCTTAAAGTGAAAAATTAAAAAAAAAAAAAAATAAAAATTTCTTCTCTCCTTCTCTCCCCCCTCCCCCTCCCAACTATGGCAGGCAGAGGGAGGGGGCACCTAAGTGCATCCCCCCCTCTCCCTCCACTCTCTCCATCTTCCTCCTCTTCCCCTCTTTTGCCCCAATTCCAAAAATAATTAACAAGTCATTTTCCTCTCTTCCTCCTATTCTCCTGTATATAGGGGGTTCCCCCAGATCTCATCACATTCCCCCACCCCACCCTCCCCCTCAGTTAGGGGAGGACAGTGGGCAAAAGGCGGGAGCCAGGGGGAGGAGGGGGAGGGACCCCAGAGCAGCTGGAGCCAAGCCAAAACTAGCTTTTTAGCATCGGGTGATACTATCCCATTCTTGTGCTCCCCTCTGGTTTTCCTCCCCCCCCCGCCCACACCCACGTCCAACCCCTCCCTAAAAAAAAAAAAGGGGGGGCAAAACACACAGTAAATACAGCAAAATCTATCAAGGCTCTTACACCGGTTATTTAGAACAATTGTACTACAATTATTCAGAATATATTAAACAAAACAGAAACAGAATATAATGAGTCCAAAAAGGCAAGAAAAAAAATTTCTTTTTTTTCTTCTTTCTTTTCTTTTTTTTGATATTTTAAATCTTGTGTAATCAAAATATGAGGGAGGTCCAAAAATAAAAAATAAAAGAGAACCATCCTTAGAGTGAAAAAGAAAAATATTTTTAATGTTTTAAGTCTTGTGTAATCAAGATATAGGGGAGGTCCAAATAAAAAGAACCATCCTTAAAGTGAGAGGAGGGAAAAAAAAAAGGGGGGGGGAGGGAGAAAGGGGGGGGGGAAGGCAAACCGATAAAACACAATTTTAAGGGGGCATTGTTCCTCAAAGTGTTCGGGCAAAAATGAGGGATAAAACACAGAACTTAGATCCTTCAGGGAAGTTCTACTATTTTTACAATTATAATTATTCGGGGTCTACTCCTCTCTCTCTTCTCTCTTCTTGCTGTTGTGAAAACTCCATACCTCTTTCCCACGGAATTCGGCCTAGCCAGTTCATCACCTCTATCGGGTCCGACTCTATAAATCGAAAAAAAGCCCCTCTATCTTGATAGGTTTTAAGGATAAAGTAACGGCCATTTCTACTGAATGTCACGGAGAAGGGGAACCCCCATCTATATGTATACCCCGCCTTCCTCGCCAGCTCCAACAGGGGTCTTATAAGAGCTCTTCTCCGTAGCGTTCCTTTGGATAAGTCTGAATATATTTTCACTGGCATTCCTTCCACCAATAAATCCTTAATTTCCCACGCTGCTCTCAATATAGATTCCTTATGCGTATAACGGTGTATCCTACAAATCACATCTCTTGGTCTCATTAGTTCCATTCTTCTAGGACCAGGGGCTCTATGGATCCTCTCGATTTCAAAGTTTTCCGGGTATTTTTCTTTTAAAACTTGTTTAAAGATCCCTGTCGCTATTCCCTCCAGTTTTTCACTGCTTACAGTTTCCGGTATCCCCCGTAGTCGCAGGTTACTACGTCGGCTCCTGTTCTCTATATCCTCAAATTGCAGTTGTATTCTGTCTTCCAGTTCTCTCTGAGTGTCACTTTTTATCTCTAATGCTTCTAGTCTTTCTTTTATCTGGCTGGTGGAGGTCTCCTGTTCTGCTAGATGAGTTTTAATATTTTGTAAGTCTTTTTAACTCCTTGCAATTCCTGACGCTGTTTTTCCTCCAGCCTATTTATCATTTTTTCAATGTCTGCTTTCGTTGGTAATACTTGTAGCATTTTTTTAAGTTCAGAGATCTGTGTGGAAGTCTGTATAGGGGTACTTGGAGCTGACAATTCTCCTTGTCTAGATCCTGGGCTATTTGCACTATTCTCTGAATTAGGGGAAGTGAGCAAAGAGTTAGGCTGGTCACCAGCTTCTGGGCTTGCTGATGCCATTTTTGCACCTTTGGCCGATTTCTGGCTGTTGGTAAAAAATCAACCAATTTCCCCTTCCAGCTTGCTTGTATTTGTCTTTTCTGTATTTTTCCTTCCTTTCCTTCTCTTGGTGAGGGTCATCCTCTCCTTTCCTACCCTTCTCCTATGCCCCCCGTATAAGGACCTTGTTCTCTTGGTATACTGTCTAAGTGATTCTAGAGAGGCAAGTTTCTAGCAGCTAGAATTTTAACCAGACTCTTTCCGATCTTGGTCTATTTTAACTCATTCCCCTTCCATTTAAAGTGTATAGCCCACGACAACAGGAACCATCAAAATATTACTTTCTTTTAAATTCCACATTACACAGACCACAGTACTCACGAAACCAGCTTTCTCCCGAGGTTCCAAGTTTGCCAGCCGTGATGTTCCTATCTGCTCTCCTTTTTTTCTTAATGGTGCAGCTTTTCACACGGGAATACCAGGATTAGGGGAGACGTGGCTACCAGGGAATTGCAGTCCCCCCTGTGGACCCCTCCAGGATCTTCCTGGGGTCCACCGCGGTAGATGGCCCCGCGGTTCCACTTCTCTCCCCTCTACTGATGGTATTGTACCTGGCTGGTCTGGCCGACGAGGCCTTCCCGGTCTAGTGCCTCCCGAGTTGCGCTTCCGGGTCTCTTCACTACCCGGGTAGAGCCGGTGGAAGCAGCGGGCGGGTGACGGCGCCGTTCAGTGTCCACCGAATCGTGGGTCCATTCCTCCTGTCCCGCTTCCTACCGCTGCCTCCTTTCTCCGCTCACTCCGTGGGACCTTCCTACGAGAGCGGCTGGTCCACGGGTTAGTAGTCCGCTGACCCCCCTTGACTAGCTGGCTTGACTTCAGCGTCTATGGAAGCTCGAGCCGGGAGAGGTGCACACCACCGCTGAGAGCCTCGCAGAGCACACTCACATGGTAACTTCCGGGGGCGGGCCCCTCCTTTTAGTGGTATTTGACTAGCTCTGCGGTTCTTATTTTTTGCACTATAAATAAAAACTATTAAAAAAAAAAAAAGAAAATTCTTACTGTACTTTCTGCTTTAAAACACATCCAATAAAAAAAAAAAAATCAAATCTAAATCTAATTTCTTCATCAATTTAGGCCAATAAAGATTCTGCTATATGTTTTTGGTAAAAAAAAAAAAAAAAAAAATACCAATAAGCGTATATTGAATGGTTTGAGCAAAAGTTATAGAATCTACATACATTGGTATAGATTTATGGAATTTTTATTTTTTTTATTAGTAATGGCAGCGATCAGCGACTTATAGCTGGACAAAATTGACACTTTTTGGGGGAAATTTTTAAAAAATTGCTAAAAATATGAACTGCAAATATACCTCTCCCATTACTGTAAAAAAAGGTGAATGCTGAAACCTCTACTTCAACCGCTGATAGAAAAGAGGATGAAAGTTGTCCTTTCATATACTCAGCTCTCCCTTTGAATGATTAACCACTCCCATATATAACCATTTAAAGGCTATCATGGATTGAGAACTTCTTCCATTACACCTTACACTGGCCCTGTTTCTACCACAGCTTTATTAGATTCCAGTTACAGACTATTTTTGCATTTCCATACCACATTACCCAATGCTGGCCTAAGAAAAATTGGACCCCCAAAAAAGCTTTTCCTCTCTTAAGACCCATATCTGGATTCAGTTTTCTCTCCTTTGAACTTTATCACCTAATGTACCATACTTATTTGGTGAGTCCTATGCCCTATTTAGGCAACCTAGACAGCAATTTTACTGACCCTTCATTGACAACAATCAGTGTAGGCCATATGTGGTTTTTATGCACCCTCATTTGACTCTACCCCCATCCATAGTAACATGGACAGCCCAAAATCTAATGGCCACATGTTTTGGGACACAATGTGTTGTTTTTTTACCCTAAATATTAAAACAATACTACAACAATTGTGTGTCTCAAGTCTTAAGTTTCAAGTTTTTAATATTTTGCAATGCTTTCTTTAACCTGTTGCTAATTTTCTACCAACCCCACTATTTGAGACACTCTCTTTTCCTTTTTAGCCCTCTTCTCCACCTAGATCAGAGCTTGCCTTCTTTCTCCCTACTTGTGCACCTGTACCTTGGAGCTCACCACCTTGGGTGGTAAGCATTTTCTTTTATCACACAACATTGCTACACCAAAAACACCAAAGCCCCTTGAGGTCCTATCACACAATACTTAGCTCCAATATCACAATATTGCAGAGATTTGAATTTAACTGGGGAGTTGAGGCTCTAACACATTCCTCTTGCAAAAAAAAACACTTCCCTACTCATATAACCTTAAATACTTTAAAAAACTATCCACAGTTTTATTTTAAAAGCACATCAATAAAATGAGGGGAGCGGCCATGTGATTTTCCAAAAGATTCTATTTACACAGATTGGCGCTCTTCAGGGGGTCATCGGGGCGGAGAGCAATGCGCCCCGACACTCGCCACTTTTCTGATGTCTGGGCTGTGATTGGTCCAGACTCCAGCCTGGAAAAATCACAGTAGGTCATGGACCTGGTGATGTGACGCGTGGGGGCGGTGCACCGCCCCGGCGTTACGATTACCGCTTCCGGCTTCCGTTCCCGCCCGAGGAGTGTCGGACAGGAGAAGACAGAGGACGGAGAAAGAGAGCGAGAGCCGTGTGACGTCCAGGACCAGTCCAGGAGTCGGATCGGAACTTCGGGCCCGGCGATCGCCTTCCTGCGTGCGATGGTGCAACACCCAGAGTCACTCCAGACCAGTCCGCTCCGCATTCGACTCCGCATCATCGCAGCCAGGCCCAGGCCGCAGGCGCGCAGAGAGTCCGCAGGCCGCAGCGTGAGGTCACTCCACACTTAAGAGTCCAGCAGCAGCCCGGTAAGCGTCAGTGATGACGAGTGAAGTGATTGTGAATCATGATGTGAATGATGCCTCTCTCTGCATTGATGGGGAGGGCATTCTGCATTGATGTCTGATCAATAGGGGCACAGCATCAAGCTGGTGGTCACGGTCTGCATTGATGTCTGATCATTGGGGGCACAGCATCAAGCTGGTGGTCACAGTCTGCATTGATGTCTGATCATTGGGGGCACAGCATCAAGCTGGTGGTCACAGTCTGCATTCTGCATTGATGTCTGATCATTGGGGGCACAGCATCAAGCTGGTGGTCACAGTCTGCATTGATGTCTGATCATTGGGGGCACAGCATCAAGCTGGTGGTCACAGTCTACATTGATGTCTGATCATCATTTGGGGCACAGCATCAAGCTGGTGGCCACAGTCTGCATTGATGTCTGATCATTGGGGGCACAGCATCAAGCTGGTGGTCACAGTCTGCATTCTGCATTGATGTCTGATCATTTGGGGCACAGCATCAAGCTGGTGGTCACAGTCTGCATTCTGCATTGATGATCATTGGGGGCACAGCATCAAGCTGGTGGTCACAGTCTGCATCTGCATTGATGATCATTGGGGGCACAGCATCAAGCTGGTGGTCACAGTCTTCATCTGCATTGATGATCATTGGGGGCACAGCTGCAGCATCAAGCTGGTGGTCACAGTCTGCATCTCCATTGATGATCATTGGGGGCACAGCTGCAGCATCAAGCTGGTGGTCACAGTCTGCATCTGCATTGATGATCATTGGGGGCACAGCTGCAGCATCAAGCTGGTGGTCACAGTCTGCATCTGCATTGATGATCATTGGGGGCACAGCAAGCTGGTGGTCACAGTCTGCATCTGCATTGATGATCATTGGGGGCACAGCAAGCTGGTGGTCACAGTCTGCATCTGCATTGATGATCATTGGGGGCACAGCAAGCTGGTGGTCACAGTCTGCATCTGCATTGATGATCATTGGGGGCACAGCAAGCTGGTTGTCACAGTCTGCATCTGCATTGATGATCATTGGGGGCACAGCAAGCTGGTGGTCACAGTCTGCATCTGCATTGATGATCATTGGGGGCACAGCAAGCTGGTGGTCACAGTCTGCATCTGCATTGATGATCATTGGGGGCACAGCAAGCTGGTGGTCACTGGTCAGTCTGTATTGATGATCATTGGGGGCACAGCAAGCTGGTGGTCACTCAGTCAGTCTGCATTGATGATCATGGGGGCACAGCAAGCTGGTGGTCACTGGTCAGTCTGCATTGATGATCATTGGGGGCACAGCAAGCCGGTGGTCACTCAGTCAGTCTGCATTGATGATCATGGGGGCACAGCAAGCTGGTGGTCACAGTCTGCATCTGCATTGATGATCATTGGGGGCACAGCAAGCTGGTGGTCACTGGTCAGTCTGCATTGATGATCATTGGGGGCACAGCAAGCTGGTAGTCACTCAGTCAGTCTGCATTGATGATCATGGGGGCACAGCAAGCTGGTGGTCACAGTCTGCATCTGCATTGATGATCATTGGGGGCACAGCAAGCTGGTGGTCACTGGTCAGTCTGCATTGATGATCATTGGGGGCACAGCAAGCTGGTGGTCACTCAGTCAGTCTGCATTGATGATCATTGGGGGCACAGCAAGCTGGTGGCCACTCAGTCAGTCTGCATTGATGATCATGGGGGCACAGCAAGCTGGTGGTCACTCAGTCAGTCTGCATTGATGATCATGGGGGCACAGCAAGCTGGTGGTCAGTCTGCATTGATGATCATGGGGGCACGGCAAGCTGGTGGTCAGTCTGCATTGATGATGGGGGGGCACGGCACGCTGGTCATGTCTAAGGCCTACATACACAGGGTATCTGTGGCCTATAAATATCAACAGCCTGTGTACAGTATATATATATCTGTGTTGGAGTTACTTCATGTGCAGACATTTACTCTTTTTTTGCCGCAAATTTTTCTTTTTGCACCCCCCCCCCCCCCCAAAAAAAATTTTGAGCACCAGCCGCCACTGCTTTCTGTATATTGCCTTATAGCTTCTTACTTGACACAATACTTTTCCCTAAACAACCCTGTAAATCTCCCTGTCCTATCCTATCACAGACCCATAGGAAAATTATAGAGAGAGAGACATAATGACAGAGGAGGCCCTATTTGCTTTCAAGAAAGCTAAGCCCCAGGCTGCAACAGTAAATTACAAAATGTGTGTACCACAACTGTGTTGCACCTGGTTAAATACTTTGTTGTGCTTCAATGGGGTACATCTTTAGGTAATGATTACAGCAGAGGAATCCAAGTAAAATTGTGTATTACAGGCGAATATAATTGATCCACTGTGTTTTAAACCTACAAAAAAGAATATTTGCTAACCAACTTAACAGGTTTTTGGAACAATAAATTCATATAAATCAAGTGGATGTCATCCCTAACAGATAGACATTGCACCAAATCAGAAGGATGGTTGACCTTATCGCCTATTAAAATTGAGATGGGTCTCTACAGCACTTCATAAGACCTTGGATACTTTATCTTGGAACTACTTCTTCCTTAAACTGCTCAAATAGAATTTTGAACCTACATTTAGCACTCTGCTACACTCTCTCAACTCCACCCCGTCTGCGAATATCACAGGCATATAAATCTGACAATATTAACATCCACACAGGCACAAGATAGAGCTGCTTTTTGTCACCCCTTCTTTTCATTACAGCTAGAATTGGTATCAAAAGCTATTTACATGAATTCTGATTTCAGTCATTGTTTATTAGTGGAAGTACTCAGCATAAATATCTTACTGCTATTCATCTCGGCCCCCATCACCATGCTACCGAAATGGTAATCTGTATCACTGCGAATCCATATCTCTTTTGCTTGGCCTGTACCATTGTCAATCTGAAAGTCCACTTGTTTTTTGCCTGGGATATTGATTACATGCCATCCTAAAGTTTACCCCTAATATTACTGTACTTTGAATTTTGAATTGATAGAAAAGATGGACCTGTGGTCCACCTACTCTCTTTCCTGGATGGGCAGAAGTCTGTGTTTCCAAAATAGTGAATAATAAAAGACAGGTGCACTGCTATATGTAATAAGAGAAAATTCCTCATAAATTAAGTGAATTGCTGCTCCCACTGTGTTCAAGTACTCTTAAACTTGAGGTAATCAGATATGTATATAGAAATAATGGTGGTGCGCTATTCATCTGTGCTATATGTTAAATATACAATACTAATTCATACTGTGCATGTAAAATAAATGACATGAAATAAATACAAATGTGATATACAATCCGTGATAAAACCAGTGATAATCTATGATACAGTTCGTGCTAATTAACAATACATGCAGTGCTATTGCAATCCAGATATATGTATATTGACGTTGTGATTTAAAACTTCTTGTTAATGTTACTTCAGAAATCTTCCCATTATCATCCTTTCCTCAGATCTGAAATAAATTCCAGTCTTGCCTCATAAAATGTACCTGGTTATTTAGGGGATGTAGATTCTACAAAAATACCCTATTGGGTTGATTTATTAAAGACAAATATGCTGTTTAGAACAAATTATAATTCAGTGCTGTCCAATGTAACCCTTCCACATCCCTTAAGAAGCATATAAAGAGAAAAAGCTGAGCCTATGGTCCCAGTAACCAGTAGGATCATAGTAAGATGGGACTTTCTAGGATAGGTTACAAAGTAAGGTAAGCATATAATGTAAAACAGTAATTTATTACAAAATTTCATAAAACCAACACCAATTAATACACACTAGTACATAAACATTACATAAAATAACACATAGATGAATGTGCGTAGAGCTTTGCCCCCTCATTCAACGCGTTTCGCAGATTAATTTGTTGGGCATTGCTTCATCAGGAATGAGAGGAATGCATTCATCTATTGTACTTGTAATGGACAAAAAGAAAAAGGACAATAAGTCAGAATGTTCATCACAATTATAACCATTAAATAATAATTCAAGGTTTAATATCAAAGTCATCAGCTTACCATACTTTACATATATCTTTTAACACATTGTTTAGTCAAAGCGACCTCCAATAGGGTAACTCCACTGAGTCGACAAGCTCCGGTCCTAGCCACACCACCCAAAGGGCCCATATGTCCTATTTAGGGGTTGGCCAAAACGGTGTAGACTGGACCAGCCATTCGTAACGGACTCGTCCCATGGCAGGAAGTGGACTTCACATTCAAGGCAATGAGGATCTAATCCAAATATATTAAAGAATAATGAGAAATAGTCAGCTATACATTACTTCGCTTATAAGCAAAGCAACCCCCCTAGCAACACAACAAATGCAACCCAACTGTTATTAGCTGCTATGAAGGTGAAATCACAACCGTTGTTTTTGATAGCCAAACTGGAGGTTCAGGGCATTTATTTATATAACTCAACTACAAATGGTCCAGCCCCCCCCCCCATATACAGCAGTTAGCTTGTACAGTATTTATACTACATAAGGCAATTGGGCTAACTAAACCACCATATTAGAATGGCTACTGTGGATAGGGCTCAAGGTCAACTATAAATAATAATGAAGACCTCCCGGTGTGATATTGCCTTACATTAGCCTGGAGTTTCTGCCAAGCAATGGAGCTCGGACACCCAGTATTAATCTACCCATAGGCATTCCCAACAGTCCATAGAGTTGTAAAAGTTAGGGGGTCACATTGCCCATTACATACCTGTGCGTTAAGTCTATCTTGTTTTGCCGCCAAACTGTGTGGATGTGCAGGAGGAGCCGCTGCCGGCGTCCTCCACGTGCACTCCACTATATGACTGGTCCCACCGGAAGTGACGCATGCTGTTTAAATATGCTGTTAAATTTGCAAGGGACATTGCACTTTGCAGAGGCGTTATCCCTAGAGATTAGTGAATGCGGTGAAGTTTTACTTTGCAAAGAATACCCAAACTTGTGCAGGGAAAATTTAAGTAAAACAGCATTTTTGCATGCACATGATTGGATGATGGAAGTCAGAAGAACTTCACCTCATATACTAAGCTCTGGGGCAAATACCCTAGAAAAGTGCAGTTGCCCTTGAAAGTGAACAGACTATTTGCCCTTACTAAATCATTCCTTATACATCCTTAAATTATCAGGTTGATTGGGGGTCCTAAATTACTATAATTACAATTGATTCAACTCTCACAGTTCTATTCTAATGTCTCAAACTCTGACTGGATCCACCTGAACTTCTGATGGGGTTAACACCAAAACAGAGAGGATCTATCCTGTTCTCTACACTTCCTTACCTCATCTGTGGGATATCTTTTGCAAAACATCCACTCTTTTGCACATACCCCATAGACACCACCATTCAACAACCTAACATTCCCACCTAGACTTTAACCCCAACAGTTTGGTTTTGTGTTTTAGTTTGGTGTAAGGACAAAGGTTTATACTAAACAGAACATAACCTCGATCATAAAGACATTCTGGCTTTAGACCACTTTCTCCAAAAGCTCAACCTGCCTCCTCCCAAAATCTTCCTGGTGCATCAAATTACACATTTTTTAAACCCCATCTGAAAAGAGATGGATGATATTACCACTAGATCTGTATTAAAAAATAGATGCATTTGGGAGATGAGACAAAGAGGTGGCATCTTGGCGCTTTACCAGTTGCTCTCCATCAATAGCAATGTAAGACATATTGAACAGCATTTTCTATGACCATGAATATTTCTCACACATAATCTAATATAAGATTGGATTTTGGCCCTTACTTACATTGTCTCAAAAAATGCTCTCCTCCATTTCAAACAAAAACAGACTTGAGCTCAGAGATTAGTGAGGATTAAAGATTGGGGATTAGAAGAATGGACTGCTTGGACGGCAAGAATACCCAAGGGAGTGCTCAATATGACCTTATTAAAGCTAACTCCTCTCCCACTGGTATATGGTACCCACCAGACTCACAACATTTTTTCCTAATGCCTCTTCGACCTGTTTTGGGGTGCATTGGGGAGCATTGGCTTCTGCTGCTGTCAATCAAATCCTGTAAGCAGAGGATGGGGGGGGGGGGGTCAAGCACCGCTGTGTGTGTCTATGGACACACTAGCTTGGCCCTGAGATTGCATGTTTGTAGACACAGAAGAGGAGGGGGCCAGAGTGCTGACGGGGACCCCAGAAAAGGAGGATCAGGGCCACTGAGAAAGTAAGTGTACCATGTTTATTATTTAAAAAATAAAATAGACCTTTACCTGTGTCCTGGCTAAATTTGAAAACATAGTTTAATGGTATTATAAAAACAAATCAAGATTCAAAATACAAGATTGCAAGCAGTCAGTCCCTAGTAATCCTGAGCAACAGTGAGTTAGAGGCAAAAAAATGCACTACCATTATAAATGAGTATGTCATAAGTAGGTGGGAAATCACTGCTTCTTGGCATAGTCACCAATTACGACCCTCGCATCTGCGTCAAGATGATTCATAAGCTAAGCACGAATCTCTTTAGTATTGAATCAAAAGTCCTTATAATACAGTGCTCTGAGCCTAGTGACAGTATTAACTATTAGCACAGCCACCCCCTGTAACGTGCAATACATAACAGAGTATACCCATAAGATTCCTGGCACTTATCTCTTGGTAAATGAAGCTATTTTCAGCTCTCTGCACATTAATCTCTGCAAGGTACTGCTACCAATACCCTGGACATATTGGGTTTCGTATAAAGATTTATTGACAATGAAAGAGCGGATTAAGTCTGCTGTAAAAACATATGAAACAGTTCTTAGCTTTGATCACAGCCACATATCACCGGTTGTCAGGCACTCTCCTGGTAAATTGTAATGTTAATAGAGCAGCAGCATAAAAAAACATGTTTTGTGGTCATTCATCTACGTTCACATCCCATAATTTCAATGATTTATAGCAAGATGGCCAGCGGGTAATGAACATGAGGTCATGTAACATTAGCATTATCCACTAAAGATCTAATGAAAAGGAAAAATAAAAAACAACAAACACTAATTTAAGGTAAATTTGAACATCAAGTGTGTGCACTATATACTGCTACATCCGAAAAAATATGTAAAATTATAGCTAAATAGAGTTGGGGTTTTAAACCTTCCTCAAAGTAAGAAAAAGCTTATATATTTGTCCATCCATTCCTGAAATTAATGCAGCCCCTTCACACAGCAAAGCCAGATAGATGTCATCACTTATAGTTAATAGTACAGTGCTGTCCTTTCTCCATTCCCAGTCTGCTGATTAGACAGTCAAAGAACAATAACAGACCAATGATGTCACCCCTATGCTTACTCTGCCTTCTCTGCTCTCACTTGCTATCAGCATGTTCCTTGTCAACACATTTGAATGCAGCATCCTTGCTTGCTCCCAGTCCTGTTACAGTTGCCAGTGCTAGAAATGGCTACAGCTGAACTTTAAATGTACACCTGCATCTTTACCTATAAGGTAGGGGTCCCCAACCCCCGGGCCATGGACCGGTACCAGTCCATGCCCTGTTTGCAGCTGGGCCTCGAAGGCTTCACTGAAAGGGGTGTAGCAGGCGAGCAGAGAGATGCCATCATCATCTCTATTCACCTGCCTGTCTCGCATAACAGTTTTTCCCCCTTCTGACTGTCAGAATGGAATGCAGTATAGCAACTGCGCATGTTTCGGTTTCCCCACTTTTTTGGATTCTCTGAAAGCCATACCGCTGGGGAGAGGCTGCAAAAAGAGGGATACTGTACATGCAAGTGTATCCACTGCAGAAAACCTTTACAAGTTGGCATTAAAAATTCTTAAAGAAACAAGCAGCATCTGGTGTTTGTGTTGGCAGGCTACACTGGGAAGCTGCATCTAGTGGCAGGATAGTGATGAGTATCGACACTGCCAAGTGACAAACTGCATTTGATGGCAGGCAATGGCTGCAAGGAATACACTGCATCTGGTGGCAAGTGACACGCTGCATCTGGTGGCAGGCGACAGTGGCAAGTGACACGCTGCATCTGGTGGTAGGCAACGGTGCCAAGGGACATGCTGCATCCACCGTAGTGCCAGGCGAAGTCAGCAAGTGACACGTTGCATTTGGTGGCAGGCGACGATGGCAAGTGACAAGCTGCATCTGGTGGCAGGAGATGGTGGCAATTAGAGATGACCTTGTGGTTTGCCCGGCGGTCGGTTCGCGGCGAACTTTGCTCGTTCGCTGTCCGCCGATCATGCGAACATATTGCGATGTTCTCGGCCACCATATTCTTTTACATTGTGAAGAACTTTGACCCATGACACATCCATCAGGTGGTAGAGGACAGCCAACTGAGACATTTCAACACATGGACATACCCCCTACCTTATAAATAGACCCCAGCTGGCTGACATTTTACATTCTGCCTTTTGTCAGTGTAGGGAGAGGTTGCTGTGTGGAGCAGGGACAGATTGTCAGTGACACAAATCGCTCTGTAATAGGTCCACAAAAGTCCTTTTAAGGACTGGTATAGGTGTACTGTCTATATTCTGTCTTTTGTCGGTGTAGGGAGAGGTTTGCTGTGGGGAACAGGGACAGACTTTCAGTGCCGGTTCACATTGATGCGATGCGGGAACACTGCGAATATATCTGCGCATTCCCGCATCGCATCCGCAGCACAGGCAGTTCACACTGCAATATGCAAAATGCTGGGGGTGTCAATTCAAAGTTAATGACACCCCAATAGCTCAGATCGCATATCCCAGTGCGATATGACAGTTCGCACATAATCGGATTGCACTGGTGTGAACCACCATGCACCTAGTGCCGGTTCACACTTATTGCGATCACAGAGATCGCATGTAATTTGGATCGCACTGCTCCTAAAATACAGTTTGTATGGCTGAATTTGCACCGCAATCACAGCGAACACGCACAGGACCCTTTTTTTGGTCCACAGCAGAATTGGATCGCATGGTTGTTCACACCAGTGCGATCCAAATTCTGTGCGAACTGTCAGATCGCACTGCGATATGTGATCTGAGCTGGGGGTGTCATTAACTTTGAATTGACACCCCCAGCGTATTGCATATGGCAGTGTGAACTGCCTGTGCTGCGGATGCGATGCAGGAACACACAGATATATTCACAGTGTTGCCGCATCGCATCAGTGTGAACCGGCACTGAGTGATACAAATCGCTCGGTAAACGGTCCACAAAAAACCTTCACAGGACTGGTATAGGTGTACTATTGTTTGGTGTGCAGTATATAGGGGTGCAATACACTTATAATATACTTTCTAATATAGAAAGCATATTATAGTGTATTTGGGTACTGCATAAATTTTGCCTCTTTCGCTGCGTCAACTCTGCTACACACAGTGACAAAAGTTACTAAAAAATATTTTTCATAACTGGTGTGATAAACCAGTGGCTCCCCAAAACGACAGATTGAAGCGGGGTGTTATATAACAATATACTTTCATAATAGTGTATTTGGGTACTGCAGAAATGTTGCCTCTTTCACTGTGTTAACTCTGCTACGCACAGTGACAAAAGTTACTAGAAAATGTTTTTCATAACTGGAGTGATAAACCAGTACCCCCCCCCCAAATGACAGATTGAAGCAGGGTGTTATATACCTTTTTCCACATATACTGCTATTCTCTAGAGACTTTTGTCACAGGGTCATTTTAAAAAATGACAGGCCCTTCCACAGGGGTGGTAGGGGTAGGGCAAGAGCCCCAGGTCGGAGCCAAAGTGGGAAGTTGCAGAAGGTGCGTTCAATTACATCAAAGGACGCACCAGACTTGGTTGAGTGGCTCACTCAGCCTTTCTCTTCTGCACCCTCCTCATCCTCTCCATCTGCACCCTCTTCACTCTCTGCTGTGTGCACCCCCAAAGACACCACCACCAACACCACCACCACCACCATATACCCTCCGCTTGAGTCACAGAAATTATTTGCCGATCCATCACAAGACATTTACGATGCGCAGCCATTCTTGGCCTCGGATCAGGAAGAGGAGGTAGCAACAGCCACCACTCAGCACTCTGACGACAGTACCCAGATCAGCCGAAGGAGGTTGGTCCCCACTGTTGCTGCCTACTCCGAGATGTCTAATGTTAGTGGTGGGGAAGGTGACGTTGATGATGCAGAGGCAAAATTTCTGCAGTACCCAAATACACTATTATGAAAGTGTATTGTTATACAACACCCCCGCTTCAATCTGTCATTTTAGGGGGCCACTGGTCTATCACTCCAGTTATAATACTTTTTTCTAATTGCATTTGCAACTCTTTGTAGTTGTAGTATCGCTGCAGAACCGCTCACCAGTCACAATGCTGCACAATACAAATCCACTATAATATGCTTTCTATATTCATCCAGCATTACGACTTCCTCATCTTCCTGCTCCTGCTTCTTGACGGCTTGATCAATGACACAACGCAATGCACGCTCCAGAAAGAAGGCGTAAGGTACGATGTCACTGATGGCACCCTAGCTGCGACTAACCAGTTTGGTGGTCTTATCAAATGGCCACAGAAGTCTGCATGTGTCACGCATGAGCAGCCACTGGCGCGGTGAAAAAAACCCAAGCTCCCCAGAACCTGTCCTGCCGCAGAGTTCATACAGGTAGTCGTTAACTGCTGGAGCAGCCTATCAAGCATATACAAGGTTGAGTTCCATTGCGTCGGGCAGTCACAAATAAGACGCCTGACGGGCAGGTTGTGTGACCGCTGAATGTCAGCAAGGCGAGCCATGGCTGTGTAAGATCTTCTGAAATGGGCCGAGATTTTCCTGGCCTGCCGCAAGACGTCCTGGACCCCAGGGTATTTGACAATGAATCGCAGCACAAGCAAGATCAGGACGTGTGCCATGCATGGCACGTGCGTAATTTTGCCCTATTTCAGCACGCTCAGCAGATTGGCACCGTTGTCGCACACCACTTTACCAACTTTCAAATTGTGCAATGTTAGCCACTGATCTGCCTGTGAACGCAAAGCTGAAAGGAGTGCAGGACCAGTGTGGCTCTTGGCTTCCAGGCAAAACAGACGCAACATTCATTCATGGCATGCTGAATAGGTTCTGGGGATCTTGGGCGGCGCAGCGGAAGAGACGGTAGCAGCGGAAAAGAAGGAGTCAGCCGAGGAGGAGATGGAGGATGGAGTAGGAGGAGAAGAAGAAGAGCAGGCCTGCATGCAATCCGTGGCGGTAGAACCAAATCTACACGAGTGCCACGGGTTACATGCTTGACGGCTGTCAGAAGGTTCACCCAGTGGGCAGTAAAAGTTAAATACCTTCCCTGCCCGTGTTTGCTAGCTAGACCACGTGTCTGTGGTCAGATGTGTCTTGGCACCGACACTGTGTGCCAGAGATACATTCACTTGCCGCTGAACATGGCCATATAGATCTGGGATGCTCTTCTGCAAGAAATATTTCCTTCCTGGGACCTTCCATTGTGGTATTCCAATGGCCACACATTTTCAAAAGGCCTCTGAGTTTATTAGTTTACATGGCAGTAGTTGGCGGGCTATCAGTTCCGACAAGCCAGCGGTCAACTGTTGGGCAAGAGGCGTCATCATTTTTTTACGCTCAAACATTTGGGCCATGGAAGCCTGCCTTTTTCTAGAAAAACCTGAGGACGGCATGATGGAAGGTGGAGTGGAGGACAATTGTGAGGAGAGAGGAGAAGGAGAAGATGCTGGATGTGGCTTTGTGGATTCTGATGGCGTTGCTCCCACTGGGCTCGGTGATGGGAGTCCAGATGCCTTCTTAGCCCCTTTCACACAGGTGGACCTTTCAGACCCGCCTGTCCGTTTTTTTGACGGATCTGAACGGTCCCCCCATGCATGTCTATGGGGCATCGGATGTCAGCGGAGACATGTCTGCTGACATCCGATCCGATCTATCAAATCTGGACGGATGGTAACCCTATTTTCCATCCGTCCAGCAGATCATCCCTAGGTGAGTGTTGGGCTTACCGCAACTTATGCGTTGACTGCAATGGCTCCAGCATCAGGGAACGCATAAACCGACAGCTGTCCGACTACATCAGGTTAACGGCCGACGTGGACGCTCTAAGAAGTGATGAACCCCTGGACTACTGGATGGGCAGGCATGACCTCTGGCCAGAGCTTGCACAATTTGCAGTGGAACTGATGGCTTGCCCCTCGTCCAGTGTCCTGTCCGAAAGGACGTTCAGAGCAGCAGGGGGGATCGTGACCGATTAGCTCACAACAGTGTTGACTACCTCACATTTCAAAAAATGAATGAGGCATGGATCTGGGAGGAATTCAACGCATGTGACCAGTAGACCATGTTTGATTCAAATTCCTCATGACAGGCCACAAATCCGCCACCACCCATAACAATTCATGGTCCCTGTCTTAGGTAAATACAGCGGCATAAAAGGCCTTTTTATGTCCGTTGAATGCCTAGTTGCTACAGTCTGTCCCAGCTCTACACAGCAACCTCTCCCTACACTGACAAAAGACTTTTGTGGACCTATTAGCTAGCGACTTGTCCCTATACAGTCTGTCCCTGCTCCACACAGCAACCTCCAGCCACAGAATACAACACCTTGGGCCAATTTTTGGGGCCTGTACTGGCCGACACTTACTTCTGTATCCTGTGAATGCCTAATGTAACTCCAGCCACAGAATACAAAGTTCTTTGCTGTCAGGTGAACGCCTGTGGGCTAATTTTTGGGGCCTGTAATGGCCGACACTTACTTCTGTATCCTGTGTATACCTAATGTACCTCCAGCCACAGAATACAAAGTTCTTTGCTGTCAGGTGAACGCATGTGGACTAATTTTTTGGGCCTGTACTGGCCAACACTTACTTCTTTATCCTGTAAATGCCTAATTTTTCAGACTGGCATTGAAAATCAATGGGTCTGTAAATGTTCCGCTAAATTGTGGAACGGATGCGGACCCATTTTACAGACGTGTGAATGGACCCTATATGTATTTGACATGTATTTACCGCCTGCTGTCAGTTCTAGCTGATTTAGAAAAAAAATGAATACATTTTTTTGGCTGGAAAAAAAAAAATAATAATTTTATGGCAACTTTTCCAATAGCAATACTTCTGGTATGTGAGTGTCCATGTTGTGGGACTATGTGTGCACAGCTAGTAAGTATTTTGTGGCTGCAAATATGACCTGGAGGTTTTTAATGTTCACCTGCATTAAAGTAAATGGGGTGCGCCGCGAACTTGCGGTTCGCAAACATTTGAGAAAGTTTGCGGATCTCGTTTGCGAACCGCCCCATCCGATGTTCGTCTATCACTAAAGGCAAGTGACAAGCTGCATCTGGTAGCAGGCAATTGTGGCAAGTGACATGCTGCATCTGGTGGCAGTCAATGGTGGCAAGTGACATGCTGCATTTGGTGGCAAGTGACAAGCTGTATCTGGTGGCAGGCCACAGGGGCAAGTGACCAGCTTTATCTGGTGGCAGGCGACAATGGTAAGGGACACGCTGCATCTGGTGGCAGGTGACCATGGCAAGTGACACGCAGCACCTGGTGGCAAGTGACAATCTGCATCTGGTGGCAGGCGATGATGCCAAGTGACACGCAGCATATGGTGGCAGGCGATGGTGGCAAGTGACACACTGCATCTGGTGGTAGGCGACGGCAGCAATCTGGTACCAGGCATCATCAGATATTGACACATTGCATCTGGTGGCAGGCGACGATGGCAAGTAACAAGCTGCATCTGGTGGCAGCAGATGGTGGCAAGTGACAAGCGGCATCTGGTGGTAGGCAACGGTGGAAAGTGACATGCTGCATCTAGTGGCAAGTGACAAGTTGTATCTGGGAGCAGGCAACAACAGCAAGGGACACGCATCTGGTGGCAGGTGAAGGTGGTTAGTGACATGCAGCACTGGGTGGAAAGTGACAAGCTACATCTGGTGGCAGGCTATGGTGGCAAGTGACACGCAGCATCTGGTGGCAGGTAAAAGTGGCAAGTGACATGCTGCATCTGGTGAAGGGCGATGGTGGCAAGTGACACACTCAGGTCTCCTAATGATTACCTTATCATTCATGGTGTTGTGATGATTGAAGCGCTAACACAAGCTATTGCACCAACAAATTACCCATGGCCCGTGACCCCCCCCCCCCAGTCCTTGGCATAATTTTCCTCCACGATACAGAATATCTCATTAGACCAATACTTTGGATTAAAGAGAACCTCTCACAAGAGTAGATTATGAAGAACAAGGGGCAGTCCTTAAAAAAAAGTTTCTAGTGAAAGGATACTGAGAAGCCCATATTGAGGAGGCATACTGGAAATATTTGGCACAATATGGGGAAGATTCCCCCCAGGGGACATGGAAATCAACAAGTAGTTTCGAGGTTAGCAACAAAAATAGAAACACCCAACACAAGGGTCAAGTTAGATTTTGCACTAAGTATAATACCAAGGCCTTTGATTATACAGTGTATTTTTCAGTAAAACTGAAACATCCTAAAGCAGGATCTAGTCCTAGGACAGGGTTTATCCCCCCCCCCCCCTAATCGGCAAATAGTTTTCAGAAAGCCCAGAGACCTCAGAAGCTATATTGCACCCTGTCGAGTTCACAGACCCCAGACAACCTGCACAATTAGCGTGGGTCCCTGAACTTCGATATTTGACCAGAAGGGCAGCTACAAATGTGGAGTTAAAAACTGTGGAGCCTGTACCTACATGTAGCATCGTAAGAAAGAAGTTCTAGGGACCAACGGAAAGAAATGCGTAATTAAACAGTTTATTAATTGTGACACTTCATATGTTATTAATGGTCTGATCTATCCATGCAGAATTTTATATGTTGGTTGCACAATACTTTGCCTAAGAGACAGATTTAATCAACACAAATGCAGTATCACCAGTGCTAAAGAGTAAGATAAGGATACATATTCAGTACCCCAACATTTTAAACAGGCCCATAATGGAGACCCATTAGGCCTGAGAGTTCAGATGATATGCCTGCCTCCAAAGACGCCCAAAAAATGCCCAACAAAACGCCTGCAACAAAAACGCCCAGGTGTGTTGTTGCAGGCGTTTTTTGGGCATTTTTAGGCTTCTTAGGAGGCAGGCATAACATCTATACTTCTGTATAGGGGTATATATACACACACACATATATGTATTTATACACATACACACATATAGGTGTGATAGGAGTGGAGGCCTATGCCTGCAAATAATTTCATTAACACAGGCATAGGGTTCCGCTACTTTCACACCTATAGGTGTGTATGTGTATATATACATATATGTGTGTGTGTATATATACCCCTACACAGAAGTTCAGATGTCATGCCTGCCTCCAAAGACGTCGACAAAAAAGTCCAATAAACGCCTGCAACAAAAACGGCCGGATGTGAAAATAGCGGAGCCTATGCCTGCTCTACTGCAATTCTAATACATCTTTTTTTTTCTGGTTCTGGACATGCTACAGAGCTGAAACTTCACAGGTACACTTTTTAGACCCCCCCAGACACTAAATCCAAAGAAATCTTTTTTTTTTTTTTTCAATAATTTTTTCAATAATTGGCTCTCTATCAAAAACGACAAGTTTTAAGAACTTTTTTTGTGTGATTAATAGTCCCTGGGGCATGACCCAGAACCCTAGGCACTTTTTAGGGGCATTTATTGGGTTTTAGGGCTTCAAAATTGTGTTTTTTGATTACCGAAGTTCGGGTCCTATTGATTTCAATGGGGTTCTGGAATCCGGACCCGAACTTTCGGGATGTTCGGGTGTTCTGGTCGAACCGAACTTTTCAAAAGTTCGATCATCCCTACTTACAAGTAGAGGAGAATGCCCTCTGATCTCACATACTGATCGAACTGTATAAATAAGTGGAAAGTGAGTAAACAAAATACACATACATATAATTACTGTGCACAAGACATGTTTTGAGCATGATGTACTAGGCTGGTGCACCCTCTGTTTTCTTTTATGGTTTCAGTTTATCCAGACTTCCCCAGTCTTGAGAGGGCAGCAAGGCAAGGCATGTCCCTAAAAGGCGAGATGAATCCAGTTAACTGCCACCTCTGACGTCCACTCTCAAGCACAAGAGGTTTTTCACTTGTTTGTTAGTTTGGAACTATTAGAGTGCACAAGACTAAGCTTTATATCTGCCTTTGTGTGTCTAGCCAACTAGCTTTTTGGTGAGTCTCCCTCTAGGGGTGGCTGGTATAAAGGACTGTCAGTGTATGTTTGCACTAACTCTATTATCAATATTGCCTGATTCAGCTAATCTGTAACTGCTATTGAGAGCAGTGTGTGTTCAGCGCAAGCTAGGCTGCCAGTCTGCGGTTAAGCAAAGTGTCATGACTAAAGGTGTTAGAAAAAAAAATCCTCAAAAGCCCATAATTTGTTAATGGTGGCAGTGTGGATATTAGTGGGTATATGTTGTTTTTCTGCCACTATCTTGTGTGCAGATTGGAAAACTTTAGAGTTTCTGTGATAACTTACCAACATACCGATAATGATGATATGGACATGTAACAGATGGCGATATCTAGCGCATCCAATGGCCTTCTTTGTCCCTGTACTTCCCATGACCCTGCCAATCCCTGTTGTGAGTTGTGTTCTTGAGTACAACTAATATTAATAAAAAAGGAAAAAAAAAAGGTGTGCATGTTAAATGTTTATGCCTTTATCTCTGGATTTATTTATTATTTTGGCATGCAGGTTTTATTGAAGGTAACAGCTTATTCATTTTTCTCATTGTACATTCAAGGGAAATCAAAATAGTCATAACAACAATTTTCTGATGGCAGTTCCCTTGAGAACTAACTGTACCAAGTTCATACAAGCATCATTTCAGACAAATATTACCTACATGTGCGGCAAATGCAGATAGTTCTTTCCTATGTCACTTTAAGAACCTGTCACTGTGGCAGCGACACATTTATAAAAAATCACTGGCAGTTCACTGATTAGTAAACTGTCAATAATTAAGACCAAATCTGACCTGGCATACAG
Source organism: Pelophylax lessonae (assembly GCF_965119305.1). NCBI lineage: Eukaryota > Metazoa > Chordata > Amphibia > Anura > Ranidae > Pelophylax > Pelophylax lessonae. The sequence goes on from NC_138774.1 coordinate 141,793,262, forward strand.
AGGTACACCAGTACTCAGAATGGGGCATGACTGTGCTGGGAATCTGTCTTCAACATGGCACCTTTCTGCACACTACTGTATCCCCGGTAGCATTTGAAGATTCCCCAGCCAAACGCTTAATGTAAACAAAAGGGCCAGGGATACTGATGAAGTCATTGTTCAAATAGAACAATGCCCATATTTAAACAATGATTTGTCACTGGGTTGGCAGAGCCTGATGGGGAACGAATGAGAGACTAGTTCCCTATTCGGTTCGCTTTACTTTTCATTGACAGCACACTGTAGTGAGTGGATTTGAAAACCCCTATTGCCATGTTCTGTCAATAAACAGTAAAACAGACTTGATAGGGAACTATTTTCTCAGTTCCCCATCAGGCTCCACTTTTTTTTCAGTTTTAGACTTTGTTCCTAGCTATGCAGTTTGCTTTTGATCCATTTCTGCAGTGCTTTTTGCAGTGCATTTTGAATTTTTGCACACATGTTTGTGACGCGTTTTTCACAGTCTTTTCATACATTTTCTGTTTTGCATCTTGTATGCTTTTTTTTTTTTTTTTTCCAATTTGTTGTTGGGCAGATTCAAAAATCACAGCAGCTTCACCATTGAAGTCTATTGAGCCAAAAAAGCACCATTTTGAGTTTAAAAAAGTCCCTGACCCTTTCTAAAAAAGCATAGATGTGAACATGAAACCATGTTGAGTGAACTGTAGTGCGTTTCTGCAAAAAAGCACCAAAAAAAGCTTAGGTGTGAACCAAGCCTTAATTGACATGTGAGTTGTGACAAGTTTGCTTTAGGAAACAAGCAAGGGAAGGTAGGGGAGGGCAAAATTAACACCACTGGTAGAATAGTACTTTTAGCCGTTGACTTTTTACAAATAGTCAAAGTATACACATTACTAACAACACTGTTTAGTGTGCTTAGACAGCACATTTTGGGGAATAAAGTAGTGCAAAAAGCTAATAGAGCTGACCAAGTAGGTATCACCAAATTCATATGTTTGGGAAATGGAATGGTTCACTTTATGCAGTAGTAGATGAAGAGGGTTTTAAATAAGTGTATGGAATACTTCTATCTACAAATACGACACTGTGAAGAGAAGCAAGAAAAACATTGAAGAGTCCGTTAAGATGTGATAACAGCGGGAAGTGGTACATCATTCTGCCAGGCTGAACACTGAGATCAGAATGAAGGGCAAGAAACAGCCTTTCAATTCATTATCAGACAGAAAGTCAGATAAAAGGAGGAACATTTATTACAGTGTTAAGTGCACGTGATAAAAGGACAACATGGCAATAATGGTAGAAATTTTCACCTTCAGTATTATATGGAATCGGTTTTTTAATTGTATCTTTATATGTAGTGTGAAAAATTGTTGCAGAGGACTTAAAGGGTAGTCCTGCATTAGGTGTGTGCAGAGCCCAGACTATTGCACTTGCTCAGGTTAAAGACTCTGCTCCATTATTTTTTTTACCTGGTTGAGCTACCAAATTCCTGAGCAAAAGGCAACCTTCCACACACAACGCTGCAAAAATGTGGAAGTGATGACCAGGAGCTATAATTTCTTGTGTGGAGTTATCTGTGTGTTCCTGTCTTCAAACTGTACTGTAAAGGTAAATGGCTTACCAGATAATTATGACTCCTTATAAACAAGTCATAAAACACTTTTCACAATAGGTTGTATATGGCAGGACATCGAGGTAATCACCATTAAAGTATAAACAAACTCATGCTGTAGTATATTAGAAATCCAAAATGACAATTCATACATGAATATACTTACACAGCAATAACCATTCCTTTAAAATAAACATGCTCCAGGCACTCTGAGTAAATGAAAGTCTCACTGGACTTTTATAAAGTAATGGCGACATGCAGGAAATCTAGGTTCTTCCCATCTCCACCAGGAAATTACCATTTGTTGCTCAACTCTACTCTCCAGATACACCCAGGTTCACTTCGTCTTCACTAGAATGCTACCTTCTGGCATTCTACTCCACTATCCAGGTATAGTCATTTCCTCCGTTATACACAGACCTAGATCGGCACCAGAACAACTTCCTTTAACTCCTTCACTGCTCGATCACCCACTCCTTCCTGGTCTGTGGAAAACCGAGGGAGTGACTATACATGGAGAGTGGAATTGAATGCCAGAAGGTAGCACCCTGGTGGAGATGGGCCGAACCTGGGTGTACCTGGAGAGGGGAGTTGAGCAACATATGATAATTTCATGGCAGAGATGGGGAGAATCTAGATGTCCTTAGTAAATCACCCCTTATGAGTCTGTGTATACTTAAATGCTAGTTCAGAGCAGATAAGGATTGGAGATTTGCAGTCCTGTATGCACAAGGAATGCTCCAGGGAAGAGGAGAGCAATCTCTGGCTGCATTTATGGAAAGAGTCCACCATTGACTTGCTTATCATTAGTGGTCAATATAATTTGGCCTTTAACCTGAGCCCTTAATCTACCTTTAATACTGAAAGAAAGTGGTGATTGTGATTTTTGCTTTGTGAGTGTTTTTTTATGCAATTGACAATTTTATTTATTTATTTATTTATTTTTGTAAACTACACCGTGGAGTTATTTATGTTTTGATACCAGTGCTCCACTGAGGGTAAATACAGTATCTCACAAAAGTGAGTACACCCCTCACATTTTTTTAAATATTTTATTATATCTTTTCGAGTGACAACACTGAAGAAATTACACTTTGCTACAATGTAAAGTAGTGAGCGTACAGCTTGTATAACAGTGTAAATTCGCTGTCCCCTTAAAATAACTTAACACACAGCCATTAGATGAGAACATTAGATGAAACAAACTAAAATACAGAAAAAAAAATACAGCTCTCAAAAACCGTGAAACTGAGAGTTTCCACTGTGGAAAAAGTTGCTGATGGCCAAAATAGTCATTTTTCGAAGGAAGATAAATTTGCCACAATCACTCTGCTCATTCCAAGTCAGCATTTCTGGTAGATAAAAGTAGTAATAAATGTGCTATCCTAGAAAATACATATATGACATAGCATACCTACAATAATAAAAAAATAATTGTGATGTATAAAAATATGTAAAATCAAAAAAGCAATATAGATGTGTAATATATACATGAAAATAAATATACACAAAATTGAAACTGATATGTGAATAAACACTAATATACAATGTGTCAAGGTGTTTAAAAAAATACTGTTCAGAAACAGTTAAGAAAGAAAAAAGTCAGATCCCTTATGTGAAAAAGAAAAAGGCTTCACTGCTCGTGACACAGAGTAAGTTGATGAGAATGAACTGCTCCAGGTGCTCCCAAATCCACCCTATAGTGAAGTGAAGTAATAGCTGCTTACCAGATGGCTGCGGGTTAACAGCATGAAACTAACAAACTTTCAGAGCAAGGTGATGGTCCCCTTCTAATCAGATTCCAAAAATGGCATCAATGGCAACATTTGCTGCCCAAATCAATATGCACAAGTTGGTTCTTTTATTGACGTCAGGCTGTAATAATGTACACGTCAGAAGATTAGTGTCTTGATGCCTTCTGTTTAAATATCAGACATATTTTGCAAAAAGCTGTCCAGTGGCTGAGCTATTGCTCTTGCTGTACTGCAGATTAATATTTAACATGGCTACACCTAGGGAAAGTTAATTGTACTGATTATTTTCAGAGTAAAGGGTTTGGGAGTAACATGTTACTTCTGTTTGAGAAGAACTGCATGTTTAAATGCTATTTAGTGTCAGATAGCCTTTTAATGGACTTTTCTGCTTTGTATACATAAAGGCAAAAACACCATAACACAAGATTACCTACATACACATACAATCATTGAGGAGATTAATACACACCTATCAGAGCCAGGTAGTGAGCACAGTGTATCACAAGGTCATGATATCACTTGGTCTTACGTCCAAGCTGGTAGCAGTGAGATTTTTTTTTTTTGGCATCCCATTTTTAATCACAACTACCTTTTACCAAACAATCCACAATCACCTGGGACCCAATGATTGCTCCAGCCTGTCATAACTTTTGCACTACTTCTGCTATCAAGTAGACATTTATGACTCAATTATATGTGAATATGTTATAAACACCATATTATGGTGGGAGAACAGTGTTTTTCGAGCTATTTATTGTGCGCAGAATTTAACCCGACTTTGTGGACTGTATTCACATTTTAGGATACCTGGAAACCAAGGGCAAATTGAAGTAGAATGCTTTTGCCTAGGGCTGTGCCCGACTTTTTCCATGCCTAGTGTAGGGAAAAAGTAATTAAAAGCATCCTTTAATGATCTCATAACAATAATACTAAGATGACACATCTTCTTTGGACATCTGGAGACCCTGCATGATGTTCTTCTTCCAATGCTCCCAATGATCTATGTGCTATGTTTCCATATAAGGGAACTGATTAGTTCCAGGCCTACTTTCTCTCAAATTACATTGTTATATATGTATGTCCTAATTTTCTTTACTCAAATAATATTAGAATAGAACTACACAACACAGAGGCGTCTTGGCTGGGCACGTGCCCATATGCATTTGTATATTGTATATGTATTTGCAGATGGATGCACCTGAGATCTGTTTTCATTGTAAATTAGAAATAAATGTAACATGCAGTGCTACATTTACCATACCTGGTCTCACCACTGCATCTGCAAGCAGGGCTGCTGATAAGACAACAGAGCCAGCTCTCCTCTACTGGGCCAGAACTCCATTAGTTCAAAAGGGGGGCCCAGGCACCTGCCAAGCAGGAGGGTTCGGCTATTCTGCTTTATTGCAGATACTTGTGAGTTTTGTGGATCCCCTGTAGTGCTGATGGCTTTAACTCCTCCTTCTGACTGCGCTAGTATCTGCACCCCCCTGATTAGCCCCCACCCACCCCCTCACCCTTAATGCGCCCCTTTGTGCTTCTTTCCTCTCCTCTCCCACTGACTCCTGCGGACACACAGGGGTCTTTTTTAGAATGGAGAGAGAGGGGGCAGTAAATATGTATTATTTATTGTCCCCTTACACTGAAGCATAGTAAACTGTAGTTGTGAATAAACAGCCTCTCAGCATGGAGCACTTCCCATTCATTCACTGTCCAGTGCAGTTGAGGCTGCAGAGAAAGAAACTCATGAATCTTTGTCCTCAGTCCCATTCTCTTTTTCAAATGTGAGACATCAGGGATCTGTTTAGACCGGGCCCTGAAATGTGCTTCACTTTCTGAAGAGCAGTCCGCATTTGAATTGCTCTTTAGATAGCATTTGACAGGTGTTGAGGAGGCATATGACCTCCTAGTTGCCTGCTTTAACCCCATACTGGCACACAGCAACTGTGTGCTTTAAAGAGTTTTGCAGATTAGTTCCATTCACTTGAATGGGTCTTTTTCCATGAGGATATAATTTTTGCCATGGCTGCGAAGCATAGCATCTCTTGGCTGTGCCATTTCAACAAAAATATAATTTTTGCAGGTAGGCTGTACAGGCCCTCATGATTTCTAAATGCAGCCCTGCCTGCAAGTCCCCTCCACCACCACTTCCTGTCATGCTCAAACCAACCTTTACCATTCTGGAATGGACACACTTTTTCTAGTGTACTATAATGGCGCTTTTTGGCCAGTACTTAAGGCAACAAACTAAGGGGCAAGCTCTACAACCGTGGCCAAAAGTTTTGAGAATGACACAAATATTAATTTTCACAAAGTCTGCTGTCTCTGTTTTTATAATGGTAATGTGCATATACTCCAGAATGTTATGAAGAATGATCAGATGAATTGCAATTCATCGCAAAGTCCCTGGATGGCCTGGATGGTCAGAATGGCCTGGTGTCAAGAAGAACAGCAAAAAAGCCACTTTTCTCCAGGAAAAACATCAGGGACAGACTGATTTTCTGCAAAAGTTACAGGGATTGGACTGCTGAGGACTGGGGTAAAGTCATTTTCTCTGATAAATCTCCTTTCTGATTGTTTGGGGCATCCAGAAAAAACCTTGTCCGGAGAAGAAAAGGTGAGCGCTACAATTGGTCCTGTGTCATGCCAACATGAGACCATTCAAGTGTGGGGTTGCTTCTCAGACAAGGGAGTGGACTCACTCACAATGTTGCTTAAGAACACAGCCATGAATAAAGAATGGTACAAAAACATCCTCCGAGAGCAACTTCTCCCAACCTTTCAAAAACTGTTTCTTGATGAACGATGACTTTTCCAGGATGCTGGAGAACTTTGCCAAGGCAAACAATGATAACCCCAATGTGCGTCAGGGTCAACCATGAGAACCTCTAGCATGTGTCAGGGCCAACAATGATAACCCACAGCAAGTGTCAGGGCCAGCAATGATAAACCCCAGCAATAACCACCAGCAAGTGACAGGGCAAGCAATAGCCCCAAGCAAAATGCCCCACACACAGTGCAGAGGTTAGGACTGTGTTACTTACAACATAGCATATACAGTTCAGAAGTCAGAACTGTGTAATGTACAACATAGTTTATACAATGCAGGGATCAGAGCTGTGTAATGTACAACATGGTTCATATACTTCAGTGAATAGGGTTGTGTAACATACAACATAGCTGATACAGTGTAGGGGTCAGAACTTTGTAACCTACAGCATAGCCCACAGTGAAGAAGCCAGGACTGCAAGAAATAGAACGCTGTGTAGAGAGTGTTAACCCAGCATGTGGCTGGGCCAGCAGTAATAGCTTATAGCAAGTGCCAGGGCCAGTAATTGAAACCCCCCAGCAAAATAACTCCAAATACAATAACCCCCCCCCCCCCCAAACACTGGCAGAGTTCAGGGCTGTGTAAGGTACAAAATAGTGTATATAGTGCAGAGGTTAGCTCTGTGTAACATATAGCAAAGCGTATTAGGTGCAGTGCTCAGAACTGTGTAATGTACAGCATAGTGTATACAGTGCAGAGGTCAGGGCAGTGTACCAGGCAACATAGCTGATATACAGTATAGTGCAGGGGACAGGACTGTGTAATGTACAACAAGATGTACAGTTCAGGGGTTAGGACTTTGTAACCAACAGCATAGCCCTTAGAGGAAAAGCCAATACTGTGTAAAATAGAACACAATATAAAGAGTGCAACAGTCAGGAGCCTGTATCATCGTGGCAGTTATTTTTCTGGCCAGTAAGAGAAAATAAAATGGTCTGGCATTGGAAGCTGGAGAAAAAAAATGTCCAAAAATTGGTGTCAGTATGAGGAAGTGCTGGTTAAATTGCATGACACACAGAAGGTCTAAAGTAACAGCCATAGCTGTCCATCCTCTGACAGTATACAACAGCAGTTATTTATATGAAATGATTGCATGATAAAAGTATGAGACTCTGTATACACTATTCAAAAATATTATGTTTTATGTTTGTACTGTCTTTTCCATTGTTTGACAGATATTTGTGATCCTTTTTTCAAGATTTCTGAATAAAAATATGATAAATATTACAAAAAGAAGGCAGGGCATCTAGAAAAGGGTGTTGTAGTTTACAAATGCATAATGTTAACAGGTCTTATTACAGTAGGTAGCGAAGAGGGATGAGTTCTGGGGAAATTTTGCATTTTCTAATTTGTTTTTATTATTTATAATAATGTATGTTGGAACTTGGAATCATATTTGTTCATGACGTAATAAAGCTGTACCTATATATGTTAAATAAGTCGATGGCCATACCCAGATTTCCATATCACAATAAAAACTTGAGGAGTTCACACTAATTATTCACTTAAGGGATCATTTGCATGGGAATATGTATATGTTTTGAATGGACTCCAGGTTCTTGCTGGTAGAGCTTGTAGAAGATTCTATGTAAAATCTGTAGTGAAAGCAATCGTGTTTACTGTATATGCGTTTATACGTGTACAGATGAATACTTTACTGTACTTTATGTGTGTGTAACCTTGACTGTATCTGATAACACCTGTGGAACTTCTTCTTTTGTTGCTGCTGTATTATCCTTCTGCAGTGTGTACAGTAATAAAATGAATTCCCATTAATACAAAATAGCAGCAGCCATCTTTAACCAGTTCTGGACCAGAAGGATTTGCCCCTTTACTGACCAGGCCATTTTCTGCGATTCAGGCACTGCATTACTTTAACTGACAATTGCGTTGTCATGTGAAGCTGTACCTAAAAAAAAAAAAAAAAAATTTCCCACAAATAGAGTGTTCTTTCTGTGGTATTTGATCACCTGTTCCATTTTTATTTTTTGTGCTATAAACAAAAAAGGGCGACAATTCTGAAAAAAGAAAAACAATATTTGTTTCACATTCTGCTATATAACATTCCCCCCCAAAAAAATGTAAAAATCAAATGTTTTCATCTTTCTAGGCCAATTTGCATTCTGCAACAAATTTTTGGTAAAAAAAAAAAAATCCCTATAAGCATATTTTGATTGGTTTGCGCAAAATAGTTATCGCGTCTACAAACTAGGGGAAAGATTTATGTCAATTTTTTTTTACTAGTAATGGCGGCGATCTGCAATTTTTAGCAAGACTGCGACATTGCGGTGGACAGATCTGCCCTCTAACTACATTTTTTACACTTTTGGGGGGACCAGTGACATTACTACAGTAATCAGTGCTAAAAATATGCACTGTTACTTTACTAATGACAATGGCAGGGAAGGGGTTGACCCAGGAGTGATCAAAGGGTTAAGTGTGAGCCTAGGGGAGTGCTTTCTAACTGTATGGGCAAGGGACTTGTGAAATGAACACAGAGACCTGTAATCCTAAATAGGAAGATCACAGATGCTCTGTGAGCATTTCAGAGAAAACAACAGTCTGCTGTGTAGATCTGCATACCCGCTGCCTAGGGGGGTTGGCGCAAACCTGTGCTGTTGAATTAATTTTCTGTACTAAGCAGCTAAGAGAGAGCATCACAAGGTTGCGGTGAAGGTGCAACAGTTGTGTGTGTGTGACAAGAGTTTGCTGGAGCTATCTGATGCCTTGCTGCCCAGGAAAAGAGGCCTGATCAGAGACTGCTGCTGCCATCATAATCTGTGCAATGCTACATGTGAGGGGGCAGTTCTGGAAGTAAGCAGGTATGTGGGAAAGAGACTGAGCTGCTTCTGGATTATTGGATCCCTTCAATAGCTGACCACAATCAGGTGAGAACTCGGAGAAGAAAGAAAAAACCTGAGAACCTTCTCACTGGGAGGGTGTGATTTGGATGTCTTGTGGGATCATTGTGTACTAGAGGGCTCTCCCAACACTTGTAAGGAAGGAAAAGAGGAACTATCTTGAAAGGATTTAAAGGGAGAGATCATCAGCAATTTATATCGTGGTCTGACTATAACTGGACTTTTATTGAATAAAGGTCCACTTCTGGGAACTAATAAGAAACTAACATCTCACAGGTTAACCTGTTGTCTGCTGTGAACTGTTGTGCTTTCTTTGAGGGCTCCAACTTAGCCGGACAGTTTTTTTTTTTTTTTATCAATCACTGGCCAGTGGGATAAACTGGGACTGTTATAGCTAGGTAGGACTGTCTTCATATACTGTTGCTAAGTAAATGCAGTTCAGTTCTGTTAACTACTGTTAGTTAGAATATTAAAGATGTTTAACCATATCTCCTAGAGTATTGTTGTTGTCCTAATGATTGTTTGTGTAAGTACACTTGCTAAATCTCTCTTTATTTGAGCTAGGCTTGATCTAATAAATTCTTTGAAATACCTCAAGGTGTGTTGGTAAGTATGTAAATGATGAAATAAAATACTGTAAAAGTACTTAAAAGTATAGTCCAGCACTTGATTGCATCCAGCAGCGCACAATATATCAAACATATATCGTAGACCATAAAGTCCTCAAAAGGGAAAAAAAAAAAAAAAAACTGTCTTTAGACTCAATAAAACGTTCTTAAAATCACCAGACAGTTCGTAAGGTAATGATAATAATGATCTCCGGTGTACTGATGTCAATAGTCAGGTTCCAACCTTCACCACACCAAACGTGACCCCCCTAGTAGTGGGCACTCACCGGAAATATTATAAACATACGCCTGTAAGCATAGGTAGCTTGGACCCTTGACACCTTTAAATATCCTCGTCAATGCCAGATGACTTCCACATACGTGTTCCAATTATGAATTCAGATGTGTCATGGAAATAAAGATGGGGGCACAATAGTGTGATACCGTTTCAACATTTATTGCATAAATCACTCCAAAAAAACCCCAAATCCAATATGCTTACATATAAACAGATCTTTCAAGCAGAATAAAAGTAACCCATTGGTTATGGCCAGCTCACCACTGCTGCATGAAAATAGTCAAGCCTCCACTGCTGCATGAAAATGTTCAAGCCTACTTCAGGGTGAGATCTGGATGCCAGCTAAAGCCACTTGTGGTTACCAGGGAAACAGCATGCCTGTGTCCTGACACGTTTCGTCCGTGTGGACTTCAACTGAGGACCAGGCATGCTGTAAATTCCTCCCATATTTATACATAGATGACCAGGACTCATCCCACTACGTGTTATGATGACTCCTTCCTTTAGGAGGAGTTCCACATGCTCCAATTGCCGCCAAATCGCACCCCTTCCGGCATCCGCGATACCGGAAGTGATGTCAAATGTAAACAACATTGTGCTTGGAAGTCCCTACGTCATTTCCGGCGGCCGTCCCTGCGTCACTTCCGGCGGAAACCGCTACAGCTAATGCCGTTCTAATCACATCCGGAGCATTCACCCCGGATGTTGTTTATCCCCAAGAGGAAGTGACCGAACGACTGTCGGCATAGGGAGCCATCCCCGCTATTGCCAAAAATGGCCATTATAGCAAATTGCAGTCCGTAATGCTTACAATTACCAATATTATCGGGGGGCAGTCCTAGTAATCCATTTACATAAAAATGATGTTATAATCAGGTATATAACTCATATTACACAAATGTGCTCTCAATTGATGTGGGAATACAATTTAAACATATAGTCGTATCCCGCATACGTGCTAATACACGCTGTACAGTGTATATGTGGTGAAACCACAAATCGGCTTATATTTAAAAGCGATCACAATAATATACATTCAAATGGCATCTGACTGCCTAAAAATACATATATAAAGATGGTCTGTTAAAACCACATATATATCTTAAAGATAAATAAATATTCAGAGGAATGTATAAAATCTATTTGTATAAAAAAGGATAAAAACAACAGAGATACATAAAAAAACATATTAGAAGGTGATCCACACTAAATGACTGAATAAATATTAAAGAGGAAGTAAACCCTCCTCAGGAAGTTGTACCTATAGGTAAGCCTATATTAAGGCTTACCTATAGGTACTGTAAATATCTCCTAAACATGTACCGTTTAGGAGATATTTACCTTTAATGCAGCCAGTGACGTCACTGGCGCATGCGCTCTGAAGGAACGGCAGATCGTGCCGTTCCTTCAGAGCCCCGTGCCGTGACCGTCGGCTCCCGCGCGCGTGCGCGGGAGTGACGTCACCGCGGCTCCGGCCAATCAGATGGCCGGATGCCGCGATCCCGGAAGACGGGCGACTATACATGTCGCCCGTCATACAGGTAAGCGGACGGCACGGCGGGGGCTCGTTCTGAGGTAAGTATTTCATAATGAGCTACTATGCGATGCATACTAGCTCATTATGGGTTTCTCTTTCAGGATGTAAAGAAGAGAAAAAAATTTTTTCTCGGTTTACAACCTCTTTAAGGAGCTGGAGAGAAGAATGATAAAAATCCAAGGTAAAATATATAAATATATAAAAATGAAAATATATAAATATATAAAAATGAAAATGAAAATGAAGGGGGAAAGTGCCTCTTAAAAATTGCTTAAAAAACAATTTAGGTCTAAATCCACATTTAAACCATTCGATACTAAGGCATTGGTCCGGTATATCCATTCTGTCTCTTTTTTTGATAATTCTCGGACCCTATTAGCCCCACGCCAAGAGTGGGGCATTTTTTCGATCCCCCAAAATTTTAAACCTGAAGGGTCCCTCATATGTTTGTCCCTAAAATGTAAAGGGACACTGTGTTCTCTGAACCCTATACATATATTGTAAATATGTTCTGCAATCCTCACGCCAAGTTTCCTTTTCGTGCGGCCAATATAAATCATGCCGCACGGGCACTCCATGCCATACACAACATGTGTGATTTTAAGAACGTTTTATTGAGTCTAAAGATATTTTTTTTTTTTTTTTTTTTCCTTTTGAGGACTTTATGGTCTACGATATATGTTTGATATATTGTGCGCTGCTGGATGCAATCAAGTGCTGGACTATACTTTTAAGTACTTTTACAGTATTTTATTTCATCATTTACATACATTGTTTTTTATCACAGCGGCTGCGATCAGCAAATTTTATGTTATTATTATTTAGTATTATTATCTATATCTAGTGTGTGGTTTTATCCCTTTACCAAGAGCGCTGGATGGTGTTTGTAGTCCTATTTTGGTCCCAACCACTTTTTTTATTCTAGTGTGTTGGTAAGTGATGGGTGATCGAGGTGTGTCATCTTCAGGAGTGCAGAGAAATTACAAAACAATTCAACAGTTAGGGCATGCTTATGCATGCACAAGTTGTCATATGTTTACATGCCTTTGCAAACATTTACATGTGTACACACTTAAATATTATGTATGGTCCCAGATATAACCAACTTGTGTCCTACATTTTTGGATGCCACTAAACGCAGTGCACAGTTTCATTTGTAGATGCAGCTGTGTGTATGGTGCCATCAATTCCTATAGTGCTGCATTTAGATGTGTAAAAAATATACACTGTATGCATCTGAACACAAGGTTTTAGACTCCCGTGTGAATACTGTAACCCCTGGTTGTTACTTAGCATATTCTTTCCAGCTAAGGTTTTATACACTCTGGAAAGATGATGTTAAAGCGGTTGTAACCCTAAAAGGGAAAAAAACGTTTCTGTTCCTTTAAGGCATGATCTATAGCATAGTGCTTGTGCAATGAAATTTGTCCCTTTCTATGCTGTAAAATACCTTGTTGATCCTGCCAGTTCCTGTGTCCCCCTGTGTGTTAACATGGTCAGTTTATCTGCCTCCATCATTCCACGCTCTACTCGGAGTCTCTCTCTCTTCCCCTCTCCCCCTACCTCCCTGCCTGTCAGTTCTGAAGCCTGTGTATGAAAGCCAATCTCCTCCCTGCCCTTCCCCTCCTGCTGTTTTTCTCTGTGGCTTGAAAATACCATTTATAAATAACTGCCATTCCCCCTGCTTTATCAAGATGCTAATCCTAAATACCTTCTCTCACAGCATCGATGTGTGGTCATATGACCTTTCCCTGCTGGCTGGCTGATGTCAGAGGAGTATCTCAGTCTCTCCCTACATATTCCTTAGATCAGGGAAGGAAAGCAGAGGAAGAAACGTGACAGTACAGGGGTGCTGTAAGAGAAGGTATTAAGGATTAGAACTTTCAAAAAACGGACACACGGTTCTTTAGATCTTGATAAAACAGAGGGGGTGACAGAGGAGTTATTTATCATCCTGATTTTACAACCACTTTAAATTGCATCTAAACCCAAAAATGAAAATATAATATATTATTTAGTGTAGCTTAGTAGTCCTTGGTGTGGTGACGTATTAGTTTTCCTTTTTTTAAGCTTCTTTTGCTTTATTTTCACCTGGTGATCATGGAAATAATACACTTCCTGTTCCTGGGTGGCTTTGTCACTCCTCCATTGTATCTAAGGAGGGAGCCATGGTTTTCAACCTATACAAAAAACAGAAAAGCGCCTCTAAGTGCATTACTTTATTATACAGAGAAAACAGCAGTGACAATTGGCTACTCACGAGATGAGAGTAGATAAAAAGCCCATCCGATAGAATGGAAGAATCTCCTACAGGTGAAGAGTGCAGCAACTCTGATCTGACTATGCATACACTGCGGTCAGGACAGGAAGAGATGCTGGCATCATCCTGATCTTTCCGGTTTCTGTATTGAGCCGCAGGGTGGAACGCAACACGGGAGGAGTCACTGAGGATCCAGGACATGACATGTTTCTGAGCATGCACGAGGCTCGTACATCTCATGAGTAGCCAAGTGTCACTGCTGTTTTCTCTGTATAATAAAGTATTACACTTCGAGGTGCTTTTCTGTTTTTTGTATAGGGTGAAAACCATGGCTCCCTCCTTAGATACAGTGGAGGAGTGACAAAGCCATCCAGGAACAGGAAGTGTGTTATTTTCACGATCACTAGGTGAAAGTAAAGCAAAAGAAGCTTAAAAAAAGGAAGACGAATACGCCACACCACACCAAGGACTACTAAGCTACAATATATAATATGTTATATTTTCACTTTTATGTTTAGATACAATTTAAAGTGGTTGTAAAGTCAGGATGATAAATAACTCCTCTGTCACCCCCCCCCCCCCCCTGTTTTATCAAGATCTAAAGTACCAGTAAAGCATTTCTGTTTTTTGTATATTCACTTCTAGAGTTGGCCTTCGCTCCTGAGAAGAGCTGCCCAAGTGTTTTATACTTTAATTAGTGGACATTCTGAGATATATAGAGACTTCTCACAAACTTTTTATGGGCTCATACCCCACTGATCACTATTACCTATTTGTGTAACACTAGATCTCCTTGAGCACTTGTTATCTACTTTTTATGTTTTCATCCTAGACTGCTCTCCTGCTATGAAGTACAAACATGTCCATATCTCTTTATCTCCATTAGATAGGGCAGGGCAAATAGTAGTTTATAGACCATAACAAGGAAGGAAAAATTATTTGGTGCAACTCACAGGAAATGACGAGGACACTGCATTTCAGGCAGGATCAAAAATTATTTTTTTTATACTTGCAGCACATGTGCTCAGTTTGAAAAAAAAAAAAAAAAAAAAAAACAATGCAGCTACCACATGTAAGGACTGTAAGCTGTAATTTATTTGATTTTTGTTCTTGCGTTTAACTATCCTTTAATAGCACTGTCCCCACTCTATATGTTATAAATGTATATAAAAAATATTAGCCTTCAAAAATTACACAACATGAATTTGAAATGTGAACACCATGACATTTCTTTAAAAAAGTTGTAATAATAGTGGAAAATAAATACTTGTGGAAAGTTCAAAATATTTTCTTTTCAAAGCATACAGCCTAATTAGGGTTTAGAAAATGATTACACAATAAAAAAAGGAACTGGGATAAAATTAGCTCAAAATAATTTAAGTGCTCCCATGTGACATCGGATTTTTCAACACTAGCTACAGATGAGTGCTACTACTTCTGAAAACCCACAGCACTGGGATAAAACATTTATTAATCGCTTTGTATAAAAAAAAATAGTACCTATAGGCACTGATGGCATTAAAGCCACGACAATCTAATTAGAGGGAATGTAATCAATCATATGATTCGAAAAGTGCTAATGATTTACAAGTTTGGATTAGATCTATATAAAGCCTTTTTTTTTTTTTTGTGAGATTCAACCCTTTTTAGTTTTTCTGATGACCACTGCCTCTGGTACAGAAAGTGATGAGAAATTTTTAAAAAATGGGTTGTTACAAGAACAAGAGGTGAGAAGAAATCTTACAGAGGAATCTTCTCCCACCTTTTGTTGCATCTCTGTGCCAGAAAATCACCCCAATGAGACACAGAGAGCAAAAAATACTGATTAGAGAGGTAACAATTCATTACTGTATCTTATGGGCATTGCCAGAGCTAGGTATCCAGGACAAATGCCCCAAAGCTTCTGCTGAGTTCCAGCGCCACAACCACCTGCCGGTTCAGCAGATCCCATGTGTCCCCATAAAACTGCTTAAAGCTCGCCTTGCCTTGCCTTGCCTCTGATGTGTCATATTGCACTAGCCAAGGGGGAGCCTGGGATGAATTTCTTTTCTACTCTGCACTTTAGGTTCTGTTGAGTTCAGGAAGGGAGAAGGCGTTTATATTGGCAGTCATTAGTCTTAAGGGGAGATCTGTATTTGAGATAGGGGAATATGTGCTGGGCAAAAGAAGATTTGTGTTGGGGAGTGTATTTGGAATAGGATGTAGGATTTGGACTTGTGCAAGGGGAGAAGTCGAAAGGTATGTTATGAGTCTAAGGTACTTCTGACCCCTGAACTCCTTGCCATATATACCCCCAACCCCTGCACTCTTGTGAAACACATGCCTGACTCATGCAACCTGAGGGTTACATACTCCTGACATATGCAGTCTACACATTGTGCACTCCCCTCACACTATACATTACACAACCCTGACCCCTACACCTTTGCATCATGTGCCCCTGACCACTGCATTTTTGCGGTTCATTCCTGGACCCTGCATTGTGTGCACCATATGCCATTGACCCCTACACACAGTGCATTACACACCCCTGACCCCTGCAAACAGTGTGTTACATACCCCTCACCCCCTACACTATTGTTGCACTGCACTTTGTGCCGTATGTATTTCTGACCCCTGCCATCTGAGCATTTGGTACTCCTGCTCCTACATGCAGTGTGTTACATGCTTATGACGTCTCCACCCTGTGACTTAAACACCCTTGACAAAGTATTTGTTTTTTGTCTATTTTCAGTGTGCAGAATGGCATATGTAATGGAGAAGATTTTGTTCTAAATTCCAAGAAAAATATTGATAAAGTGTTTGGTTAAACATTCTTTTCACCTATCTATGTATCCCCTCTACCTTACCACAGTCGGGGAAAAAATAAGACTGTCAGGACTTTATAAAATGCCCACAAGGAATGCAAAAATCACTTTGTGGCATACATACTCACAACAACGTAAGCAGCTCTACCTTTATGTACATACAGTAAAATAAAGACGCATTATAGCATTTATGGCTGATTACATACAGCAACCTTTAACTACTGCCAACACACATGTACTTATAATTCATCCAATTGTCACTGGAGGCACACTGAGACATTTGTCAGAACTAAAATGAAACTGAAATGAGTTCATTCACTTACCCAATATACTACATTCTATACCATATGGTATGACAACATGCAGTATGCCATGTGATTCCTCAAAAAAGGTTGTGGGCCACAAGTTTGGACTTTATAGTACCTAGTACTTCAAATGTCCTTTGGAGTTCAACACAACTACAGTAACGCTTAGCAGTGCTAAGTTAGATATGAATCATGTATCGTATAACTTCAAACTCTCTAGATAGAAAGAACAAAAAGTCCACACTGTAAAGGTTGGTACCTCTATAACAAACACTGTTTGTAAACATACTATAAACCCTTTAAGGGATTAATTGCACCAGAGTGCATGCAATAATGCACATTAGAAGCCATCTTACCACAGTTCATACATCATAGTCTGCATTACTGAGATAAATTAGCACTTGGAAGTAAAAGTACTGAAGTACATGAGAGTACAAATGGCCACCAAAAGATCACAGTAACCTACTTTTTTAACTTTACTATTTTCTGACCTAACCCCTTTAAGGTGTTATTAAACCCACAACAGTAAAATCAGTCTGTATATGCAGTAAAGCATGCTTGTTATAATCACTGTGGAACCTAAGGGAATAATCTTTTGCATAAAGTAAAAAGCCTGTTTGATCCTGTCTTCTCTGATCCTCCCCTTCATCCACTATCCCCAATCCATCTCCTGAAACTACAGAGCCTTTGGGGCACTTTTCACATGCTCTGTTTGGTGTGTATTGCTAGAAAGTTTTTTTTTTTTTGTTCTTGGGAGGGTGCATGTGATAAGCACAGGGTCAATCAGCACTGTGCAGACAGAGGGTCAGGGGTCATGAAGCCTCAAAGGACAGTCAGATGAGAATGAAAAATCCTCCTACAAGCTTTAACCAGACACTGACACTGAAGTCACAAAACCGCTATATACTGTTGATGAGAAAAGGTATTTAGCAGTTTATACAGTAGTTACTAAAATAATTGCATTCTTGTATTCTCTGTACTGTGGGAGACCAGATAACGTGAAGGCAGGGTCCTGGGTTTAGTAACACCTTAAGACCCGGTTCACACTGATGCGAGTGCCGGGTTCGCATGTAATGTCGGAGCGCACTGCTCCGACATTACATGCGATCAGCTGTGCGGTGCGAGTTTAGCCATACAGTTTGTATGGCTAAATTCGCATCGCACCCGGTGCAAACACGCACAGGAGGCATTTTTGCAGCCGCATCAGGATCGGATCGCACAGCGGTTCACACTTGTGCGATCCCATCCTGTGCGAACTGCACGATCGCACTGCGATATGCGATCAAACTGGGGGTGTCGTTAAGATTACATTGACACCCCCAGCGTATCGCATATGGCAGTGTGAACTGCCGGGGGTGCGTGTGCGATGCGGGAAAAGGCTGCAAATTCGCAGCCTTCCCGCATCGCAATAGTGTGACCCGAGCCTAAGGGATTTTTTACACCATAGTGCATGCACATTAAAAGCCATGTTACCACAATAAATATCATATGCTGTATATGTGTGTTGGAGTATGTTTCTCTTCATTCTTAACTGCAGCCAAATATACATATACATTAAAAATATACACACCTGTCGTACAACCCACTACCATGCTCAGGTATTATTGCACTATGCATTGTGTTGAGGGCCCACAATGAATG
Source organism: Pelophylax lessonae (assembly GCF_965119305.1). Classification (NCBI taxonomy): domain Eukaryota; kingdom Metazoa; phylum Chordata; class Amphibia; order Anura; family Ranidae; genus Pelophylax; species Pelophylax lessonae. The sequence continues at coordinate 141,811,772 of NC_138774.1, forward strand.
GGCTGCCTTCGCCTAAATACTTTAATAATATTCTCTAAGCCAGTCCTACCCATGTTTAAGACTTATTTTCTCATCAGCAGGAGAGACCAAAATCATTATCTTCCCTTTGTTAATATTAATTTATTTTACAATACAGAAACATTGGATTTGGTTTACAGAAAAAAGCAATAAAGATACAAACATGTTTTTTTTTTTTTTTTTTTTTTTTGTAGCAAATATGTGACCAAATATGATAAAATACGTCTGTCCTTGCATATCTTTTAGTATGGAAGATGAACCTCACACCCCAGAGCTATTCATGACTTTCTCTTCCATGTTAATCAGACAGTTTTCCAAACAGACAGATTGCAAAGAACATAAATTATGTACAAAGCAAATTACAGAGGAAAAGCTGCAACTATAGGGCCAGTCTGTCCACAAAGATGGCAACAGCAGCATAAGAGCTACATTATCTATTTAATGTGAAGTGAATACAAGCAACTGATTGTATTTCCTAATCATTAATTGGAACCACAGATTACAACTAAAGTGTGTCCATGTTCAGGTACATTTTGCTGGATCCATTTTGTGAAGTAAGCTAAAATTTAAAGAATCTTCTTGTAGGTTGTGAAAATATCAGAAGGCTTGTTCATATTTTCTGAAATATTTTTATTGATACAAAGTGTTTTTTTTTTTTACAGTACAGGAGTGTACTTTCATAGGTGGGTGTACAGTGCACTGAATTTTTATTGTAAATCCAAAAGGTTTTAATTAGCTTTTCATTACCTCTGTAATGTGTTTTTTTTTTTTTTTTTTTTTTTGTGATCTCAGTAGGGAGGGTTACTGGTTTTATATGTCCTAGGAGACTACAAATTAGAACAGGATAAGAAGGGAAATCGTCCAATGAGCACACTTATTGTGGTGACTTAGGATGAGCAAATCTAACTGGGTTCAGTTTGCAAGCAATTTAGCAAATTTTGCTCAGAGTTCACAAACTTTGTGGCAAATCCTACTATTTGCCCACATTTGATTTGTGGGGGATGAGGTCGCTGAATTCTGATTAAAATCCATAACCCCCAAATGTTTTATCTAACCCTTTTGAAGTCTGAGGGTGAATCTTGATACTAAATTCTGCTAATTTTTTTTAGGTCATTAGGTAAAATATTGTCAGAGAGGGGATGGGGAGTTGGACATTTTCATTGGGAACATTTAACAAATCAGAAAATCTAAAAATTAAAAAGAGTACCACAAAGCATGGAAAAAGTCCCTTAAATGTAACTTCAAGGGTGACATGGCAAAAACATCAATCTTTTAGAGCCACTCTCTAGGATAATATTCAACGTATAGGCTTTAGGTATGTGTTTGGTGGAAATTGGCTAGCATCAGGACAGCATGAGAGCATTTAAGCAGCAAAAAATATGGGCATGACAAGTTTTATCTTTTAATTCAATTTAGAGTATATTATCACAATATAATATACCACAATTGTTTTTTCAGTGGCTGGATCGTGTGTAAGCAGCTTGATTGGGCAGCAAAATAGAGAGAGATGAGGAAGGTTTTACCTTGAAAAACAAAATTAGAGTGTATTATTTGAGAGACAATAGCCAGACATATTGTACAGTGGCTGAGCAGTATGGAAGAAGCCTGGTAAGGTTTCAATGTAAGGAGAGGCACTAGAATATCCTTCCCTACTTCCCCAGCCTGCTTCTCCCACCCATCCTACATCTTCCTCACAAATCCCTCCCTCCATTGTTATTCAATGGGAAAACTACCTAGAATTTTGTTCCCCTCCCCCTACTCCTGTAGACATAGGGTCATGAAGCAATATGGAAACAATTACTAGGTAAACAACAGGACACCAAGCTTAGTTTGCATTGTTTCATTGTCTACAAGTATAATGACTTTTAATTGTATATTACCTTTAAACGCCAGTGAAACATTTTATACTGTGCCACATGTGTACCCATTCCGAGTCTTACAAAAAATGTATTTACAAAAAAAGGAGAAACAAGGCAGATTTTATCTGCAATAAACATTTGATTGTGTTATTTGAGAAGCAATAGCCACGAAAATTGTTCAGTGGCTGTACAGTAGGTAAGCAGTTCAGGTAGGCTGCAACATAAGAGAAAAAGCTGACATAGGTTTTATCCTAGAATAAACAATACAACATATTATCATGGAGACATTAGTCACAAATATTTTTGAGTGTCAGAGTCCTTGAATTGGCTGCAAACTTTGAGATGCAATGCAGGATTTACCCTAAAGCAAACATTAGAAATTTGACAGCTGAACTCTAGCATTGAGAAATATTGTGTAGCTTCTTTCAAATGTCAGAGCAGGGAGAACTATTTTTTTCCTTATTTGGAGTGAGAGGGACAGAGGGACTTTTTTTTTTTTAAACCAAGAACTTCTGTCCTACTTTCATTTTCAGCTTTCCCTCTTTTGGGTGTGATGTAAAATGGAATTGTAAAGGCAGAATTTTTTTTTTAATCTAAATGCATTCTATGCATTAAGATAAAAAGCATTCTGTGTGGAGCAGCCCCCTTAATACTTACCTGAGGTCTCTCTCTGTCCAGCGATGTCCACGAGTGTCCCAGCTGTCCGAGGTTCTCCCTCCTGATTGGCTGAGACAATCAAAGTCGCTGCCTCTGCTGTCAATCAAAGTCATCCAGCCAATCAGGAGGAGAGATGGGTCGGGGCTCCATGTCTAAATGGACACAGGGAGCTGTGACTCGGCACGGGCGCCCCCACAGCAAGCTGCTTGCTCTGGGGACACTGAACAGGAGGCAGGGGTCAGAATCGCAGAAGAGGGACCTGAGAAAAGGAGGATCCAGGCTGCTCTGTAAAAATCCAATGAGGCTTTACAATCACTTTAAATTACTGCATTTGTTAGTTTAAAGGAAAAGTAGCACTGAAAAAAAATGTGTTGGTTTAAGTAATTATTATGTTCATAATTGTTATGTTCATTGTAATTCTTTGTGTAATCAGGCAGGAAGCTGGTGTGTTCTTTGTCTACATACTCTGTGGTATAGTATATCTCTCTGTTTTCCATCTCATAATGTTGGGATATCTAATACAGGGTCTTTTCCATATTTGAAGAGATTTCCTCTTATTTCTTTTTCTGTCTACAGGATAGGAAGTAAAGATAATACTCCCAAATAGGACATAGCTGGCAACAAAATCATTATAGGGGTTTTAACCCATCCATACATTATGTAGAACAATAATGGCTTTAGATATACTTTTAAGCTTGGTTAAATAATGCAATGTTAAGTGTATTTTAGTATGTAGTGTAGTTATTTAAACAAAAGTGAAGACCACAAATTTGCACCACTTCCTAATCACCGTTTCTGGGAAACTCATGAGACTAAGTTCTAAAGATGAAAAAATGTAGGAGGGATGGTTGGCGCTGCCTAGGGAGAAGTAGGTGTCTAGTAGTGCAGTCTGGTGAACTTACACCAAAAATTAAAAGTGAATGAATTAGGTGTATGACAACTAGTGAAACACCTTAAATAGGATTTGATATGAAGAGAATAAAAATGTCAGTGTAAATCACAAAGTGTGCTAAGATAATTTGATGTCCCGTCTGCTTATGTAAACAAAGCAGGTGAGTCTTCTGTCAGACAGGCAGGGAGAGATCAGAAGTTTCAGCTAAGCTGAAACCGTGATTTCTCTGTGCCTGTCATAGAACCTAACACCCCCCCCCCCCAACACCACAGTGAGCAAGCATTACTTAGGCATACATTACCCCTTTGATCACCCCCAGTATTAACCCCTTCCGTGCCATTGTCATTTATGCAGTAACAGTGCATATTATTTAGCACTGATTACTGTATTAATGTCACTGGTCCCCAAAAAGTGTCAAAAATGTCAGTTAGGGGTCCGATCTGTTCACCACAATGTTGCAGTCCCGCTAAAAAATGCTGATCGCTGCCTATACTAATAAAAACAAAAAAAAAAATAAAAAGTCCAAAAATTGATCTCGTAGTTTGTAAATGCTATAACTTTTGTGCAAACCAATTAAAATACACTTTTTGGGATTTTTTTTTACCAGAAATATGTAGCAGAATACCAATTGGCCTAAACTGATGCAAAAATAACATTTTAAAAATGTTTCTATTGGGAATGTTTTATAGCAGAAAGTAAAAAAATATGGTGGGTTTTTTTTTAAATTTTCGCACTTTTTTTTTTTATAGGGCAAAATATAAAGAACGCAGAGGTGTTTAAATACCACCAAAAGAAAGCTCTATTTGTGGGAAAAAAGGACATCAATTGTATTTGGGTGCAGTATTGCACGACCACGCAATTTTTCGTTAAAGTAATGCAGTGCCGAATCACAAAAAATGGCCTGGTCATTAAGGGGGTAAAACCTTTCGGGGCTGAAGTGGTTAAAGTTTGGTCCACTCTCTGAACAAATGAGACTCACTGTTATTAGTTATATAAAATTAGCTTTAATCAGTTGATATGAAATCGTACTTATTTTAGTAATACTTTTCTTGAATTTGCACTTTTAGCAGAATACAGCACTGGTCACACAGATATATAGATTTCTTGCAAATAGTGCTAATTATTAATATAATCACATCTCCCAGTATTTTGCCTGTAAGCTGGATTGTTGTACAGGCCACATTGATTCAGTCCAGTCCATTTCTATTGAATGCCAAGCTGACTGGGTAAGATTGATGAACCCATAAGCCAGCAAGTGCACCTGCAGTGGCCAATCACATCCCCATTGCATCAAACTGCTCTGATGACATGACAGTCAATTACATCAACTGACAATCGGCCCTGTGTGTCATTCCTCTTGTACAGAAGAAAGATTTGTGTTTCAAAATTGTCAGGGAATAAAAATCTGTCTGGTAAGAAAACAAAGAGATTTCAAAGCCCCATTTAGAGCTTTTAATTAGTTAGCACATCCTAGGTGCTTTACATGTTTGCCACTGTGCTGTCAGTTGTACTTTTCCAGATTAATTCCATGTCAAACTGTAGGAACAAAAAGGCAAGCAATAACGAACGCTGCTTAAATGTAGAGTTTTTCTATCTTTCTATGCAGGCAGGTCATAGTTTTGCTTGTGTCTCTCTGCAATATGCAAGGCTAGGCACACCTAATCATGACGCCATTTTGTACAAGCTCCATCCTTATGTATAAAATAATTTTTTTATTGAATATTTATGCTAGAAAGCTCTATTAGGGTCCATGTACACTGCAACTTGTAAACGGCCGTTTAGGAGCAGTTGGGCGTTTTTTTCAGAAGCCCCTGAACCCACCTCCATGTTATATTATCTGTCCATGTACACTGAGTCGTTTACAGTCATTTACAGGCAGTTGAGTTCAGTGACGTTTTTTGGAAAGCAATTATTTGCGTTCGAACGTGTGTTTTCCGGCGTTTCAAGCGCAAAAACCGACCGAACGTGACCGAACGCAATGACCCGCTTTTAGCGCTCGCATTTTTCCATTTTAAAGGGGAATGATTTTTTGACCTCTAGAAACGGTTCTAAATGTAAACGCCCACTAAACGCCCACTAAACGCGGGTGCAAACGCGACACAACAGACGTTTTAAACGTCCTTTAAATTGCAGCATTCAAGGGAAAACGTCCCATGTACATGAAGCCTTAGAAGCCGCATGGGGGTTGTTTTTTAAATTTAATGGCTTAATAGTAGAGACCAACCAACAAAGAGAAAAGTATGTCTGTTTATATTTCTTGAACTTTAGTGAGTATTCTGACTCCTCTCAACAGACACTTTAACATATAGATAATTTGGATAAGACTTAAATCTTTGTTAGGTGTTTAATGCTATCTGTGTGCCCATTAGGGATATTTTCCTTCACTCAATTCTGGATCAATAGTCCGGAAGACAGGAAGTGAGAGTAAATGTCTGGCCGGTTGCAATAAAAATCTGACTGAGATTCTAACCCTTCTAACTGTAATCAAACCCATTACACTCATAAAGATACAAACAATTTATCTTCACTGATTTTTCTTTTCTCCTACATCTCCTTCATTTCAATAGCCAATACAGATCTTAGTGCACAGGGAAAATTTAACATTGAGACTTCTCATTGCACATTGATTTTGCATAGTATCTTTAGCAAAACTTGACTTTAATTATGCAACCTCATAGCAATTCTTTGCTATCTTTTCTGTTACAAGGAGTGTATAAACAGTATATCACAAAAGTGAGTACACCCATCACATTTTTGTAAATATTTTATTATATCATTTCATGTGACAACACTGAAGAAATACACTTTGCTACAATGTAAAGTAATGAGTGTACAGCTTGTATAACAGTGTAAATTTGCTGTCCCCTCAAATTAACTCAACACACAGTCATTAATGTCTAAACCACTGGCAACAAAAGTGAGTACACCCCTAAGTGAAAATGTCCAAATTAGGCCTAATTAGCCATTTTCCCTCCCCAGTGTCATGTGACTCGTTAGTGTTACAAGGTCTCAGGCGTGAATGGGGAGCAGGTGTGTTAAATTTGGTGTTATCGCTCTCACTCTCTCATACTGGTCCCTGGAAGTTTAACATGGCACCTCATGGCAAAGAACTCTCTGAGGATCTGAAAAAAAGAATTGTTGCTCTACATAAAGATGGCCTAGGCTATAAGAGGATTGCCAAGACCCTGAAACTGAGCTGCAGCATGGTGGCCAAGACCCTACAGTGGTTTAATAGGACAGGTTCCACTCGGAACAGGCCCCGCCATGGTCGACCAAAGAAGTTGAGTGCAAGTGCTCAGTGTCATATCCAGAGGTTGTCTTTGGGAAATAGATGTATGAGTGCTGCCAGCATTGCTGCAGAGGATGAAGAGGTGGGGGGGTCAGCCTGTCAGTTCTCAGACCATACACCGCACACTGCATCAAATTGGTCTGCATGGCTGTTGTCCCAGAAGGAAGCCTCTTCTAAAGATGGTGCACAAGAAAGCCTGCAAACAGTTTGCTGAAAAGCAGACTAAGGACATGGATTACTGGAACAATGTCCTGTGGCCTGATGAGACCAAGATAAACTTATTTGGTTCCGATGTTGTCAAGCGTGTGTGGCGGAAACCAGGTGAGGAGTACAAAGACAGTCAAGCATGGTGGTGGAGGTGTCATGGTGTGGAGCTGCATGAGTGCTGCCAGCACTGGGGAGCTACAGTGAGGGAACCATGAGTGCCAACATGTACCGTGACATGCTGAAACAGAGCATGATCCCCTCCCTTTGAAGACTGGGCTGTAGGGCAGTATTCCAACATGATAACAACCCCAAACACACCTGTAAGACGACCACTGCCTTGCTAAAGAAGCTGAGGGTAAAGATGATGGACTGGTCAAGCATGTCCCCAGACCTAAACCATATTGAGCATCTGTGGGGCATCCTCAAACAGAAGGTAGGGGAAGCGCAAGGTCTCTAACATCCACCAGCTTGGTGATGTCGTCATGGAGGAGTGGAAGAGGACTCCAGTGGCAACCAGTAAAGCTCTGGTGAACTCTATGCCCAAGAGGGTTAAGGCAGTGCTGGAAAATAATGGTGGCCACACAAAATATTGACACTTTAGGCTCAATTTGTACATTTTCACTTAGGCGTGTACTAACTTTTGTTGTCTGTGGTTTAGACATTAATGGCTGTGTGTTGAGTTATTTTGAGGGGACAGTAAATTTACACTGTTATACAAGCTGTACACTCACTACTTTACAATGTAGCAAAGTGTCATTTCTTCAGCATTGTCACATGAAAAGATATAATAAAATATATAATAAAATACTTACAAACATGTGAGGGGTGTACTCACTTGTGAGATACTGTACATACATTATTTGTAATTAATATAACTGTGAACATGTGTTTTTACTAATGCTTATTTGCTTTCAAGAGATGGGCATTTGTTAAAGGAAATCTATGGTGACTAGGGTTGAGCAGACACCTAGATGTCCGTGTTCGACGGGTTCGGCCGAACTTTAAAAAAAAGTCCGGGTCCGTGTCCCGGACTTTTACCGAACTTTTCCCGGACACCGAACCCCATTGAAGTCAATGGGGACCCGAACTTTAAGGCACTAAAATGGCTCTAAAACACCAATGGAAAGGGCTAGAGTGCTGCAAATGGCAGCAAAACGTAGTTAAGAGCATGGCAAGTGCTCTGCAAACAAATGTGGATAGGGAAATAACTTAAAACAACAAAAAAAAAACCAGGAAAATAAAACAATGTTCTTCATCTCTGAAGGACGAGGCCCATATGGAGTAGGAGGGAGGTTGAGGTGGTGGTGGATGTGGCGGTGTCATAGGCGTGTGCCGGGTGTACCTGGGCATACCCTAATCACCTAGGGCACATAGCATTATCGCTCTGTTTGCCAGTGAGGAGATGGGAAAGATCTCCCTCGGACCTGCTCTGCTCTATTTCTCTTTGCCAGCAGGGAGAGTAATGTATCGGGGCCATGTACATGTAGGCAAACACATGCATGTGTATTTCAACTTTGGGGTGCACACCCTAATGCAATAGGCTGCGCACACCTATGGGCGGTGTAGGTGGAAGCGGCGGTGGAGGAGGACCAGGGCCGGATTAAGAGCATCATGGTCTTGGTGCTGAGGATTTTGAAGGGCCTTAAGGGCCGTGCCTTGGCATGCACCCAGAGGAGGAAGGGTACAGCCATACATGCCTAATTCAACATGGGATGCTGTCTCTGAAGCCCATAAACACATCCATGCATCGGCAACTGTCCCTCCTTGTCAGGCCTTCGCGCTGTGTGGGGAGGTTCTGAGGGTGCTGCCTGGGGAAGCGAGCATAGAAGCCAGACTTCTGTGTTTACAAGTGACAGAAGAGCGGTCACAGTGAATATGGCCAACCCGGGGCCTATATAAAAGGTAGGGGCCTGGAGCTGCAGCTCCAATAGCCCCTACGTTAATCTGGCCCTGAGGAGGAGGACGAGGTAGCCAACACTGCTTCTTTTCACAAATTTTAAATGAGGGTACACCCCAAAAGAGTGAGAAAGAGCAAAAATGGAACAATGGGTGGGTAAGGTCGGTATCCATTGCTATTCTGCACAAGGTACGGAAAAGTCCCGTGGGAACCATGCCTGGTTCATTTTAATGAACGTGAGCTTGTCCACATTGTCTCTGGACAGGCGGCTGCGCTTGTCTGTTATAACGCCCCCAGCCGTGCTAAATACCCGTTCAGATAATACACTGGCTGCAGGGCACGCCAGCACCTCCAAGGCGTAAAGGGCAAGCTCAGGCCATGTGCCCAATTTTGAGACCCAGAAGTTGAAGGGGGCAGACCCCTCATTCACTACATGTAGGCGTGTGCACACATACTGCTCCACCATGTTGGTAAAATGCTGCCTCCTGCTAAGACGTTCCATCTGAGCTGCTGGTGCTGCTGTTTGTTGTGGCGTGCTGACAAAGCTTTTCCACATTTCGGCCATGCTAACCCTGCCTTCTGAGGTGCTGGCGGTGCCCTGGTTGCGTTGGCGACCTCCTCCTCCTCCTCCTCCTCTGCCTTGTGCTTCCACTGTGGCCCCGCTGTCAGATGGGAATGCCAGCAGCATCGCATCTACCAGCGTGCGCTTGTACTCGCGCATCTTGCGATCGCGCTCCAGTGAGTGAATTAAGGACGGTACGTTGTCCTTGTAACGGGGATCCAGCAGCGTGGCCACCCAGTAATCAGCACAAGTTAGAATGTGGGCAACTCGGCGGTCGTTGTGGAGACACTGCAGCATGTAATCGCTCATGTGTGCCAGGCTGCCTAGAGGCGACGAAAGGCTGTCCTCTGTGGGAGGTGTATCGTCCGTGTCCTCTGTATCCCCCCAGCCACGCACCAGTGATGGCCATGAGCTGGCCTTGGTGCCACCCTGCTGTGAACATGGTTCCATCTCCTCCTCCAGCTCCTCCTCCAGCTCCTCCTCCTCCTCATCCTCCAGAACTGTGCCCCTGCTGGACAATTGTGTCCCTGGCATTTGTGTGTGCAGGAACCCACCCTCGGAGCCCCTTGCGAATGACTGCCCTGAAAGCCTTTGAAATGTTACCTCTTCATCCTCCTTCTCCTCCTCCTCATCCTGTGCCACATCCTCTTCCATCATCGCCCGAATTGTTTTTTCAAGGAGGCATAGAAGTGGGATAGTTAAGCTGAGAACGGCGTCATTGCCACTGGCCATGTTGGTGGAGTACTCAAAACAGCGTAACAAGGCACACAGGTCTCGCATGGAGGCCCAGTTATTGGTGGTGAAGTGGTGCTGTTCCGCAGAGCGACTCACGCGTGCGTGCTGCAGCTGAAACTCCACTATGGCCTGCTGCTGCTCGCACAGTCTTTGCAGCATGTGCAAGGTGGAGTTCCACCTTGTGGGCACGTCACATATGAGGCGGTGAGCGGGAAGGCCGAAGTTACGCTGCAGCGCTGCCAGGCGAGCAGCAGCAGGGTGAGAACGCCGAAAGTGCGCACAGACGGCCCGCACTTTCTGCAGCAGCTCTGACATATCGGGGTAGTTTTTAAGGAACCTCTGCACCACCAAATTCAGCACATGCGCCAGGCAAGGGATGTGCGTCAAACCGGCTAGGCCCAGAGCTGCTATGAGATTTCGCCCATTATCGCACACCACCAGGCCGGGCTTGAGGCTCGCTGGCAGCAACCACTCATTTGTCTGCTGTTCCATGCTCCTCCACAACTCCTGCGCGGTGTGTGGTTTGTCCCCCAAACAGGCAAGTTGTAAAACTGCCTGCTGTTGTTTAGCCCTGGCCGTGCTGAAGTTGGTGGTGAAGGTATTACGCTGTCCGGATGAGGAGGCGGTAGAGGATGAGGTAGCGGACTAGGATGAGTTAGGAACAGGAGGCAAACTGAAGCGCCCTGCAATCCTCAGTGGTGGAAGGACATGCGCCAAATTGCTATCCGCCTCAGGCCCATCCGCCACTGCATTTACCCAGTGTGCCGTTAGGGAGATATAACGCCCCTGACCGTGCTTACTGGTCCACGTATCGGTAGTTAGGTGGACCTTGGCACAGATGGCGTTGCGCAGTGCACACCTGATTTTTTCCCCCACTTGGTTGTGCAGGGAAGGGATGGCTTGCCTGGAAAAGTAGTGGCGGCTGGGCATGACGTACTGTGGGACAGCCACCGACATAAGCTTTTTAAAACTGGGCGTCTCCACCAGACGGAATGACAGCATTTCAAAGGCCAATAATTGTGAAATGCTGGCATTCAGGGCCAGGGATCGCGGGTGGGTAGGGGGGTACTTCCTCTTCCTCTCAAGTGTTTGGGAGATGGAAAGCTGAACACTTCCACGGGACATTGTGGAGATGGTTGTTGGTGACCCAGGTGGTGGTGTTGCTGACAGATCGTCTGTTTGCGGGGTGGCAGGTGGCGGTATAATTACAGAGGTGGCTGGAGCGGCCGAGACTGCAGCAGAAGAGGAAGCGGGATGAGCCAGAGACGTTTCTTGGTTTTGAAGGTGTGTACTCCACTGCAGCTCGTGCTTTGCACTTAGATGCCTGATCATGCAGGTTGTGCTCAGGTTGAGAAGGTTTATGCCTCGCTTCAGGCTCTGATTGCACAGGGTGCAAACCACTCGTGTCCTGTCATCAGCACATTTTCTAAAGAACTTCCACGCTAGAGAACTCTTTTGAGCTGACTTTGGTGCGCTCGTTCCCTTGCTGCGTTGGGCAGTATCAGGCGTAGTGTCTAGGGCACGGCCGCTCCGCTTCTGCACCCTGCTCCCTCTTCTGCTGTGCTGGTGGCTCTGTGCGACCACCGCCTCTTCCTCCAAAATACTCAGGTCACCTGCATGACCTTCATTCCATGTGGGGTCGAGGACCTCATCGTTCTCCACATCATCTTCCACCCAGTCTTCACCCCTGCCCTCCCTGTCGGTCTCCACAATGCTGAACGCCGCAGCAGTTGGCACCTGCGTTTCGTCATCATCGGAGACGTGCTGTGATGGTCCTTCCATGTACTCATCTTGAGAAATAAGTGGTTGGGCATCGCTGCACTCAATCTCTTCCACTTCTGGGGCAGGGCTAGGTGGATGGCCCTGGGAAACCCTGCTGACAGAGTCCTCAAAAAGAATAAGAGACTGCTGTATGGCTTGGGGCTCAGACTGCTTGCCTGATTTGCAAGGGGGTGAGGTGAAAGACGGTTGGACATTGGCTGCAGGTGCCAACTCTGACCTTTCTGCAGTAGACTGGGTGGGAGACAATGTGAAGGAACTGGAGGCACTGTCAGCAGCAAACCAATCTACTATCGCCTCTCTATGTTCTGGCCTCATCACTTCTAGAGGCGTATGATGCCCTACCAAATACTGCTGCAGGTTCTGTCGCCTACTCACACTTGAGGAAGGTGTTTCACTTGTGCGTGTAGCTGGCACAGATCGACCACGTCCTCTCCTTGCAACAGGAGCTCTAGCAGCAGCACCACGACCCCGGCCACGGCCCCTATTTGACGCTCTCCTCATATTTCTGAAATTTAAGATCTTGCCCTAGAAAGGTCTTTATTGAATAGCAGAACAAAAGAACAACAGTATCGCACGGGTGTATCTCACAGTCAAATATGCAAACTATGCCGCAATTTAATGTTTTTTACACCAAAAGGGTGTGTATTGAATAGCGGAATAGGATAAAAAACTGTGTATCTCACACGTACAAACACAGACTAGGCCGATTAAATTTTTTCCTACCCTAAAGGGAGGATGAGGAAGAGGAGTATGGAACAGGCAGCACCCTCAAATCTTCAGAAGTATGAGATGAACCTCAAAAACTTGGAAAGGTGGATCTCACACGTACCGACACAGACTATTCCGCAATTTAATTGATCCCCAAAGGTTTTTATTGAATAGCGGAATGGGAAATATGATCAAAAAAAGTGTATGTATCTCACACGTACAGAAGCACACTAGGCCCCAATTACTATTGTTTGTACACCTAAAAGGATGGATGAGGAGGAGGAGGAGTATAGAACAGGCAGCACCCTCAAATCTTCAGAAGTATGAGATGAACCTCAAAAACTTGGAAAGGTGGATCTCACACGTACCGACACAGACTATTCCGCAATTTAATTGATCCCCAAAGGTTTTTATTGAATAGCGGAATAGGAAATATGATCAAAAAAAGTGTATGTATCTCACACGTACAGAAGCACACTAGGCCCCAATTACTATTGTTTGTACACCTAAAAGGATGGAGGAGGAGGAGGAGGAGTATGGAACAGGCAGCACACTCAAAGCTTCAGAAGTATGTGATGAACCCCAAAAACTTGGAAAGGTGGATCTCACACGTACCGACACAGACTATTCCGCAATTTAATTGATCCCCAAAGGTTTTTATTGAATAGCGGAATAGGAAATATGATCAAAAAAAGTGTATGTATCTCACACGTACAGAAGCACACTAGGCCCCAATTACTATTGTTTGTACACCTAAAAGGATGGAGGAGGAGGAGGAGGAGTATGGAACAGGCAGCACCCTCAAAGCTTCAGAAGTATGAGATTGTGTTCACTGTACCCCACAAAGATTGTGTTCACTGCACCCCAAAAGGATTGTCTTCACTGCACCCCACAAAGATTGTGTTCACTGTAATCCACAAAGATTGTGTTCACTGTACCCCCCAAAGATTTTGTTCACTGCACCCCACAAAGATTGTGTTCACTGTACCCCACAAAGATTTTGTTCACTGCACCCCACAAGGATTGTCTTCACTGCACCCCACAAGGATTGTCTTCACTGTACCCCACAAAGATTGTGTTCACTGCACCCCAAAAGGATTGTCTTCACTGCACCCCACAAAGATTGTGTTCACTGTACCCCACAAAGATTGTGCTCACTGAACCCCCCAAAGATTTTGTTCACTGCACCCCACAAGGATTGTCTTCACTGCACCCCACAAGGATTGTCTTCACTGCACCCCACAAAGATTGTGTTCACTGTACCCCACAAAGATTGTGTTCACTGCACCCCAAAAGGATTGTCTTCACTGCACCCCACAAAGATTGTGTTCACTGTACCCCACAAGGATTGTCTTAACTGCACCCCACAAAGATTGTGTTCACTGTACCCCACAAAGATTGTGCTCACTGAACCCCCCAAAGATTTTGTTCACTGCACCCCACAAGGATTGTCTTCACTGCACCCCACAAGGATTGTCTTCACTGCACCCCACAAAGATTGTGTTCACTGTACCCCACAAAGATTGTGTTCACTGCACCCCAAAAGGATTGTCTTCACTGCACCCCACAAAGATTGTGTTCACTGTACCCCACAAGGATTGTCTTCACTGCACCCCACAAGGATTGTCTTCACTGCACCCCACAAAGATTGTGTTCACTGTACCCCACAAAGATTGTGTTCACTGCACCACAAAAGGATTGTCTTCACTGCACCCCACAAAGATTGTGTTCACTGTACCCCACAAAGATTGTGTTCACTGTACCCCACAAAGATTTTGTTCACTGCACCCCACAAAGATTGTGTTCACTGTACCCCACAAAGATTGTGTTCACTGCACCCCAAAAGGATTGTCTTCACTGCACCCCACAAAGATTGTGTTCACTGTACCCCACAAAGATTTTGTTCACTGCACCCCACAAAGATTGTGTTCACTGTACCCCACAAAGATTGTGTTCACTGTACCCCACAAAGATTTTGATCACTGCACCCCACAAGGATTGTCTTCACTGCACCCCACAAGGATTGTCTTCACTGCACCCCACAAAGATTGTGTTCACTGTACCCCACAAAGATTGTGTTCACTGCACCCCAAAAGGATTGTCTTCACTGCACCCCACAAAGATTGTGTTCACTGTAATCCACAAAGATTGTGTTCACTGTACCCCACAAAGATTTTGTTCACTGCACCCCACAAGGATTGTCTTCACTCGTGTCCTGTCATCAGCACATTTTCTAAAGAACTTCCACGCTAGAGAACTCTTTTGAGCTGACTTTGGTGCGCTCGTTCCCTTGCTGCGTTGGGCAGTATCAGGCGTAGTGTCTAGGGCACGGCCGCTCCGCTTCTGCACCCTGCTCCCTCTTCTGCTGTGCTGGTGGCTCTGTGCGACCACCGCCTCTTCCTCCAAAATACTCAGGTCACCTGCATGACCTTCATTCCATGTGGGGTCGAGGACCTCATCGTTCTCCACATCATCTTCCACCCAGTCTTCACCCCTGCCCTCCCTGTCGGTCTCCACAATGCTGAACGCCGCAGCAGTTGGCACCTGCGTTTCGTCATCATCGGAGACGTGCTGTGATGGTCCTTCCATGTACTCATCTTGAGAAATAAGTGGTTGGGCATCGCTGCACTCAATCTCTTCCACTTCTGGGGCAGGGCTAGGTGGATGGCCCTGGGAAACCCTGCTGACAGAGTCCTCAAAAAGAATAAGAGACTGCTGTATGGCTTGGGGCTCAGACTGCTTGCCTGATTTGCAAGGGGGTGAGGTGAAAGACGGTTGGACATTGGCTGCAGGTGCCAACTCTGACCTTTCTGCAGTAGACTGGGTGGGAGACAATGTGAAGGAACTGGAGGCACTGTCAGCAGCAAACCAATCTACTATCGCCTCTCTATGTTCTGGCCTCATCACTTCTAGAGGCGTATGATGCCCTACCAAATACTGCTGCAGGTTCTGTCGCCTACTCACACTTGAGGAAGGTGTTTCACTTGTGCGTGTAGCTGGCACAGATCGACCACGTCCTCTCCTTGCAACAGGAGCTCTAGCAGCAGCACCACGACCCCGGCCACGGCCCCTATTTGACGCTCTCCTCATATTTCTGAAATTTAAGATCTTGCCCTAGAAAGGTCTTTATTGAATAGCAGAACAAAAGAACAACAGTATCGCACGGGTGTATCTCACAGTCAAATATGCAAACTATGCCGCAATTTAATGTTTTTTACACCAAAAGGGTGTGTATTGAATAGCGGAATAGGATAAAAAACTGTGTATCTCACACGTACAAACACAGACTAGGCCGATTAAATTTTTTCCTACCCTAAAGGGAGGATGAGGAAGAGGAGTATGGAACAGGCAGCACCCTCAAATCTTCAGAAGTATGAGATGAACCTCAAAAACTTGGAAAGGTGGATCTCACACGTACCAACACAGACTATTCCGCAATTTAATTGATCCCCAAAGGTTTTTATTGAATAGCGGAATGGGAAATATGATCAAAAAAAGTGTATGTATCTCACACGTACAGAAGCACACTAGGCCCCAATTACTATTGTTTGTACACCTAAAAGGATGGATGAGGAGGAGGAGGAGTATAGAACAGGCAGCACCCTCAAATCTTCAGAAGTATGAGATGAACCTCAAAAACTTGGAAAGGTGGATCTCACACGTACCGACACAGACTATTCCGCAATTTAATTGATCCCCAAAGGTTTTTATTGAATAGCGGAATAGGAAATATGATCAAAAAAAGTGTATGTATCTCACACGTACAGAAGCACACTAGGCCCCAATTACTATTGTTTGTACACCTAAAAGGATGGAGGAGGAGGAGGAGGAGTATGGAACAGGCAGCACACTCAAAGCTTCAGAAGTATGTGATGAACCCCAAAAACTTGGAAAGGTGGATCTCACACGTACCGACACAGACTATTCCGCAATTTAATTGATCCCCAAAGGTTTTTATTGAATAGCGGAATAGGAAATATGATCAAAAAAAGTGTATGTATCTCACACGTACAGAAGCACACAAGGCCCCAATTACTATTGTTTGTACACCTAAAAGGATGGAGGAGGAGGAGGAGGAGTATGGAACAGGCAGCACCCTCAAAGCTTCAGAAGTATGAGATTGTGTTCACTGTACCCCACAAAGATTGTGTTCACTGCACCCCAAAAGGATTGTCTTCACTGCACCCCACAAAGATTGTGTTCACTGTAATCCACAAAGATTGTGTTCACTGTACCCCCCAAAGATTTTGTTCACTGCACCCCACAAAGATTGTGTTCACTGTACCCCACAAAGATTTTGTTCACTGCACCCCACAAGGATTGTCTTCACTGCACCCCACAAGGATTGTCTTCACTGTACCCCACAAAGATTGTGTTCACTGCACCCCAAAAGGATTGTCTTCACTGCACCCCACAAAGATTGTGTTCACTGTACCCCACAAAGATTGTGCTCACTGAACCCCCCAAAGATTTTGTTCACTGCACCCCACAAGGATTGTCTTCACTGCACCCCACAAGGATTGTCTTCACTGCACCCCACAAAGATTGTGTTCACTGTACCCCACAAAGATTGTGTTCACTGCATCCCAAAAGGATTGTCTTCACTGCACCCCACAAAGATTGTGTTCACTGTACCCCACAAGGATTGTCTTAACTGCACCCCACAAAGATTGTGTTCACTGTACCCCACAAAGATTGTGCTCACTGAACCCCCCAAAGATTTTGTTCACTGCACCCCACAAGGATTGTCTTCACTGCACCCCACAAGGATTGTCTTCACTGCACCCCACAAAGATTGTGTTCACTGTACCCCACAAAGATTGTGTTCACTGCACCCCAAAAGGATTGTCTTCACTGCACCCCACAAAGATTGTGTTCACTGTACCCCACAAGGATTGTCTTCACTGCACCCCACAAGGATTGTCTTCACTGCACCCCACAAAGATTGTGTTCACTGTACCCCACAAAGATTGTGTTCACTGCACCACAAAAGGATTGTCTTCACTGCACCCCACAAAGATTGTGTTCACTGTACCCCACAAAGATTGTGTTCACTGTACCCCACAAAGATTTTGTTCACTGCACCCCACAAAGATTGTGTTCACTGTACCCCACAAAGATTGTGTTCACTGCACCCCAAAAGGATTGTCTTCACTGCACCCCACAAAGATTGTGTTCACTGTACCCCACAAAGATTTTGTTCACTGCACCCCACAAAGATTGTGTTCACTGTACCCCACAAAGATTGTGTTCACTGTACCCCACAAAGATTTTGATCACTGCACCCCACAAGGATTGTCTTCACTGCACCCCACAAGGATTGTCTTCACTGCACCCCACAAAGATTGTGTTCACTGTACCCCACAAAGATTGTGTTCACTGCACCCCAAAAGGATTGTCTTCACTGCACCCCACAAAGATTGTGTTCACTGTAATCCACAAAGATTGTGTTCACTGTACCCCACAAAGATTTTGTTCACTGCACCCCACAAGGATTGTCTTCACTGCACCCCACAAAGATTGTGTTCACTGTACCCCACAAAGATTGTGTTCACTGCACCCCAAAAGGATTTTCTTCACTGCACCCCACAAAGATTGTGTTCACTGTACCCCACAAAGATTGTGTTCACTGTACCCCCCAAAGATTTTGTTCACTGCACCCCACAAGGATTGTCTTCACTGCACCCCACAAGGATTGTCTTCACTGCACCCCACAAAGATTGTGTTCACTGTACCCCACAAAGATTGTGTTCACTGTACCCCACAAAGATTTTGTTCACTGCACCCCACAAAGATTGTGTTCACTGCACCCCAAAAGGATTGTCTTCACTGCACCCCACAAAGATTGTGTTCACTGTACCCCACAAGGATTGTCTTCACTGCACCCCACAAATATTGTGTTCACTGTACCCCACAAAGATTGTGTTCACTGTACCCCCCAAAGATTTTGTTCACTGCACCCCACAAGGATTGTCTTCACTGCACCCCACAAGGATTGTGTTCACTGTACCCCACAAAGATTGTGTTCACTGTACCCCCCAAAGATTTTGTTCACTGCACCCCACAAAGATTGTGTTCACTGTACCCCACAAAGATTTTGTTCACTGTACCCCACAAAGATTGTGTTCACTGTACCCCACAAAGATTTTGTTCACTGCACCCCACAAAGATTGTGTTCACTGCACCCCAAAAGGATTGTCTTCACTGCACCCCACAAAGATTGTGTTCACTGTACCCCACAAGGATTGTCTTCACTGCACCCCACAAAGATTGTGTTCACTGTACCCCACAAAGATTGTGTTCACTGTACCCCCCAAAGATTTTGTTCACTGCACCCCACAAGGATTGTCTTCACTGCACCCCACAAGGATTGTCTTCACTGCACCCCACAAAGATTGTGTTCACTGTACCCCACAAAGATTGTGTTCACTGTACCCCACAAGGATTGTCTTCACTGCACCCCACAAGGATTGTGTTCACTGCACCCCACAAAGATTGTGTTCACTGTACCCCACAAAGATTTTGTTCACTGCACCCCACAAAGATTGTGTTCACTGCACCCCAAAAGGATTGTCTTCACTGCACCCCACAAAGATTGTGTTCACTGTACCCCACAAGGATTGTCTTCACTGCACCCCACAAGGATTGTCTTCACTGCACCCCACAAAGATTGTGTTCACTGTACCCCACAAAGATTGTGTTCACTGCACCCCAAAAGGATTGTCTTCACTGCACCCCACAAAGATTGTGTTCACTGTACCCCACAAAGATTGTGTTCACTGTACCCCCCAAAGATTTTGTTCACTGCACCCCACAAGGATTGTCTTCACTGCACCCCACAAGGATTGTCTTCACTGCACCCCACAAAGATTGTGTTCACTGTACCCCACAAAGATTGTGTTCACTGTACCCCACAAAGATTGTGTTCACTGCACCCCAAAAGGATTGTCTTCACTGCACCCCACAAAGATTGTGTTCACTGTACCCCACAAAGATTGTGTTCACTGTACCCCCCAAAGATTTTGTTCACTGCACCCCACAAGGATTGTCTTCACTGCACCCCACAAAGATTGTGTTCACTGTACCCCACAAAGATTTTGTTCACTGCACCCCACAAAGATTGTGTTCACTGCACCCCAAAAGGATTGTCTTCACTGCACCCCACAAAGATTGTGTTCACTGTACCCCACAAGGATTGTCTTCACTGCACCCCACAAGGATTGTCTTCACTGCACCCCACAAAGATTGTGTTCACTGTACCCCACAAAGATTGTGTTCACTGCACCCCAAAAGGATTGTCTTCACTGCACCCCACAAAGATTGTGTTCACTGTACCCCACAAAGATTGTGTTCACTGTACCCCCAAAGATTTTGTTCACTGCACCCCACAAGGATTGTCTTCACTGCACCCCACAAAGATTGTGTTCACTGTACCCCACAAAGATTGTGTTCACTGTACCCCCCAAAGATTTTGTTCACTGCACCCCACAAGGATTGTCTTCACTGCACCCCACAAAGATTGTGTTCACTGTACCCCACAAAGATTTTGTTCACTGTACCCCACAAAGATTGTGTTCACTGTACCCCACAAAGATTTTGTTCACTGCACCCCACAAAGATTGTGTTCACTGCACCCCAAAAGGATTGTCTTCACTGCACCCCACAAAGATTGTGTTCACTGTACCCCACAAGGATTGTCTTCACTGCACCCCACAAGGATTGTCTTCACTGCACCCCACAAAGATTGTGTTCACTGTACCCCACAAAGATTTTGTTCACTGCACCCCAAAAGGATTGTGTTCACTGCACCCCAAAAAGATTGTGTTCACTGCAGCCCACACACAGAAAAATGGATGTGGATCACTGACACCTGCCTATCTCCTATCCCACACCACACAGCAATATCGATTGTAGTTTGTAGAACACACTGACCCTATAATTCAGCAGACTCTATCCCTAAAATGCCTACAACTCGCCCTGCCTAAACACTCCGACCTGACCCTAAATTCTATCCGGACACCAATTCGTTTTCCCTGCCTGTCTTTCCCTAATCAGCAGCCAGCACGTATGTGTGCTCTGTCCCTGAGCTAAGCAGCAGAATGACGCCGCTGCGGCTGCCTCGAACTTATAAAAACTTGGTCACATGCTTCAGACGGCCAATCACAGCTACTCATACATTTGCAGGCATGGCTGGGATAGCTTAAGGCACACCAGTTAAACGATTGTTGATTGGCTGTTGAAAGCCCGCCATGAAAAGAGCGCCAAAACATGCAAAACCCGGAAATAAAACGACCGAACACGGATTTTTTACCCGAACATACAGTAAAGTGCCCGTGTCCGTGTTCGGGTAACAAAAATCCAATTATTCGGTACGAACACGAATAATACAGTCCGTGTTCGCTCAACACTAATGGTGACAGCTTACACTTTCATTTTTTTTTTTAAGAAAAAAGGCAATTTCATGTCATCAAGACAATAGTACAAAGGAAACTGTAGATCAATCTACATCATTTAACCACTTTACAACCGGAGGATTTTGCTGTCTTCCGTCCAGGCCACTTTTTGCGATTCGGCGCTGTGCGACTTCAACTGACAATTGCGCGGTCGTGCGACGCCGTACCCAAACGAAATTTACGTCCTTTTTCTCCCACAAACAGAGCTTTCTTTTGGTGGTATTTGATCACCTGTGCGATTTTTACTTTTTGCGCTATAAACAAAAAAAGAGCGTTTATTTTGAAAAAATAACAATATTTTTCACATTTTTTTATATGAAATTCCCCCCAAAAAAGATGTAAAAACCAATTTTTTTAAAAGTTTTTTGCCAATTTGTTTTATGCTACATATGTTTGGTAAAAAAAATCGCAATAAGCGTATTTTGATTGGTTTGCGCAAAAGTTATTGCGTTTACTAACAAAGGGAAAGATTTCTGTCATTTTTGGTGTTTTTTTTTTAACGCGTAATGGCGGCGATCTGCGATTTTTTTTGCGGGACTGCGACATTGCGGCGGACAGACCGGACCCCTGACTGACATTTTTGACACTTTTGGGGGTACCAGTGACATTACTGCAGTAATCAGTGCTATATATATGCACTGTTACTGTAAAAATGACACTGGCAGGGAAGGGGTTAATTTTATTGGAGAGGGAGGGGTTAATGTATGCCTGGTGCTTACTGACGTGTAGGGGGGGAGGTGACTATGTGATTCATGGACAGATCGGATGTCCAGCTATGCTGAACAGTCCGATCTGTCACTCCCTGTCACTATGGAGATCCGCCCGCTGTGTTTACACACAGCGGGCGGATCTCCAGACTCGATCCCCGACGATCGGGTAAGAGCAGCGGCGATCGCCGCTGCTCCTCCCCTGGCCCGACTCCCGCTGTGAATGAAAACAGCGGGAGCGAGCCTCCGGCGGCGCGCAAGCGCCGCCCAGAAGGGGAGGAGTCCAGTCACGTTAATACTACGTGACTGGACGGGAACGAGCCACTCTGCCGCAGTAGTATTCCCGTAAGCGGTAGTAAAGTGGTTAAACATGTCCAACTAGTAAATGAAAGCTGAATGTACATAAGATTCGATGAATCATCATAATGGGCATATCAATTATGGATTCACAAATCCCTTTCAGAGCCTAAAAGTTTGTATGGGACTGGGGGCTCAAGGAAAAATAGGGGACTGTCCAGCCCATTTTTTCTTCTTTTTCCTGGAAAGAGAAAGACTGGAGGGGGGGGGGGAGTGAAGGGGGGAAGGAAGGTTTGAGGTGGCATGGTAGTATATTTAAATAAGGGGAGTCAAAATTGATTGCCAGGCAGCTAAGCTATGGTTCAAAAAGAGCCTTCCCCTCTTCAAAGTAGACAAACATATTCCAAACCATACAAGTTTTAGAGTACTTTTCATGTTTGTGTTGTGCTATGAAAATTAGGTCATCCATTTTATGTATTTCCTCCACTTTAATGCACTTTCATTTTATATCATCAACATTGTAATAGTAATACAAACAATAGAAATTTGCAATACAAGCTTACTTGAAAAATCTCCTTGTTGTGAGCACTGCCTTTTTGCTGACCCTCTCTTTCCACAACTTCCGGACTTCTCTGCATGCTTTGCAGCATCTCCTCTGCTATTTACTTTCAATTTCTAAGGGCTACATATCCCATGGCACCTTGCTGCCTGCAAGAAGTGACTCCTGTACTAACTTTGCCTCCTGAAACCTCTCCTCTCAGCACCCCTAATGCAGGCTCTGTGGAATCTGTGCCTACCAACACGTCATACTGAATAGGTGTCACAGAACTCAAGAAATCAAGTGCAGGGCTATTTACAAAGTAAGCTTACGAACTTTAGGATCATAACAAGGAATAAGAGAAGGGTAGAAATATTTGAAATACATTCTGGAAACAAATATTTGATTTTACATTTTGGCCGTAGGGGTACTTTAAGATAAAGAAAAAACAAGGGTCAGTATGTGGTTCCCCCTGAAACATTGCTGCTCTAGGCTGAGGCCTGTGTATGTGGTCCTTACACAAATCCAGGCAGGTCTTTAGTCCATAGCAAAACAACTCTGTAAGGGTAAAGCTGAGTAAAATTTCTCAAATGTCTCATGGGTCATCTTCAGTAAACTGCTTATAAGTGGCACTTTTCAATACACTGAAAACATTTATAACATCTCATCATCATGAGCTGAAATATGTGACAAAGTTGAACAAGTCAGCGGAGAGCGTGAGCATGGCAATAAATTGCATGTGGAGATCTGAAACAGAAAATAGAAAGCGAGTGAAAAACCTGCCGCCTCCTAATGTACTTTATCACTCAGAAGTAAGAAACAAAATGTTGTGCTTTTTATTCCCTGATGAGCAAATACCCACTATATCTTTTACCTCTTGCTGTATCTCAGCAAAATCAAATTACTTACACACAGGGGAAATGGCTACCTCAGATGTATTTTTGTTGTGCCACAGAATACCTCATTGTCACTATCAACAGTAAATATATTCCACTTTTACATGGTTGGCTTCCGCATCTTTCAGATTTACTGGCAGTAAAATAGGCCTTATTTCTGCATAGGTAATACACATCATGTTGCTGATCAAAAATAACATATTCTAACGTATAATAAAAGTTCCAGTCAAAGCAGCCCTGCCGGGTTCACTTTGGTGTTGTCCCAGAGCAGGTTATGTCCTGTTTTTTCGAAAAGTATAGTGGGTACTATCAGTTAATCTACTCTGCCGGTACATCTAGAACTGAAATACTAGCAGAGTATTGTAGACAGGGCTTTTTTTCTCAGAAAAAAGGTTCAGGAACTCAACCATACCCCCCCCCCCCCAAATCCCCTCCCCAAACTGGTCAAAATTGAGTGAGAGGGCCCTATAGGGGCATCAAAGAAAGTTCAGAAGTGTGCTACATATACAGTGTAGGGTTCAGGGGTGCTCTACACACAGAGTGCAGAGTTAAGCCTTCTTCCACAGCTGCTTAACTCGGCATCCCCCATCCACATCTAACTTTTACTCCTCTTCTTCTCTAATACCTCCCCTCACACTGTAGATGGCTTCGCCTTTTTCTCTTGCAGGGAGATCATCCAGTGGGGGTGTCAGGATTCACACTGCACCCCAGGAACCGGCATATCCTTTGTCCCCATACTGCACTTGGAAAACATAGGAAGCCAGACCTCTGTGTTTTCAAGTGATAGTGATGAGCAGGGAGCAGAGGGCCTGAGCCAAAGGTGGTGGAACTGAGTTCCACCAATTTCCAGCTGAAAAAAAAGCCCTGATTGTAGATGTTTTTATACTCTTTCAACCAATCTTTAGGTGTACTGACACAGAGTGGGCAAACTGCTTTTAGCCTCTCCTCTAACATACTTGATATATTTAGCTAGTCATTTAATTGAAGCAGAATGGACAGATTTGGCTGAGGTGGTCAGAAAGTATAAGCTTGGTTGTGAATATTGGTTAGTATACTACTACTATTAGGGGGTGGACTTATGGTGGACAAAAAGCGGCTGTGAAAAAAAGAAGGTTTTTCAAACACAGGAAAAGTCTTGTTCTCTCATTGGAGGGGAAAACATTTGTTAATTAGAAAGGTATAAGATGCCACTCGACCAACCCAATCCATGTTAGGTGTAGAAGATGGCCTCAGCCAGTGCTGCTCCACTGTCCACACACCTTGATGCATTTCGTCCTGCCCATCCAGGCATGACTAAGCCCAGACAGGTAAGACGAAACATGTCAGGGGCGTGGTCAGTGGAGCAGCACTGTCATTTACACCTAACATGGATCAGGTTGGTTGAGCGGCGTCTTATACCTTTCCTACCGACACTCTGGATGTGTAGAACCGGGTGCCAGTGCATTTTTTCTTGAGCACCTGCAGGGAACCACACCATATTATACTCTTACTTGGAGCAGTGCTGAACGTTTTAACAGGTCAAAAATTAGTTATTTAGGACATTCTTGACAGTAGCTAGTATATGAGAACACAATGCAGTGTAAATGACAAGCACAATGAGTCTCAGCATCCTGGCAGTGAAGTGATGCACCTTTTTGGGCCAACTGAATGATTCTCCTTCAGTGCAGACTGTACATTAAGTGTTTTGGTTATGAGCTCTGAAAACAGATAAAATAAATACATTGATAGTGCTTTATGTATCTTTACTTTTTTTGGACTTGCAAACAGTAAAAGCTCTCGCTCTCTTTTATATGAAACCATTTTTATTCTTCCTGAGTTGAGTGTCCACTGCCTCATTGCCACTTCAACTGACCAGAAATGTCACTTCTGCACTTTGGCAATTACTTACCAGTCAGGCTCTTCCCCATTCGCCTTTGAATATATAGAGATAATGCAAATACACTGACCGTGTTTTAATAAGTATTTCCTTGCTCCTTTATCTACCCAATATTCTTAAGGAGCACCTCTTACAAAAGGCCTGTTTCAGATGCTGATATATGCAATTCATACCTCCTAGACCTGGTATGTTCAGACAGTATAGCCACTTGCCTGATTGGCATAATTCACAGACAGCTTTACTCTTCAATAAGATTCAAAAGTTGTAATCAACATTTTTTTTTTTCAAATAAGTGTTTTATTTCAAATAAGTGCAGTACAAAGGATGTTTTCCAGTCTTCTGATGTGTAAGAACACAATGACTTCCCTAAGTCCTGTCTGTGTGGGGAAAGATAAAACTAAAACAGTGCAGCAGGGAAAATCAGGGAGCGTCTAGCTACGGCTATACTAACTAGAGACAAAATAAAGACCATACCAAGGACTGTGGAAGCACAGCATGATAAGGCATTTCTATAGAGGCTTGGAAGAGTATGGGGAAACACAAAAAAAAAGCAAAAAAACATAAAAACCTGACAGAAATTGTAACTCTTCCTCACAGTCTACAATCTCCAAAGTAAAATCCCTGATCCAAATGTAAAAAAATGCTGGAGTTAGGCTTGTATGACTGAGCTAAAGAGGTAAGTATGGTAAGCAGTTTACAAGACTGTAATCTCTAGGTCAGTGTGTACAATAGTATTTGGGACTGTCATCTGCATTGTTTCCATAGCCCTTTAGTGGCTAGAAAGGGAAGTTATAACCAATTTCTCTTGCTGCTAACTAGACGCCCTGGACTGAAAAGAATTCCCAATCTTGGATCATGGTAGCAGTGGCAATAAAAGAGAACCTTTAATTCATCAGGCCGACAAAAAAGGTCAAAGTATCACTGCCACAGTATGACATCATCTCATTGCACTCACAATGCTATCATCATTTTGAATCAGCAACCTCCACACATGAGCCTGCATGGATTGGGAGGGGGGAAACACTGACCCTCAACTTACCCTGAGATTCTTGGAAAACTTTCAGAATGTTAAAGATGATATGTGGAACATATTATGAATGATGAATGAATTATATGTACACCAAAGAGGTCCTATTATTTTATATGAATCCCCATGAACATTATTGCTGGAAGTATAGGGATCCCATTAACAGTGCTTATTATCACAGAACTAGTGTATTTCTTGGGACGCTGCATTTTGTTTACATGATAAATATAGATGCACACAGAGCTTAGCAGAGTTCGTTAACATAATAAATAGGAGATTCAATATAAAATATAAGTGACATAGACAGATAAATGAAAGATGATATTTGCTTGCTACCTACTCTGTGCAGTGTGTTCAATAAGCTGAGCTGTGTAAAAATATTTGTACAATATGAGCTAAAGCAATTCTTCCTTTGTCCATATCAATAAGAAAGTATCTACTTTTATATTCCTGGCACCAGTTCCTCCTGGACTTTCAGCGTGACTCCTCCAGTGCAGATGTGGGAATCATAACATCCGACTCACACATCATTTCCAGGGAGGGAAATTCATGCTGCCTACACAAAACTAAGCAAAACAAAAAACAAAACCTCCAAAAAACAGAGCTGGATTAACGCATTTCCAGGGAAGAAAATAGTAATTGATATTTCTCATTTCAGGCTTGGAACATATGAGCATTTAGGTTAGATACTTAAAGAACAGGGATGAACAATTTGTCTATGTGTTATCAAAGTATCTGAGAACTATTAGGAGTGGATCTTCAGATTTAACCACTTTACCACCGGAGGATTTTGCTGTCTTACGTCTGGGCCACTTTTTGCGATTCGGCACTGTGCGAATTTAACTGACAATTGTGCGGTCATGCAACGCTGTACTCAAGCAAAATTTACGTCCTTTTTTTCCCACAAACAAAGCTTTCTTTTGGTGTTATTTGATCATCTCTGCGATTTTTATTTTTTGCGATATTAATAAAAAAATGCGACAATTTTGAAAAAATAACAATATTTTTCTACTTTGACAGTTAAAAAATATCCAATATATTAAATTTTTGTCATATATTTAGGCCAAAATGTATTTAGCTACATGTCTTTGACAAAAAAATTCTCAATGACCGTATTTTTAACCGCTTTAAGACCGGAAGATTTTACCCCATTCCTGACCAGGCCATATTTTGCGATTCGGCACTGTGTTACTTTAACAGACGATTGCGCGGTCGTGCGACGCTGTACCCAAATTAAATTGATGTCCTTTTTTCCCCACAAATAGAGCTTTCTTTTGGTGGTATTTGATCACCTGTGCAATTTTTACTTTTTGCGCTATAAACAAAAAAATAGCGACAAATTTTGAAAAAATGACAATATTTTTCACATTTTTTTATATGAAATTCCACCCCCAAAAAATTTAAAAAATCAAATTTTTTTAAAATTTTAGGCCAATTGTTTTCTGCTACATATTTTTGGTAAAAAAAAATCGCAATAAGCGTATTTTGATTGGTTTGCGCAAAAGTTATCGCAGCTACTAACTACGGGAAATGTATGTCATTTTTATAGTTTTTTTTTTTAACTAGTAATGGCGGCGATCTGCAAATTTTTTGGCGGGACTGCGACATTGCGGCGGACAGATTGGAGCCTTGACTGACATTTTTGACACTTTTGGGGGTACCAGTGACATTACTACAGTAATCAGTGCTATAAATATGCACTGTTACTGTAAAAATGACACTGGCAGGGAAGGGGTTAACTTTTATTGGTGATCAAGGGGTTAATGTATGCCTGGTGCTTACTAACATGTGTGGGGCGAGGGGACTATGTGACACAGGGACAGATCGCAGGTTCAGCTATGCTGAATCCTGCAATCTGACAGTGCCTGTCACTTAGGAGATCTGCCCGCTTTGTTTACACAAGCGGGCGGATCTCCACACTCGATCCCTGACGATCGGGGAAGAGCGGCGGTGATCACCGCCGCTCCTCCCCTGGCCTGACTCCCGCTGTGACTGAAAACCGCGGAAGCGAGCCTTCCGGCAGTGCGTGCGCGCCGCCGAGAGAGGGGAATGTCTGGTGACGTAGGTCTATGTCGCCAGACGATAACGAGCCACTGTGCCGCAGTAGCAGCACAGTGAGCAGTGGTAAAGTGGTTAAAAGATATTTGAAAAAAGTGCATGAATCTTCCCACCCTCTTTAGCAAACCTATGTTAACTACAATAAACCCTATATGCAGAGCTGATATTAATGGCCTACCCTGAACTATATGGCTCTTGTTATATTCCTCACAATGTCCCTGTTTGCATCACTTGGACTGTTAACTTCTATTGACATGTTTGGGACCAACTCCTGAGACTGAAGATACCCTGGAGACAGCCCTGATTATCATGACAGACAACTGCACAGGGAAATCCGATTAGGACATAGAGGCAAGCAAAGCATAAAAACAGAGCAGCAGCTTGGGGTGGCTATCAGGTTAGAATGTGTCTGTAATAAGATTGTGTTCAGAAGGGGTCACTATGGACCCTTCATCACTAAGATTCACTACATACCATTTATCAGGTATGGCAAACTTGCCATGCCTGATGAAGGGTCCATAATGATCTGAAACCGCTGTATTGTACTACATACATGCAGTGGCGTATCATCCCTGTGTGCAGGGTGTTCCCCGTACACTGGCCCCTAAGGGGGGGGGGGCACTGTGACCCTCACTGCACACATGGATGGTCCCCTGGTTCACAGCCAGAGCAGCGGGAGGGACAGCTGTGAGCATCAATCTCCCTGCATGGCTTTTCATCTACTTGTCCTTCTCTCTCTCCCACAGCTGTCAGCTGAAAAGCCATGCAGGGAGATCAATGCTCACAGCTGTCCCCACCGCAGCAACGATCCCCAGCTGTTCCCTGTGTCCTCTTCCTCTGCCTCCAGTGTGCTCCTCGGGTCCCCTGTCCTTCTTCTTCGGCCCCCCTCCATGTCATCCTCTTCCTCCTCTGCCCCCCTGTGCACCTCTGGCTGCTCCTCCAGCCCCCTGTCCTCCTCCTCCGCACCCCCCCCCCCCCCTCATCTACCGCAGGCCGGCTTCTCTCCGCTCCTCTTCCCCGGCTGCTGGGGAGGATGTCAGGATGGAGAGTGGAGAAAGGGGCCAGTAAATGTAATTTACGGGCCCCTTCCTTTTCTCAATTTGACAATCGCTACCGATCACTCCTGTGTTAAATAAGCAGAGTAAACTGTGTTTACTCTCCTTCAGTTAATTAAGGAACAGGAACCTCTATCTCCTGTCCATTCATCTTCAATGCTGAGGCTACTGAGAAAGGGACTGGGAAGTCTCTGTCCTCAGTCCATGTCTCTGTCTCAAAGGGGAGATGTCAGGGGTCTGTTTAGACCCCTGATATCTCACCAAAGCCCACCAACAGAGCTGATAAAAAATTGTAATAAAAAAAACTGTAAAAAAAAACGATAAAAAATAAAATTGTAAAAAACAATAAAAAATAAAAAACTACTGACACTACTCCCCCCTGCGCTACTGACACTGTCCACTGTCCTACTGACACTGTCCACTACCCCGCGATCATTGTGAAGCAAACTAATACAAAAATGTATTGTAAAAAATTATTTAAAAAATGTAATTGTAAAAAAATAATAAAAATAGAAAAAATTTGTACAATGTTCATGCTCTACTGCCCTGCTGACACCATCCACTGGCCCGTGAAAAGATTTTTGAAAAAATGAAAAAAAAAAAATACTCAAAATGTAATTGTAAGCAAATAATAAATAAAAACAAAGAACTACTGACACAGTCTACTGCCCTACTGACACCATCCTGCACATACTACCCATCACTGTACACTCCGCACTTCTCACCAGCACATTATAAACCTGTATACACTCCGCACTCCACTCCTGCACATACTACCCACCACCATACACTCTGCACCCCTCTCTCTGCACATACTACCCACCACCATACACTCCGCACCCCTCTCACTGCACATACTACCCACCACTATACACTCCGCACTCCTCTCCTGCACATACTACCCACCCCGATACATTCCATACTTCTCTTCTGTACATACTACCCACCACCATACACACCATACCCCTCTCCCTGCACATACTACCCACCACCATACACTCCGCACTCCTCTCCTGCTCATACTACCCACCTCCATACACTTCATACTTCTCTTCCGTACATACTACCCACCACCATACACACCATACTCCTCTCCTGCACATACTACCCACTGCCATATACTCCACACACCTCTCCTGTACATTACTGCATTCTCACAATGTAAGTCACCTCAGACTCGATTAAACCACACCCCATTTAAGCCACACCCAATTTTTAGTGCAATTTAGGTCACACCTACATGTCCCTGTGGCGTGCTATGCGTGAACATTTTTTTTTTATTAATGCCTGGGGCCCCCTTTTTATTTTGTAGATGTAGCACCCTCCAAAGTAGGTGCTCGGTAAAATATAGTGGTGCCTTGTCTGTTTATCAGCAGGGCCATGTTTTCAGCTAGGCTGGCATGTGTTCCTAGGTGTGCCTGTTGTGTTGGGGAGTTTCCCCACTGTATCCCAATGAGGGATCTCATTGGGCAGTGGAGGAAACCTGACCAATAGCACACCAGGGCTTGTATCCACCCTGGAAGGGCAGATTCTGCTGCACAGCACTCTGGGAGAGGCTATAAGTCTGTGGGGAGCACATGACAGATCGTCTTTGGTGGGAAGCAGAGTCCCAGGAGGGAGGTGACGGCTGTCTCTCCTCCTGTCAGGAAGAATCGGGTGTCCTAGGCGGCTTGCCTGAGTGGATACAGGGCTGAGCTGAGCTGCAAAGAAAGATCCAGGTGTGCTGAGGACCAGCAGAGTGTTGGGGTCGAGTTTCAGGAAAGCATTCTGAGTTGTGAGTACTGCAAACTGCCCCTGGGGGGTCTGCCTAGAAGAGGGGACCACTCCGGAGGAGGTCAGAGGGATGCAGGAGCTAGCTAGCCGATACAGGAATATATGAGATTACCCTGAAGAGTAAAGGGGGTGCCAGCGGATGGACCCTGAAGTGTAAAGTGTTAAGTGTTGCAGCATCATTGCTAGTGGCTACCTCAGCCAGAGAAGACTACAGGGAGCAGTGCATGGGACTTTTGAGCTGTGAGGAAGCATTGAAAGTCAAGTTTCAGTTCACAGACAGCAAGTCAGGTTTACAAGCGCCAGTAAGCGTTGGTCTGCATTCAAGACAGCACTAGGGGGCATTTTTTTCTCAAGTGTCCCAATTCTCTAACTAGTTGAGCCAGAGGAGTATCCCACTCATTCCCTTCTCCCATCCATTTCTACAATAAAACTAAAAACCAAAGATGCCACACTGTTCATTGTCCCAGATCTCACACTTGGGCAACAAGCTTAAATGTGCTGTTGGTAACGGTAACCATGGCAGACCCAAATCAAGCCCAATGCCTGGAAATATTGCTACATACACTTGCCCACTAATTTCATTATAAGCCCCTGCATACATGGTTTGTTTGAAAATAAAAAATACATGAATTGCTGCAGTAATATTCTGTTTGGATCCCTATGTATGGGGGTAATGCGTTAACTCATTGCTGCTTTCCCAGGACATGTTACCAAATGGGGTGAATGTTTACGATATTGTGTGATTCATGTCATGGAACATGTACGCAGATCAGGAATATCAGAGAAAGACAGAAGTCATTCTGTATTTATTTGATACAGGTTATTGACGCAAAGTATTGAAGTAATAGGGTCAGGCAACAAGTACTTTCAGGAAAAGTGAGAAATATTTTTTCTCATGAAAGGTCGAATCAAACTGCTAAAATTAAGAAAACAATGCAAAGATGTGAGCAGTCATTTAGTTTATGTTTGATTTGTGTTTATTCATATCTACTGTGACCAGATTCATCAACAGTTTCATTTTTTTGGAAGAGGTGCAGTTTCTTATCTAATAACTTTATTGGGAATAATTATAAAATGGTAAATGTGACATTCACAACACATTTAATGGTCATAGAAACATTCAGAGCATGTATGTATACAGGTAGCATTTACCCCAAAGTAGTCACTTGATGTTCCTGTGCCCATAACTGTAAGTATTACCACATGCTCCTAAACAACAATTGGTATAAAGCACAACCCATCTTGAACCCTATGTACCACAACAACAGTACAGCAGTTAGTAATGTACACTATTTCTTCTTCTGGCCAGCTCATTGTGGCCCAATCGTTATGATGGAATGGTCAAAGTAATGTCCCTTTTTAGGAATTTAAGCAGGCATTGACACTCTGTTTTCCACAGAAAAATCTCTTTTATTAGGTGTAGTGCAAAGTTGGCCAACAGCCTCTCACCAACTCTGTGTATGCAAATGATTTCACCCTGCTCTCTAATGGTACCACAGCCAAGCAGTATCCAGAGTGTCTTTATCCTTGGACAGGCAGCAGGCTTTGTCCACATCAGAGGCATTCTGATGTGGACAACAGTACGAGCAACTGTCTGTCACAGCTATTCTCTAGTGTGGGGTGAGCTATCTGCTGACAGTCTTAAGGCCCGTACACACGTACGGATCATCGTCATACAAACGTCGGCGGACGAAAGATCTGCCGATTGTACGCGTGTTAGTATGGTGCCTCCGACAGCTGTCTGTGCACAATCCGCGGACAAGAGTCTTTCTTGCAAACATGAAAATTTTTGTCTGCGGACACCAGAACGGACGATTGTTCGCCTGTCAGTACAGAAATCAGCCGACAGACCGCAGATTTGCAAGACTGGGCATGCTCAGAAAATAAAAAACACAGGGAAAGTTAACCATTACCTGACATCACTTCTGCAGTCAGCTGAAGTCTGCGGACAAAATTCTTGTGCTGTCCTTGTGCTGTCTTTGCACTTTTCAACAGACACCGACATCCCGGGGAGAAAAGACGAACGTTTGTATGACGACGATCCGTACGTGTGTACGGGGCTTTAGGCACTCTCCCTCCCTTAAACTGTACTACATGCTTCCCTTTCTGCTCAGGAACCTTACCTATCCTCCTCCTTTCTCTAACTTCAGCACAAATGCTCTCTGGAATCTGTAGTTTATTTCCTCTCAGAATCTGGAGCTAGCTCAGTCGGCTCATCAAGCTAAACCTCCCACAATCCTCCAGGCCTGTAGGTTATCAAATTACTTGCTTTGCTTGCTTTTCCATATGTTTTTTTCTGAAAATCCAACTGAAGTCACCACATGTTTTTTGTAGCAAGAAACTGTCGGGGTCTTGTGTGGGTGATCTTGGCATAAGAAAAAAAAAAAACATATATTCTGTATCATTTACAAATATTCTTCACAGATTTACCATAGACTCACCACAAAATGTACCTACTATATGTTAAATTTCCACCATGTTAAACATTCATCAGGTTATAAATGTACTTAATTTCTTTAGTAAATAAAGTTACTGAAAACCATAAAGATTTCAAGGTCCCACTTATAGGAGATGACTACAGATTAAATCTCTTTTTATCCAGATGTAAAAAGTGCCTCCGTGTCCTTTGTGATGACCTTAAAGTGAATAATTCAGCACCAAGTTCACTATGTGGACCACTCACTGTGCGTTTTTATACATGTTGTTCATATCCCCCTTTTGGACCAGATTTGGACCAGTGCACAAAGCAAGGTTCACAAAGACATAGATGAGTGAGCTTGGGGTGTAGGAACGTGACTGGCCTGCTCAGAATCCTGACCTCAACCCGATAGAACACTTTTGGGATGAATTCGGGCATGGACTGCGAGCCAGGCCTTCTCTTCAACATCAGTGCCTGACCTCACAAATCTGCTTCTGGAAGAATGGTCAAACATTCCCATAGACACACTCCTAAACCTTGTAGACAGCCTTCCCAGAAGAGTTGAAGCTGTTATAGCTTCAAAGGGTGGGCCAACTCAACATTGAACCCTACGGTGTAAGACTGGGAAGCCTTTAAAGTTCATGTGTGTGTAAAGGCAGGCGTCCCAATACTTTTGGTAATATTGTGTAGTTTTAACAAACTTAAATTCTGAGCAAAAGTACAAATACTCCAATGGCTGCTTATAATCAAATGTTTATGTAGACACAAATCTTTACAACTTTTGGAAAGATTTTCATAAATAGAGTTCCATTTGTGTGCAGATGCTGATATTTAATAACACTATATACAGTGGGTACGGAAAGTATTCAGACCCCCTTAAATTTTTCACGCTTTGTTATATTACAGCCATTTGCTAAAATCATTTAATTTCATTCTTCTTCCTCATGAATGTACACACAGCTCCCCATATTGATGGAAAAACACAGAATTGTTGACATTGTTGCAGATTTATTAAAAAAGAAAAACTGAAATATCACATGGTCCTAAGTATTCAGACCCTTTGCTGTGACACTCATATATTTAACTCAGGTGCTTTCCATTTCTTCTGATCATCCTTAGATGGTTCTACACCTTCATTTGAGTCCAGCTGTGTTTGATTATACTGATTGGACTTGATTAGGAAAGCCACACACCTGTCTATATAAGACCTTCCAGATCACAATGCATGTCAGAGCAAATGAGAATCATGAGGTCAAAGGAACTGCCTGAAGAGCTCAGAGACAGAATTGTGGCAAGGCACAGATCTGGCCAAGGTTACAAAAAGATTTCTGCTGCACTTAAGGTTCCTAAGAGCACAGTGGCCTCCTTAATCCGCAAATGGAAGACGTTTGGGACGACCAGAGCCCTTCCTAGAGCTGGCCGTCTGGCCAAACTGAGCTATCGGGGGAAAAGAGCCTTGGTGAGAGAGGTAAAGAAGAACCCAAAGATCACTGTGGCTGAGCTCCAGAGATGCAGTCAGGAGATGGGAGAAAGTTGTAGAAAGTCAACCATCACTGCAGCCCACCAGTCGGGGCTTTATGGCAGAGTGGCCCGACGGAAGCCTCTCCTCAGTGTAAGACACATGAAAGCCCGCATGGAGTTTGCTAAAAAAACACCTGAAGGACTCCAAGATGGTGAGAAATAAGATTCTCTGGTCTGATGAGACCAAAATAGAACTTTTTGGCCTTAATTCTAAGCGGTATGTGTGGAGAAAACCAGGCACTGCTCATCACCTGTCCAATACAGTCCCAACAGTGAAGCATGGTGGTGGCAGCATCATGCTGTGGGGGTGTTTTTCAGCTGCAGGGACAGGACGACTGGTTGCAATCAAGGGAAAGATGAATGCGGCCAAGTACAGGGATATCCTGGACAAAAACCTTCTCCAGAGTGCTCTGGGCCGAAGGTTTACCTTCCAACAAGACAATGACCCTAAGCACACAGCTAAAATAACGAAGGAGTGACTTCACAACAATTCTGTGACTGTTCTTGAATGGCCTAGCCAGAGCCCTGACTTAAACCCAATTGAGCATCTCTGGAGAGACCTAAAAATGGCTGTCCACCAACGTTTACCATCCAACCTGACAGAACTGGAGAGGATCTGCAAGGAGGAATGGCAGAGGATCCCCAAATCCAGGTGTGAAAGATTTGTTGCATCTTTCCCAAAAAGACTCCTGGTTGTATTAGATCAAAAGGGGGCTTCTACTAAATACTGAGCAAAGGGTCTGAATACTTAGGACCATGTGATATTTCAGTTTTTCTTTTTTAATAAATCTGCAACAATGTCAACAATTCTGTGTTTTTCTGTCAGTATGGGGTGCTATGTGTACATTCATGAGGAAGACGAATGAACCTAAATGATTTTAGCAAATGGCTGCAATATAACAAAGAGTGAAAAATTTAAGGGGGTCTGAATACTTTCCGTACCCACTGTAAGTTAGTCACATACTGCCCATACCATGCAAGGGATGATGGTGATTTGAGGACATTAGTAAAAGTCAAGTCATGTAGGTCTTCACCAGAAGGCAATAAAAACGCTTTCAACTATTGTAAGCACTTGTTATGTCACATAGATTTCCTAACTAATGCCTCATTCACACAGGTGGCAACCCTTGCAGCCCCTCTTAAAGTGATCCACAGTGAATTTGATTTTTACACAGAAGTTGACAGGTGACTGGGAGGTGATATATTGACTCTTCATGGTCTGTTTTTAACTCTGAAAACTCCAAACCACCAAGCCACAACCTCAAGGCAGTTTCAGCACAGCTCGATTAACTTGAATGGGTTGCGGTACTACCCCTTGAATGTGACAGGGGGTTTAATTTTTTTCATGGGCAAAAGTCAAAGCTTTGTGGCTGCTGCATTTGTACAGCCTTGGGAGTCTGCAGGTTCTTTCTTAAATAAGGAGAGGGGGGAGAGATTGGCGCGATCGGAGCTCCACTCCTTCTTCAGGCTGTCTGAAGGAGCGGAGCTCCGCAACGCATCGCCGTTCTATCCCTACTGTGTCTCCAGGAAGTGACGTCATAGCCCTCCGACCAGCGGACCCACCTTGCACCACCACCGCTGAGGATCAGCACGTCCCCTGCCTCGCAACAGGAGATCATCGCTCGTCCCCTACAGCACCAGCGCTGCAGCCGAATCGGAAGGACACCCTGGATGTGACCACACAGACCCCCTACTATTTTTAGATGCCTGCTTTTATGCACCTTTTGTGAGTAACACTCCTTTTATGTGATATTAAAAAACTTGCATTGCTACACTTAGATCGGTGCTTGGTCATCTCTCTCTCTCTTTCTTAAGTGGGAGGACAGGGAGTGGTAAAACCACAGCTCAACCCCAGTGTTACTGCCCTCTAGATAACCATGTAAATGAGGCCTAATTGTAAAATCTGTGTGTGATTGGCTGGTGAAAGTTCTATGGAAAAAAACAACATAAGTGATTAGAATAATTAGGTTGTAAGCCTACATAGGGTGAGTAGAGAGAGAGACTACACCACATTATGAGCCTATTATGAACAGTTTGAAGGATTAGCCTCACTACCCATTCTTGTTAGGTAAACTTTTTCCTATAATGAGACATGGAAATATAAAAAGAATCTGAGAATAATCATGGTAAATAGGGGTGATTTTTTCCAATACCCAGCTGCCTTCCAGGCCAGTCAATCCAAAGAAAAAAACTGCCAAGAGCCACTTCAAGCCGCCTTTAGTACAAAGCTGCTGATAACAGAACAATATGCTACAGAGCAAGGTCATACTTTTTATGTCCTGTACAGATATGTAACTTCTACATACACTTTCATGAAAGTTATTAAGTCTTTTACATATTAAAAAAAATCTTAAAGTTTACACAGCTACTAAGCAGATACATTATCTGTATTTATATACCTCTGCTTTATGTAATAGAGAAGAAACTGCAGGCCATTATCCAATTTTATAAACAAACCTCCCACAGCCTAGGGCTAGCTACATTTGTATTTTGTTTCTAGGAAATTAGTCATATGATGATTAATATGTCTTTGCTGAATTTAGTTTTACATTATAACCACATGTATTAACTCCATGTGGTAACTATTCAGTGTTGCAGCCTGTGTGTGTGGAAGGACTTTGTCCCACTCTGGATCATAATGTATGCTTTATTTCTAGCCACATGAAGGCTGTACAGTATATATTTAAAATGCCATAAAATGTTTTTACCAATGCAATTTATATTTGGGAAAATCAAGTTTTACCATTGAAGTGTATGACAGTATAAAATTAGCAAAAAAAAAAAAAAAAGTATGCAGTACATTTTCTATTTTGTTATCCCTT
Source organism: Pelophylax lessonae (assembly GCF_965119305.1). NCBI lineage: Eukaryota > Metazoa > Chordata > Amphibia > Anura > Ranidae > Pelophylax > Pelophylax lessonae. The sequence continues at coordinate 141,849,820 of NC_138774.1, forward strand.
TAAAGACTCAGCAAGTATAGAAAATACCTGTTGGTCAAGCCAGAAAGGCACTCAGCTCCCAATTGTCCTTTGTGGGCTGACAACACTGCATTTTCTGGTCCTGCCCATCTTTCGCCAACTATAGAACACATTCCCCTCTCCTCATCCCAGTGACACATTTGGCATCTGTTCTGTAGTTCAAAAGACAAACTGGGAGGGCTGATTAGACTTCTTGGGATAACACAGGTATTTTTTGCACTTGATATGCAGACATAGGAAAATTAATTAATCTGTATAATTAGGGGACCGAAAGAAAGGAAATAATGAAAGTTCATTGTTAGGGTTTACATGCCCCTTAAAGGAACCTGTAGTAAAAGAAATATAGAGGCTGTCATTACTGACATACTTTTAAAATTAATTGTTGCCTATCTGTCATGCTAACCCTCTAGCTTTAATACCATTTCACCGATTCAAAACAAGCATGCAGACCACAAGTGTTAGCATGATATCAGAACTCCTGATCTGCATTCCTATTTCAAATCACTGACACAGTATGCTCTGAAACGAATGAAAAGGAAATGATGCTTTAATATTTTCTATCCTCTGGAAACATTTATAGTGACAAAACGCGTTGGATGGGGTCTTGGTGGTGAAATCATCACACACACTCAATTGAGCAGAATGTTTTTATTTATATGCTGTCAAATCCAAGTCTCTTGTGATTATATCCTTAACAAAATAAAGAGGTGTTTTGCACAAAATGCACTATAGTTCTTTAGATTTCTTTCATACTATTTGAGGACCGATGATGCAACTATTGGTGTGATCTGGTTATGTGAGGAAGTAGCTCAGTAGAGGGTTGTGCCTGTCCCCATGTATGAGCCACAGCATGGTGAAAAGGACACAGCAAGAAAGCAGGATCTTGGTGAGACACAACTGTGGTTTATTTACAAAGTCTGTATTGATAAAATGCAGGTATGAAAATAGAAAAAGAAAAAAAAAAAAAACTGAAAATAAAACCTTGCCACTTTGGGCATTTAACTGGAAACACAGGAACCTAACTGCCTGTCCTGGAGCAGACTACTGCTGCCCATACACCTGGCTATCATACAGAATAAATCAGTCTTTAGTCGCACAGACTTAGGCCCCTTTCACACACACAAACCTTTCGTCCGTTTTTCATCCATCCATTGATGGATGAAAAATAAAATTTTTCATCCGTTGACGGATGAAAAACGGAAATCAATGCATTCCTATGGAAAATTTACATTTACATCCATTTTCATCCGCTTCCATCAACATCTGTTTGTTTGAACAGATGAAAGCCCTATTTTTCATCCCTTAAAAAAAATTTATCAGACGAAAAATGGATGAAAACTGATGACAACAGATGAAAAACCGATGACAAAGGATGAAAAACTGATGGTAAAGGATGAAAAACCGATGACAAAGGATGAAAAACTGATGTTGACTGAAAAAAACTGATGACAAAAAAAGGTGACTGAACTGATGGAATGAACGGTCCATGTGTGTGAATGGGGCCTTAGGCCCCTTTCACACGGGCGGTGCACCTGACAGACTCAGTTTTGCTCTGCTGGGGATCGATCCACTGATCCCCACTGAGCAGGCAGATGACAGGTCAGTTTCACTTACTTTGCAGAGACGAAGCTGTCAGAGCCCTGCTCTCCTCTTTGAGAGATCGGATGAAAATGGACCGCCTGTCCGTTTTCATCCAATCTTATCCGATCCTCCAGATAGATGGAAAATAGGGTTTCTATCCGTCCGGATTTCACTGACAGGATCGGATAGCAGCGGGTGTCAGCGGAGATGTCTCCCCTGACATCCACTGCTCCTGAAAAACTGACGGACAGACTGTATCGGAAAGCCTGTGTGAAAGGGGCCTTAAAGCGGTGTTCCACCCAAAAGTGGAACTTCCGCTTTAGGTAGTCCTAACCCCCTGACATGCCACATTTGGCATGTCATTTTTTTTGGGGGGGGGGGGGTGGCGGGTACCTAGTTTTGACAGGTACCCGCTCCCACTTCTGCTCGAAGCGCCGCGGCTCCCTGAGCGGAAGTTCTCCTCTCCCCCTCCCTCCCTGCAATCTTCTGGGACATGTCAGAGGTCCCAGAAGATTGCCAGCCAATCAAGATGCACAGCGCAACTCGCGCATGCGCAGTGCGTGCCTAGCTGTGAAGCCGCAAGCTGTCACAGCTGGTTGCCCTCACCAGTGATGCCGGCGCATCGCTGGACCGTGGGACAGGTGAGTGTGTGTTTATTAAAAGTCAGCAGCTACACTTTTTGTAGCTGCTGACTTTTATTAAACACAGAAAAGGCTGGAACTCCACTTTATTCTCACCACACAGAGAAGTTGCTGCTCCCCAGTCATTCACAGAGATCTGGTTGCAGGATGGTGCATATTCCTGGGATTTTTTTAGGAGCTGTGACATGTTTGGGAATTTGTAGTTCATTGGTAGCACCAGACAGTAAGGCAGAAGTACATTTTGGGGCTTTTTCTGCCCACTTTTATTTAAATCAAAGCAAAAAGAAACACAAAAGTTCACATGGATATTTTCCCACGTATGGGGTTCTCACCATCACTACAAGAAAACATAGAATTTACCTTGTGGCTCTCTTTGCAGCTTTAATGCTCCGGCCTCATGCCTTGGTCCTCTAGACCGTCAATAGTCCCAGTCACAAAACATTGTACCTTTTTCAGCTTGACTCTTTCTCCTGCAGCTCCCAGGTGCTACATTCTCACAGGCTTGGGCTTTTGTTTGTCCTGACCTGGACAGTACAGTGCAAAGTACACCTCACAGCTCCCTTCAAACACTGACCCCGTCCGGAGGGTGGGGCCTTTGACCTCTGACTATGTCTCTAACATAAATCCAGCACACACCTGCATAATTTATGTGCTTGTTTCCTGCAAAATCTGGCCTAGCCTGTCATTTTAAGTAGTGGCATGGGCTCGACCTGCCACAGAGCCCAGAGTATGCCACCTGCTTCAGCTGAGTTTGTTTACCCCTCAGTGAGCCAAACAGGCTCTCTACACAGCACAAAAAGGAAAACCGTTTGTATACCGCATGAGCTCGAGACAAATATACCTCCCATCCTGGACACAAACCTTATATTTTAACGGGTTTTTGTCTCAGTTACATTAACCAAAAGTATCAAAGATATCTATGGGCATTTCAGTTATGATTGAGGCTGGAGCTGACAATATCCATCCTAAAGGCTACATGGTATGGTAGTCCTAAAGCACTATTCTTCATGCAAGCTTTACTGACCTTTCAACCTTAGGGGTCAGATTTTTTGGTAAGTAGGTGGTGTCTTTTTGTGGTGTTGGATCACTAAGGTTTGCTCTGTGGATTGCTGGCACTTTAAAAACCTAATTAGCGACAGTGACACCAGAAGAATTGAATCCGGAGACAATCAGGCAACCTTCATATTCCCCATAATTTTTAACCACTTCTGGACAGGAAGGATTTGCCCCTTAATGACCAGGCCATTTTTTTTGTGATTCAGCACTGTGTTACTTTAACGGACAATTGCACGGTCGTGCGACGCTGTACCCAAATAAAATTGATGTCCTTTTTTTCCCCACAAATAGGTGGTATTTGATCACCTGTGCAATTTTTATTTTTTGCACTATACACAAAAAAAAGAGAAACAATTCTGAAAAAAAAAAAAACCCCAATATTTTTCACTTTCTGCTACTGTATATAACATTCCAAAAAAAACAAAGCTTTTTAACATTTTAGGCCAATTTGTTTTCTGCTACATATTTTTGGTAAAAAAAAAATTGCAATAAGCGTATTTTGATTGGTTTGCGCAAAAGTTACCCTGTCTACTAACTACGGGTAAGATTTATGTAATTTTTATTGCTTTTTTTTTTTTTTTACTAGTAATGGCGGCGATCTGCGATTTATAGCAGGACTGCAACATTGCATCGGACCCCTAACTGACATTTTTGACACTTTTGGGGGAACCAGTGACATTACTACAGTAATCAGCGCTAAAAATATGCACTGTTACTGTAATAATGACACTGGCAGGAAAGGGGTTAACACTGTGGGTGATCAAGGGGTTAAATGTGAGCCTAGGGGAGTGATTCTTACTGTATAGGGCTTATGGAATGACGATAGAGACCTGTGATCCTAAATAGACGGATCACAGGCACTCTATAATCATTCCAGGGAGAAGAACTGTTCTTCTCCATCAGTGGGAAGCGATCGTGGGTGCCAGGCGGCAATCGGAGCCACCTGTCCCGTGCATCGGAGTCCCCGCTGCCAAGTGGGAGTGGAAACGCACCACCTGCGGCATGTGCTCGGCCCCTAGCTGCAGGCGCGCAACCGACGTAGCCCTACGTCAGTTCGCGCAGAAGGGGCTAATTTTATTCTCTACATTATACAAATTATTTTGGCAAATCTATATAGTACTATATATAGTGCTGTAATACTATGTGCAGCAAAAACCCAGGGTAAAATACCTAGAAATGCAAAAGCATGCTTTCAAGCTAGCCAGAAAAAAAAAACTGCCTCAATTACTCGGGTTAAAAAAAAAGTTTTTTGTTGCATTCATTTGCAAATACATGTTGAATCAACATTGCCATGTCAAGGTACCTCTGTAGGATGTGTTCCCTAACTCTGAACTATCTGAGTCCCCAACTATGGGGCTTATATATGCAGTGCAAAGTACATGGGACAGGAGGATGCATTTGTCTTAATCACTAAAACTAGTTATATAATAAATAAACACAGACACATTTAATGGCATAAGTAATGGCCGCGGCACTTTATTGGTTTAAATAATACATTAAATTATTCCTTCAGAAAATTTTATAAAACTTCTCAAACCACACAATTATAATTTTTTTAAACCACCATCTATCCCGCTTAGTCCCAGAACTCAAGCGAGATCCAAATTAAATTTTATTTTTCAAAAAAACACAAAGTCCCCCCTTGATACAAGGGTAACGTTACCACATAAAGTGCCTTGCGACGGGAGGGAGGGAGGGGTGCTCGCCAGGCTGACTGCTAGTCACTGAAGGGGATCACCTCAGAGACCCCCTTATATAAGGTGCCCTGTAAAGTTCTAGAGGGGCGCGTGCCACCCCACAATTCCCGCCTGAAGACCCTGAGGAGAGCTCTCCAGCTCTTAAAGGGGCAGCTACCTAAAATTAAAAAGACCCCAAATTTTAATTTAAACTGAATAAAGTGACCCTACATGTTATTTACATCCCCAGTCCCATGTTTGAGGGCACCTAATTTCTTTGTGCCCTCTTTCCAGTAGTTTATAGCATCTATTCTGATTTCTACAACTCCAATTCCAAAAAAGTTCTACATAAAAACAGAATGCAATGATTTGCAAATTTCATAAAACCATATTTTATTCACAATAGAAAATAGAAAACATATCAAATGTTTAAACTGAAAAACTGACCATTTTAATAAAAAATAAGGTAATTTTTTAAACTGATGGCAGGACAACAAAAAAATTGATTGACAGGGCATTAAAAAACTGTCAAGTAAGTGGTACTAACACGAAAGAACATTTTGCAATATAGTGCCCATTCACTAGACAAAAAATCGTTCAAAAATCTGTCATTTGGACAGTTCATTCATTTTTCGGCCAGTTAATGGGCACAAGTGGGTAATCAGTTAAAAAATTAAGGACAAGTGTGGAAAATGTATTTTAAATGAACGATGAATTGAAAGGTTAATGTGTTTCTCATCCAAACTGTTTGCACTAGGCAAATGTGACAGAATGAATGAAAATCGGATTCCTTTTTGTCTTTTGAATGATTTATCAATCTAAATTCCATCATTACATGAGGGCAAAATCTTTTGCTCTTATGGCTGAGTGTTCTTTCGAAAATTCGTTTGAACAAATGTTCATATAGTGTATACAGCATTAGAGCGTTTCCGTAGTAAAAATGGGCAGAGGTTCACCAATTTGAAAAATGTATCTAAAAATTGTCAAACAAATTCAGAATAATGTTTGTTAAATTGCAAAGACCTTAAATACTGTATATCATCATCTACAGTACATACTATTATCAAAAGATTTAGAGAATCTGGAAAAATCTCTGTGCGCAAGGGACAAGGCTGAAACCCAATATTGGATGCCTGCGATCCTCAGGCCCTCAGATAGCACTGCATTAAAAATAGGCATGAGTCTTTGATGACATCACTGCATGGACTAAGGAATACTTCCAAAAATCACTGTCTGTGAATACAGATCTCCATGCCATCCCAAAATGCAAGGTAAAGCTCTATCATGCAAAGAAGAAGCCATATCTGAACATGATCCAGCAACGCCGTCTTGTCTGGGCCATAGCACATTTAAAATGGTCTGTTGCAAAGTGGAAAACTGTTCTGTGGTCGGATTAATTTGAAATTTGAGATTATTTTTGGCAACCATGGCTGCTGCATCTACTGTACTAAACAGGAGAGGGACCTTCCAGCTTGTTATCAGCGCTCAGTTCAAAAGCCTGCATCTCTAATTGTATAGGGGTGCATTAGTACATATGGAATAGGCAGCTTGCCATCTGGAAATGCATCATCCATGCAGAGAGATTTATCCAGGTTTTAGAGCAGCATATGCTCCTATTCAGACAATGTCTTTTTCATGGAAGGCCTTGCATATTTCAGCAGGACAATGCTAAATGCCATACTGCATCTATAACAACAGCATTGCTTTGTAGTAGAAGAGTCCAGGTGCTTAACTGGCCTGCCTGCAGTCCAGACTTTTTACCAATTGCAAATATTTGATGCATCTTAGAACAATAAATATGACAAAGAAGACCCAGGAATGTTGAGCAGTTCGAATCCTATTTTAGGCAAAAATGGGATAACATTGCTCTTCAAAAACTCCAGCAACTGGTCTGCTCAGTTCCCAAATGTTTACAGAATCTTGTTAAAAGAAAAGAGGAAGCTACACCAGTGTAAACATGGTTCTCTTCTGACTATTTTGAGACATATTGCTGCCATAATTTAATTTTGTTTCTTAAAATGGTACATTTTCTCAGTTTAAGCATTTGGTATGTTTTTCTTTTTTATTTCTGTTGTGAATATAATTTGGGTTTATGGGATTTGCAAATCATTGCATTCTGTTTTTTATGTAGATTTATACACAGAGTCCCAGCTGTTTTGGAATTGGGGTTGTATTTATTTAAATCAGATTGTTGAAAATGAATTTAAATTACTCCTAAGTAACCTAAAGGTATAAAACATACAGGTATTTTATGACTGCTGACAGAAATTACACTTCTCCTCCTATCAAATACATTCATCTTCCTTTTTTCCCTGTAGAGTGACACCATGTTTGTTCAGGTATCACCCAGGATCAGCATTTATTTCCTGGTGTGGGATACTGGCTTAGAATTATTTAAGTCAGGGTACCTTCACAATAGTCTTTTTGTTTTCTTTTTTTCTCTCACAGCATTCTGATGAGTAGTGGCAATTACAGCATATCAAGGAACTGAAGCACTAGAATAAATGAGCAATAGAGGGTGAATTATGACTGTGTTAGGGCACTGAGGATGATTGTGTTTTATCTGCACACTGTGAGAGTAGGGGCCACTTTGCTCTTATAAACAATATTGTAGGGTTCGTTTCTGAAGGTACATTCCTGTGTACTTTTGCAAAATGACATACACTTTATGTAAGAATGTCAACGTTTGTGAATATCTGTACTGGATAAACCTGTATAATCAAGGCCAGATTCGAGTTTGGACATATTGAATTGCTTATCTGTATTAATAATATTTCTATGTACCATCCATACAGAATATCATCTGTTGGCTTTGTAGTCATTTTGATTTTCTAAATCTAACATTGAGTTTACCATGGAAATTTGATTTTGGCATCCAGCATAATGTTGCAATGCAGTCAAATTAGAATATTGTGTATATTTTCCCACTTCCCATCAGAACATCTTATCCCTAGAGGCTTCAGATGAATGCCGAGCATTCAGCATTCAAGTGCAGGCAGTTAGAGCTGGTGGAGAGATATGCTGCATGTTAGTTTTCCAATTGTTCTCTTTACAGGTTCTCCTCTGCAGCTTAAAAGTAACTAAAAATAAAAAGAACAGTCCAATGGAGGAACACAAGAAAAAAATGCATGCACAAATGTCCGGTGTACAGCCAAATGCATAATATGAAAAGGTATGAATATATTGCTGCTTCAAACCAGCCCAGCATAGCTTCCTAAAGCACAACTCTACACATATATTTAATATATATTCAGTTGATGAAGTTTTTTTTTTCTACTTTCAAAATTTTTATTGAATAATAAGAAACAGCAATTGGAAAAAAGAAAATAAAAGTGGTGAGAATGCTAACATGGAGGTCATTTAAACAGGTGTTCCAGTTTAAAAATCTCTGTACAACAAACTGTGATATGTTCTATATAAACAAATTCAAGTTCTGTTAACCACATGTTTACTGTGGCAGGCTGGCTCGGCTGCGCAAACCGACGTATGGGTACGCCGGCTCGTGGGAGCGCTCCTGAGGGTGTTCGCCCGCCCCTATAAGGAAGCAGGGAAGCCGATCCATGGGACTGGCGGCTGTGATTGCCGCCGGGCACCCGCGATCGCTCCCTGCTGAGAGAGAACGATGGTCTGCTTTTGTAAACACAGTAGATCGTTGTTTTCTCTGGAATAAACAGAGAGCCTGTGATTCTCCTATTTAGGATCACAGGTCTCTGTGTTGATTCCACAAGTCCCTCCCTCATACAGTTAGAAAACACTCCCCTAGGCTCACACTTAACCCTTTGACCACCTCTGGGTTAACCCCTTCCCTGCCAGTGTCATAATTACACATATTTTTAGCACTGATTACTTTAGTAATGTCACTGGTCCCCCAAAAAGTGTAAAAAATGTCAGTTAGGAGTCCGATCTGTTCGCCGCAATGTCGCAGTCAAAGATCGCTGCCATTACTAGTAAAAAATAAATAAATAAAAATGACATAAATCTTTCCGCTTGTTTGTAGACGCAATAACATTTGCGCAAACCAATCAAAATATGCTCTTTGGGGTTTTTTTTACCAAAAATATGTAGCAGAAAACAAATTGGCCTAAAATGATATAAAAAGTATTTATTTATTTTTTATTGGGAATGTTATATAGCAGAATGTGAAAAATATTGTTTTTTTTTTCAGAATTTTCGCTCTTTTTTTGTTTATAGCGCAAAAAATAAAAAAGTCGCACAGGTGATCAAATACCACCAAAAGAACGCTATTTGTGGGGAAAAAAGGATATACATTTTTTTTTGGGTACAGTGTCGCACGACCGCTCAATTGTCCGTTAAAGTAACTAAGTACCCAATTACAAAAAATGGCTTGGTCATTAACCACTTAAGCCCCGGAGGATTTGGCTGCTAAAGGACCAGGGGTTTTTTTGCGATTTTTTACTGCGTGACTTTAACGGACAATTGCGCGGTCGTGCGACGCTGTACCTAAACGAATTTGACGTCCTTTTTTTCCCACAAACAGAGCTTTCTTTTGGTGGTATTTGATCACCTGTGCGATTTTTTGATCACGCGCTATAAACAAAAAAAGAGCGTAAATTTTGCAAAAATAACAATATTTTTCACATTTTTTTATATGAAATTCCCCAAAAAAAAAAGTAAAAATCAAAATTTTTTAACATTTTTCGGCCAATTTGTTTTATGCTACCTATGTTTGGTAAAAAAAATCGCAAAAAGCGTATTTTGATTGGTTTGCGCAAAAGTTATCGTGTTTACTAACAAAGAGAAAGATTTTTGTCATTTTTGGTGTTTTTTTTTTTAACGCGTAATGGCGGCGATCTGCGATTTTTTTTTCGGTACTGCGACATTGCGGCGGACAGATCGGACCCTTGACTGACATTTTTGACACTTTTGGGGTTACCAGTGACATTACTGCAGTAATCAGTGCTATACATATGCACTGTTACTGCAAAAATGACACTGGCAGGGAAGGGGTTAACTTTATTGGACAGGGAGGGGTTAAGTGTGTCCTAGGGGCGTGCTTCTAACTGTGTAGGGACATTCCTATTGGTGTAAAAGCAAAGATCAACCGTTCTACATAGTAGAACGGTCAGATCTTCACTTTTACACAGGGAGAACTGACAGGCAGCTTGTTTACACAAGCTGCTCTGTCTTTCTCCCTTCACAGGAGCGATCGCAGTGTGACTGGCGGACATCGAGTCCGCCGGTCACACGCACTGACTTGCCTGTGAACGAGCCGCGGCGGGCGCGCGCCCGCCCGCGATAGGCTCGCAAGTCAGTGACAGGCGAGTGACGTACCGATACGTCACTCTGCCTGGCCGGGGCTGACCGCCGCAGTATATAGTCGTGCGGCGGTCGGCAACCGGTTAAAGGGGTAAAACCTTCCGGTCCAGAAGTGGTTAAAGTTCAATTTCAGCCAAAATATAACATGTACCTACCAAGGTCCAGCACTGCAAAAAACAAAAAAGGCACTAAAAGATTTACTGTAGATGTTCTGTTTTACCCCACTAGAACTTATTTTATAATGTTACAGGTCATTTTAATCAAAAATGTCCACACCTTTGTGATATACAGTGCTATAAAAAATGTATGAACCTGTGCACTGTGCTCAAAAGATATGTTAACCACCGTATATTACCAATAGTAATCAAATATGAATCCACAGTACTGCGCAAAAAAATAAAATCAAAATTATTATCACAAATACATATCAATAAGTGAAAGCTCCAATAAAGTAATACAACATATGTAGTTATAATTATGACCAAAAGTCCATCTAAAATGGCACAATAAATGTCTAAAAACGTGTGATGAAATAGTGATAAAATTGTGCTTCATTTCTTCGGACTGTAAATCACACATCAAATATCCACCACCCAAATGATTGTGCTGGTAGCTCTATTGAGACTTACACGCATCATTATTTGAATTATATTGGTAATATTTCACCCAGTTTATGAATATACAGTGCTAGTCTAACAGATCGCTTGCAATGCTTCGTCATCATCCGTTGTTGTCTGGTAGCAATGTAGCAGTTAGTATCTAATGTACAGATTTGGGGTGGATTGCTTATAAGAACACAGTACACTGTTCCACATGAAAAAAAAAAAACAGGCAGTGAAACATAGGACCCAACTGGTTTGCAGTGGCACACAGGGCATCAGTCTTTGCCTTTTGTTTTTTAAAGGACACTTCTGGTGAGAGTCCAGAACATGTTGTGTGGGTAGTTGTGTGCCTTCCTGAGCAACACTTCCAATCTATGCCATGGTGTATATAGGCTTATAAAGAAATCCAGCCCTGGTGCATGATTGAAACTTCTTGCTGAATAAGAATATGAATACTCTCTGCTCCTTAGACCAGCATTGTGTATTAGACCAGTGTGGATCATTTTTATTTGATTACCCGGTTATTATAATGATATTGACACCAATGAAAGGATCCCATTATTAACTCAATTGGTTGTGATAGAACTTTGTGGAATTAAAAAAAAAAATGAATATCATCCTATTGCTGCTAAGTTTTCAGAAGTAATTTTGTTATGGATTCTATTGGCAAACAAGCCATCATGAAGCCCCTGATGGAGTCATTTTGTGAAGAAAAGTGTAGGAAGGAGCCTGGATGTGCTGCTGACATCAATCGCACAAACTGGACAATGTACAAGTTTTCCCTGTTGGATGTTTGTACCATTCTGTTGGTATGTTTTTTCCTATGTTTTAGATGATCCCTTTGGCACAGATTTTCCTCGTAAGCCCCGTTTTATAGCTTGAAGCTCGAAAACGCTGGAGGAGAAAAAATGATTTGCTATGAAGATGGTTCACATCTCCACTCCCGGTTGCCTGAAGCCAAACGCCTGAAGTTTAAAAAAGTTCTGGAACTTTTTTGTAGCTCAAATCGGGCAGATTTGAGTGTTTGGGGTGTTTTTATTCCCATAGAAGTGAATAGAAATGCGCGATTCACGCGTTTTTGCACAATTTTTTACTCAAACGCGAAAATGTAAAAAATAAAATAGCAATAATATAAGAATAAATACATGTAAACTAAATACACAAATTACTAAAAATCATCATAAATAAAATAATTTAATAATATGTAAAAATACATAAATAGGAATTAACCCCTAACCTTAAAAAATAGTAAATACAATATTATTAAAAATAATAATTAAATCAACCAAACCCAGAAAAAAAATAATAATAATGTATTTAATTTATTTAGTGTTAGGGTTAGGGTGTTTGGGTGTTTATTATCATTATTCTTTTATTTTATTTTTTTAAGGGTTAGAGTTTAAGGTTAGGGGTCGATTATTTATTTACTATTACTTAGTATTCATTTATTGAATTTATTTATTATTTATTTATGATTATTTTAATTTATTGGTGTATTTATTCGACATTTATTTATTAATTTAGTATTATTATTATTATTATTACTACTGTAAGTAGTAGTATTTACACCCTAACCCTAACAAAAAAGTAAATAACCCTATGTTAGGAAGCTAGTTCTGCTAATATCCAGTGTGCACTGACACGTAGGCGCCTCCTGACCACCCTGTTGTCTTACCGTGTATAACCCGGCTCACCTTCACTACGGCAGTCTTCTGCTATCAAGCTAGTGGCACCCGTGTTTCTTTGAACCTTGTTCCTCTGTCACCATCATCAGGGGTGCTCGAGGCAGAGCCACAAGGGAAACCCTCTCGTCAACTCAGCCTCCAACCAAGGTACGTGACCCTCTAACCCCTAATCATAACTCTAACACCAACTCTTAATCCTAACCCTAACCCTAACCTAACCTTAACTCTAACCCCTTACCCTAATGAAAAAAAATAATAATAAATGAATAATAATCATTAAAGAAAAAAAAGCTAATGGAAAACCTAAAAAAGCTGAAATTTCTAGCAACAAATGATGCAACAGATAAGTTTTCTCTATTGGCTAATAAAAAAGCTCATAAATGTTATAAAAAAATGCACCAGTTGTGCATAACAATGTGCCAGAATTGCACATAAAAAGGCTCAAAAACGCCAGATAGCCATTCAAAAACGCTACGCTCAGGTAGGAATCCAGCCTTCAAGTGGGCTGAGTTGTGTGTTCATAGTGTGTGCATGATCACAATGTTTTGTTCACATGTGAATGAGCACTTTTTTCTTTATATATAGGTTGTACATATTACTCTATGTGTGGCATTTTTATTTTGAATATTAATTATCAGGTTAATGGATTCATATGGGAGACAATAATGTGGAAACATCCATCTGGAGGACCATGCAGATCATGTAATTATCATCAAGTGCATTTTGACCACTCATAATAAGGGGCTCAATTCAATCCGGTAAGCAGGTAAGTGGGTTATTTTGGACCACATCCAGAAAGCGTTAGGCCTGGTACAAGCAATGTTGGTGTGGTGATCTCCGCCACTGTGTCTTTGTGTTCTGCCGGGGGGCCTCTCCTCCCCACCAGAACACACTGATCAGCGCTCACAGCCATCAGCTGCCAGTGCTGATTGGATGCGGGTTGGGTGCTGTTTTTCCAACATGCTGTTTGACAGCAGCTGGCCGTGAGACCAGCTTCTGTAAAACAAATAGCTGTACACACAGGCCAAAAAGTTGGGCGGTTCCTGCTGAGCCAGTTGATTTTGGCCAATGTGTACAAAGCTTTAGGATTATGATCTGTTTGGACTTACACTATGGACCTGATTTTTGAAAATGTATATTGTTTTGTTTACATTTTTTTTCAACTTTGCATGGCAAGACCACTTACTGTTATCTTACATATATATTCTTATTATAGCCAAATTTACCACCCTAACTCCTCCCACGGTTTTTACACTACATAGACAAGTAATATACATAAACGTGCGGATTGTTCCTGATTGGTGTGCTATTACTTTGTGGAATATTTCGCCAAATGGTTCACAAAATATCAGCGTTTTTGTAGCGAAATTGGTCCCATAGGAATGAATGGTGGAATGTTCAAAACTAGAGTGGGAGCTGACAAAAGCTAGAGTGGGAGCTGAAAAATCAGGACATGATTTCTAAACTGCCACCACTCCCTCATTTTCACCTACCCAAATCTTATATCAAAATGTTCAGCTATCCCTGCTGCCGCTAAAAATGCCCACGGCTAAGCCATAGTCCTGATAGGTTTCACAATATGACCATTTGTTGGCAACTCACGCCGTCCATTGACATTCATTGAAACTCCACTCTAGCCACCTCAAATTTAAAGATGGCAACCGCCAGTGAAGTGAGCAAGTTGAAGCAGTTTGTTTTTTAACCACTCTTCTCTGCCCTTGCTGTAAAGTGAGTTGCCATAGGAACCACCACACACCACACAAACTGCGGCCACTCCCACACACACATAGTTACTCCGCCCACTCCTGCTGGAGACTGGCGGCAAGAACACTTCACGCAATTTCCCCTGGAAATTGTACGTTTTCTAGTTTATTTTATTTCTGTTAAATTACATGAGCTCTGAACTCGTTTGGTTTTCAGTTTTTTACATTTGGTATTACACTTTTAGTGCTGGTAGGTTTATAAATGTTGCTAAATATATATTTTTTTTACCTGAGAGCAGATTTATTTCATATTTAGCTATTTCAAGTGTAGCTTTTGGATTTCTTTTTATTAAACTACCTTTGACTCCCATGTACTAACTAAAATTTCAAATCAGGCTCACAATAAGGGTTTATGTTATGGCTACACTCCTACAGCTTCTTTAAATGTTAAAGAAGAACTCCAAGCAAATAGCTAAATACACAACGGAATTACATAAACGGGAACTATTGTTAATTTACACTTACAGGTCTGATCCCTTCCCTAGCATGTGTCTGGACAAAGAAAAAAGAAACAGCAAGCTGATTAGCTCATCCCTCTGTCACTATGCTCTCTCATACTATCAGCGTGTTCCTTGCTAGCACAAGTTCCAGTCAAGTTCAGATACTTATATTTTATAAAATATATTTAATGATGTATTAATGGATACAGAGCTGCAAAAATATGTACCTTTTTATAGCTTCCTGGAGTTCAGCTTTAAAAAGTTATAGACAATAACATTCTGGAAGTCTCATGTTTAGGCACTGCTAGAGATGTTTAATCAGAATATACATTCCAACCATTTGTCAGGAGGTAGACAATTGAGTAAAAGAACTGCAGACAAAATTTTGTATTCAGGCTTTAGCAGCTTAGGGACTCAAAAAGAATCAAATACAGAATGTACAGAAAAAGCTTTTACAACTAGACAGCGGCCATTATAGCTGCTTGAAATGGTCCTATTTTGTTTTGAACAGAGTTCCTCTTCTAGTAAGAGAATAAATTTAGGTAAAATGTTTTAGACTCAATTACTGCATTTTATTCTGAATAAGAACAGCGTTAGTCTTTTTGGTTGTTATTTACATGAAATTCAAAGTGAGAGTTGTAACCACGGAGGAAAAAGTCAGTGTAAATTGCTTGTGTTAAGACAAATTCCCCAGGAGGAACTCCAATTCAAGCTGCTCCTAGATAAAGTTCTATTGTGTATTAGCGTTCTATTAACAAGCAATGCAGCTACAATACATCAACAGTATCTTCTAATACTGAACTTCAGCAATACACCAAGAACCTGTTATACCTGTCACTGGGGTTCAGACATGTTTGGACAAATGTGAGGAGAGTATTAAAATGGTCTCTGGCACAGTGCAGTGTGATGCAAAATGTGGGGTTGGAGCCTTATTAACACCCAGGACTGGCAGAAAGAATTAATTAGATAACTCTATGGTGCACAAAGTGGCTGCACAAACAAAGTTCTCCAAATAAAGTGGACACCAGAAAAACACATTTACTGTAGGTCTTGAACTTTACAGATCAGTTTACACATCTATAACCTGCACATAACCATTCACAGGCAAAAGACTGCTGAAAATATTTTCTAAAGGTAATCCCATGTCTAATAAGCAAATGGAATATGGCCTATGCCGTATATCCCTTTTATTAGTTTAGTGGCTGTTCACATTCTTATAAATGCTTATAGACTGGAATATCCAGGGTCCATTTATTATATACTGTACCCAAGCAGACCCTTCCCTTCAGCTTCTGTATGCATGGATAGTGGATTTGAAACCCTACTACACTTTCCCCCTGGTCTACTACAGCACTGACACCTACATTTAGCTAGTAATCACTATTCACTTGCACGGCCTTCCACTTGCTCATGGTTACAGGCTATGGCTAAGACAATCTCACTGTATACCTGGGGCCCATGTAACACAAGGCTCAGGTTATCTGAGGCATATTCCAATTAAGGCCTCCTATACTTACTATCAGGGCTAGATCTCTTCCCACTAGCTACCACCAGCTCCCAACCTGACCACCCTTACAATGTATGTTTTGTATCTAGGATCTCGTTCACCCACACAAATATTGCATATTATGAAACAGCACCCATCCAGCTGCCTGCGGCTTAAATGTGTACACACTCACTTTGCATGCTATCACTCAGGTTTCAAGGCATCCTCTTTGAATACACCTCTGGCCAGAAGCCAAATCTATCTCCTTTACTTAAACAAATATGTCAACACAATTTCTAAATCATGTCACTGAAGTAAGGTAGAGAAGAATTGTTCCCACAAAACAAGGGGTTAGCTTCCATACAGGAAGGCCTATCCAAGAGGAAGAATCAAAAACATAGTTCCTCAGCCTTACTCCAGGTTGCTTGCCTAGTCTCTCCCAGACTCCCCCCGCCCTATTTATGGGTTTCTGCCAGAAGGTCACTTCTGGTTAGTGAAGTATGTCAACCCCTCCCTACATTAGAGTTCCTATTAGGGCTCTTTCACACGGCCGCTCCGTGTGTCCGCAAATCATCCTATTTTTTTGCGGATGATTTGCGGACATAATGTAAGTCAATGGCATTGCGGATGTCAGCGGAATACCATCCGCTGACATCCGATTTTCTTCCTTTCAGTTCTGTTCGGTTTTTTGGAACGGAACAGAACCCTATTTTTTCATCCGTTCAAAAAACGGAAAGGAAGGAAAATCGGATGTCAGCGGTGTCACCCGCTGACATCCGCAATGCCCATAGACTTACATTATGTCCGCATATCATCCGCAAACGGATGGGATGATATCGTCTCCGTAAGTCCGCATATCATCCGCAAACGGATGGGATGATATGCGGACTTACGGAGCGGATGACACAAATGTCATCCGCTCCGTGAAAAAAAAAAAAGTCCCGCAGCGGAGCTTTCACACGGAGCGGCCGTGTGAAAGAGCCCTTAGAGTTTACGGAATCACTGTGATTTATCTTTATTTATTTGTAAGTGGAATTTGGGTGACCTGTTCCCATACTGCTCATATGTCTTTCTGATATTCATCTTTAGTAACTTACTACTCTAATAGCTAAATATTTGTAGGTGTAACTTGGATCTCTGAACATAAGATTCCCAATCGGAGCCTGTGAAAACAACACAAGTGTTCTCTGGTTTCAAACTGTATTCACTATACCCTACCTAACACATATTAGAGCATGAAGAAGAGCTTGATTAAAATATGGCGTCATTTCTGGTGCTAATTGTGTGGCCCTTACACTTCGGCATCAAGTAGTCAGTTTTTTTCACTGCTTAGGTGTCTGTTCACCCTGCTGTGGGTCCCATGGTAATAAAGAGGTATGCGATAGTACTCAGTGTATGATGCCTGGAACTCTAATTTGTGAAGAAATGAGTGACATAAGGGGTCTCTACAAGTCTTTTAAACATGTTTTGGGACTTTTACTGTCTCCTGCAGCATATTCCTAATCTACAAGCATATTTATAACTCCTATACTTTCTTTGACCATCTTCTGTAAAAGGCTCATGTCATATACATGACATGACAGTACATGACAATCTTCTGAAACATTACATTGCACTGTACATAATGTGCAGCTATTGCAATTTTAGGGAAGATGCTTTTTTCTTTGTTTTGGAGAGAGTGGAGAGGGATTAGAACACTTGTCATTTTTTTTATTGCTGTCTGCTCCCCCATTATGGAGATTCACCCTCTCTGTTTGCCCTGTCCTGTCATTGAAAGTGAAAGTGAAAGAATATCCCAAGAAAAATAATAGAGGGGAATTCTTCCAATGGGGACACTAGTTCTGGTGACCTGGGGGCCCCCAAGTATTTCTCCTAATTTGCAGGGATTTCCCCTAATTTCCTGTTTGGAACAGGAAGTGAAGGGAGATCTCCCCAATGGGACAGATGTTGAAAAAAATCTGACAGGGGTTATAAACCTCCTTTGCTCTATCAAAAATTGAAAAATAGTTTTGCCTATAGTTCTGCTTTGAGAATCAAAGTTTATTTGCAGAGAACCTACAGAAAAGGCTTTTGTTGGGGATAAATGTAAAAAAAAATCCTAACATTTCCTGCTGTTACCCATGCAGAATAATTTAATTAGGGAGCAGCTGTTTCTCTGTGCACACTCAGATCTATAGCAACAAGAATCAAAAGAATGAAGCCCAGATTAAAATCAATCCATTTTCTAATAAGTTCTTGATAACACAGTGACTTCACATGATTATACCAGTACATATACAGTACTGTGCAAATGTTTTAAAGCACTGCAAGATGCTGTAAAGTGAGGATGTTTTAAAAAAAATGATGAAATGATCATTTTTATTTATCAATAACAACCTATAAAATACATAAACAGAAAAAAACTTAAAGCGGAGTTACACCCAAAGCTAAAATGTAATATATTGTAGCTTGCCAAACTTTAGATCTGGTGGTTGCATTATTATTACATCTAGAGATGCCTTACGCCAATTATCAGACAAAAATACCTATGTTAAACTCAGATTGAGATCCTACCACTTCCTTTACTAAAGATTTGAAATGCCTAATGTGTAGAGTAGTTAGAGCAGGTATTTTTTCTCAATAGGAAATTGATATGCTTGATATATTGAAAGATATCGTTTCTAAGGACAATCACCAAAGCCACATACATCCCTTATTATTGTTTAAAGACAGAAAAAGAGAAGGACCCAGCGGGTCTTTAATGTTGGGAAAGTCACCCCCAAAATAGGGGGGTTAGCCCACACTATTTTTCTCACCATGGGACTTTAAGGGCTGTGGGGTTGTCATAAATTGTAGATACACACATTGTTCTGTTCTCACTACACGTATGCCCCAGGTGTGTGCAGCTTAACATACAGCTAAACCTTAATCCTGCAATAACCAGTCCTTTTGTAACTTAAATCTTTATTCCAGTGAACGAATAGTAGTCACATGAACAGGTTACAAGTCAGATGGAAATGCGAATAGGATTGTGAATAGGTGAAACTGTAAATAAACATATAAAGGCATACAATCAGTATACAAACATTAACAGTATATGCATTGAGTATATAACCAACAGTTTATAGGCATACCAGCGATGCTACAAAGGGGGTTCAGGAATCTTCCCACAGGAACCTCATATGCTGTCTGGCTGTCTCTATGAGGTAAATCTTAGAATGGAAATTCTCCTCAGAGAAGGGTTGAACTAATCCAGCAATAGAGTACAGGAAGTACCATAAAGTGCTGTATAACAGTCTATGTCACAGTGGCATCTTGTGGACAAGATTGGTAATACAAGTTCCAATAGAATTAATTACTTCCTTATGCTGGAGGCATGACACACATAATTATTAAAACAACATCTTTATTATTTTTAACAAATCAGAGATAAAAGCATAAATTGTATAAAATAAGGTAGTTACAACCATATTGTGGGCAAAACTGCCTGGATATGTTCCATGTAGTTATAATACTAATAAGTCCTACGTGTTTCGCTGAGCGTTGTGCTCATACAGTAGCTTTTTCAGGGACCAAATGTAGTACTTTGTTTCTACAAACTTTATTACATCACTCAAGAAAAAAGAAAAAAGGGGAAATAAAACATAATGCAATAATAGCTATAGAGACCAGACAAATATCTATAAACATCATGTCTAGGCACTGTTCCAATCTTTACATACAAATTGATTGTCAATGATGCTTACCAATAGTTGAAACAAACACTTGCCAAGCTTGCCAAACACTCCCAAGTGACCTCTCATAGCACACTGACTGGTGTGAGTATATTCAGTGGTTGAAAGTCCCCTACAGAAAAGGAGTAGGTGCCCCAAAAAAGGCGCCAACACGGTAGGGTCAGGCCCGATAATATCTCTCAGAGGCAGACTAGGACAGCAATAGGACACAGGGAAAAAAAGAGCATCCACTCTGCAAAATGATATAAAAAACAATAATGGTAGTAGCTGTATCACCAGAGAAGCCACCCTTTTCCCTATTACTCCCGTCCTTACTTTGTGTAAATAGTACACAAATGGACACATATCACGCTTTGTGTGCAGTCATCACCACTGTATCTATACAAGGTGTAGAAAAGATCATAGTCCCAGGGAGAGGTAGTGATAATTTCCAACATCTGTGTAAAAAGGAAGATTTTTGGGTCTTCCGTCTGGATACACGGAAACTTGTAGGGCTCAACCATGAATGGGATGTATCACATTTTATGAATAAACAAAGTGCATCCTAGGTTTTTGCTACTAGTGATCCCAATAGACATTTTTTTCTAATTTGTGTTCCGTCCGTTCTTTATATGATTCATATGATGTTTTATATCTGCTATATACAGTGGGTACGGAAAGTATTCAGACCCCCTTAAATTTTTCACTCTTTGTTATATTGCAGCCATTTGCTAAAATCATTCTTCTTCCTCATGAATGTACACACAGCTCCCCATATTGACGGAAAAACACAGAATTGTTGACATTGTTGCAGATTTATTAAAAAGAAAAACTGAAATATCACATGGTCCTAAGTATTCAGACCCTTTGCTGTGACACTCATATATTTAACTCAGGTGCTTTCCATTTCTTCTGATCATCCTTGAGATGGTTCTACACCTTCATTTTAGTCCAGCTGTGTTTGATTATACTGATTGGACTTGATTAGGAAAGCCACACACCTGTCTATATAAGACCTTCCAGATCACAATGCATGTCAGAGCAAATGAGAATCACGAGGTCAAAGGAACTGCCTGAAGAGCTCAGAGACAGAATTGTGGCAAGGCACAGATCTGGCCAAGGTTACAAAAAGATTTCTGCTGCACTTAAGGTTCCTAAGAGCACAGTGGCTTCCATAATCCTCAAATGGAAGACGTTTGGGACGACCAGAACCCTTCCTAGAGCTGGCCGTCCGGCCAAACTGAGCTATCGGGGGAGAAGCCTTGGTGAGAGAGGTAAAGAAGAACCCAAAGATCTCTGTGGCTGAGCTCCAGAGATGCAGTCAGGAGATGGGAGAAAGTTGTAGAAAGTCAACCATCACTGCAGCCCTCCACCAGTCGGGGCTTTATGGCAGAGTGGCCCGACGGAAGCCTCTCCTCAGTGTAAGACACATGAAAGCCCACATGGAGTTTGCTAAAAAACACCTGAAGGACTCCAAGATGGTGAGAAATAAGATTCTCTGGTCTGATGAGACCAAAATAGAACTTTTTGGCCTTAATTCTAAGCGGTATGTGTGGAGAAAACCAGGCACTGCTCATCACCTGTCCAATACAGTCCCAACAGTGAAGCATGGTGGTGGCAGCATCATGCTGTGGGGGTGTTTTTCAGCTGCAGGGACAGGACGACTGGTTGCAATCGAGGGAAAGATGAATGCGGCCAAGTACAGGGATATCCTGGACAAAAACCTTCTCCAGAGTGCTCTGGACCTCAGACTGGGCCGAAGGTTTACCTTCCAACAAGACAATGACCCTAAGCACACAGCTAAAATAACAAAGGAGTGGCTTCACAACAACTCTGTGACTGTTCTTGAATGGCCCAGCCAGAGCCCTGACTTAAACCCAATTGAGCATCTCTGGAGAGACCTAAAAATGGCTGTCCACCAACGTTTACCATCCAACCTGACAGAACTGGAGAGGATCTGCAAGGAGGAATGGCAGAGGATCCCCAAATCCAGGTGTGAAAGACTTGTTGCATCTTTCCCAAAAAGACTCCTGGCTGTATTAGATCAAAAGGGGGCTTCTACTAAATACTGAGCAAAGAGTCTGAATACTTAGGACCATGTGATATTTCAGTTTTTCTTTTTTAATAAATCTGCAACAATGTCAACAATTCTGTGTTTTTCTGTCAGTATGGGGTGCTATGTGTACATTCATGAGGAAGAAGAATGAACTTAAATGATTTTAGCAAATGGCTGCAATATAACAAAGAGTGAAAAATTTAAGGGGGTCTGAATACTTTCCGTACCCACTGTATGTTAGAATTTTTGCATTTGTATTCCTAAACAGGGGTAGTCATCTGCGAATTATTGGCAGCTACAAACCAATGTTTCACACAGACTGTTCCAATTACAAGTAATTGTTACATATATATATATATATATATATATATATATATATATATATATATATATATATATATACACTGTGTATATATATATATATATATCTACACACAGTGCCTTGCGAAACTATTAGGCCCCCTTGAACTTTGCGACCTTTTGTCACGTTTCAGGCTTCAAACGTAAAGATATAAAACTGTAATTTTTTGTGAAGAATCAACAACAAGTGGGACAAAATCATGAAGTGGAACGAAATTTATTGGATATTTCAAAATTTGTTAACAAATAAAAAACTGAAAAATTGGGCGTGCAAAATATTCAGCCCCTTTACTTTCAGTGAAGCAAACTCCAGAAGTTCAGTGAGGATCTCTGAATGATCCAATGTTGACCTAAATGACTAATGATGATAAATAGAATCCAGTAATCAAGTCTCTGTATAAATGCACCTGCACTCTGATGGTCTCAGAGGTCCGTTTAAAGCGCAGAGAGCATCATGAAGAACAAGGAACACACCAGGCAGGTCCGAGATACTGTTGTGGAGAAGTTTAAAGACGGATTTGGATACAAAAAGATTTCCCAAGCTTTAAACATCCCAAGGAGCACTGTGCAAGTGATAATTAATATTGAAATGGAAGGAGTATCAGACCACTGCAAATCTACGAAGACCTGGCCGTCCCTCTAAACTTTCAGCTCATACAAGGAGAAGACTGATCAGAGATGCAGCCAAGAGGCCCATGATCACTCTGGATGAACTGCAGAGATCTACAGCTGAGGTGGGAGACTCTGTCCATAGAACAACAATCAGTCGTACACTGCACAAATCTGGACTTTATGGAAGGGTGGCAAGAAGAAAGCCATTTCTTAAAGATATCTATGAAAAGTGTCGTTTAAAGTTTGCCACAAGCCACCTGGTAGACACACCAAACATGTGGAAAAAGGTGCTCTGGTCAGATGAAACCAAAATCTAACTTTTTGGCAAAAATGCAAAACGTTATGTTTGGCGTAAAAGCAACGCAGCTCATCACCCTGAACACACCATCCCCACTGTCAAACATGGTGGTGGCAGCATCATGGTTTGGGCCTGCTTTTCTTCAGCAGGGACAGGGAAGATGGTTAAAATTGATGGGAAGATGGATGGAGCCAAATACAGGACCATTCTGGAAGAAAACCTGATGGAGTCTGCAAAAGACCTGAGACTGGGATGGAGATTTGTCTTCCAACAAGACAATGATCCAAAACATAAAGCAAAATGGAATGGTTCACAAATAAACATATCTAGATGTTAGAATGGCCAAGTCAAAGTCCAGACCTAAATCCAATCGAGAATCTGTGGAAAGAACTGAAAAATGCTGTTCACAAACGCTCTCCATCCAACCTCCCTGAGCTCAAGCTGTTTTGCAAGGAGGAATGGCCAAAACTTTTAGTCTCTCGATGTGCAAAACTGATAGAGACATACCCCAAGCGACTTACAGCTGTAATCGCAGCAAAAGGTGGCGCTACAAAGTATTAACTTAAGGGGGCTGAATAATTTTGCACGCCCAATTTTTCAGTTTTTTATTTGTTAAAAAAGTTTGAAATATCCACTAAATTTCGTTCCACTTCATGATTGTGTCTTACTTGTTGTTGATTCTTCACAAAAAATTACAGTTTTATATCTTTATGTTTGAAGCCTGAAATGTGGCAAAAGGTCGAAAAGTTCAAGGGGGCCAAATACTTTCGCAAAGCACTGTATATATCTGTAGTGAATATTTGTATGTGAGCTATGACTAAACACTAAAAAAGCATCAAATACGTTAGCTGGTAATGCTGTTCCCCTCTATTTGTGTTTTTGGATATGTTTGTATGGACTTGCTGAAATAAAGGTGATTTTACTGGACGTGCTGCCAACCAAAATTATTTTTGCTCATTGGAATTCGCAATGAACAACGCAAGCACCTGGTCTGGTCTGTGTGTTAGTGGAGGTGGAGGTGGAGATGGGAGACATCTATGGTGGATGCATTCATTA
This sequence comes from Pelophylax lessonae, assembly GCF_965119305.1. Classification (NCBI taxonomy): domain Eukaryota; kingdom Metazoa; phylum Chordata; class Amphibia; order Anura; family Ranidae; genus Pelophylax; species Pelophylax lessonae. The sequence continues at coordinate 141,874,119 of NC_138774.1, forward strand.
TTATTTTTTAGGATTTTATCCCCTCTATTTTCACCTAAAGATCTGGCCAGTAACACACCTCCTGTATTAGTATTCCCTCCCTCAGAATGAAGGAGCACAGGGGCAGAACAGACAGCAGCATTGTTAATCTGGGGCGGGGGTAGTGTTAAATTCACTAGCATATTTAGACACACTTCAAACTTCAGCTCAGTTAATCATTGTAAGTATCCCTGTCAGTGGTTAATGGGTTGTCTCAAAACTCTTAATTGATACATTTGCGGGAGAACTTGTTCTGTTGAAAAACAACAGAATTACTTGCCAGATCACAAGGTGAAAATAAAGGAAATAAAGTCTATAAAATGAATGCAGCTATCAAATCTAAGAATTGGTAAGCTGCAATATAATAGAGGTTTGCTTTTGAATTTAATATCTCTTTAAATCAGATTAATATTTGGCGTGTCCATCCACTTGTTTTTTAAAACATTATCAATTCCTCCACATGGACACTGATGAGGATTTTAAAGGCAATAAGTCCAGTATAAGTGGCTGTACCGAAGTGATGCCTGCAGCTAGAGGCACCATCCCAGTACCATTTTTTAGAGCCGGCGGTCGGCTTTCAGGCGGTTATGATCATGCGGCTCAGGAGCTGCTAGTTCGTTACCCAAATGAGCGGGAGGGGATGCCCCCTCCCGCCGCCTTCCGTGGCTCTGCCCAGGTCTCCCGTCCCACTGGGAGACCCGAGCAACCAGCCGGCAGGTCTGCCGGCTGGTTGGAGTCCTGATCAAAGCTGGATGTGGCTTTGATCGGGTCTCCGATGACGTAACCTGGAGGCGGCGTCAATGACATCACGTCCAGGTTACTTGGCTGCTAAAGGCGCCGATTTTAAAAAGTGACTGTATCAAAAATGCTGATTTTGGCATTTTGAATACATTGAAGTGCCGTGGAGGGGTTTTAGATCCCCTATCCCTCCATAAAGAGTACCTGTCACTGCCTATTGTTGTCACAAGGGATCTTTACATTGCTTGTGACAGCAATAAAAGTGATCAGATTTAAAAAAAAAAAAAAAAACCTGTGCTAAAATTAAAAAAAAAAATAAAATAAATAGGAAAAAAAAAAAAGGGTAACCACCCCTATCGCTGTGAAAGAAAACATATATGGAAGTCGCGCCCGCAAATGAAAACGCTGTTCAAACCACACATGTGAGGTATCGCCCTGATCACCAGAGCGAGCGTAATCATTTTTAAAAAAAAGCTACTCTCTAACTCTAAACTGGTAACCATTAAAACATTTGAAAGCGTTGCCTATGGAGATTTTGATTGACCGTAGTTTGTCGCCAGTCCGCGGGTGTGCGCAATTTTAAACCATAACATATTGGTTATCTATGTACTTGGCATGACATCATATTTCACAATATGCAAAAAAATGGGCTAACTTTACTGTTTAGTTTTTTAAATGCAGTGAAATTTAATTTTTCGTAAAAAAATGGTGTTTGAAAGACCGTTGCACAAATACCGCGTGACAAAAAATATTGCAATGCCAGCCATTTTATTCTCCAGAGTCTTTGTTAAAAATATATATATAATGTTTGGGGGATCTAAGTAGTTTTCTAGCAGAAAATACTGATTTTAACTTGTGAACAACATGTGTCAAAAATGGGCTCGGTCCTTAAGTGGTTAAACAATTACACAAAACAAGTGTTAATGGTCAACAAAACAACAAGCAGAGTAAAATATAATCACTAAATTGGACATAATTAGCTATATAGGAGGATTGAAACTGGGTAAGGAAATGCTATTCTATACTAACAAGTTGAAGTCACTAAAGATTGCTAAAAAAAAGGAAAATAAATACAATGGCAAGACTGAGCAAAGCAACAAAACACAGGGAGGTCTTACTGCATCAACAAGGTCTCTCAAAGGCAAACATTTTAAACCAGGTTTTTTCAGAAGTGTTATCAAAACCCTTCTGTAGAAGGTAACATTGAGGATAAAAAAGTGCAGAGGTCAGCCAAGGAAACCTAGCGCTGCAGATGATATAAGCTTTAAACTGACTTCCCTTCACAACTGTGTCCAGTGGCACTGGCACTATAATTTCAAAATTGGCAGAAACCAATGGGATCCTGATACACCCATCTGCAGTATAGAGAAGTATGGACAGAAGTGGTCTTCATGGAAAACCTGAAGCTAAGAAGCCATACCTCCAACATGGAAAAATGCCAAGCAACTCAACTATGCACTGATTAGTTTAAAATTGCAATTTTTTGCTGAAAAAAAAAAGATCTGGAAAGTGGTACAAGAATAAGTGTCCGCAAGCAACAGTGAGCATAGCGGAGGTTCTTTGCAGGTGTTAGACTGAATTTCTGCACATGGAGTTGGGGGGTTTGGTCAGACCAATTGGTCCTCTCCAAGCTGAAATGTACAGGCAGATACTTTCCATCTTTCAACACCATCAAAGAAGTGTCTGATTTGCTCCAATTCCATCTACAGCAAGACACATACCCCAAACTCACAGCTTAAGACTTAACCTAAAATAAGAGAATAAAGAAGCAGCCTAAATCCATAGGACTTTAGTTACTTCTAGATTTTTGGAACTTTAAAAATTGTGTGTAAGTGCACCTGGTAGAATTGATGCTGTTTTAAAGGCAAAGGGTGAAGACACAAAATATTGATTTGATTTAGGGTTTTTTATGTTTATGCAATTTGTAGGTTGGCAATTGATAAAAAAAAAAAAAAAAGTAAAAATTGCATTATTTTTAAAGCATTCTCACTTTACAGTATGTTTTCACAAGTGCCTAATACATTGGCATAGTATTCTATAACAGACATCCCAAACATTTCTTTACTTTGACCTAGGTGAGGAACTTAAATGATACAGTATGTCAGGGTAAAAAACTGCAATACATCTCTGAAATGCATGCACATTTTCCCATAATGTATCCCTTTAAAGACCCTGCAAGTACAGAAAAATATCTGCTGATTAGAGATGAGTTGTCCTGTTTGAGTTTCAGCAAAAGGAAAAACTAAACTGGTGTTCAGCCAAGTCTAAACTCTGGCAGCTGCTGGAATTGATTACTAGGTATTACTACTACTGCTAAATATGCTGGCCTTCTTTCTGACTGGTTGGCAAAAGCCAACAGCCCCCATAGCAAAGGTCCTTATCCCTATGAGGAAAAGGGTCTCCTCCCCACAACTCTGGCAGACCTTTATTATTGAGGAGGATCTGGTATGGATGACCAGAGACCCCATGCAAAAAAAAGAATGGGGTCTCCCTCAATATTCATACCAAACCCTTCAGATCTGGTATGCATTTTAAGGTTGAACTCCACACAATAAAAAAAAAAAATAATCATCAAAATCGACACCAGATCCTTATCCACATGTCTCTAACATGGTCAAAAATGGTGTCAGTTTTCTCCAAATGCAGAGAATGCATTAAGATAAAAAACCTTTAGCCTTTAGAACCCCTTTAAGTTACAATATGTCTGATCATTTGGCTAATTCTTCCTTCCTGTGACAAACCCATCTCCAAAAAAGTGTTTCTATGGCCATTAAGCTCACTGTCATTGAATATGGTACAGGCAGACAGGTGGGGCTTAAAACATAGTTCTTTAAAGTCAAATCCTTAGTAACAATAAGAAACAGAGGGCACAAAGTGAATGCTTTTCTGCCTAATAAAGGTTATAAAGCAAGTTCACAGTGGTGAATGCTCTTAGATTTTTTTATGTAAATGAACAATAAATGACAACATACTCTCATCAATATACTGTGAAAATGTAACTCCCAACTTTAAAATTAACTGTCACATACCTTGGTTGGAGGCCGAGTTGACAAGAGGGCTTCCCTTGTGGCTCTGGTCTGGGCACCCCTGAGCACCCCTGAAGGCGGTGACAGAGGTACAAGGCTCAAAGAAGCACGGGTGTTGGTAGCTTGATAGCAGGTGACTGCCACAGTCAGGGATGTAATCAAGGTGAGCCGGGGTCAAACACGGTAAGAAAGCAGGATGGTTAGGAGGAAGTTTGGGTCAGTATCAGGGAAGCAGTCCAGTAGCAAGCCTAAGTCAGAATCAGGAGATCAAGCAGAGAATAGTCTGAAGCAAGCCGAGGTCAGAATCCTCAAAGCGAGTTTATGAACAAGCTGTGTCAGCAACAGAAGATTAGTCAGCAGTAGCACAGGTAAGAACACAGGAACACAGATCAGGGAAGACTAAAGAACATCCAGCAGCTAGCATTCTTCAGGGTCTCTTTTAAATAGACTGTTTGTTGCCAATGCGCGAAGACTTGCACTCTGGCACATAAAGATGCGCATATGTGTCAGTGCACGCTGAACACTAGGTTGAGCTCATCTGTGTGCTAGTATACGTGGATGAGCATTAGCTGTATGGGAATGAGCAGTAGCTGTAGAAGAAGTAGCATTCACTGTATGAGAATTAGTATTAGCTGAACTAGTTTCTTGACGTGAACCTTTTATCAGGGGAAACATACAGGGCTTTCACTGCCAAACTCCTTCCAAAAAGGCTTATTATTTGGTTGTTATTTTGCCTCAACAGTCTCAATATTATGTACTAAACTAGAAAAAGTATGCAGCTCAGTAACATCAAATTGAATGGAGAAGTTCTTATCTAAAAACTTGTTCCAGGTCAATCCCCGAGCATCACACCACTGTAAATAACGGGGGCCGCGTTGGAGGAAGCAGAGCCGATGCTTCCTGTATAGCGCCGACTCCTGTCACAGGTGGAGTGATACCAAAATGTACTCCGCCTGTGACAAAAGCCAGCTGGTGCTATATAGGAAGCAGGCTCCGTTATCAGCTCCTGTAACTGTTACATTGGTTCTCAGGAATGGTGGGTTGGGAACCCACCAACAATACCCACCAACAGTACCCGCCAGCACCAGGCAGCAATACCCGCCAACAGTACCCGCCAGCACCAGGCAGCAATACCCGCCAACAGTACCCACCAACACCAGGCAGCAATACCCGCCAACAGTACCCACCAACACAAGGCAGCAATACCCGCCAACATTACCCGCCAGCACCAGCACGCAATTACCGCCAACAGTACCCGCCAGGACCAGGCAGCAATACCCACCAACTGTACTCGCCAGCACCAGCCAGCAATACCCACCAACAGTATCTGCCAGCACCAGCCAGGCAGCAATACCCACCAACAGTACCCACCAGCACCAGCCAGCAATATCCGCCAACAGTGCCCACCAGCACCAGTCAGCAAAACCCACCAACAGTACCCGCCAGCACCAGCCAGCAATACCCACCAACAGTACCTGCCAGCACCAGTCAGCAATAACCGCCAACAGTACCTGCCAGCACCAGCCAGCAATACCCACCAACAGTACCTGCCAGCACCAGCCAGCAATTCCCCGCCAACAGCACCCATCAGCACCAGCCAGCAATACCCGCCAACAGCACCTGACAGCACCAGCCAGCAATACCCGCCAGCAGTACCCACCAGCAGTACCCACTAGTACCAGCCAGCAGTAGCCACCAGCAGTACCCGTCAGTACCAGCCAGCAGTATCTGCCAGCAGTATCCACCAGCACCAGGCAGCAGTAACCACCGGCATTACCCGCCAGCAGTAGCCGCCAGCACCAGCCAGCAAAACCCTCCAACAGTACCTGCCAGCACCAGCCAGCAATATCCGCCAACAGTACTCGCCAGCACCAGCCAGCAATACTCACCAGCACCAGCCAGCAAAACCCTCCAACAGTACCTGCCAGCACCAGCCAACAATATCCGCCAACAGTACTCGCCAGCACCAGCCAGCAATACTCACCAACAGTACCCGCCAGCACCAGCCAGCAATACCCACCAACAGTACCTGCCAGCACCTGCCAGCACCTGCCAGCAATACCCATCAACAGTATCTGCCAGTACCAGCCAGCAATACCCACCAACAGTACCCGCCAGCACCAGCCAGCAATACCCGCCAACAGTACCCGTCAGCACCAGCCAGCAATACCCGCCAACAGTACCCACCAGCACCAGCCAGCAATACCTGCCAACAGTACCTGCCAGCAGTACCCACCAGCAGTACCCACTAGGACCAGCCAGCAGTACCCGCCAGTACCAGCCAGCAATACCCACCAGCAGTACCCGCCAGTACCAGCCAGCAGTACCCACCAACACCAGACAGCAGTAACCACCGGCATTACCCACCAGCAGGACCCCGCCAGCAGTAACCGCACCAGCAGTAACCGCCAGCAGTCTGCAAAATATGTATAAAAGGAATGTATATATACATATATGCATATGTACATTAGCGTTTGTAAATTGTTGCAATATGTTTTTTAATAACTAGTTGTGTTTTGTCGTAATATGTCAAGTCCTTGTTCATACATGTATGAATAAGGACATTACATTTTCTGGCTGCCTAAGTCATACGTGCTAGGGGTGCAACTAGCCCCGAGCACATAACTGTAAATATCCCAGCGTGTGCAGTGTTTCTGACTCCTACCACCATGACCACTTCAGAGTGGTCCTTTAATATCTCTCAGAAGAAGTAACCTCTGTATACTGATTGCATTTCATTTGATTATCCTCTAGTTGTGTTAAATTAGTGCAGGAGGGGTGGTGGCGTGGGAAGGGTGCGGGGGCGTTTTATTACTTATATACCCTAACAATAGTATATAATTTCTATGCGGCCTGAGAAAATTTCTCTACACTAAATGTGGCCCAGAGAAGCCAAAAGGTTGGACACCCATGCTCTAGAGCAGTGATGGCGAACCTTGGCACCCCAGATATTTTGAAACTACATTTCCCATGATGCTCATGCACTCTGCAGTGTAGTTGAGCATCATATGAAATGTAGTTCCAAAACATCTGGGGTGCCAAGGTTCGCCACCACTGCTCTAGAGGGTCAAGGTGACAGCCAGGTAAGTATTCATTTTCAAAGAAAGGTCCACTTGGAACCAGGCCTATTTCTGACATCTGGTGTTTACAAGTTAAAATCAGTATATTTTGCTAGAAAATTACTTAGAACACCCAAACATTAAATATTTTTTGTTAGCTGAGACCCTAGAGAATAAAATGGAGATCATTGCAATACTTTATGTCACACCGTATTTGCGCAGCGGTCTTACAAACGTAATTTTTTTGGAAAAAATACACATTTTTGAATTAAAAAATAAGAAAACAGTAAAGTTGGCTCAATTTATTTCTATAATTTGAAAAATAATGTTACGCCGAGTAAATAGGTACCCAACATGTCATGCTTCAAAAGTGCGCACGCTCGTAGAATGGCGACAAACATTGGTATTTAAACATTTCCATAGGCGACGCTTTAAACATTTCTACAGGTTACCAGTTTAGAGTAACAAAGGAGGTCTAGTGCTAGAATTATTGCTTTCACTCTAACGATCGCAGCGATACCTCACATATGTGGTTTGAACACCATTTACATATGTGGGCGCTACTTGCGTATGCGTTCACTTCTGCAACTCGGAGGGATGTGGTGCTTAAAATTATTTTTTTTACTTATTTATTTTACCGTTTATTTTTTATTTTTACACTGTCCCTTTAGAAAAAATGTTTGACCACTTTTATTCCTATTACAAGGAATGTAAACATCCCTTGTAATAGAAATAAGCAGGACAGGTCCTCTTTAATGTGAGATCAGCAAAAAAAAAAAAAATGGGCCCTTTTAAGGCCGTTGGGAGGAAGCGATGTATGATGCCGCTCTGGTCCTCCAAGGCTATAGAGTAGAGTGAGGGCTGTCTTGCCCTCACTCGACTTCCTGCCTGGGACATGGACAAACCGGATAGTTTTTCCCGCTCCGATAAGCGGGGAAAATGACCGGGAAGCGGCAGGAGGGGGGGGGCACCTCTCCCGTCACCCATAAAAGTGATCCCGCGCGGAATCTGCCACTGGGACCACTTTTATGTGAAAGAGGACCGCCCGCCCTATAAGAAAATACAGGGGTTATGACAGCTATCTTCTGCCATAACCCCGGTATTTAATATAAAATTACCAACATAAAAGAGCGGCGAGCTGTCCGGAACTGGTTAATGTTTCTCTTATGACCGAGTTCCTTTAATAAAGGTGTTTCAAACAACTGAAATGGTCCAATGCCAGGTTATATTGCCAAAATTGTAAAATTGTAAAATCAAATTTGGCTTTCAGATTACTGTTAGGAACCAGTATTCCTAGTTAGTTAGAGTAAGAGTAGAGTAAGAGTTAGTTAAAATAATCACTATTTTCATTTTCTTATTTTGTATTCATAAAATATCTGCCAAGCATTTTTTTGATGATGGGCTTGAATATGGTAACATAATATGGGGGGTATATTATAGATTGGGGTGTACAGGGCCTATAAAGTACATGTATAAGCTTAAAGGGGTTGGTAACCCACTTATACAACGTTATATAGTCCTCCGTGTAGCCTGATTACAAGTGCTCCTGTCTCTGTGTTTTATAAAAAAAAAATGCCGCCATTACCATATTTCAGAGGGGCTCCTGGAGATCACGTGACTGGCCGGCTCTCTCCTCTCCCCATCTGACAGATGAATGGGGAGGGGCAGAGATTCCCTTGCTGACACCAGGCGGGGCGACGGCGACGGTGTCAGGGCTCAGCAGCCATGATATACCATGGTCTGTTTACAGAAGGGAGGGTAGAAACTGGCAGGATCAGCCAGATTTTTTAGGTGACACGGTGGGCCAAATTACGCAGAACAAGCACAGTGCTCTATAAAATGCTTTTTTTTTTTGTTTCTTTTGGGGTAACTATTGCTTTATTAGTGGTTAGCTGAAGTTGTTATTATATTATGTCTACTAGCTTAAAAGGTAAGTAAAGCTAGAAAAAAAAAAAAAAACGAATCCTTCATACCTACCCCATTAACCTTCTTTTGTTCTTGAGCATTATTTGGGAGTGTAAAAGAGAGGTCATGGATGCATCAAGGGTGCACTTTGTGAGAGCACCATTTAGAGCTAAGACATGTATCTGAGACTCATGTTGGGTGTTCCCTATTCACCAAGGTCCTGGACTTATTATGATAGGTATACCTCTCAAAAAATATGCACCTTCACTTAACAGGTCAGCCCACCTAAAAAAAAAAAAATCACATTTTATTGCTATGTAATAGAGAAAAAAGTATATTTTCAAAAAGACATAAAACAATTAACCACAAAATACCTCATGGTTTAAAAGGATGCATTAAATACATGTTTTACGCAACAGTGTAGCTTTGTAAGGGGAACTAGTTCCCTCTACTGAGTTAAGAGTTGGTCTTCAGTTGATATAATTATTGCAGTAAGTGGTAGAAATTACCCCAAGATTAAAAGAAAATAATAAAAATAATCTAGTTCATATGTTTAAACAGTAACAATCACATTCTATAATTGAACCTATCAAAAACTTTAGTGTAGAAAGTGAAGTGAATAGCGTTTCACATAGATACTAAGCCTAGTGAGAGAAAGACAGCACAGGTTGAAGAAGACTAGAGATGAATGAAGCTGTATTATAGAAAGTAGAGATGGGCGAATGACTCGGCCCGCACATTGGCTGTTCGCCCGTTCGACGCACAGTGCATTGGAACCCCTGATTGGCTGAAGCAATGCAAGCTTTGCCCAATCAGAGCACAGAGCACTGTCAGAGCCATGATTGGAGAAAGTAATCATGGCTCTATCCAATCATGGCTCATTGCTCTTAGCCCCGCCCCACAATATAAAATGATTATTTCAATAGTGGCCATTTGTAGTCTGATATCAGCATGGAGAGAGATGGAACAGGGCTCTGTAGTGATAGTTCAGTCAGAGTGAGTGTAGTGACCATTCATTTTTACTTTAGTGTGAATCTAGTGGTAGTTCAGCCAGTGTGAGTATAGGGAGTGACCATTCATTTTTACTTTAGCGTCAGTTTGTTTTGTCAGGGCAGGTTGACTGCATTATAGTTCAGTGTGGTAGTGCACGTTTAACGCAGTATATTTCTGTGCATTGGTGCACGTTTAATGCAGTATATTTCCGTGCATTATGTGCCATTTAACACAGTATATTTCAGTGCATTACGTGCCATTTAACGCAGTATTTTTCTGTGCATTATGTGCCGTTTAACACAGTATATTTCTGAGTGTTAGTGCATGTTTAACGCAGTATATTTCAGTGCATTAGGTGCTGTTTAATGCAGTATATTTCTGTGCATTACTGCACATTTCACGCAGTATATTTCTGTGCCTTACTGCACGTTTCACGCAGTATATTTCTGTGCATTACTGCACATTTCATGCGGTATATTTCTGTGCCTTACTGCACATTTCACGCAGTATATTTCTGAGCGTTAGTGTACGTTTAACACGTGCGTTACTTCTATCTAAAGTCTGCGGAAGAGACACCAGAATTTATCCAAAAAATCTCTAATCTTGTTCTCAGTGCACTTCATTGTGGCCTCATCATACAGTCTGGCTCCCCAATGCCGTTGTTTACAAAATAAAGAAAGCTTGCAGTTAAATGTCATTTTTTTTTTTTTTTTTTGGCTTTATAAATGCAATTATTTCTGTAGCAGCTTCTATACACAGTACAGATGTGCCACTTTACAGATAGACTAAGGGAACCCCCCAGGCACTATTTTGAAAGGAATTTTTCATTTTTATTGTTATTTCTCATTGATTTTGCTTTCACTTTAAGCATCAGGAAATCACTGCTCATTTAAAAATGATGTTTTTTACAAACTTTTTTTTCATTCATACATGTCCCCCAGGGCAGTACCCAGACCCCATAACTATTGTATGACCAATTACTTGCATATAAGCCTTCAAAATGGGCACTTTGTGGTTTGTAATTCGGTTTCGAACTTTCAAGATGTTCGGTGTGAACCAAACAGGGGGTCGTTCGGCCCATCCCTAGCAGAAAGGAGCTGCCCTGGAACAGCCTGTCACATTGCATGCCATGAGTAAAATAATTGTAGTTTAGGTCACTCATAATGTTACTATTTCCTTATGAATTGATATCCATTTTCTCTAATATATACACTGTATTACCAAAAGTATTGGGATGCCTGCCTTTACACACACATGCACTTTAATGGGATCCCTGTCTTAGTCTGTAGGGTTCAATATTGAGTTGGCCCACCCTTTGCAGCTATAACAGCTTCAACTCTTCTGGGAAGGCTGTCCACAAAGTTTAGAAGAGTGTCTATGGGAATGTTTGACCATTCTTCTAGAAGCACATTTGTGAGGTCAGGCACTAATGTGAAAGAGAAGGCCTGGCGGGCAGTCTCCACTCCAATTCATCCCAAAGGTCTTCTATCGGGTTGAGGTCAGGACTTGACCCCAAACTCCCTCATCCATGTCTTTTTGGACCTTACTATGTGCCCTGGTCCAAATCATTTTGTGGAGGGGGGATTATGGAGTGGGGTTGTTTTTTAGGGGTTGGGCTTGGCCCCTTAGTTCTAGTGAAGGGAACTCTAAAGGCGTCAGCATACCAAGACATTTTGGACAATTTCATGCTCCCAACTTTGTGGGAACAGTTTGGGATGGCCCCTTCCTATTCCCACATGACTGTGCATCAGTGCATAAACAAGGTCCATAAAGACATGGATGTGTGAGTTTGGGGTGGGGAACTTGACTGGCCTGCACAGAGTCCTGACCTAAACCTGATAGAACACCTTTGGGATGAATTAGAAGGGAGACTGCGAGCCAGCCCTTCTTGTCCACATGAGTGCCTGACCTCACAAATGCGCTTCTGGAAGAATGGTCAAACATTCCCATAGACACACTCCTAAACCTTGTGAACAGCCTTTCTAAAACAGATGAAGCTGCTATAGCTGCAAAGGGTGGGACAACTCAATATTGAACCCTACGGACTAAGACTGGTATACCATTAAATTTCATGTGCGTGTAAAGACGCAGGCATCCCAATACTTTTGGTAATATAGTGTAGTATATTCCAGCTTTGAAAAGTGGGGAGTTATATTTTAATATGTCTGTGCATTGGTAGGCCTATGCAATCAAAGCATGAATAGAAGTTCAACATTATAGGTTTAAAGGCCTTAGGGTTCATTAATAACTGTATTAAAATATAAATAACAGCATGAGTCTTCATGGCTGACCTACTGGGCAGAAGAGTTGCGGTATGTGAAAGTAAGCTTTTTTTACTGTGCTTGTAATATTTTTTACACATGCACTAATTTTCAGTTAAGAAGGTTATGGAACAGCTAGTTTTTATATTTACAAATGATTTTGTACAGAATTCAGGCAGAACACTGCACTAAAAAATAACTATGCAAAGTTAAAACCATTTAGGCCAGCAATGGCAGCCTACATATTTGTTCAACATGTTTCCTTTAAGACTGTTTAGCCTATTACCAAAGATTTTACGAGGCCTGTTCTTGGAAAAAGTCTTGTATGTATCTATATGCCCCACATAGTTCACACGCTGCTTCCTACTGTATGTAAATGCTGTTTTTCACTTTTGAAAGGAACAGTAAGTACGTTAACAAGTTCATATATTAATGAATTCCTATTTAGGTTGAGCACCCTTGGATTCAAGTGTGACTACAGCATATATATGTAATTATTAAGTCATCTCATCTAACAACAATACATGTAAATCCAATCAGTCCTGAATGTTATTTCTCCAAATTATGATTTGTTGTTTAGTGGCTAATGTTACACCCGATTTATTTTCATGTGTAGAATAATTCTCTAATTTAACAAAATCAAATGTATTGTAAGAATATCAAAGGTCAATAGGCTTATGCCAGGTGCACACTTTTCTAATCCAGAGTCTTCATTCTGATTTAGTAAGATTTGTTTGAGCAATCTCCCTGTGTGCACCATATATTCCTGAATTAACTGTGACTAATTACAATGGTAACTTAGATTTTTAACTGATAATATAGCTGATTTGGTTATGAATAGCTACATGTGGCTTAGATTAGTGTCATTTATGTGTGAGAGTAATGTTACCCTGGAAATAGGCATTTACTTTAAGTGGCTAAGGCTCCATTCACACCTGAACGTATCGTTTTCAGTCGTTTTTTCGGTTGTGTTTTTCTGGTGTTTTTGCAGGTGTTTGAAAGTTTGAAAGCAGGCATTGACATCTGACCAAAAACGCCTGTAATCTGCCAAAAAGAAGCTCATGTACTTTTTTTGAGTTTCAGGCGTTTTGCTTCAGGCTACAAAACACTCATATGTGAACAGGGGGCCATTAAAATAAGTGGGATTTTGCTTGTTGGGCGTTTTTAGTATTCAGAGATGAGCGTTTTACAAGCTGAAAAACGCTTAGGTGTGAACAGGGCCTTATGCCTCGTACACACGTACCGATCGGCCGTCTTTTGTCCCTGGGCTGTCGTGTCCGCTGAAAAGTGCAAAAGACTGCACACGAATTTTGTCCGCCGACTGCAGAAGTGATGTCATGTGATGGTTAACTTTCCCTGTGTTTTTTCTTTTCTGAGCATGCCCAGTCTTGCAAATCTGCTGTCTGTCGGCCGAATTCTGTACTGACTGGCGAACAATCGGCCGTTCTGGTGTCGGCATACAAAAATTTTAATGCTTGCACGACAGATTCTGTTCGGCCGAAAGTGCGCTGTCGGCTGTCGGAAGCATCATACTAACAAGCCGAAAATTGGCCGATCGGTCGTCGGCCGAATCTTTTCGGCCGACAATCTGCACGTGTGTACGGGCCTTAAGTTCAAAAATTCCTCTTTGAAATAAGGTAGCTGTTGCTGCAATCCAAATAATGATGCAACTGTGCAAATGTAAAATGTATTACAACCTGACTGAGCAGGGCTTTCAGAAGATCCTTGAGTAAAACTGCATTTTCTTGGTAATCATTCTATACTTTGTGACCTCCCTTTCTGAGATCTCATTTCTGTAGGTAATGCCCCTATAGATGACAATGGAGGTTTAGGCAGAATATTCAGGGTGTGTAATTAGACTGAACTAAAGAGTGAACCAATAAGCAGATGAGACATTGATGGCCAAGGCCTGAAAATGATTAGTTCCAAGCTCAAGGCAACAGATATTCAAATAATTTTAGATAGAAGAATGGCTTGTTGTGTTTATAATGTATCTAAACCCCCAAATCAAATGCAATGACAGCATTCATTTTGGGTTCTTTTTTTATTATTTATTTTTTCCTAGTGATTTAGCAAGTTACTGTCTTCTTTACTCACTTCTCGGTCAGTAAAGCCAAAGAAATGCCACTCTAAGTGAGTCACAGACTTTCACACATTGTGAACAGGAACCCAAGGTGCTGCACAGCTTGTGTGAGATTCAGAGACATGCAAAAATCTGGAATATTGCTGCACTCCTTGGTAACTTTATTAAAGCATTAAAATCACATTACATAGTTACATAGTTACATAGTTAGTGAGGCTGAAAAAAGACACAAGTCCATCCAGTTCAACCTATGTGTGTGTGTTTGCTTTTAACCGTACATTGTATACCCCTGTATGTTGTGGTCTTTAAGGTGTCCATCCAATAGTTTTTTGAAACTATCAATGCTCCCCGCTGATACGACTGCTTGCGGAAGAGAATTCCACATCCTTACCGCTCTTACAGTGAAGAACCCCTTACGCACTTTAAGGTTAAACCGCCTTTCCTCTAGTTTTAGTGAGTGGCCACGTGTCTTATTGTATTCCCTTACTCTAAATAGTTTGTTCCTTATGCTAGGGTCGCCAGTACAGTATTTGTACATTGATATCATATCCCCCCTCAAGCGTCTCTTCTCCAGAGAGAATAGGTTCAGTGCATGTAGTCTTTCCTCATAGCCGATGTCCTCCATTCCCCTAATTATTTTTGTTGCCCTTCTCTGGACTTTCTCCAGTTCCAGCACATCCTTCCTGAGGACCGGTGCCCAGAACTGGACAGCATACTCCAGATGTGGCCGGACCAGAGTCTTGTAGAGTGGAAGAATAATCTCTTTATTTCTGGAGTGAATCCCCTTTTTTATACAACCCAGTATTCTGTTGGCTTTGCTTGCAGCGGCTTGGCATTGCATGCCACTTCCAAGCCTGTTGTCTACCAGTACCCCCAGGTCCCTTTCCATCCTAGACTCACCCAGAGGTTCCCCCCCTAGTGAGTAGCTTGCTTTCTGGTTTCTGGCCCCCAAGTGCATTACTTTACATTTTTCTACATTAAATCTCATCTGCCATGTAGTTGCCCACCCCGTTATTTTGTTCAGGTCTGCTTGCAAGATTTCCACATCCTGCATAGAAGATATTGGCATGCCTAATTTAGTATCATCTGCAAATACTGAGATTGTACTAGATATCCCCTCCTCTAGATCATTTATGAATAAATTAAACAGGATTGGTCCCAGGACAGAACCCTGGGGGACCCCACTTTCCACACCCGCCCAATCCGAGTACTCCCCATTAATCACCACCCTCTGTACTCTCCCCTGGAGCCAGTTCTCTATCCAGGTACTCACCTTATGGTCCATACCTACCTTCCTTAGTTTGTACAGTAAGCGTTTGTGGGGAACGGTGTCAAAGGCCTTTGCAAAGTCCAGATACACCACATCCACAGGCTTACCTTTATCTAAGTGGCAGCTCACTTCATCGTAGAAGGTTAATAGATTGGTTTGGCATGAACGATTTTTCATGAATCCATGCTGATTACTACTTATAATACCGTTTTCATTACTAAAGTCTTGTATGTGGTCCCTTATCATCCCCTCCAAAATTTTGCAGACTACAGATGTTAGGCTGACCGGCCTATAGTTACCCGGGATATATCTCGGCCCCTTTTTAAATATTGGTACCACGTTGGCTTTTTTCCAATCAGCTGGCACCATACCCGTCTGTAAACTATCCTTAAAGATCAAGAATAATGGTCTGGCAATCACCTGACTGAGCTCATTTAGAACCCTTGGGTGCAAGCCATCCGGTCCCGGGGATTTATTTATGTTAAGTTTCTCTAGTTTAGCTCTAAGTCTATCCTCTGTTAGCCATGGCGGCACTTCCTGAGGTGTATTATTTAGTTCGGCCTTACAAGCGGGGTTCGTGTAGCCCCCCGATTCCTTTGTGAAGACTGAAGAAAAGAAATTATTTAACACTTCCGCCTTTTCTCTGTCCTCAGTGGCCATTTTTCCTTTATCATCTTTTATGGGGCCAATGTGTTCTGGCCTCGCTTTCTTACTGTTTATATACTTAAAGAATTTCTTGGGGTTCTTTTTACTCTCCTCCGCTATATGTCTCTCGTGTTCTATTTTAGCCGCCCTGATTTCATCTTTACATTTCTTATTACACTCTTTGTAATGCTTAAATGCTGCCAATGACCCCTCAGTCTTGTATTTTTTGAAGGCCTTTTCTTTAGCTCTAATATACATTTTTATGTTGGAGTTTAGCCACCCAGGGTTTAGTTTTGCTCTTTTAAATTTATTTCCCTGTGGAATGCACTGGTCCACCCCCTTGTTAAGTATGCTCTTGAAGCACTCCCATTTTTCCTCCGTGTTCTTTGTTCCCAGGGTTCTATCCCAATTGATATTTTCTAGCAGCGAGCGCAGTTTAGGGAAATTGGCTCTTTTGAAATTCAGTGTCCTTATATTACCCTTGTGTTTCCTATTACTGTAATTAATACTGAAACCAATTGACCTATGGTCACTGTTCCCTAAGTTGTCCCGTATTTCTATATCCGTGAGCAGGTCTGTATTGTTGGTAATCAGTAGGTCAAGTACCGCATTGTTTCTTGTCGGTGCATTCACCATCTGACCCATGAAATTGTCCTGCAAAACATTTAGGAACTGCCGAGCCTTGGCTGAATGCGCGGTTCCTTCTGCCCAGTCTATATCAGGATAATTAAAGTCCCCCATTATAATGACATTTCCCATCCTTGCTGCCAATCCTATCTGTAACATGAGGTCCACCTCACCCTCCTCCCTCTGGTTTGGGGGCCTATAGCATACGCCCAATATTACCTTCCCCACCGTGCCTTTCCTTTGAAGCTCTACCCATAGGGATTCTGCTTCGTCCATAGCTCCATTATTAATATCATCCCTCATATTTACCTGTATACTGTTCTTAATATACAAACATACCCCTCCCCCTTTTTTACCCTCTCTATCTCTGCGATAAAGGGAATACCCCTGAATGGACGCCATCCAGTCATGAGAGCTGTCAAACCAAGTCTCAGTTATCCCCACAAAATCTAAGTCCTCCTCAAACATCAGCAGCTCCAGCTCTCCCATCTTGTTGGCCAGGCTTCTGGCATTGGTATATAAGCCTCGTAATTTTGATGTTTTTAGGCTGCTCTCTTGATTTTTCCCCGTACCCACCCTGGGTATAGGGGCTCCGAACACCCTACCGCTAATGCCCCCATTTCTGCCCTCTGAAACTTGCTTTCCACTGGCTAATTCTACATCTGTACCCTCCCCCCCATTCCCTAGTTTAAAAGCCCCTCTAACTTTTTGGCCATCCTCTCACCCAGTACGGCTGCACCCACCCCATTTAGGTGCAATCCGTCCCTACCAAAGAGCCGGTGACCGACTGAGAAGTCGGCCCAGTTCTCCAGGAACCCGAAACCCTCCTTACTACACCAGCTCCTCAGCCACTCGTTAACTTCCCTAATCTCCCGCTGCCTCTCTGGTGTGGCTCGAGGTACCGGTAGTATTTCGGAAAATACTACCTTGGAGGTCCTAGTCCTCAACTTAGCGCCTAAGTCCCTGAAATCGTTTAGGACTCTCCGTCTTCCTCTGCCTATGTCATTGGTACCCACGTGTACCATGACAGCTGGGTCTTCCCCAGCCCCACCCAATAATCTGTTCACCCGATCCGCGATGTGCCGAACCCGAGCGCCCGGCAAACAACAGACTGTTCGGCGCACACGGTCTTTGTCACAGATTACACTGTCTGCCCTTCTAATAATTGAGTCCCCTACCACCAGCACCTGTCTTTCCTTTCCCTTTCTCCCAGCCTCACTGGAGGAGTTCTTCCCCTGGCAGCTAGGGGCGTCGCTCTGCTCCAGCAATGCTGGTCCCTGACTGGTTTCCCCAACATCACACAACGGGGCGTATCTATTGGGGTGCTCCAGCCCAGGATCAGCCTCCTTGCCTTGTCCCCTTCTACCCCTCCTAACTGTCACCCCACTGCTCTGCTCTGATGCCTGCACCTCCGATACTCCGCCCACCTCTGTGCAGGCCCCTGTCTGCACCTGATTGGTACAATCCTGGCTCTCCTCCGGTATGGACATTCGTCTCAGTGTTGCCAGCTGCTTCCCTAGATTCAGGACCTGAGCTTCCAGGGAAGCAACGTGCTCACATTTTGCGCATTTGTATTCGCCCTCTATCGCATGACCGAGGAACGCATACATATCACAAGATGTACACCGAGTCGCATCCCCACACCCGCCGGGCATTGTACCTACTATCTAATCTAATGGGGATTCAGCGATTTAAGTCTATCCTATGTGGCTATTTCCTGGCTTCCTAACGCTACCTTCTCACCCTCTGGTATTCCGCTCCACTCACTTGACACCGGTCAGTCACCCAACACTCACAATCTCACAGCCCGGTCAGACGCACAACGCTGAGTCGCACAGCCCGGTCAGACGCACAACACTAAGTCGCACAGCCCGGTCAGACGCACAACACTAAGTCGCACAGCCCGGTCAGACGCACAACATTCAGTCGCACAGCCCGGTCAGACGCACAACACTGAGTCGCACAGCCCGGTCAGACGCACAACACCGAGTCGCACAGCCCGGTCAGACGCACAACACCGAGTCGCACAGCCCGGTCAGACGCACAACACCGAGTCGCACAGCCCGGTCAGACGCACAACACCGAGTCGCACAGCCCGGTCAGACGCACAACACCGAGTCGCACAGCCCGGTCAGACGCACAACACCGAGTCGCACAGCCCGGTCAGACGCACAACACTAAGTCGCACAGCCCGGTCAGACGCACAACACTCAGTCGCACAGCCCGGTCAGAAGCATAACACCGAGTCGCACAGCCCGGTCAGACGCACAACACCGAGTCGCACAGCCCGGTCAGACGCACAACACCGAGTCGCACAGCCCGGTCAGACGCACAACACCGAGTCGCACAGCCCGGTCAGACGCACAACACTCAGTCGCACAGCCCGGTCAGACTCACAACACTGAGTCGCACAGCCCGGTCAGACGCACAACACTGAGTCGCACAGCCCGGTCAGACTCACAACACTGAGTCGCACAGCCCGGTCAGACGCACAACACTGAGTCGCACAGCCCGGTCAGACGCACAACACTGAGTCGCACAGCCCAGTCAGACGCACAACACTGAGTCGCACAGCCCGGTCAGACGCAAAACGCTCAGTCGCACAGCCCGGTCAGACGCACAACGCTCAGTCGCACAGCCCGGTCAGACACACAACGCTCAGTCGCACAGCCCGGTCAGACGCACAACGCTCAGTCGCACAGCCCGGTCAGACGCACAACGCTCAGTCGCACAGCCCGGTCAGACGCACAACGCTCAGTCGCACAGCCCGGTCAGACGCAAAACGCTAGGTCGCACAGCCCGGTCAGACGCACAACACTGAGTCGCACAGCCCGGTCAGACGCACAACACTGAGTCGCACAGCCCAGTCAGACGCACAACACTGAGTCGCACCGCCCGGTCAGACGCACAACGCTCAGTCGCACCTCCCGGTCAGACGCACAACGCTCAGTCGCACCTCCCGGTCAGACGCACAACGCTCAGTCGCACCTCCCGGTCAGACGCACAACGCTCAGTCGCACCTCCCGGTCAGACGCACAACGCTCAGTCGCACAGCCCGGTCAGACGCAAAACACTCAGGTAGTGATAGGTACTCCCAGTCACTCAGGTAGCAACAGGTACTCACAGATACTCAGGTACTCACAGATACTCAGGTACTCACAGGTACTCACAGGTACTCACAGGTACTCACAGATACTCACAGGTACTCACAGATATTCACAGGTACTTACAGGTACTTACAGGTACTCACAGATACTCAGGTACTCACAGGTACTTACAGGTACTCACAGATACTCAGGTACTCACAGGTGCTCACAGATACTCAGGTACTCACAGATACTCAGGTACTCACAGGTACTCACAGGTACTCACAGGTACTCAGGTACTCACAGATACTCACAGATACTCAGGTACTCACAGGTACTCACAGGTACTCACAGATACTCACAGATACTCAGGTACTCACAGGTACTCACAGGTACTCACAGATACTCACAGATACTCAAAGGTACTCAGAGGTACTTACAGGTACTCACAGATACTCAGGTACTCACAGGTACTCACAGGTACTCACAGGTACTCAGGTACTCACAGATACTCACAGATACTCACAGATACTCAGGTACTCACAGGTACTCACAGGTACTCACAGGTACTCACAGATACTCACAGATACTCAGAGGTACTTACAGGTACTCACAGATACTCAGGTACTCACAGGTACTCACAGATACTCACAGATACTCAGGTACTACACTACACCCTCAGTCAGTGTACAATCTCAGTCACCAGTCTTACTTACCTAGTGTATGTCCCTTTAAGTCTGACTCTAGCAGTTCCTGGCTGTTTTTCTTTTTTTTTTTTTTTTTTTTTTTTTCCCT
The DNA here is from genome assembly GCF_965119305.1 of Pelophylax lessonae. Classification (NCBI taxonomy): domain Eukaryota; kingdom Metazoa; phylum Chordata; class Amphibia; order Anura; family Ranidae; genus Pelophylax; species Pelophylax lessonae. Next base: position 141,894,625 of record NC_138774.1, read on the forward strand.
CAGACGGTCAGTCTCCGCTCTGCACCCGCCTCCCTCTGTCACTTCCCGGTCAGCCTTTGCTCGCTAGTCTCCTCTGCTCCCTCTCTGTCTGGGGGGGGGGGGTCCGCACCACTCGCCGCCCGCCGCAAAAAGGGGGGGGGTTTACTGTTCGGCTCGCCACCCGCAACAAGAGAGGGGGGGGGGTTACCGACCCGCTCGCCGCTCGCTTCTGGGGGGGGGGGGGGTCGGGGTTCGAGCGCCGCTCCCCGCCGCTGCTCTCGGGGGGGGGGGGGTATTCACACGCGGTCACGCACACACTCTCCTCTCTCCTGCACGCCCTGACAGCCTCTGATCCCGCGCTCTGCTCCACAGCACCACCTGCTGGCTTATAGGTATGACACATAAAAGATGACGCATTTCAGCTAAAGTCAGCGTCTACTCAAACCGCATATACACATACATTGCATGAAATATATATATGTATATGTATGAGACAAGTAAGCATGGTATGGCAATTAAGCATTTGAACAATTAACCAATAAATCAATTAAAGGTGCACTCCCATTACACTACTGAGAGTCTATGCTCCTTTACTTCCTATACTAACATGTCATATAACACATAAATCAAAAAACAAAAAAAAAATCACAAACAAAACAAGCCACAGAAATCTCCTCCAACCCATCACCCACCAACACAGATCCAGCAGCCACTGCTGGACAACCATGCAGGAGAGCACAGGGAAGGAGATAGTCAGTCGACTATAGCAGGACACCCTCACAAACTAAAGCACCATACACACGTACTGATCGTCGGCCGAACGATCGGCCATCTTTTGTCCAGGGCTGTCGTGTCTGTTGAAAACTGCAAAAGACTGCACACGAATTTTGTCGGCCAACAACAGCCGACTGCAGAAGTGATGTCATGTGATGGTTAACTTTCCTTGTCTTTTTTCTTTTCTGAGCATGCCCAGTCTTGCAAATCTGCTGTCTGTCGGCCGAAATCTGTACTGACTGGAGAACAATCGGCCGTTCTGGTGTTGGCCAACAAAAATTTTAATGCCTGCACGACAGATTCTGTTTGGCCGAAAATGCGCTGTCGGCTGTCGGAAGCATCATACTAACAAGCCTACAATCGGCCGATCGGTCGTCGGCCGAATATTTACAGCCGACAATCGGTACGTGTGTACGGGGCTTTAGTGCATACACTGTCACAATGTGGGGGATACACATAATGTTGTTTCCTCCTCATCACTTGTGCTATATGTAATGTCCACGTGACCGCCTGAGAGACCATGTATATAATACAAGTGTGGCACGTCACTTCAACAAACATCATATGGGGAACACCATGACTATCCATGTCCAGGCTGTAGAGAAGGTGGGTACTCCCAGACGTGGTGGTGAGAGGCTTAGGTCTTTCTGTAAACGCGAGGTTTATTGGATCTTTCATTTGTGCACTTTGTGCATTCATTACTTTTTTGTCCAACTGTACCTTTTTCTTTTGTCCAACTGTACCTTTTGTGTATGGGGTTCCCAGGGGTCTGTTTTTTGTTGGATTATTTTGATCTTTCTTTGATCTTTTATCCATATTTTGTTTTTATTGATTATTTTGTTCCTTTTTACATTTTTGGACACTCTATTTCATCTAACATATTTTGTGGTTTTTCAAACCGTTGTATTAAATGGTTATAAGTCATCATTGTCTGTCTGGTGTGCTGTGAATGGCTTGTTAGCCAGAGGAGGAAACAACATTATGTGTATCTCCCACATTGTGACATTATATGCACTTAGTTTCTGAGGGTGTCCTGCTGTAGTTGGCTGACTATCTCCTTCCCTGTGCTTTCCTGCACGGTTATCCAGCCGTGGCTGTTGGACCTGTATTGGTGGTTGATGGGTTGGAGGAGATTTCTGTGGCTTGTTTTGTTTGTAATTTTTTTTGATTTATGTGTTATATGACATGTTAGTATGGGAAGGAAAGGAGCATAGACTCTCAGTAGTGTAGTGGGAGTGCATCTTTAATTAATTTATTGGTTAATTGTTCAATTGCCATACCATGCTTACTTGTATCATACATACTGTACATATATATATATATATATATATATATATATATATATATATATATATATATATTATGCAATGTACTGTATGTGTATATGAGGTTTGAGTAAGCGCTGACTTTAGCGCAAAACGTGTTATCTTTTATGTTCCTGTCATACCTGTGATATGATTTTAATGCTTAGTTACCACGGAGTGCAGCAATATTCTGGATTTTTGCATGTCTCTATACTCACTTCTCCTCTGTATCCATGAAAGAGCAATGTAGCCACCCTTGCACAACAGCATTGTCGGCCTATGGATAGGTAGTGTTAGATGGACTGGTTGTCGAAGATAGACTTTTACATTAGTGACTAACAAAGTAAAGCGGAGCTTTAAAAGTCAGCAGCTACACATACAGTACTGTAGCTGCTGACTTTTATTATTAGGACACTTACCTGTCCTGGAATCCAGCATGCCAGCTGATGTTTCCATCGGCTCTCGGGGTGCTGCCGCCACCATAGCCTGTAAGGGAAACTGGCAGTGAAGCATTGCAGCTTCACAGCTGATTCCCTACTGCGTATGCATGAAGCATGCTGCGCTTTCTGAATGGCCCAGCAGCGGGAAAGGAGTAGGGGGGGCACACTTCTGACGGATCTCACAGTGGTGAAGTTCAATGGAAGTGAGGACGAGTACCTGTCAAAAACAGGTACCCCTCCCTCCCAAAATAGCCAAATGTGACACCTGAGGGGATGAGGCGACAGATAAGGAGAGCTTATCTACTTACTTGCTCTGTACAATAGTATTGCACAAAGTGGCCCCTTACCACCTCTTCTGAGGTCCCCCATATCATGTTACCCAGGTGCACTCCTGGTCTGGGCCATGTGTGTCCATAAACACACACAGTGCAGCTTAACCCCACCCCCGGCTCTCTCCTCACAAGATTTGACTGACAGCAGCAGAAGCCAAAGGTTCCAGCTGCTCTCAGCAAAGTCTGTGAAAGCAGGGAGAGGGGAGAGATAACCTGCAGCTAGACACAGCGCTGGATAAGGAAGGAGTCAGGTAAGTGTTTGAGTGGGGGGGAGGGAAACTAGTATTGGAGGATTTTTTACCTTAATGCAGAGAATGCAATGAGGTATAAAACCTTTACCGTATAGAACCACTTAAACCCTGACTCCAGCTAACACATTTTAGGCAGATAAAGCAAACTATTTTTTTTGGTTAAAATAGTTTACTAAAGGGATAAAAAAAAAAAAAAAAACATTGTAATCACCCCTGTCAGTGTTAAGTGGTTTGTCCCTACCCTCTAAGGCCCCGTTCACATTACAGCGACCCGACTTTGCCGGGCGACCTCATAGGAACATTGAAGTCTATGCAGGTCGCTCCGGGTCGCCCCAAAGAAGCTCCGGACCCTTTTTCTAAGTCGGAGCGACTTGTGTCACTCCTATTAGAACGGGTCCGCAGCTTCTCTATGGAAGGCGACCTACGGCGACCTGTGAGGCGACCAGGTCGCCCCAGTGTGAACGGGGGCTAACTGCTACTTTTGCTGGGTAGCTTGGTTTGTTACAGGAAGTTTAAAAATAAAAGCTTACTGGCTGGATCATCAGGTAATGAAAAAAGAGAAAATAGGGGGAAAAGCCCAAAAACTGAAAACTAATGTACTCACTACATCTAAGGATTAGTAAACTGCAATATATTCCATTGTTGATTTGCATTTAAATACAGTTTAATGCCAGGAAAAAAAAAAGCCCTGGGAAAATCAGCAGTGTTCCTTGTTTAGATTTATGCACTGTATTTTGACTGGAGTCAAGTTTTTCAATTTTCATGCTAGTTTTTTGAATCATGTTGAAATCCTACATTACTCAATGATTTTATTCTGATTGAAAAGTTGTCATCTTTGTCTGCTCTTTATACCTTAAGATTTCCTTATTAGATTAAAAAAGGTCACAAAAAAACTCCCTGTTAGATTAACTACATGAGACACTGACTAAATAAAAAAGAAAACTTGCTTGCGACTGAATTCAATGTTTCCGAACACCCAACGGTGACCTTTTCCTCTTGGAAATAAAGGCGTGGCTTCCTGTTTTGGGAGATTATGTAAACTTCTTGAAGCAAAGCTAAAGAAAAGCTCTCAGATCTGGAATCAGTCCCATGCTAAGATCGGAGAGTGAAGCTCTGTGATTTCAAACTTCCTCTAACTTCATGTTTTATGTCAAGATAGCTGTAATAACAGAATGGAGCATTTGTTCAGAGAAAATCATAAACCATGTCTCTGTTACGCCAGAGAAATTATATTAGCTGAGCTTTTTTTTTTTTTTTTAAATATTGCCAGTGAGATTATGTATTTGTATTGGAACACAAAGATTAGGTGATTTATAAAAGGGTACATTTCATTGAGCAAAGTTGCTGGTGCTTGTGTTTTGTTGTTTACCTGTATAATATATAAGGATATTAATTAAGAAATAAAAAAGACCAAAGTTCATCTTTCTTTATTTCTCTAGTTTATCCAGAGAAAATGACAAAAACACCAACTTTTTCTTTGAAGTAGAATAGAAGAAAATATATGACTTAATCAATGACAATAATAAAGCAGACAGTGAATGGTCCTATGTTTCTGCTTTCCCATAAAGTATCATGAATATGGTTATAAATAAAAAAATGTAAAGGATTCACCAGATATGAAACCTTAACTACTTGCCGACCGCCCGCCGCAGTTGTACGGCGGCAGTCTGGTGCTCCCAGGCAAAGTGCCATACATGTACGGCGCTAGCCTTGGAGGAGCTAGGGGGCGATTGCGCGCTGCCGGAGGAGCGCTCCCACCCCCGCTCGCCGGCTGGGGAGTCAGTGCATGTGACCGGCAGCTTCGATGGCCGCCGGACACTCGCAATCTCCCGCTGCAGAGAGAGGACAAGAGGACAGGCCGCTGATGTAAACACAGTCGTCTGTCATTCTCACTAAAGTAATCACAGAGGCTATTCGATCCTGCTATGTAGGATCGCATGTCTCTGTGATTACATCACAAGCCACGCCCCTCCACAGTTAGAATCACGCCCCTAGGGACACACTTAACCCCTTGATCACCAGTAAAGTTAACTCCTTCCCTGCCAGTGTAATTTTTACAGTAACAGTGCATATTTACAGCACTGATTACTGTAGTCATGTCACTGGTACTCCCAAAAGTGTCAAAAATGTCAGTCAGGGATCCGATCTGTCCGCCGCAATGTCGCAGTCCCACAAAAAAAAATCTCAGATTGCCGCCATTACTAGTTAAAAAAAAACAATAAAAATGACAAATCTTTCCCGTAGTTAGTAAACGCAATAACTTTTGCGCAAACCAATCCAAATACGCTTATTGCAATTTTTTTTTACCAAAAATATGTAGCAGAAAACAAATTGGCCTAAAATGTTAAAAAAATTCGATTTTTACATTTTTTTTGAGAATTTCATATAAAAAAATGTGAAAAATATTGTTAATTTTTTCAAAATTGTCGCTCATTTTTTGTTTATAGCGCAAAAAATTTAAATCGCACAGGTGATCAAATACCACCAAAAGAAAGCTCTGTTTGTGGGAAAAAAAGGACGTCAATTTCATTTGGGTACAGCTTCGCACGACCGCGGAATTGTCTGTTAAAGTAACGCAGTGCCAAATCGCAAAATAGGGCCTGGTCTTTGAGCAGCCAAATCTTCCAGGGCTAAAGTGGTGAAATACAGTATATTGGTATACTTCCAGAACTGTGCCTCCTATGTCAGTCATAAAGAGAAAGGACCACTTTGGCTGTACATATTTCAGTGGTATAGCTAGCATCATCATTCAGCAAGTATTAATCTAGCTATGAGATTTCTTACATTAAAGAATATGCTCTGTTCACCTAATGAGCATCTGTAAACTTATTAGGAGCTTATGACCTAAAGTAAAGCAGCCCATAGTCTCTATCCCCCCCCCCCCCCCCATTCACACACTTATGTTATGTGGAATCCTCCCTGCTGAGGTATTGTATTCTGATTGGAAGTGCAATTGGAAGTGCTGAACTCTTGCATTCCTTCTGTAAAGTACTCCATTTGGAGATGCAATCGTTGACTGCAAAAGAATGTACGTGAGGAGAACCAATCTATGTGCTGGTATGTAGATATACACAGTTGAACTGGATCATGAAAAAAATGTCATAAGCTTAGTAGCAATCTCACATTCGAGTACATTGCAAAAAAACACGAACAAACATTTATCCAACTTCCCCATCCTACTGCAGTGCTGATCAAGTGAGGAAAATCTGACAGGCTGGTTGGACAGAAGTCAATTTGGTAGATACCAATTTTATTAACATTATTTTTCAATATGGTTTGTGTCACAATTGTATATGCTATATATTTTTTATTTTTTTTTCCATTTTTTTTCCATTAAAGTTGAGTTACCCTTTAACTACCAATGTTTGTTGCTCCTGCAAAAGCAACCATGGCATAAATCACCTAAATGGAGGTTAAGAAAAATTATAACCTCTCAATTTTCTATAAATGAATTGTGTGTGGAGCAACTGACTTGGTAATGTTGGATTTTAAGTGGTGGGTCTGTTTTTATTTCTTGAACCAATGATTCCCTTAGAGAAGTGAATTAACTAATTATACAAATATATATTGTATATTTCTATACAACAGGCATTTATAAAGTAAAGAGAATTTGTACAGAGAGAACTACAGAGAGTTTCCATTGCTGACTTCCTTCTAAGAATGCTATTTACCAGGTAGCTTTTAGCTTTAATACTTTCTGAGACAATGGGTTGTTTTACTAAAGGCAAATATACTGTTCACTTTGCAAGGGCGATATTCCCTCAGTTTAACCACTTAAGCCCTGGAAGATTTTACCCCCTTCCTGACCAGGCCCTATTTTGCGATTCGGCACTGCGTGAGTTTAACGGACAATTGCGCGTCGTGCAACGCTGTACCTAAACAAATTTGACGTCCTTTTTTTCCCACAAACAGAGCTTTCTTTTGGTGGTATTTGATCACCTGTGCGATTTTTTGATCGTGCGCTATAACCAAAAAAATAGCGTAAATTTTGAAAAAATAACAATATTTTTCACATTTTTTTATATGAAATTCCCCCCCAAAAAAATGTAAAGATCAAAATTTTTTAACATTTTTGGCCAATTTGTTTTCTGCTACATATGTTTGGTAAAAAAAATCGCAATAAGTATATTTTGATTGGTTTGCGCAAAAGTTATTGCGTTTACTAACTACGGGAAAGATTTCTGTCATTTTTGTTGTTGTTTTTTTTTTTTAACGAGTAATGGCGGCGATCTGCGATTTTTTTTTTTTTGTTTTTTTTTTGCGGGACTGCGACATTGCGGCGGACAGATCAGACCCTTGACTGACATTTTTGACACTTTTGGGGGTACCAGTGACATTACTACAGTAATTAGTGCTATACATATGCACTGTTACTGTAAAAATGACACTGGCAGGGAAGGGGTTAACTTTATTGGAGAAAGAGGGGTTAAGTGTGTCCCTAGGGGCGTGTTTCTAACTGTGCAGGGATGTGGCTGCTCATGTAACAGCAGAGATCTACGGTCCTAACAGCAGGACCGTTTGATCTCTGCTGTTACACAAGGGAGAATGACAGGCAGCTTTGTTTACATTAGCCACCTGCCTTTCTCCCTCTGTAACTGACGATCGCGAGTGACCGGCGGACATCGGGTCCGCCGGTCACTCGCGCGGAGGTGTCCGTGAACGAGTGGGGGCGGGCGCGCCCCCGGCGGCGCGTGCACGCCCCCTATTGGCTCACAGGCTAGTGACGTACCGGTACGTCACTTTGCCTGCACGGGGCTGACCGCCGCAGTATATGTACTTGCGGCGGTCGGCAAGCGGTTAAAGAAAAAGGTGAAAAATTCAATTTGTAAAGCATACCCAGTTAAATGCAAGGAAAAAAAAACTGTACATTTGCTTGCAAATGATTGGATAATGGAAGTCACAAAGCTTAACTTTTATGCACTAACCTAAGGAAAATATCCCTTGCAAAGTAAACAGCCTATTTGCCTTTAAAAAATCATTGCCAATGACCCAGAATAAGTGTAATAATTAAAAAGCCTGAATAAAAGCCCAATTCTGAGCATATTTTAAAAAAAAAAAAAGTGTTTTCTCAGCAGAAATGTAAAACAAAACGCTGCTCTGGTTTGCACAATGATGGCATCCTGAAAACTCAGGGCAAATGGTAGTCTGTGCTAGAAATCTAAAATCATTGAATAAATAATATGAGGGGCAGTTGAGACTGCCTTGTGTCTCTGCCTCGCCCCTGTTGTTCATTTTGACGTTGGAATCCTTTCTATGTAAAATAAGACTAAATCCAGATATTACAGGTATTAAAATTGGTCAAACCCAATACAAGATATCAGCCTTCGCGGACGACATGCTGTTCACTCTCACCAATCCGATTATCTCACTCCCGAATCTCTTGAGAGAATTTGCAGAGTATGGAGAACTGTCCAATCTTAAAATAAACGTAGATAAATCAGAGGCAATGGGGGTGGGGCTAGGACAAGAATTGCTGCAACAGCTAAGCTCGAATTTCAGATTAAAGTGGACAAGTAGAGCACTGAAATATTTGGGCCTACAAATAACACTGAAATTCTCCCAGCTGTATGATGAAAATAACCCTGTACTGCTGAAATCTTTACGAACCCTCCTGCAAAAATGGGGTAAGGGATTGTTCTCATGGTGGGCCAGATGTAATATTGTAAAAATGTCTATCCTACCAAAATTTTTGTATTTTTTCCAAACTTTACCTATACTTATACCACAGAAATATTTTAAACAAATAGACAGTATACTGAAGGAATTTATATGGACAGCTAAACATCCCAGATTGAGTAAGAGGGTGATGTCACTACGAAAAGAGGAAGGAGGCCTGTCGGTACCAGATATGAGGAGGTATTACCAGACCATACAGCTGGGTAGATTCGTGGATTGGTGTCGCCATAGGAATACAAAACTATGGCCAATTATGGAACAAGCACAATCTGAAATACCATTGGAAAGATCTCCGTTTTGTAGCCATTTCTTGCCAGCCCCCATGAGATCGCATCCGCTCATAGGCCTTACAATTAAAGCTTGTGCAAGGTTAGATTATAAAAGGTGTATAAATAGACCAGTTACTTGGGGAATACTTAAGCTAAGATTATTTTTCATTGATGGTGTAATCTTTCCCCATTGGGGGAAGGGCATTGAAGTTCTAAATCTTAACCTCTGCTACAATGTAAATAATGTTTGATACCATGAATGTATGTAAATGTATATGGAAAAAAATTATAAATAAATACAATTTAGTAGAGACTGCCTTGTGGAATTAAATTTGAACTTTGCTAAGCTAAAAAAAAAAAAAAAAAAGTTGGTAGCCCTTTTCCATATAGTGACAGTATCATAAGGCTCCTTTAATCTAGTGGGCATGTAATATACAGAATTGATTAGATTACTCCTCAGTTCCCCAGACTTCCTTCCACCAAAAGACTCGTCCCCTGAAGCTGTTCTCTTTCCATTTGTGTGGCCGCCTTTTAACCAACATCATCAAGTAGTCTTGTTTCTTGAGACCACCTCAGATATCTGTAAGTACTGAGGTCTATGATGTGAAGTAGGGGAGTAAACAGGAACACCTATTTGAGGTTAACTTAAAGTGGAACTTTACCCATAACGACTTGATAAAAATAATGTTCTTTATCAAGGAACATATATTCCACATATGCTACCAAAATAAGTGTATGCTGTACACGGCCTCCAGCATTGCTTATGTTTCTTCTTGCTGGAAGCTGTCATTTTGCTGACTCCCAGAGCCCTGAACAGCAGTAAGCGCTTTAGGCTGTCAGCAGACCGGCCTCTACAGGTTCCTAAAAATAGAGAGCAACTGAGCATGAGCAGAGCAGGGAGAGAAGGTATTTTTAATGTTTTACATAGCTATACCTACAAAAGGGGCCAGCCTGACGTAATTTAGCAGGACCTAATTTTCTGGTTCCACTTTAAGATAACCTCAATAGTACAAATCTTCCATACCATTTTACAATTCCCTGTCTATAGGCACCAGAAGACATCACTGGCTGAGATCCCAAAGTGAAAAGATCAGTGGAATGGGTTAGAAAGCACCAGAAGTGCTCAGTCACTCATTAGGCACAAAATTGCAGAAAATTGCACAAAACTTAAATGTAAACATTTATCACCGAAATTTCTAAAATCACTTTTTCTTATGGTCAGTGCGCATCTTTTTATCCTCCATGACATATTTAACTTTATTTTAAAAGAACAATATTTTAGATGAATATCTATACATGGCAGACTAATAAAGTCGATAAAAGCAATGTACATGATATCAATTGTCAGCATTCTTTAGGAAAAGCAAAAAAGAACAATTTATTAAACATCTTCTGAAAAAAGGTAAGGCACTTTGTCCAACATAGGCTGAATGTAGTTGATTCATGTAAAAGAGAATTCCCTAGTATCCATCAAGATGCATCAGATATGGTTATGGACAACATGCATAGGAAACAAGCGTGATGCATAAAACAAGGTTAGCTTAAACTATTACATTATTATACAAAGTACAGAAATTAATTGCAGTGAAAAGAATATAGCTGTACGGAGGATCCTTTCTGTCATTTGTGATTTATTTGTTGGTTATTATTTCTGGAAAACCTATTATCTAAACATCTGTCCTTGCAGTTTCTTGTCCCTATCAAAAAATAGATACACAACGTTCATATTGTTCTCATTTGTATGTATGTGGAAACATTTTATTTTAATATATTTTATTAATTTTATGTTTATATTAAAAAGTAGAAAAAAACTGAACTGTATTTAATTGTTATTTCTCATTTCATAATCCTTTTAAGTTGCCATGTTGTACTGTGAATGTGTTTCAGTGTCTACCTGCAATGCTTTTAGTTTTCTTCAGAGCATAAGAATTATAGATCTGCCTTGTGTCCCAGATTTAGCATTAGGCAAACTATTTCAATCAGCAATAATAAACCAAAAGGTATTTCCAGAGTAAATTTAAATGTCATGCTTGCTCGATACTTCGGTATTAGGAAATCTAATGATGTCTCTGCTCTCTCACCTCTTCATAGCAATATCTAAATTTTCATCCTAAACGTGATTTCACATTTACTGTATTTTCTGGCGTATAAGACTACTTTTGAACCTCAAAAAAATCACCCAAAAATGGGGGGTCGTCTTATACGCCGAGTATAATATCTCCAAGGTAAACTAAGTATAAGTATTATCGGTAGATGAAAATTAGGGGGGTCGTCTTATACGCCCAGTCGTCTTATACGCCGGAAAATACGGTAGGTGTTTTCAGTGGCAGTTTAAGTTTGCCAACTGTGGGTTCTAAGCCCCTGAGCCACTCATTAACGTTTCTGCTGTCTGTAACACTGGTTGGGGAGACTTACCCTTACTTCCTGTCCAGCTTGCAAGTGTCAGACATAGCAGTAAGCGATCCAATATCTATTTCTGTGAAGGAGTTTGAGAGGTATAAAAAAAAAGGACATTTTTTTGATAGACTGGGGAAATGTTTTATTGTTTTTTTTCTCCTGGTGACACCTACACTCTTTAGTTTCTTATTCTGATGCAGAAAGTGAAGGGAAATCTGTTCAGGGAAGGCACCGACAATAATAAAAATATGAAAGATGCTATGACTCTTACACGTTCGATTTAAAAAAAAAAAAAAAAAAACTTTTTCACTGAAGTTAGGAAGGGAGTGGTGGGTTTTAACAGTACCCCCGTACTTAAATCCTTCCCTACAACTTTCTTCACCTTTCTTCATCTCCTCCCTACTAGGGATGATCGAACTTTTGAAAAGTTCGGTTCGACCAGTACACACAAACTTCCCAAAAGTTCGGCCCGGATTTCAGAACCCCATTGAAATCAATGGGACCCGAACTTCGGTAATCAAAAAACACCATTTTGAAGCCCTAAAACCCAATAAATGCCCCTAAAAAGTGCCTAGGGTTCTGGGTCATGCCCCAGGGACTATTAATCACACAAAAAAAGTTCTTAAAAATTGTCATTTTTGATAGAGAGCCAATTATTGAAAAAAATATTAAAAAAAAAAAAGAGCTTTCTTTGGATTTAGTGTCTGGGGGGTCTAAAAAGTGTACCTGTGAAGTTTCAGCTCTGTAGCATGTCCAGAATCAGAAAAAAAAGATTGTATTAGAACACTTATAGAACAGGGATATGGCTCCGCTATTTTCACACCTTGCCGGTTTTGTAGCAAGCGTTTTTTTGGGCATTTTTTGGGGGTTATTGGAGGCAGGCATAACATCAGAACTTCTGTGTAGGGGTATATATACACACACACTTATATGTATATATACACCTACACATATATAGGTGTGAAAGTAGCAGAACACTATACTTGCGCTAATGAGATAATTAACACCAATATGTCTCCACTCCTATCACACCTATATATGTGTATGTGTAAAATACATATAAGTGTGTGTGTATATATACCCCTATACAGAAGTTCAGATGTTTTGCCTGCCTCCAAAGACCCACAAAAAATGCCCAAAAAAAACCGCCTGCAATAACACACCTGGGCGTTTTTTTTTGGCGCATGCGTTTTTTTGGGCATTTTTTGTGGGTCTTTGGAGGCAGGCAAAACATCTGAACTTCTGTATAGGGGTATATATATACACACACACACTTATATGTATTTTACACATACACATATATAGGTGTGATAGGAGCAGAGACATATTGGTGTTAATTATTTCATTAGCGCAAGCATAGTGTTCTGCTACTTTCACACCTATATATGTGCAGGTGTATATATACATACATGTGTGTGTATATATACCCCTATACAGAAGTTCAGATGTCATGCCTGACTCCAAACTTGTCCTCAAAAAAGCCCTATCAATGCCTGCAGCAAAAAGCAGGCTGACGGGTGAGAAGCCATATCCCTGCTCTGTAAGTGACAAAAGAGAAACAATCTTTTCTCTATAGCGGTCACCCTGAAATGGAAGGGTTTTGTCACCCTGCCATAGCAGACAGTTAACCCTACACTACACTACGGTCACCCTGGCACTTAACACTTTCCCTACAGAAACTAGATTATTAAAGCTAACTAAAGTGGAAAATAGCACCCTAACTACACTAGATATCCCTTTCCTCACACTAAAAATTACTAAATGTCACTTTGTATCAGAAGTAACAGAACTGCTTCCACTCTCTTCCATGTCCCTTTATTACAATGCTAGGAATTTGGCAGGGGCTATCTTATATACTGGGGGTCGTTTTCACTAATGATTGGCCTATGGACCCCCTAGTCACTCTGTTGCCATATGGAGTTTAGGCGTAATCTACCTTAACGTGTTGTGAGAATGAGGAGTTATGCATAAATCTCCTATAATAATTGTAAATAGATGGATGTAAATATTTAGTTTTCAACTGATATTGAGTTTTGGATTTTACATTTAGTTGAGAGATGATTGTCACTTATATGAAGTGGTGTGACTTCCAGTTGGCACTCAGTCTAAGGAACCTGTTTAACCAGTCCATTTAAAATGCAGGCCTGAACTACCAGGGGGGAACTGCTGTTTACATATAAACAACTACGGATAGTATCCTGTGATTACATCTTTGAAAGTGAGACTTTCTGGAGCCAGGACACATCTTGCATATCTTAAGTAGCCATTTCAGAGCTACTCCACAGTGAGGAGTAAACGCACCCCCCCACACACAGAGAGGAGTGGTTAGAAAGAGGCGTAACTATGGGAGGGGGAAATGGTCCTATCCTGAAGGAGATACGCCCACAGGAAGTGACAAAGCAAGATAGCTGAACCAATGAGTATTGCCCTATACAAGGCTATGGGAGATGGGGCTATATTAGGTTCGGGGAGATAGGGTGACTTCCTGTTTGGCATGGGAGAGCGTGAGCTATCACTAGAGGTAATTATGGAGTAAGGATTAAGGGTACATTGTATATTTTACTTGTGTCGGTCATAGTGTGTGTATAGGAGTCTATACTCTAGGCATTGTATTTGTTCAATTAAACTAGGAAAATTATACATTTTGTAGTATGTACAATAGTTATATTGTTGTAAATTACGTAGGCTTTGCATACCTTATACAAATAAATAATTGTTGTGTTAAAGTTTTCACACAGTCATAGAACTCTCATTATTAACCCAAATATTGTCTGAGATAGATTAACTCTCATATATATTTTTGGTAACAACTCCAATCACATTCCTAGCATTCTTCTGCCCCTCAATTGGTTTTTACTGATGGTTCTGGTCCAATCACAGGCTTATAAAGCCCATTTCCTTTCCCATTGCATTTTGGTCGGTTCTTGTCTTTTTCAGCAAAAAGTTCAGAATTCGACCGAACCTCGAACAGCCAATGTTCGGGTCGAACCGATGGTCTGTATTATTCGTGTTCGTACCGAATAATTGGATTTTTTGTACCCGAACACGGACACGGACACTTTACTGTATGTTCGGGTGTTTTATTTCCGGGTTTTGCATGCTTTGGCGCTCTTTTCATGGCGGGCTTTCAACAGCCAATCAACAATCGTTTAACTGGTGTGCCTTAAGCCATCCCAGCCATGCCTGCAAATGTCTCAGTAGCTGTGATTGGCCGTCTGAAGCATGTGACCAAGTCTTTATAAGTTCCAGGCAGCCGCAGCGTCTTCATTCTGCTGCTTAGATCAGGGACAGAGCACACATCAACGTGCTGGCTGCTGATTAGGGAAAGACAGGCAGGAAAAAAACATTTGTGTCCGGATAGAATTGAGGGACAGGTCGGAGTGTTTAGGCAGGGCGAGTTGTAGGCATTTTAGGGATAGAGTCTGCTGAATTATAGGGTCAGTGTCTTCTACAAAGTACAATCGATATTGCTGTGTGGGGGGTGGGGTGACTCTGCACTCAATCCTGATCTACGATCTCTTCTCAATCCTGTTAGGGAGAGGCTGCTGCTGCTGAATTTTAGGGAAACTGTGTTCTACAAACTACAATCGATATTGCTGTGTGGTGTGGGATAGGAGATAGGCAGGTGTCAGTGATCCACATCCATTTTTCTGTGTGTGAGCTGCAGTGAACACAATCTTTTTGGGCTGCAGTGAACACAATCTTTTTGGGGTGCAGTGAACAACGTCCTTTTTGGGGTGCAGTGAACAACATCCTTTTTGGGGTGCAGTGAACACAATCTTTTTGGGGTGCAGTGAACAAAATCCTTTGTGGGGTGCAGTGAACACAATCTTTGTGGGGTGCAGTGAACACAATCTTTTTGGGGTGCAGTGAACAACATCCTTTTTGGGGTGCAGTGAACAACATCCTTTTTGGGGTGCAGTGAACACAATCTTTGTGGGGTGCAGTGAACACAATCTTTTTGGGGTGCAGTGAACAAAATCCTTTTTGGGGTGCAGTGAACAAAATCCTTTTTGGGGTGCAGTGAACACAATCTTTGTGGGGTGCAGTGAACACAATCTTTGTGGGGTGCAGTGAACACAATCTTTTTGGGGTGCAGTGAACAACATCCTTTTTGGGGTGCAGTGAACAACATCCTTTTTGGGGTGCAGTGAACACAATCTTTGTGGGGTGCAGTGAACACAATCTTTGTGGGGTGCAGTGAACACAATCTTTTTGGGGTGGAGTGAACAAAATCCTTTTTGGGGTGCAGTGAACAACATCCTTTTTGGGGTGCAGTGAACAAAATCCTTTTTGGGGTGCAGTGAACACAATCTTTGTGGGGTGCAGTGAACACAATCTTTTTGGGGTGCAGTGAACAAAATCCTTTTTGGGGTGCAGTGAACAACATCCTTTTTGGGGTGCAGTGAACAAAATCCTTTTTGGGGTGCAGTGAACACAATCTTTTTGGGGTGCAGTGAACAAAATCCTTTGTGAGGTGCAGTGAACACAATCTTTGTGGGGTACAGTGAACAGAATCTTTGTGGGGTGCAGTGAACACAATCTTTGGGGGGTACAGTGAACACAATCTTTTTGGGGTGCAGTGAACAAAATCCTTTGTGGGGTGCAGTGAACACAATCTTTGGGGGGTACAGTGAACACAATCTTTTTGGGGTGCAGTGAACAAAATCCTTTGTGGGGTGCAGTGAACACAATCTTTTTGGGGTGCAGTGAACACAATCTTTTTGGGGTGCAGTGAACAAAATCCTTTTTGGGGTGCAGTGAACAACATCCTTTTTGGGGTGCAGCGAACACAATCTTTTTGGGGTGCAGTGAACAAAATCCTTTGTGGGGTGCAGTGCACACAATCTTTGTGGGGTGCAGTGAACAGAATCTTTGTGGGGTGCAGTGAACACAATCTTTGGGGGGTACAGTGAACACAATCTTTTTGGGGTGCAGTGAACAAAATCCTTTGTGGGGTGCAGTGAACACAATCTTTGTGGGGTGCAGTGAACACAATCTTTTTGGGGTGCAGTGAACAAAATCCTTTTTGGGGTGCAGTGAACAACATCCTTTTTGGGGTGCAGCGAACACAATCTTTTTGGGGTGCAGTGAACAAAATCCTTTGTGGGGTGCAGTGAACACAATCTTTGTGGGGTACAGTGAACAGAATCTTTGTGGGGTGCAGTGAACACAATCTTTGGGGGGTACAGTGAACACAATCTTTTTGGGGTGCAGTGAACAAAATCCTTTGTGGGGTGCAGTGAACACAATCTTTGGGGGGTACAGTGAACACAATCTTTTTGGGGTGCAGTGAACAAAATCCTTTGTGGGGTGCAGTGAACACAATCTTTGTGGGGTGCAGTGAACACAATCTTTTTGGGGTGCATTGAACAAAATCCTTTTTGGGGTGCAGTGAACAACATCCTTTTTGGGGTGCAGTGAACACAATCTTTTTGGGGTGCAGTGAACAAAATCCTTTGTGGGGTGCAGTGAACACAATCTTTGTGGGGTAAAGGGAACATAATCTTTGTGGGGTGCAGTGAACACAATCTTTGGGGGGTACAGTGAACACAATCTTTTTGGGGTGCAGTGAACAAAATCCTTTTAGGGTGCAGTGAACACAATCTTTGTGGGGTGCAGTGAACAAAATCCTTTTTGAGGTGCAGTGAACACAATCTTTGTGGGGTGCAGTGAACACAATCTTTGTGTGGTACAGTGAACACAATCTCATACTTCTGAAGATTTGAGGGTGCTGCCTGTTCCATACTCCTCCTCCTACTGCTCAACCATCTTTTTAGGGGTACAAACAATAGTAATTGGGGCCTAGTGTGGTGGTGTACGTGTGAGATACATACACTTTCTTTTTGATCATATTTTCTATTCCGCTATTCAATTAAAACCTTTGGGGATCAATTAAATTGCGTGATAGTCTGTGTCGGTACGTGTGAGATCCACCTTTCCAAGTTTTTGGGGTTCATCTCATACTTCTGAAGATTTTAGGGTGCTGCCTGTTCCATACTCCTCCTCCTACTCCTCAACCATCCTTTTAGGGGTACAAACAATAGTAATTGGGGCCTAGTGTGGTGGTGTACGTGTGAGATACATACACTTTCTTTTTGATAACATTTTCTATTCCGCTATTCAATTAAAACCTTTGGGGATCAATTAAATTGCGTGATAGTCTGTGTCGGTACGTGTGAGATCCACCTTTCCAAGTTTTTGGGGTTCATCTCATACTTCTGAAGATTTGAGGGTGCTGCCTGTTCCATACTCCTCCTCCTACTGCTCAACCATCCTTTTAGGGGTACAAACAATAGTAATTGGGGCCTAGTGTGGTGGTGTACGTGTGAGATACATACACTTTCTTTTTGATCATATTTTCTATTCCGCTATTCAATTAAAACCTTTGGGGATCAATTAAATTGCGTGATAGTCTGTGTCGGTACGTGTGAGATCCACCTTTCCAAGTTTTTGGGGTTCATCTCATACTTCTGAAGATTTGAGGGTGCTGCCTGTTCCATACTCCTCCTCCTACTCCTCAACCATCCTTTTAGGGGTACAAACAATAGTAATTGGGGCCTAGTGTGGTGGTGTACGTGTGAGATACATACACTTTCTTTTTGATCATATTTTCTATTCCGCTATTCAATTAAAACCTTTGGGGATCAATTAAATTGCGTGATAGTCTGTGTCGGTACGTGTGAGATCCACCTTTCCAAGTTTTTGGGGTTCATCTCATACTTCTGAAGATTTGAGGGTGCTGCCTGTTCCATACTCCTCCTCCTACTGCTCAACCATCCTTTTAGGGGTACAAACAATAGTAATTGGGGCCTAGTGTGGTGGTGTACGTGTGAGATACATACACTTTCTTTTTGATCATATTTTCTATTCCGCTATTCAATTAAAACCTTTGGGGATCAATTAAATTGGGTGATAGTCTGTGTCGGTACATGTGAGATCCACCTTTCCAAGTTTTTGGGGTTCATCTCATACTTCTGAAGATTTGAGGGTGCTGCCTGTTCCATACTCCTCCTCCTACTCCTCAACCATCCTTTTAGGGGTACAAACAATAGTGATTGGGGCCTAGTGTGGTGGTGTACGTGTGAGATACATACACTTTCTTTTTGATCATATTTTCTATTCCGCTATTCAATTAAAACCTTTGGGGATCAATTAAATTGCGTGATAGTCTGTGTCGGTACGTGTGAGATCCACCTTTCCAAGTTTTTGAGGTTCATCTCATACTTCTGAAGATTTGAGGGTGCTGTCTGTTCCATACTCCTCCTACTCCTCATCCATCCTTTTAGGGGTAGAAACAATAGTAATTGGGGCCTAGTGTGGTTTTGTACGTGCGAGATACATACACTTTTTTGGATCATATTTCCTATTCCGCTATTCAATAAAAACCTTTCTAGGGCAAGATCTTAAATTACAGAAATATGAGGAGACCGTCAAATAAGGGCCGTGGCCTGGGTCGTGGTGCTGCTGGTAGAGCTCCTGTTGCAAGGAGAGGACGTGGTCGATCTGTGCCAGCTACACGCACAAGTGAAACACCTTCCTCAAGTGTGAGTAGGCGACAGAACCTGCATCAGTATTTGGTAGGGCATCATACGCCCCTAGAAGTGATGAGGCCAGAACAAGTGGAGGCGATAGTAGATTGGTTTGCTGCTGACAGTGCCTCCAGTTCCTTCACATTGTCTCCCACCCAGTCTACTGCAGAAAGGTCACAGTTGGCACCTGCAGCCGATGTCCAACCGTCTTTCACCTCACCCCCTTGCAAATCAGGCAAGCAGTCTGAGCCCCAAGCCATACAGCAGTCTCTTCTTCTTTTTGATGACTCTGTCAGCAGGGTTTCCCAGGGCCATCCACCTAGCCCTGCCCCAGAAGTGGAAGAGATTGAGTGCAGCGATGCCCAACCACTTATTTCTCAAGATGAGTACATGCAAGGATCATCACAGCACGTCTCCGATGATGACGAAACGCAGGTGCCAACTGCTGCGGCGTTCAGCATTGTAGAGACCGACAAGGAGGGCAGGGGTGAAGACTGGGTGGAAGATGATGTGGAGGACGATGAGGTCCTCGACCCCACATGGAATGAACGTCATGCAGGTGACCTGAGTAGTTTGGAGGAAGAGGCGGTGGTCGCACAGAGCCACCAGCACAGCAGAAGAGGGAGCAGGGTGCAGAAGCGGAGCGGCCGTGCCCTAGACACTACGCCTGCTACTGCCCAACGCAGCAAGGGAACGAGCGCACCAAAGTCAGCTCAAAGGAGTTCTCTAGCGTGGAAGTTCTTTAGAAAATGTGCTGATGACAGGACACGAGTGGTTTGCACCCTGTGCAATCAGAGCTTGAAGCGAGGCATAAACCTTCTCAACCTGAGCACAACCTGCATGATCAGGCATCTAAGTGCAAAGCACGAGCTGCAGTGGAGTACACACCTTCAAAACCAAGAAATGTCTCTGGCTCATCCTGCTTCCTCTTCTGCTGCAGTCTCGGCCGCTCCAGCCACATCTGTAGTGATACCGGCACCTGCCACCCCGCAAACAGACGATCTGTCAGCAACACCACCACCTGGGTCACCAACAACCATCTCCACAATGTCCCGTGGAAGCGTTCAGCTTTCCATCTCCCAAACACTTGAGAGGAAGAGGAAGTACCCCCCTACCCACCCGCGATCCCTGGCCCTGAATGCCAGCATTTCAAAATTATTGGCCTTTGAAATGCTGTCATTCCGTCTGGTGGAGACGCACAGTTTTAAAAACCTTATGTCGGTGGCTGTCCCACAGTACGTCGTGCCCAGCCGCCACTACTTTTGCAGGCAAGCCATCCATTCCCTGCACAACCAAGTGGGGGAAAAAATCAGGTGTGCACTGCGCAACGCCATCTGTGCCAAGGTCCACCTAACTACCGATACGTGGACCAGTAAGCACGGTCAGGGGCGTTATATCTCCCTAACGGCACACTGGGTAAATGCAGTGGGGGATGGGCCTGAGGCGGATAGCAATTTGGCGCATGTCCTTCCACCACCGAGGATTGCAGGGCGCTTCAGTTTGCCTCCTGTTCCTAACTCCTCCTACTCCGCTTCCTCATCCTCTACCGCCTCCTCATCCGGACAGCGTAACACCTTCACCACCAACTTCAGCACGGCCAGGGGTAAACGACAGCAGGCAGTTTTACAACTTGCCTGTTTGGGGGACAAACCACTCACCGCGCAGGAGTTGTGGAGGAGCATGGAACAGCAGACAAATGAGTGGTTGCTGCCAGAGAGCCTCAAGCCCGGCCTGGTGGTGTGCGATAACGGGCGAAATCTCATAGCAGCTCTGGGCCTAGCCGGTTTGACGCACATCCCTTGCCTGGCGCATGTGCTGAATTTGGTGGTGCAGAGGTTCCTTAAAAACTACCCCGATATGTCAGAGCTGCTGCAGAAAGTGCGGGCCGTTTGTGCGCACTTTCGGCGTTCTCACCCTGCTGCTGCTCGCCTGGCAGCGCTGCAGCGTAACTTCGGCCTTCCCGCTCACCGCCTCATATGTGACGTGCCCACAAGGTGGAACTCCACCTTGCACATGCTGGAAAGACTGTGCAAGCAGCAGCAGGCCATAGTGGAGTTTCAGCTGCAGCACGCACGCGTGAGTCGCTCTGCGGAACAGCACCACTTCACCACCAATAACTGGGCCTCCATGCGAGACCTGTGTGCCTTGTTGCGCTGTTTTGAGTACTCCACCAACATGGCCAGTGGCAATGATGCCGTTCTCAGCTTAACTATCCCACTTCTATGACTCCTTGAAAAAACAATTCGGGCGATGATGGAAGAGGATGTGGCACAGGATGAGGAGGAGGAGGAGGATGAAGAGGTAACATTTCCAAGGCTTTCAGGGCAGTCATTCGCAAGGGGCTCCGAGGGTGGGTTCCTGCACACACAAACGCCAGGGACACAATTGTCCAGCAGGGGCACAGTTCTGGAGGATGAGGAGGATGAGGAGGAGGAGGAGCTGGAGGAGGAGATGGAACCATGTTCACAGCAGGGTGGCACCCAGGCCAGCTCATGGCCATCACTGGTGCGTGGCTGGGGGGATACAGAGGACACGGACGATACACCTCCCACAGAGGACAGCCTTTCGTTGCCTCTGGGCAGCCTGGCACACATGAGCGATTACATGCTGCAGTGTCTCCACAACGACCGCCGAGTTGCCCACATTCTAACTTGTGCTGATTACTGGGTGGCCACGCTGCTGGATCCCCGTTACAAGGACAACGTACCGTCCTTAATTCACTCACTGGAGCGCGATCGCAAGATGCGCGAGTACAAGCGCACGCTGGTAGACGCCATGCTGCTGGCATTCCCATCTGACAGCGGGGCCGCAGTGGAAGCACAAGGCAGAGGAGGAGGAGGTCGCCAACGCAACCAGGGCACCGCCAGCACCTCAGAAGGCAGGGTTAGCATGGCCGAAATGTGGAAAAGCTTTGTCAGCACTCAGCACGCCACAACAAACAGCAGCACCAGCAGCTCAGATGGAACGTCTTAGCAGGAGGCAGCATTTTACCAACATGGTGGAGCAGTATGTGTGCACACGCCTACATGTAGTGAATGAGGGGTCTGCCCCCTTCAACTTCTGGGTCTCCAAATTGGGCACATGGCTTGAGCTTGCCCTTTACGCCTTGGAGGTGCTGGCGTGCCCTGCAGCCAGTGTATTATCTGAACGGGTATTTAGCACGGCTGGGGGCGTTATAACAGACAAGCGCAGCCGCCTGTCCAGAGACAATGTGGACAAGCTCACGTTCATTAAAACGAACCAGGCATGGATCCCACGGGACTTTTCCGTACCTTATGCAGAATAGCAATGGATACCGACCTTACCCACCCATTGTTCCATTTTTGCTCTTTCTCACTCTTTTGGGGTGTACCCTCATTTAAAATTTGTGAAAAGAAGCAGTGTTGGCTACCTCGTCCTCCTCCTCAGGGCCAGATTAACGTAGGGGCTATTGGAGCTGCAGCTCCAGGCCCCTACCTTTTATATAGGCCCCGGGTTGGCCATATTCACTGTTACCGCTCTTCTGTCACTTGTAAACACAGAAGTCTGGCTTCTATGCTCGCTTCCCCAGGCAGCACCCTCAGAACCTCCCCACACAGCGCGAAGGCCGGACAAGGAGGGACAGTTGCCGATGCATGGATGTGTTTATGGGCTTCAGAGACAGTATCCCATGTTGAATTAGGCATGCATGGCTGCACCCTTCCTCCTCTGGGTGCATGGCAAGGCACGGCCCTTAAGGCCCTTCAAAATCCTCAGCACCAAGCCCATGATGCTCTTAATCCGGCCCTGGTCCTCCTCCACCGCCGCTTCCACCTACACCGCCCATAGGTGTGCGCAGCCTATTGCATTAAGGTGTGCACCCCAAAGTTGAAATACACATGCATGTGTTTGCCAGCAGGGAGAGTAATGTATCGGGGCCATGTACCTGTAGGCAAAGAGAAATAGAGCAGAGCAGGTCCGAGGGAGATCTTTCCCATCTCCTCACTGGCAATGCTATGTGCCCTAGGTGATTAGGGTGTGCCCAGGCACACCCGGCACACCCTGTGCGCATGCCTATGTCACCGCCACATCCACCACCACCTCAACCTCCCTCCTACTCCATATGGGCCTCGTCCTTCAGAGATGAAGAAGAACATTGTTTTATTTTTCTGTTTTTTTTTTTGTTGTTTTAAGTTATTTCCCTATCCACATTTGTTTGCAGAGCACTTGCCATGCTCTTAATTATGTTTTGCTGCCATTTGCAGCACTCTAGCCCTTTCCTTTGGTGTTTTAGAGCCATTTTAGTGCCTTAAAGTTCGGGTCCCCATTGACTTCAATGGGGTTCGGTGTCCGGGAAAAGTTCGGTAAAAGTCCGGGACACGGACCCGGACTTTTTTTTAAAGTTCGGCCGAACCCGTCGAACACGGACATCTAGGTGTCCGCTCAACCCTACTGTCCACCATTCGTGGAACACAGAGGAAGAGGATATGGATTCCAATGCCTCCTGGAAATGACAAAAGCCTGTTGGGAGGAACTTGGGCTGATGGTGGATGCATTCTCCACACTGTGACACAGTCTTTAGTTAGAGAGCAGCAGGGACTATATTTCCCATGGTGCTTATGGAGAGAAGTCAGAAAAAAGAGAAATGAGAGCCTGCATGGGGAGTAAAACACATGTGTGGATACGGAGGCTTCATGCACAGGCTTTGGAGCTTCATGCACAGGCTTCATGCACAGGCTTTAGACTGAGAAGAAAAGCAGAAGAGAATCTGGCTGCTGTTATAGAGAAGGTCACTGAACTCAGGCATAGAGGAAGAGAGCTACAGGCTTCACACCTGCCTGTGTGAACTGAGCTGCACAGGGATAAGCTTTCCAGCCTGTTTACTGCTGTGCTGCTACAGGACCTAGAGAGGGGAAACTGTGAGTACTGACATCCTTCTGCATGAAGGCTGGTGTGAGAATTCAGGAGCTGCCAATACTGTCTGGGAGTGCTGGCCTCCAGGACCTATGTGCGGAAAGCCTGCTGTGAACTCTGAGTAAAGCAACTGTGCTGGTGTCCTCAGAGGCCGTGTCCCTGCATTGTGCCTGGCAGAGGCTGTGGCACTAAAGGAACTGTGAGGTCCTGCTGCTGAGGACTCCAGGGAGAGAGAAGGCTGCAGTTGTATCCAATGTTGGCTTAGGGAGAAAGTCAAGTTCGTACAAAGTGAGACCTCACCAGGCTTTAAGAAAATGCATCAGAATAATTAAGAGTGGTAATTTGGCCCTTTGGCTATTTTTTTTAATTCTGACCTTGCTGATGTTATGGCTGTTTAAAGTTGCTGCCTGTGGAGAGTCAGATTTTCACCCTTTACTTTTCTCCCTTCGGATTTTAAAGACTCCTTTATGAGAGAATGAGCGCTCCAACGTGGGATCCAGGGCCCCAGCACTGTCCAGTGGTTTAGATACTGTTTTCTTTAACGCTCAGTCAGGTCACCTAGATAGTTTGCTGTTCTTTATAACAGATTTGTAGAAAATCTTTTTATTGTTACAATTGAGTGATGATTTAGATGCTCTTTTGAGTTGTATTATCATTGCTGGTTTCTCCACTCTTTCTTCCCTGGAGGGAGTATTTGGCTGTTCAATATAGCCCCTTAACCACTTGCCGACCGCCGCACGACTATCTACGTCGGCGGTCAGCCCCTCACAGGCAAACTAACGTAGGGCTACGTTGCTTGCTTGTGAGGGTCTAGGGAGCGAGCGCGCGTCCCCGGAGGCGCGCTCCCGCTCCCGCGTGGTCACGGACCCCCCCGCGCGTGTGACCAGCGGACCCGATGTCCGCCGGCCACTCGGCGATCGGCGGGGGAGAGGGAGAATGTCAGGCAGCTTGTGTAAACAAGCTGCCTGTCATTCTCCTCGCTGCAAAGACACTGATCACATGGATCTACTATGTAGATCCGTTGATCAGTGTCCTTACAGCTGAAGCCACAGCCAATCACAGTAGAAAGCACGCCCCTAGGGACACACACAGCCCCTCCCTCCCAAATAAAGTTAACCCCTTCACTACCAGTGTATTTTTACAGTAACAGTGCATATATATAGCACTGATTACTGTAGAAATGTCACTGGTAACCCCAAAAGTGTCAAAAATGTCAGTCAAGGGTCCGATCTGTCCGCCGCAATGTCGCAGTACCGCAAAAAAAATCGCAGATCGCCGCCATTACGCGTTAAAAAAAAAAACAACAAAAATGACAAAAATCTTTCCCTTTGTTAGTAAACGCGATAACTTTTGCGCAAACCAATCAAAATACGCTTTTTGCGATTTTTTTTTTACCAAACATAGGTAGCATAAAACAAATTGGCCGAAAATTTTAAAAAATTTTGATTTTTTCATTTTTTTGGGGGGGAATTTCATATAAAAAAATTTGAAAAATATTGCTATTTTTGTTTATAGCGCGTGATCAAAAAATCGCACAGGTGATCAAATACCACCAAAAGAAAGCTCTGTTTGTGGGAAAAAAAGGACGCCAAATTTGTTTAGGTACAGCGTCGCACAACCGCGCAATTGTCCGTTAAAGTCACGCAGTGCCGAATCGCAAAATACCCCCTGGTCGGAATGGGGGTAAAATCTTCCGGGGCTTAAGTGGTTAAAAGCCACAAGTGTGTCAGAAAGTGTGGTGCTTCTTTCAGAGCACTGGGAACAAGGGAACCGAGGAATCAGCGGCTCCTTCGGGGTGAGCACTAGACATGCTAGGGTAAATTTTTACAGGAGCCAATTAATCAGCCTGTCTTTGGAGTGTGGGCACAAGTACCTGGAGGAAACCTCACACAAGAATGGGGAGAATATGAAAACTCCATGCACTGAGTGTCATAGCTCAAATTTAGATAGTGAAACTAAAAACAGTAACCACTGAGCCACTGTATTATATTCTCTTTCTTATGACAACTAAACATTTGGGATTCTCCCACCTCTTTCAATCCCAAAGACAATAGTCACCAAGACAAATAGAGACAGAGAATCTCTCCAGCAGGGACATAGACAGCAACAAAATCATCACAGGGATTCTAACACTTCCTCAGTCCTCACTCTATCCAAAATGAAAGAACATTTTTCTATTTTGGTTTTAGATTGACTTTAAAGGATAAGTTCACCTTCTTTTAGGGTACACAAGGGTTCACCTTCTTTTAGGCTTATACACAGTATAACATGTTCTCCCTCCTGGAACTGCTTGGGCATCCACTGCCTCTGTGTGACAGCAGTACAGGGAGAAGTTCCCTGTACCAGCTGTCACTTTTTGAAAAGAGCACGGCAATGCAGGGCTTCACCTACATCCTTTGCGACTGTCGGCTTCTAGTTCTCAATTGATGTTGAGCACTGTGATAGACACTTATTCTTCCTGTCAGTGTGAAACTGCCTGCCCATACCATGCAGACAGCTTACACTGACAGTTTGCAGGAGAACAGCATGGCACCAGTGAACTGCTGATAGCTGGTACAATGCTTTCCAGGACCATAAAAAAAAAAGTAAATGCACATTTTTTTACCTGCAAAAAAATGTGCATTTACTATTTTTTTTTAAAAAGGTAAACTTATCCTTTAAGCCAGAGATCCTCAAACTACGGCCCTCCAGCTGTTGCGGCACTACACATCCCATGATGCATTGTAAAACCCTGACACTCACAGACATGACTAGGCATGATGGGAATTGTAGTTCCTGAACAACTGGAGGGCCAAAGTTTGAAGACCCCTGCTTTAAGCTATCTACCTATCCTGCTTATTACAACAGCTATGTATTAAAACACCTTAGACTAATATTCAAATGTTAAAATAGTCCAAGTCAGATGTAAAACTCATCTATGCACAATGTAGCAGCATTGTTTTCCTTTTTTGAAAAAATGAATTCCATGCACAAATATACTGAAACTTGGAAAAATGTTGAATATTTTTCAAGAATATTTTTACTTGTTCTCTGTTTTGTTTACAAAATATTATGTGATTAATTATCAGATTTTTTTCTTCCTCCTAAGTTGACGTGAAGGACAAATCTACCTCTGTCTGTGATGAAATACCCTAAATCTTGTAGAATAGGTTTTTTTTTTTTTCTTCTTCTTTATTTAAACCATCTTCCCCGTTCTGTACAGCTACCAATGCCTTAAATTTCTTGCCACCGCAGTTATATTTTTTATTCAGAACACTACCGCGATGCTCCTAGTATCTAACGCAGACTGCCCCAATTATGCTGAATATCAGCCTATAGGGGTCCCCTAGTATGGTGTAATGATGGACTACTTCACCTTCAGCATGGACTTGCCTATAATTGGCACAGCAATGTTCTTTACCTCTGCAGGATAGCACAGCCTCAAGACTAGCTCGTAGCAAAAAACTTTGGATGAGTGATGGAGATCATAGCAAGAGCTGAGCTTGGATTAAATCCCCCATATGCTAGTTAAGGGAAAGAGGGAATACGATTTGTAATCCTACATAAAAGGCATGTTGTTGAATGACTTAAATAGATCACCTTGCTGAGAAATGCCATCAAACATAACACAACACTTTCATTATGGAGACATTAAAAAATTAAAATCTACTCTTTTTGCTTTGCTGTTGACAGATATTTCATTGCCTCTCTCTCCCTGGAAAGGCTGAACTGTGCCGTGAAAATGGAAATATTTTCAGAAAATGTTCTTTTGTCTTTATTTTCCTTGGCTAGATGTTACTGTGTAGATGCAGCCATTAAGCATCCAACTAAAATTCATGAGGGAAAAAAGCATTAAACGTTTATGAAAACATATAAATTCTAGCAACCAAATATGCTCTAGCAAACAAGCTTATATTGCAGGTTTAAGGTGCCCTGGTCCTGCTGAACACTCGGCAGATATATCAACCTCTCCTTCCAAACACAAATAAATATAATTGTTAAATAAATAAAGGATTTGCTACTTCAAGATTTTATTTGTTTACTGTGGGACAGCCCACAGGCACTGGTTTGTGGAAGACAAGAATTTGTAGTTGTTTTATTCTTTTCTTTTTTGCACTCTTGTTCAATTTCTTCAGCACATTTAATTTGAAAATTGAGTTATGTCAAAATAATTGTAGGCATACACAGATATTTATGAAAATCTGAGGGGAAAAAGCATGTGGCTCCTTACAAGCAATCAGACTCCGGCAACTTTTTTTTGTCTTTCAAGCAAAGACACTTATAACTACATTGGTCAATATATGAGCTCAGTGAAAATGTGCAAAACACACATGCAGATTGGGGAAACAATGCTCTCAATGATATGTGACAAATGGTCTGCATTACAAGTTACTTGCAAGTTGCAGCAGTCTCTTTTTCACCCTAAGGCCATTCACACTACTGTCTGCTCCTCCTCTGCTCTTGGTCTAGGCACTTGGTCTTGCTCTATGCACAAGCATGGTGCTATGGGGGGGCACCCATGTGGATGAACTCCCAATCTGGACTGTGTGCATAGACACACAGTGCAGGTAAGCCCTGCCCCCAGTGGCAGATTACTGAATTCACAGTACTTAGGAAGGTTTAATCACTTGGCGACCACGCTGTAGCCAAATGATGGCTACAGTTTGGTCGGCCATTTCTGGGAGGGCGTTTATTGACGTCCTCCAGTGATCATGCTTCCCGCCAGGAAGTGTCCATGATCGTTGTGTGCCTTGGACACAGCGCATCACAGATCGGGGTAAAGGGTCAATCACAGCGGCTCTTTATTGTGTGATTGCTGTGTCCAATTACCATAAATCACAATGTAAACAAAGCTGAGTCATGGCAGTTCATGAGCTCCCCTTTCCTCACACTGATACCGAGTGTGAGAGAAGGAGTTGGGTTGGATCCTGCACAGTGAGTTACTTTATATTACAGTGCCCTACAATGCCCATCAGTTTCCACTGGTGCCCATCAGTACTGCCTCATTACTGCAGCTTATCAGTGCACATCAATGCACATGCACATCAGTGCCGCTGATTAGTGCCCATCAAAGTCCATCAGTGTCCAGCAGTGCTGCCTCATCACTGCAGCTTATCAGTGCACATCAGTGCCACTCTTATTTTTTTTTTTCCTTTTGAAAAACATTAATGTGCATACGTGGCCTCTACTAAATATCCCCAAATTGGTCAATATACACTCGTGAAAACAAAACGACGTGTAGAAGAAGGGGCTAGAGCCCCTACAGACTTGTGAACACATTATCGGCAGTGAATTAATATAAAAAGTTCCCCAATCCCTTTAGCCCCTCGTGAGTGCTTACAACCACTATAAACCGTGCATCAGTATGGGAGAATTAAAAACAGTCAAATCCTCCACAATCCATTCCCTCCTGAAAAAAAAAAAAAGGAAAAAAAAAGAAAAAGAGAAGAATAGGACGGGGAGGGGAGAGAGGGGAAGAGTCCACGCAACAATTCTTATATTGTCGCCATATACGTAAAGTGTACCCATGGTAACCATCTAACTCTGGTTTCTTCCTCTGTGTTTTTCAAGGAGGATGTAAGTTCCTCCATCTTATGAATTTCTCTTACTTTAGAGTACCATAATTCCACGGTGGGCGACTGGGTTTGTCTCCACAAAGCAGGTATACACGCCTTTGCAGCATTCAAAAGTCTAAGTGTCAATGATTTTCGATATCCTTTTAAAGAGGTTTTTGTAAGATGAAGTAAACATAAGGCTGGGTCCCCCTGTATTTCTACCGCTGTTAACTGTTTGATAACCAAGGCGATTTTTGTCCAAAACTCCTCTATAAGAGGACATGACCAAAAAATATGCATCATGGACCCTACCTCCGATCCACAACGCCAACAACTTTCCGAAATATTCTCATCCATTTTGTGCAGCACCTCCTGGACCCTATACCACCTCGTAAGTATTTTGTAACCCGTTTCCTGAGTTTTACACTCCATTGAGGATTTATGTACTGTAGATAAAATCCGATTTACCTGGCCAGAGGTCAAATACACTGCCAAATCCCGTTCCCATTGGCAGATAAATGGCAACTGTTGGCTCTCTTGTTCTTCTACTAGCCATGTATAGAATAAAGATATCATATGTTTAGGTGGTGTATTTGAGATACATATCTTTTCAAAGGGAGTTAAGTTACGTGGAACATACCCCCTTTGACGATATGTCTTAAGGAAGTGTCTCAATTGGTGTATACTGAAATAGTCGAGACTACTATCTGGCCATGCTTTTATTTCCTCCTGGGTAGGAATTTGTTCTCTCTGCCATACATCGTATATGCGCGTCTTTCCAATCTGCGCCAGGCGTCTGATTTTCGCATTCATACATCCTGGGGGGAATTCCGGGTTGCCTAAAATAGGTATCAACGGGGAGGGGGCTGGTGCTATTTTCCCATGCTGTTGAATATGTCGGGTTTCTCTTAGTGTCGTTCCTATGACTGGATGAGAAAAAATCTTATCCGTAGGAGAGTAGATTGACCACGGTGCTGGGGGGGGTCAACTGACCCGCCTCAACAACTTCCAACCCGACCCAGCGTTTATTGGCCATATTACAGTTCCAATCCACCACCCGAGTTAAATGGATGGCCCTGTAATACCGGAATACATCTGGTAGCCCTATCCCACCCTGTGATTTTGGCAAAGATAGGATCTGTAATCGAATTCGAGGTGTCCTAGAGGCCCAGATAAAAGAACGTAACATTGCCTTCATCTGATGAAAAAAAGCGGGAGGTACTGTTATTGGGAGAGTCTGCATTACATATAACATCCTGGGCAGTATATTCATTTTTAATGCATTACACCTGCTGAACCAGGTTAAAGTTAATTGCTGCCAAGCCCTCAGGTCAGTTTTAATCTTCCCTAGTAAGGGAATATAATTTTTTCTATAAGTATCTAGCGGGTCCGCAGTAATTTGAATCCCCAAATATTTTAATGAGCCCTTGACCCAATGAGATGGGAAAGAGGACTGCAATTGTAATTCTTCTTGAAATGGCATGGCAATGCCCATCGCAGCTGACTTCGTCAAATTGATCTTATAATTAGCGAGCATTCCATATATTCTGAGTGCCTCCAATATATTTGGAAGTGACACAATGGGGTTTGTGACGAAGAACACTAGGTCGTCTGCGAACGCGGCGACCCTGTGCTGTTCGCCACCGACCCATAATCCAGTAATATCTGGTGCTCTTCGTATTCTACATAACAGGGGTTCAAGTGTTAAGATAAAAATAAGTGGCGATAATGGACAACCCTGTCTAGTCCCGTTTGATAACAAAAAAACATCTGATCTCCACTCATTAGCACGAACTGCTGCTGAGGGATTAGCATAGAGTGATAGAATATATGTCAACATCTGTGGCCCCACTCCAATATATGACAGGGTGGCCTCGATAAAATTCCAGGCCACCCTGTCAAAAGCTTTCTCCGCATCCGTAGAAAGCAACACCATCTTATTATGGGATTCATGTGCCGC
Organism: Pelophylax lessonae; assembly: GCF_965119305.1. NCBI lineage: Eukaryota > Metazoa > Chordata > Amphibia > Anura > Ranidae > Pelophylax > Pelophylax lessonae. The sequence continues at coordinate 141,925,945 of NC_138774.1, forward strand.
GTAAATAATATCCAAGACCCGGGTCGTATTGTCTCTTGCCTCGCGTGATGGAACAAAGCCCACCTGATCAAAATGTATCAGATCGGGAATATAAGGCAAGCGACGGTTAGCCAGTATTTTAGCCATAAGTTTTGTGTCACAGTTCAGGAGTGAAATGGGGCGGTAACTACCGCACAATAGAGGGTCTTTCCCCTCCTTAAGTATAAGGGAAATATATGCCCTTAGTGAATCCATAGGTAATGCCGACCCATCCAAAACTGAATTCATATGCCTCAGAAGAGGTTGTAGCAAATGTGTTTTAAAATTTTGATAATAAGGCAATGTAAAACCGTCTGGTCCGGGTGCTTTATGTGTTTTAGACTGAGCCATTGCTGCCACTAACTCCTTCTCTGTAATCTCCCCTTCCATAGCTAATGATTGTTCCTCTGATAAGACAGGCATTCCGGAGTCTTGGAGATAACTCGCTATCTTTTCTAGCTTTTTTTTTCCCTGTCCAATTTTCCCCCTCCAAGGGCTGCAAATTGTACAGGGAACGATAAAAAGTACAGAACTCGTCTGCAATCGCCGACGAGGTATACACCTCGCCCCCACCTGCTTTCTTTATGCGGGGGATGTGTGTTTGTTTCCTTGGGCCCCTAAGTGTCCTTGCCAGCATATTCAAAAAAATATCTTTTTAACCATGTCAATTTCTTATTTATTTTTAGAAAGAGGAGATCATTTAGTTCCTCTCTCAAACGTGTAAGAGGGGTCAGATGTTCAATAGCCAGTGATCTTTTATGTTGTCTACTGAGATTCTCTATTCGAGATAGCAACTCGTTTACTTTTTTCTCCTGTATTTTTTTCCGTTGAGAGGCCAGACGCATTATCGCCCCCCGCACCACACACTTGTGGGCTTCCCAAATTATTGAAGGAGACAAGGTATCGTCACTGTTGTCCAGAAAATAATTCCCTAGCACCTCTTCGATTTTCGTCCTAATCTCAGGAAATTGTATTAAGGACTCGTTGAGACGCCACGAGGAAGGTCTAGGTGGCATAGAGTCCCAGTCCATGCATACATGTGCCGGCGCATGATCTGACATGGAAAAATCATCAATATTGGATGACAGAACTAAAGGAATGTCTGGCTGCGGAATCAGAATACGGTCAATTCGGGTGTAGGAGTTGTGGATCGGAGAATAATAAGTAAAATCCCGTTCATTCGGGTGCATTAGTCGCCAAGGGTCTGCCAAATTTAAAATCGCAAGTTCACGCTGTAAGCGTCGTATCCGTGCGGATGAGATACAGGAAGACTTCTTTGAAGTGTCTATAAGTGGTTCTGGGACAAAATTAAAGTCCCCACCTACTACTAAATGGCCTTCCCTGAATCCCAATACAGCCGGTGTTAATTGCTGCAGGAATGTCAGATGATCTGAATTGGGTAGATATACATTTACTAGTGTTAGTTCTGTGTGGCCAATACTCCCTTTCACCAGCAAATATCTTCCCATGGGATCTGCCATTGTTTCTTTTAGTGTCCACTTAATCGTCTTAGAAATGAGGATACTGACCCCCTTTGACCTAGCAATGGGGGAAGGGGCATGGTATGCCCAAGGGAAATCCTTATTGCCTAATTTGGGCAAAAAATCTTTCCTAAAATATGTCTCTTGCAAAAATGCTATTTGGGTGTGCCACCGTTTCAAATCCTGCAACAGGCGCGTACACTTCTGCGGGGTGGATAAACCTCTAACATTGAATGTCGATATCTTACATCCAAGATTTGCATGTCTAAACAGATTCGACATTTTAAGTGCCCCCTTTGCCTCCCCTCCCTCTCTCCCCATCTCAGACCCGTTCAGGGCCATACATGCAGGCAGAGCCCACCAGCGAATAAAAAAAAAAAAAAAAAACCCACACCCAACACACTGGCTCCCTGGCCTTACATATATCCCCCCACCCTCAACCCAACCCACAAATGTACAATTATCCTAAAATCAGGAAAATTTTGCGCAACCAGGCGCGTCCTACTATGGGGTAGGTGTGCTTGACTGGCATCGTAAGAATAATAATAAATGAGAATTTATGTAAACAATGAAACCCAAAAATTGGTATACATCAAGAAGGAAAAACAAGAAAAAAAAATATTTTATTGTGCAAACGGAGCAGTGGAGAGAGCGTGCCCTCCCCGCATATACCTGTACATAGGGAAAGGAAGAAGGAGCACAATACCCCACCCCCGTCCCAAAGACCAGCTGGCAAGGGGGTGAGCCTGAGTGGGTGGAACCGGGAGGACCCCAAAAGGAGGGAAACAACAGGCACAGCCCTCCCCCCAACCCCAAACCCCCCTTGCTCCCCCACCCCCCCCCCCTCTCCCGAAGCCCCATTATTTGCTAATATGGCACACCACACAAAATTTTTTTTACATTTTTGGCCCTCCGTCCCCCTCTATAATAAGAGGAGGAGGGAGAGGACACATGAATAATGAATCTGCACTCCATTGAATTTTAAACAAGCCCCTTAAAAAAAAAAAGGGCATAAAAAAGGAAAAGTGAAAAGAAAAAGAGAAAACAATCCACAGATTAATGTAATTATAGCTATTTTGCATAGGCCATAGAAGTTCCCTTAACCTAAGATATAACAGATATTTCCTCTGTCATTGTCTCTGGGGAGACCCTCTGCCGGCGTTGAGAATGGGATGTTATACGTGTTGATAGAGGCCCACCATTTCCAAAAGAACCTAACCAGTCCTGGATTGGCACTGGGGCAATTTCAAGGAATGCAAACAGGTCTAGGAGTTGGTCGTGCCACCTTAACACAAACGACTTTTTATTTCTCGTAATCACTAGGTGGAATGGATGGCCCCAATGATATGTAGCTTTTATCCTGTGTATTTCTTCTAGCAAAGGTTTCAGCAGGGCTCTCATCCTGAGGGTGTTATAAGAAAGGTCAGGTAAAAAACAAATTTGGTTTCCTTCAAAGTCCCATGGACCGTGGGTCCAGGACCGCTTAATAACCGCCTCCTTAAATGAGTAAAAATGAATTCTGATTAGGACATCCCTTGGGTGATCCAATCCACGAGGATGTGGGGTCTTGACCCTGTGAACCCTATCTATTTCGATAGGTTCTATGAGCGAGCGCTCCATTAAACCATTCATAATCTTCACCACACAATCTTTGAGCTCAGGGCCAGTAACTGACTCCGGCAGTCCTCTGAGTCTAACATTGTTTCTGCGGTTACGGTTTTCATTATCATCTTGCTTAAGTTGCAAGATGATAATCTGTTTTCGTAACATTTGTTGAGAGTGCTCTAATTCATTGATTCTAACATCAAATTGGGACTGCACCTCTTCCATCTGACCAACCCTGTCATCCACCTGATCCACTTTAACCTTAATGGAGTTGATTTCATCTTTCAAATTACTCACGATTGTGATTGCCATGTCGCTAAGGTCCTGCTTCGTGGGAATACGGGACACGAACTCCCTCCACTCTGTGACAGGCAGATATTGGTGCGTTATAGTTGGAGAAATCTGTATTGCTCCCTGATCTTCTGGAGCAGGGTCATGAAGGAGAAGGTCTTGTGTACTAAGAAGAGAGTCTCCCATCTGTTCCATAGTGGTTTTTGGAGCCTTTTTATGCTGTCCTGTGGGTCCCGAGGTCGGTTGTCGTGTCGGTGCTATCTTGGCTGCAACTGCACAACTTTGTGTGGCTGCGGGCCGTCTTAGGAAATAGGTGGTAATGTCCGTTCGTTTGCCGATGGCCTCTGCTTCTGTCACACTTTGGGTGGCCGGCATATATGCAGCGCTTGCAGGAACACAGGGCGCCAACTGGCTAGGTATACCACCACTCCGTGTGCGGTGCTTGTAGGGACCTGAGAAGCTGTCTTGGTCTGGCAGACAGGAACAAGCACCTCCCCTCCTCGCTGCTGCATACGACCGGCGCCAAAAGCGCCGTTCACCAAGGGCACACACCGCTCGCCGTCCCCTGCATGGGGCCTAAGACGATCTGGGACACCGGCAGGTAAGTAGCGGCGCTGCTCCTTGGGAGGCGCCTGAAGGAGCCACAGGCTCCGGTCCGCAGATCACGCTAAAAGGGGCTGGGAACACTGGCTGGCGAGGACAGGCACCGCTTCTACTCACAGAGCTCCGAGCTGCTGCGTGCTCACGGCGCCATCATCTGGCCACACCCCCACAGGCATTAGTTGATTCTGATGTTGATTCTGAGGTTGAGGAAGGGAGTAATATGAGCCTACAGAGAGGGGAGGACACTTATAAACAACAGATTGGCAGTCATGTTCCCCCAGCTTCTGTGTATTGCCAAGTTGGCTCCAGTGATAATGAGGATGGAGGGAATGATGATGATGAGGTCACTAACATGACTTGGGTGCCGGAAAAGACAGAGTAGGAAAGGGAGTGTGAGGCACAACCCCAATGAGGCAGAATGTCCTCCAGAGGCAGCCATCATAGAAGAGTAGAGAGCAGCCATCCTATTCCATCAGATTGTGGAGCTGTTATCTCCTGGCCCACTTCCCACAGCTCAGCTGTGCGGGACTATTTTGGCACAGTTTAGCCTTGTTTAAAATATATGCAATCACACTCACATAAAAGGCACTACAAGCCATTCCAGTTGATATCAACTCAAAACAGATATACCGGTGTACCGCTTTATAGTGTGGAATGGCCGCAGGATAACTTCAATTGTTCACTCCATTTGCGTTGCGTCTTGGGTGTGGACTTCTAAAGGGACGCAACGTGTATGGAGTAAGGAGCTGAACAGTTGACGTTATCCTGTGGCCATTCCAAACTACACGGCGGTAAGCCAGTGTATCTGTTTTGAGTTGATACCAGATGGCACGTTTTGTGGTGCCTTTTATGTAAGTGTGATTGCATATGTTTTAAACAACAATAAACAATATAAGTGAAGGTGTAGCGCTAATCCACGAACATTCAAGTCCATGGAAAATATAGTCCACATGAATAATATAGTTCACACCAGCAAGCTTTTAAAGTGCAGGGAGATAAAGATCCACCACCAGGTACTCATCAATACACTCTTACCAGATGGCTAGACCTAAACAGGTCATGTATCGCAGGTAGTAGGTAACGGATACTAGGGCTCTAATACACATAGGAAATCTCTCCAAGCTTGGTGCAATAGCCAGCGATGTCACTCATTATTCCTCTCCATGTTTATAAGAAACAAAAATTCCTCTCATGGTGAAGTAAGCTCATACAAATTTATTTAAAATAAAGTAGAGCAGCTTACATGAATGCAGAGTGGCAGCGGCGTATCACAAAGTTACTGGCCGGCGTGATTTGGTTTCCAACCAAGAAAATGGCTGCCGCGTCCCCCAATTGTGAATGCATCCGTCCTCCGTAGGCTCCACCCAAAATACACCCAATATACCATATAAACAATAAACAAGCTTTTAGACAGAGAGCACTAGATGCTTTGTTTCCTTTTTTTGTTGCCGTGAGACCTTGAAAACACCTGTGAAGGAGAAAGCCAGTTTAAAATAACTGGAGGATATCAAACCACACACATTTGATCATACCCCTAAGGGGAACAGTGAGTTGTGACTCACTGGCATAACAGGAGGTGAGCGACCAGAGAGTACAGGTAGTGGATTGCATGGGCACTTTATATATTATTTCTTGTGATATTTTGCCGGGGTGGAAGATGTTTATAGATGTTTATAAGGGATTTTTTTGCAAATAATTGGCACATCTTTTCTTAATATGTTATGGGCATTTATTGAATGGATTGTTATGAAATATTATGAAATATTTGGATATAATTTTGCACTTGCACTTTAGGAAATAATTGCGCTGTACTATTTTGGAGGTTGTTGTTTGCTAAAAAGTGAGGTAAAAACACTTTTGTTGGTTCTGGCAGCAATTATTGCAGACTCACTAATGTGTTTTAATTTGTATAATTATTTTTTCACACTATTGTTTATTAATTTTTTTGTCAATATTAATTATATAGCACTTTACTTGATTGTGGGTTCCTAAAGGATTGTGCTAATTAAGATAGAGACACTATGGCACAAGGACAGGCTCAGGGGAACTCGGCTTTTTTTCCCACGCGCCAATGGTTGCTGATAAAGGATGCATGCACTGTACTGTCACCATTTGAGGAGGCAACAAGAATGGTGAGCCATGACAATGCATGTATCAGTGACACTATCCCTCTTGTGTTCCTGCTGGAACATACTTTGCATGGCAATATAGACAGGGCACTCGAGGCGGAGCAGCTGGAGAAGGAGGAGGGCTTCCTTTTCTCTCAAGGCATTCTTGCGACACCGCAAAACAGACAACAGGAGAGGGAGGAGGAGGAGAATTCTGGTAGTTTTGGTGGCATTGAAGCAGAAAAAGACATATGTCAAACCTTAAGAGATGGTTTTCAGTCCCTAGAAACCTTGGGAGTAGTAGGTGGCTGGGACGAGGCAGTTCCAGTGTAATTCTAGGTGACCCTGAGGACTCTGCTTCTCATGCCTCCACAAACTTGTGTTGCTCGGGCTCCTATATTCTTCAAAGCCTGCGAAAGGACCGGAGAATTTGTGGCATCAAGGGAAGGATCATTATTGGTTGGCAACCCTTCTTGACCATCGTTACAAGGGGAAAGTCTCGAAACTCATCCTGCACTAGCAGAGGGAGCACAGCATAAAATATCTTGAGAACACCTTAAAGAGGAGCTTATTAAAAATCTTTCCAGACTCTGGTAGGTTATATTTTCATAGAAAAGGTAGTTTAGAGGCTTCTGTTGGTCAAAGTAGAAGTGGTGGAGAAGGGGGCTGCCTCAGTGATGCATTTAAAAAAATTCTTAGTCATCGCTGCCCAGGGCTATCAGCTTCAACATCCCATTGGCAGAATCTGCATCATATTGTGGAAGATTTTCTAGGGGTGAAAACAGATATGAATAACTTTCCAGTTGACGATCTACCGGGTTACTGGATCATGAGAATAGACCACTGGCCAGAACATGTCCAGTATGCAATTGAGCTGCTAGGCTGTCCTTCATCTAACATGCTGCCCGGGCATTTCAATGGGAATTCAGTGCTGCCAGAAGTTTTGTGACAGATAAAAGAGCGTGTCTGTCCACAGACTCCGTTGACCGGCTGACATTTGTCAAAATGAATTAGTCCTGGATTAGCAGCAGCTATTAAGCCCCTGATGCCAATGTCACCAATAAAATGTTTTTGGGATCTGGAATCTCTGCAAGAATGTCTAGACTGCCTAGCTTTGTGGGTGTTGATTTTATGTTGTAGTAGTTTTCTAGTATAGCTTTCATGGGCACAATTAACACCCAAGCTGTTTGACAGGTGCTTAAAATTTAAATTTTTTTGACAGCAAGGCCAGTTCTTGCTTTCATTAGTACCTCTAGCCATTTCCTGGGGTATGGGTTTTGGGGTATGGAATACAAGGGATACCTGGTCTCTGTGGATGGCTACATAAACATGCAGCTCGCCACTACAGAAAAGTATAGTGATAGGGCATTGTCTGGACATCTTGGAGAAGTTAAAATAAGGTGTAATAATGTATTGTATATACGAGGAGTAAAAGAAGAGGAAGAAAATGGAGTGATGAGAGAATAAAGCGATTTCCAAATTAGTTTTGTAAATTTATTTTAAAACTTCTCTTTTGAGGTTATTGTTGGACATTGTTTTTTTATGTTTTGTTAAGTAAAATTAACAGATTTTTTTTCAAGAGAACTTCTATATGGTTACAGTGTGAAGGCACCACCAACACCCAAAGCCCAATTTTTCTGCACCTGTTACTTCTATTCAAAGTCTGCAAAGAAGACACCAGACTTTATCTAAAACAAAACTGGTATTCTTGGCCTGAGTGTACTATAATTTGGCTTCTTCACATAAGGCTTGCTCACTGTGGTGCAAAACGTTGTCATTTCCCTCCAAAGTCTGCCAAAGAAACACCATAATGTATCCAAAACAATCTCTATTCTTGTTCCGAGTGCACTAAATTGTGGCCTTATCATACAGACTGGCTCCCCAAGCCATTGCTTACAAAATAAAGAAAGCTTGCAGGGAAATTTAAATGTCCTTTTTTTTTTCTTTACATACAGTGCCTTGCAAAAGTATTTGGCCCCCTTGAACTTTGCGACATTTTGCCACATTTCAGGCTTCAAACATAAAGATATAAAACTGTAATTTTTTTGTGAAGAATCAACAACAATTAGGACACAATCATGAAGTGGAACGAAATTTATTGGATATTTCAAACTTTTTTAACAAAAAAAACGGAAATATTGGGCGTGCAAAATTATTCAGCCCCCTTAAGTTAATACTTTGTAGCGCCACCTTTTGCTGCGATTACAGCTTTAAGTCGCTTGGGGTAGGTCTCTATCAGTTTTACACATCGAGAGACTGAAATTTTTGCCAATTCCTCCTTTCAAAACAGCTTGAGCTCAGTGAGGATGGATACGTTTATTTGTGAGCCATTCCATTGTAGATTTTGCTTTATGTTTTGGATCATTGTCTTGTTGGAAGACAAATCTCTGTCACAGTCTCAGGTCTTTTGCAGACTCCAACACGTTTTCTTCCAGAATGGTCCTGTATTTGGCTCCATCCATCTTCCCATCAATTTTAACCATCTTCCCTGTCCCTGCTGAAGAAAAGCAGGCCCAAACCATGATGCTGCCACCACCATGTTTGACAGTGGGGATGGTGTGTTCAGGGTGATGAGCTGTGTTGCTTTTACGCCAAACATAACGTTTTGCATTGTTGCCAAAAAGTTCGATTTTGGTTTCATCTGACCAGAGCACCTTCTTCCACATTTTTGTTGTGTCTCCCAGGTGGCTTGTGGCAAACTTTAAACGATACTTTTTATGGATATCTTTAAGAAATGGCTTTCTTCTTGCCACTCTTCCATAAAGGCCAGATTTGTGCAGTATACAACTGATTGTTGTCCTATGGACAGAGTCTCCCACCTCAGCTGTAGATCTCTGCAATTCATCCAGAGTGATCATGGGCCTCTTGGCTGCATCTCTGATCAGTCTTCTCCTTGTATGAGCTGAAAGGACGACCAAGTCTTCGTAGATTTGCAGTGGTCTGATACTCTTTCCATTTCAATATTATCGCTTGCACAGTGCTCCTTGGGATGTTTAAAGCTTGGGAAATCTTTTTGTATCCAAATCCGGCTTTAAACTTCTCCACAACAGTATCTCGGACCTGCCTGGTGTGTTCCTTGTTCTTCATGATTCTCTCTGAGACTATCACGGTGCAGGTGCATTTAAACGGAGACTTGATTACACACAGGTGGATTCTATTTATCATCATTGGTCATTTAGGTCAACATTGGATCATTCAGAGATCCTCACTGAACTTCTGGAGAGAGTTTGCTGCACTGAAAGAAAAGGGGCTGAATAATTTTGCACGCCCAATTTTTACGTTTTTTATTTGTTAACAAAGTTTGAAATATCCAATAAATGTTTTTCCACTTCATGATTGTGTCCCACTTGTTGTTGATTTTTTACAAAAAATACAGTTTTATATCTTTATGTTTGAAGCCTGGAATGTGGCAAAAGGTCGCAAAGTTCAAGGGGGCCGAATACTTTCGCAAGGCACTGTATGTCAGTTTTGCCACAGCAGGTTCTATACACAGTACAGATGCGCCATTTTACAGGCAGACTAGTGGGACCCCCCCCCCCCATGCACTATGTTTGAAGGTACTTTGAATTTTTATTATTTCACTTTAGGCATCATTAACATCACTGCACCTTTAAAAACTATATTTTCCTTTAAACATTTTTGCATTGGTACATACCCCCAGGGCAGTACCCGGGGCCCCATACCCTTTTTGGCCAATAACTTGCATATAGGCCTGCAAAATGGGGACTTTTTTAAGTTCGGGTCCCATAGACTTGAATAGGGCTTGAGGTTCGGGACTGAACTTTTGCGACGCTTTGAGAGTCCAGGGGGTGTTCGACCAAACTCTAATCAGCACCCATCAGTGTCGCCTCATCAGTGAATATCAGTTCCAGCTTATCAATACCGCATTAGTGCACATCAGTTCAACCTCATCAGTACATATCTGTGGCCATTAGTGCAGCCTTATCAGTGCACATCAGCGCAGCCTTATCACTGCAGTCTCGGTGCAGTGCATTAGTGCACATCAGTGCAACCTTGTTAGTGCCTCTGCCTGCCATCTAAGCTGACCATACCTCTGCCTGCTCCATAACTGACCCCGGCCTGTTTATTGGTGATGCCTCTGATTGCTGCCTGAACTATCAACCATGTTTCTGCCTAACACCTGAACTGACCACTGCCTGTTAATTGACCATGTTTTTTGCCTGCTGCTTGGACTGATCTTTTGCCCTCCTACTGTAGTAGTGGGATTCCAGATAACACAGGGATCTCACTTATGTAAGGGGCTTCTCAATAGTTTTTCTGAGTGGAGAAAACTAAGTTTTTGATATTCTCTGGGTTTTGTAATTCCTGGATTAGGATCTGGAGAACAGACTTTGAAGAGATTTGGGTGGGAAAAAGCCTCTACCCCTGTGCCGGGGTTTTACCTGATCGGGGCACTAAGCCTGATATTTCTGCCTGCTGCCAAATTACCCTGGCCTTAAAATTGACCACACCCCTGCCTGCCACCTGAACTGACCACAGCTCTGCCTGCTACCTGTACAGACTATGGACCATGTTCCTGCCTACTGCCAGGACCAATACTTTTACTGTGCTGACTATGTATCTGCCTGCTGCCTGGATAATTCCTTTGGCTGTTGCTGACCACATTTCTCCCTGCTGCCTAAACCAAAACTTTGACTGTGCTGACAATATCCCTGCCTTCTGCCTGTACTTACTATGGCAGTATTTCTGCCCGTTGCCTAGACAATTCCTTTCACTGTTACTGACCATGTCCCTGCCTGCTGCCTGGACCAGTGCTATGGCTGTGTTGACAATATTGCTGCCTGCTGCGTGTACTGACTATGGACAGTATTCCTGCCTGTTTCCTGGAGAATTCCTTTCGCTGCTGCTAACCACGTCCCTGCCTGCTGCCTGGGCCAATGCTTTCCTCTGTGAATAACTGCACTACTAAAACCACAGGTAATCTTTTGTTTACCCCTTTCTCAGCAGAATGTATTTTGGGGTGTAATTCTTGGAATGTACATGCTATTTATTAGATATATGAAGGGCCTTCAAGGTTGTCAGGAAATGAGATGTGTAATTAATGTCCTTAGAACACCTGACAGGCCTCCTTGGATGTTGGACCTCTCTATGTGCCCAGGCTGTGGAAAAGTCTCACACATGTGGTATTGCCATACTCAGGACGAGTAGCAGAATGTATTTTTGGGGTTTAATTTTTGGTATGTATATGCTATGTGTTAGAAATAGGTTTTCATTATCTTTGCACATTTTCCGTAAAATTGTGGAAAAAAATGACCTGTTCAAAAGACTCATTATGCCTCATAGTATATACATTGCGGTGTTTGCTTCTCAAAATGGGTGTCAGGGCTTACATTGGTTGGAGTCTGTAGCGCAGAGATGTACGCTCACCCTTGCAGATATCCACAGTCCAAGGTGACCAGGTAAGGAAGCCACCTGGGCTGTGAATCTGTGCACAGGGGCTTGGCAGGAAAAGTGCTCTAATTAGCAGTACCGACAGGAATACAAATGGAAAGGATAGTACAGGAATAACCATAGTCAATGGATGCCATGAGTCAGGATAAACATGAAGCGGAGGTAAGGTCAGAAGCTGGAGTCAGTCTAGAAAACAAGCTCAGGAGACAAGCACACATGAACAAAATCTGTCAACCAGGAACAATGAACTGACACTGCTCTCAGGGAGAGGCAGTGTTTTATACATTACTTAAACTAGCAATTAGCTTCGGGTGGACAATGAGAGACAGGAGCATTCTCAGGTAAAGTCCAGCCCCCTAGTGCTGCAGGCAATGCCAGATAAACAAGACTGGATCCATATGAGCTGAAGTGTGGCTCAGAGGCAGGATAACAGCCCCAGAACATCAAAGTACCCAGGTTCAAATCCTCTGCAAGGTACTTAACGGCAGCCACGTCTGGCCGTCTGTATGGCACGGCGAGAGCTGTGACAATGGGGTAATTTTGTGTGTGTGTCCATTGTCCTGGTGCTCCAGGGCCTTCAAAATTGTAATAGGTAGTCAGGAAATTAGATGTGTAATTTATGTCCCTAGAACACCTGACGGTGCTACTGTGAAAAAGTCTCATACATGTGGTATTGCCATACTCGGGAGTAACAGAATGTATTTTGGGGTGTGACTCTTGGTATGTACATGCTATTTGTTAAAAATATCTTCTATATATATTCACAACATTGTGTATAAAAAATAAGTTTTCATTTTCATAATACATTTTCCAATAACTTGTGTAAAAAATGTAATGTCAAAAGACTCATTATGCCTCATGAAAAAATGCATTGGGGTGTTTGCTTTCCAAAATGGGGTCATTTTGCAGGTGATGGGTCAGTGATGGAAAATCTTGGCACCCCAATTGTTTTGGAACTACATTTCTCATGATGCTCATGCACTTTGCAGTATAGTTGAGCATAATGGGAAATACAGTTCCAAAACATCTGGGTTGCCAAAGATTTGCTATCACTGTGATAGGTTGTCAGGTGTGATTTATGGCCCTGGAACGCATAAAGGTGCTCCCTTTATGTTGGCCCTCCCTATGGGTCAGGCTGTGGAAAATTCTCACACGTGGTATCTCCATACACAGGAGAAGTAGCAGAATGTGTTTTGGGGTGTAGTTGAAAGTATACCTATGCCATGTGTAAGAAATAATTTGTTAATATGACAATTTTGTGAAAATAAATCTTAATTTTCCAAAGAATTGTGGTAAAAAATTTAAACCTCAAAAAACTCACTATGCCTCTTACTAAATACCTTGGATGTCCTGGCATTCTGGGGACTCAAGAAATGTGATAGGCCATCGGTGCATCAGGTTTGATAAATTTTTAATGATTGGTTACCCTAGTTTGAAGACTCTATAACTTTCACACAGACCAATTTATATACACTGAGTTATGTTATTTTTATTGAAGACGTGTAGAAGTATAACATTTGGTCAAAATTTATGAAGAAAAATTACTTATTTGGTAATTTGATTAAATACCACCAAAAGAAAGCTCAATTTGTGTGAAAATAAATAACCAAAATGGGTACAGTGTTGCATGACTGAGTAATTGTCATTCATAATGTGAGAGCACTGAAAGCTGAAAATTAGCCTGGGCAGGAAGGGGGTATAAGTGCCCAGTAGGCAAGTGGTTAATATGATTAATAGCAAATACGATGTGTGAGTCATAACTTTACTCATGATAAGTATGCAGGTGCAATCCTTATCTCAGTTTGGTGACCCCTCTAAATTCTCCCCACAGAGTGAATATACAGTTCGTAGATAACTTGCAGCTTTATTCAGGCTGCATACTGAAAATTAGTGAAATGGTTAATGCAAACAAAGCATCAAGTTCAATATTTACAAATGGAATCACAGAACTGACATTAGAACACCAACAAATGTAATATAGCAGTTCACTTTCCTCTATCTAGCTTGACTAACTGTAACTTAAGTCCCAAACTTGTCTGTAGGGGAGCTAATGTGTCTGCATTGGGCCCTGAACAACTACACAGTATTAGATTCCTTTTCAAGGCAGTAAAATAGCAACTGATATACTATCTATTTTAAGATATAACACAGTGAAAAATAACAGTTGTGCAATCTCTTTAACATATATCTCCTTGAAGAAAATGTCTCCCCAGACAAAATATTTTATTCAACAGAATCTGTAAAGCATTTGTCTGTATTTATCCTCTGTATATAGCTGAACAGTTTGTTCTTTGACTATGCAATACAGTCTATCACACTAGCACATGGTGAGATGAACAAATAACTAGGGATATGGACAATCTAGAAATCTGACAGACAATCACTGTAGCACAAAGAACTTTTTTGTAAAGACCATGTGGCACTCACAATGTAGCAGCCAACTCTCCTTTCAGTTCTCCTAGGCAGATAGAAGAAAAAGACAGGTGGAATCCACTGCAACCTATAGGTGTTGACTTCTAGGCAACGAACTAGCAGAAATTTGACTCAAAGTTCCCACCATAAGAATCCCCAAAATATCTGCTACACACCTCCAGAAAGTTTTCCCAACTATTCCCTTCATCCTAGGTTGTGATGCAGATCATTCCTCCCACTGATGCCACATCAACACTCCTGGCTACCACATATGTTCCTCCTTTCTGAAGCTATTCCATAGACATAAATTGTGGTGGCCATTTTAGAGTAGTCTAAATTCCATTGAGCTGAATTGCTGGCCAGCTTTTAGGAAAAGAGTGACCTCTAATGTCAGGAACCATTCTACATGAATTAGTAAAAATGTGATGCCACATAGTAAATGAAAAAGTTAGTTTTGCAAAGTGGAACAGTTCTGTATTACATGTACACAGAAGGCAGCAGAGTGATGTCTATAGAGTGACTACACTATACTCAAATATACCTAATTATTATGTAGTAAATATGTGTAAACTATTTCAAATTTTGCAAATGCACAATGACTAACAGTTGATTTTTTCAAAAACAAATTCCAGTGGCTGCCAGACATGTAGAAACCATCTTCCACTGCTGCCCGTCACGGTTTGTATTTGTAAATAGCTACATTGTTTATCACATTTTTAATATGCATACAATTTCCTGTCTCTGGGTTGTTGGGCTGGAAACCCCAGGATGAGGAAGTGCAGAGAGAGACATATTTTCTTTCCATTGAAAAGCTGCTACTGAATCCAGAACAGAAGCAGGTAATAACAGGCTCCTATGTTTCATAGTTTTCTACTGTTGCCCATAGCATTTGAGTACATATATTATCTATAAAAAAACTAAAAAGAATCATTGTGCTCTGTATACCAAAACAACATCAAAAGAGCATTACACTAATCCAGGTATTCTCAAACTATGGCCCTCCAGCTGTTGTGGAACTACACATCCCATGAGGCATTGTTAAACTCTGACATTCAAAGACACGACTAGGCATGATGGGAATTGTAGTTCCCGAACAGCTGGAGGGCCATAGTTTTAAGACCCCTGCGCTAATCAATGGAATACTGGACCTTAAATGTATAAATAAAAAAGAGGTGCGTTATCACTTTAAACAATGTAAATCCTTACAAGTATCCAGAATAACAACAAATCAATACATTAAAAATATGTGAATATATTATGAAATATATATCATCTCCATAAGTGAAAACAATAAATGCAAACAGAAAAGTGTCCCACTTAAAGAGGAAGTAAAGTCATTTACAAAAAACGAGGAAAAAAAAGCCCTGTAAAGAGAAAGGCATAATGAGCTAGTATGCATCGCATACTAGCTCATTATGAAGTACTTACCTTAAAACGAAGCCCCCACCGTGCCACCCCCTCAGCGACAGGAAGGCCGACATGTCCAGCCGTCCTGCTTCCTGGTTTGCGTCCTCCGGCCATCTGATTGGCCGGAGGCGCGATTACATCACTCCCGCGTGCGAGAGCCGCCGTTTACAGCACTGGGCTCTGAAGGAACGGCACGGGTGGCCGTTCCTTCAGAGCACATGCGCCGATGACGTCATTGGCAGTATGCACTGTAAATATCTCCTAAACGGTGCATGTTTAGGAGATTTTTATAGCATCTATAGGTAAGCCTTAATATAGGCTTACCTATAGGTAAAAGTTTGTGAAGTGGGTTTACAACCTCTTTAAGAGATGAAAATTCAAGTTTGTGATACAGTGTACTCGAGTACAGTTCACCTTGTTGTATGTTAGTGGGTGAACCTGTCTATTGCAATAGTGTTTCTATACAGCTCCTGTTTTAGTTAACCCTGTCCCTTCTGGTCTGGGATGTTATACCTAGTTTTAGCTTAGGGCTTGATAACCAGCAAGGCCTAGGTATCTGACAGCCACTTCTGGTAGTTAGACGTTTGCGTGCATGACAGGTTAGAAGCTACTAGGGAGTAAGATGCAGAGTAGATAGGCTTACTCAGAGTTCGAGTGTCACACCATGGTTTCTGCTCGACAGAAACTGCATTTCAGGCTGGTTCCACAATGGCTGGAGGATCTCCCCAGCATTGCAGATCTTGTCTTCAGGTCTTTGACACAAAGATGGACGCTTCATCACGATCATGCTTAGGGCCCACTGCCACTGAACTTTGGTGCAACATTCATCTGGAGGTATCTCTAATAATAAGTACAGTATCTCACAAAAGTGAGTACACCACTCACATTTTGTAAATATTTTATTATATCTTTTCATATGACAACACTAAAGAAATTACACTTTGCTACAATGTATAACAGTGTAAATTTACTGTCCCCTCAAAATAACTCAACACACAGCCATTAATGTCTAAACCGCTTGCAACAAAAGTGAGTACACCACTAAGTGAAAATGTCCAAATTGGGCCCAATTAGCCATTTTCTCTCCCCAGTGTCAAGTTACTCGTTAGTGTTACAAAGTCGCAGGTGTGTTAAATTTTGTGTTATCGCTCTCAATCTCTAATACTGGTCACTGGAAGATCAACATGGCACCTCATGGCAAAGAACTCTCTGAGGATCTGAAAAAAAGAATTGTTGCTCTACATAAAGATGGCCTAGGCTATAAGAAGATTGCCAAGACCCTGAAAATGAGCTGCGACACGGTGGCCAGGACCATACAGCGGTTAACCAGGACAGGTTACACTCAGAACAGGCCTTGCCATGGTCAACCAAAGAAGTTGAGTGCACGCGCTCAGCATCATATCCAGAGGTTATCTTTGGGAAATAGACATACAAGTGCTGCCAGCATTGCTGCAGAGGTTGAAGGAGTGGGGGGTCAGGCTGTCAGTGCTTAGACCATATGCCGCACACTGCATCAAATTGGTCTGCATGGCTGTCATTCCAGAAGGAAGCCTCTTCTAAAGATGATGCACAAAAAAGCCAGCAAACAGTTTGCAGAAGACGAGAAGACTAAGGACATGGATAGCTGGAACCATGTCCTGTGGTCTAATGAGACCAAAATAAACTGCGCAGAAATAACTGTCGACCACTCCCCAGTTTAAAGATGTACCATAGTAGTAAATTGATTAATAATGCAGTTCCCCTCTCCATCACTACTTATGGTCTGTGTCTTGAGCCAGTGCGGAAGTGATCTACCTTGCATTTCACTGTAGCAGTACAGGATGTGAAGATGTAGCAGATGATTTATAAGGCATACCAAACTGAAATGCATATCATTTGGCTGCTCAAGCAACATATACAGTATATATATATGTATTTAACTGTGTGCCCTAAACCTAAAGTTCAATTGTATTACACATTTCCCTGACCCCTTAGGGACAAAACTGCATAGACATGACAACTATTTTGGAAAAGCATTTTGAGGACAATGTTATTATCTGTTTCTTTACAGTTATTTGTTTGGCCTTGTATAGTCTGTCTCAAGCAGTTCAGTTAAACTCATAAATCATGCAAAACAGCTGAGGAGTAATGATGGGCATGACTTCCAATTAGCACTATAATAAATTTAAGCTACAGTCTCATTGGATGTGAGTTTGACCTTAAAATGTTTGTCTTCTTTCTGTATTTATTTTCTCTAGTGATTCCCCAATTTACAGCTAAATTAGAAAGTTAAAATTAGCAGTAAAATACTTGATTTGTTTTAATCTTTCGGTACATTGGGGATTTAAAGGATCTGAAATCACGGCAAGTGCAAGAAACTTCCTTCGTCTAATTCTTTTTCAATGAAAGAATAGAAAATTGTTAAACAGCCATTAGCGGGTATTGGATCCCAGCTCCAAATGGATTTGGGCTCTAGAGAAATGGACTTAAATTGTTATTCACTTGCTCTATGCATATTCTTTTGCTGTTTTTTCCTCTAAGAATCATTTTGTATTGGACCAAACACAGCTCAAAAGAGCATCATTACCACAATATTAATTAAATTAGACTTAAACTACTGCTTCAAAGTAACAACAGATACATAGTGAATGAAAATGAAATAGTATAAGCCTATGTGAACCTGTTAAAGAAAGCATAAAACTGATTTTTAGGGTATTTTACCACATTAAAGCAAAACTTAAAGAAAAAAGTTAAATTTACATAAATTCACATAAAATATATACGTATTTTACGCTTACTTTCCACACAGCACAAGTAGACAGGTGACATACATAAGTCACGATTAATCAAGAAGCCGACATAGGAAGACCTAATAGTGAACAATGATGAAGAACAGTAATCTCACTAACTAGCAGAGTACATCATAAAAATAGCTGGGCATGTATTAACAAAGGCTAAATCTTTCTTCATGTGCAAATCCTGTATCGATGCACCGCCAGGCACAGCGCTGGATCGATACAGGACTCAGGTAGCAAAATGTTTTTTTACCTTAATGTAGGGAATACATTAAGGTAAAAAATGTTTTATCTTCAGAACCACTTTAACCGCACACACACAAAACCATACCTCCTGCTTGTAATTTTGTAGTCACACATACAATATTAAGCTCTTATTTTTAACACATGAATTGGTCACAGACTTTTGGAACAAGAGGCAGACTTTCAAGTTATAAAGACAAAGTCAACAGATTTCAACCAAGAGGCACCAAGATATGCATGCACAGGAGGCTAGATACACATGGCCCGAAAATCGTCCGAAACAGTCGGTTCGGCAGTTACCGGCCGATTTTCACCCCGTGTGTACAACTCTTTATCCGAAAGAACTTCTGTTGAATGAGCATGCTGGTTGGCATCCGATCAGCACTCGCAGCCATTGGCTGGTGTGTTTCCCTCAGAACACAATAGCACAGCTGGGGGATCGCTGTACTAACATCCCATAGTTAGTACAACGATCTCCTCAGTTTTTTTTCACTGGGTTAAACAAAAAAAAACTTACTGTGTGTACCGGGCTTTAGGAGGGAGGCCTTGAAGTTATTTAAAAGATGTCTAAATCTAATTTTTAGAGCTCATGTACACAGGGCAGTTGAAAGCTTTCTCTGAATGCTGGAAACTTGACAGCTGGAAACCAACGGTGAAAAACGTCCCTTTCACAGCTTTTACATCCCGTGTTTATACAAGTTTAGCAGCAGATATGAGCATTTCACAAAGTGCATGGAAAAAAATCAAGTAAAGTATTACCTATTTCAGCCATTCTGTGAGAGAAGAGAGAGCAGTGTGCTTGTAGATAGTGGTCCTTTTTATTTTGTGTTTATACTATGGATCAAAGAGGTAGAAAATTGTATGAGAGGACCAGAGTTTGTCGTTACTGAACTTATTCATTGCTGCAGGCAACAGCACGTGGTGAAATCTGTGTTTTTTCAACATTTTTATATGTTCAAAAGTTATCAGAAATGTTTTCCACCTTAAAAATCCTTATAAACAGAAACACGCATTAACAGAGTTTACACGCAGTTGCAAGCATTTTTAAATTCCTGTAAACTACAGTCCTGAACGTGATTTTTCTGCTTTCAAAAAAATGCTTGGAACCTCAACTGCCTCTAAACTACTATAAACAATTGAGTGTACATGTGCACATAAGATAATACAGAGGAAAGTTCAGGGGCTGCTGAAAAAAACGCCTGACTGCTTCTAAACTTCAGTTTAGCAGCTGTATTGTACATGAGGCCTTACAGTGTCTTTAAACTAGACCATAATTTAGCAATTTTAACCACTTTGAATGAGCTTTTGATTGTTAAAATGTTCACACAAATCAAGGCAGGCTTCCACCAAATGTTCTATTCCTTTCAGTAGAAACTGTTGGCAACAGGCTGCCTCAATCCGTTTGTTCATTTTCTAATTTTATTAAAAGGTTGGTTAAAAAGTTGTTTCACTGACCAGTAGATTCCTCAAATGTCAGAATTAAAATAATATATTTTTATCTGAAATTAGAGTTAAAGTGACACTGAAATCTTGTTTTTAAAAAAATGTACTATTCCGGAATATATTCTTAATTCAGAAAAGTAACTACCATTGCCCTCAGCCTTCTCCAAATATCCAAATTTGTTTTTTGTTGCTATGATCCAAACTCCTGTTAGAGGGTGTTACGGACCGTTTCAGCAGACAAGGGGTTAAAATCCGTTTAGGCGATATGCCCCTTTCTGAGAGACAGGCACAGCTACTGCAGAACATCAAACTCCCGAACTGGATACAAAATAGCACTCCAACCTGGAACCTCACGAATAGCTGCTAGCAGACGAACAGGAAAAGCATACATCAGCTTAAACTCCTAGCAATCAGTCTCCAACAGCATACAGTGAATCCCCCCAAGAATGAGACAAAGCTCCGAGTTGAGGGTAAAACAGGAACAACAACATTTATTGGAAGAACACAGCACACTTTTATACAGAAATTGGAACATCCTTCCCCCAACAACCGCTTTCCCATTGGTCAATTTCACAGTACCTGCAGTTTCCAATAAGGTCCTCTTTTAGCCATGTAAATGAGGAATTGAAAATGAGTCAACAGGGATTGGTCAGATAGCTTTGACCAATGCAAGGAGACAGAAGCCCCAGGGGGCAATCAATGTACACAATAGTCAGACACAGAACAATGGTTCCCTAATGAGCCCTCAATACACATTACTCTGAGTGTCAATACATCCCTTAGCAGACAACAGGTGAGGTCATTAGCACACCTGACAATAGGTGAATGGAGAGCCACCTCAGACAGCCCGTCTCCTCAGAACTTCCTGTAATGACCATATTAGGAGTTGACTTCCTGTTCAGAGACCTCATGGCAAATGGGAACAAAAATCTTCATATTACAAGGGAGACATTTTTCCTGAATATGACTGTCCCATTTGTAGTAGTCCAAACCATATTTTCAGTGTTCAACACCCTCCTGGTCACCCTGCATCCATAACAGATGCAGGGTGACTTAAACATAAGAAAATAGTGCCTCCTAACCTCTTTAAAGGAATTTGGGGTCCACAACCCCCATGCCCAGAGTGACTCCTGTCACAGAGGGTGTCTATGTTCCTTCTCCATGGTACCACTGTAATTGAGAGTGTAGCCATCCTTTCTTTCTCACACAACTCATGTCCACTGCTTGTTTCAAACAAACGGAAGTAGGGGGAAAAGAAGAGTAATAGGAGAACATGAAGGTTATTACAATGAGGTAGAAAATCCAGTAAAACAAGATTTCATGAAAAATATATTACAAGGCCATAAAGCAGTGGATGTGTATTGATTATTTTTTAATCATTAGTACAGTTACAATACAATTTAATACAGGAGGAATCATAGGGCCCTGCTCGTTAGAGCTTACAATCTAAGAGGGAGGGTCAAGTGATACAAAAGGTAATAAATGTGGGGGATGATCTGATGAAGAAAATGAAAGTACAGATGTTAGGTGGAAGCAGGATAGGCTTCTCTGAAGAAAAAAGTTTTCAGGGATCGCCTAAAAGTGGATAGAGTTGGAGATAGTTGGACAGATTAGGGTAGGGAATTCCAAAGGATATGAGAGGTTCAGGAGAAGTCCTAGAGGCGAGTATGGGAGGAGATGACGAGGGAGCTAGAGAGCAGGAGGAATGGCAGGAACGAAGAAGACAATTTGGTTGGTATTTTGAGATTAGGTTAGTTATGTAGCTGGGGGCAGAGTTGTGGATGGCTTTGTAAGTTATTGTTAGTATTTTGAATTTAATTTGTTGGGTGAGTGGAAGCCAATGGAGGGATTGGCAGAAAGGGCTAGCAAACGCTTAGCAGTTTATAAGGTGGATGAGTCTGGCAGCAACATTTATGATAGACTGAAGGGAGATAGCCTATTTAAAGGTAAGCCAATGAGGAGGGAGTTACATTGGTTGAGGCAAGAGATAACCAGAGAGTGAATCAGGAGCTTTGTAATTTCACTGGCTAGGAAGGGACACATTATGGAGATATTGAGGTGGTTGAGGCGACAAGCCTTGCAAAGTAATTGGATGTTGGGCTGAAAGGAAAGTTCAGAGTCCAGGATAATACCTAGCACCCTGACATGCAGGGATAGGTGGATGTTTATGCCATTGCTGTTGACAGAGAATTCAGGGGAAGAAGCACATGGGAGAGGAAATATTATGAGCTCAGTTTTGGACAAGTTGAGTTTGAGGAAGTGGTGTGATATCCAGACAGGTATGTCTGTTAGTAAGTTAGTGATGCGTGTTTTGAGGAGACTGATGGAGTGAGATGAGGTTTAGAGAGATAGATTTGGGTGTCATTAGCATAGAAATGATATTGGAAGCCATGGGAGATTATCAGAGGTCCAAGAACAGAACCTTTGGGGACCCCTATGGAGAAAGGAAGAGGAGAGGAGGAAGTAGAATTGCAAGTGACACTAAAGGTGCGGTGGGATAAGTAGGATGATCTCCAGTGAATCACGCAGTCATGACGACCAAAGGAGTTAAGTTTTTTGAGGGGGAGAAGGTGGTCAACCATATCAAAGGCAGCTGAAAGGTCCAGAAGTAGGAGTACAGAATAGTGTCTATTGCTTTTTGCTGTTAGCAAGTCATTTGTGAGTTTTAAAAAAGCAGATTCTGTGCAATGTTGAGGGCGAAATCCAGACTGAAGGGGATTAAGAAGGTTAATAATGACGTGGTAGGCCAGGCGTTTAAGGAGTTTAGAGGAAAAGGGGAGCAAGGAGATAGGGCATAGATTGTTAAGATTGGTAGGGAATTTTTAAGTATAGGGGTGAGCAGTAAATGTTATAGAGAGTTGGGGAAGATGCCAGAAGAAAGGGACAGATTGAAGATGTGGGAGAGGAAATATTTTGAGCTCAGTTTTGGGTGATTGTAGTATCGGAGAGGGAACAGGGTCCAGGGGGCAGGTGGTTAGGTGGGCGTTAGAAATTATTTTAGCAACCTTGTCTATTGTAGCAGGGTTGAATAAGGGGAGTGTTGATTGTACCTGTTGATATGCGTTGTTAAGTGGGGGGGATACCTGTAGAGTGGAGATTTCATCACAAATTGAAACAATCTTATGTTTGAAGTGATTGGTAATCTCCTTTGCAGTGAGTGAGTTAGTGGGTGGAGGACAAAGTAGAGATTTAAAGGTGGAGAAGAGTTGATGGGGAGTAGATGAGAAGGTGTTAATACGAGTGAAAAAATAGGTCTGCTTGGCAGTGAGGAGGCAGAAATTGTAGTTTTGGAGGGCATTTTGTGTTTGTTGAAGTCTTTGAGAGTCTTAGTCTTATGCCACAGGCGCTCAAGAGCGTGGCTACATTTTTTTTAGACTTCTGGTGTCATCTGTTTGCTAGGGTTCTAGGGGTCAAGGCCTGGTTCTGTGTGTAGTGAGGGGGGCAAGCTCATCCAGGGTGGAGGACAGGGATCTCTTGTAGACAGAAGGGTCTAGATTGGGCAGGACAGGGGTGAGATTTTTCCATAGAGGTGGTCAGTAGCAGAATAAAGAAGAGAAAGGGTAAAGTGGCAAACGTTTCTATGGGTGATTGTTAGGCATGTGGAAGGAAAGGTGGTGGAAGACAGGGAGAAAGAGTATTTAATAGGGTGGTGACCAGACAGAGGAAAATGATTGTTGGAGAGGTTGCATGGAGCACATAGTTAGGAGAATACAAGGTCAAGGGTGTTGCCATCAGAGTGCATAGAAGCATGTAACCATTGCTTCAGGTCAAAGGAAGAGGTTAGACTAAGAAGTTTAAGTAGCAGGAGTGTTTGTATTAACAGGGATGTTGAAGTCACTGAGAAAAATTGTGGGAATTTCAGAAATTAGAAAAAAGGGGAGCCAGGCAGGAAAGTAATCAAGGTAAATTTATAATGATCCAGGGGTCGGTGGATCGCAGCAATTCCTAAGGAAATTGGAGAGAATACACATATACGGTGAGCTTTAAATAATGAGAGGGACAGAGACGGAGTAGAGTTTAGAACCTGGAAGGTGCTCTGTGGTGATAGGAGGATTCCCACTCCACCTCCCTTGCTTTCACTAGGTCTAGGGGAGTGAGTCCAGAGAAGGCCACCGTGGGAGAGGGTAGCAGGAGAAGGAGTGTGGGATTCATGAAGCCATGTTTCGGTGACAGCAAATAAATTAAAGGAGTTAGTGACAAAGAGGTCATAAAAAGTGATGAGTTTTTTGCAGACAGAGTGGGCAATCCAGAGAGCACAGGAGAAGAGGAGGCTGGTTTTGGGAAGCAGAGGAATGGAGACTAATTTACATAGATTGCGACTGCTGCCAGAGGATGTGAGGTGATGGTGATGGGTACTTTGGGAACAGGGTTTTGGAGATATAGAAGTTAGGAGAAGCAGAAGAGTTAGGGAGGTAATATGAGAGTACAATTTATATGAGGAGACATGCCTCAGCATCCTGGGGTTTTTATTGGTATGTGGGATTATAATTAGGGGTAAGTTACGAGTACAATAAAAAGGAGAGGCAGAAGTGAGGGAAATATATACAGATTGTGGGGTGGAGAAGAGGGGTGAAGGAAAGAGAGTTTAATGAGAGAGACTGCAACTGTGATAAAGAGAGGTAAAGAGCATATGTTTTAGACAGGAAGGAGAGCTGAATTGGAAATGATGTCATCTGCAGTCTGGTGATTTAAGTAGTTTGCTGTCGATGTTCACTTTGTGCAAATCATTGAAGTGAAAGAGCAGAAGTGCCACTTATTTAAAGAATCCCACTTAATTGGAAGAACCCGCCCCCCCCCCCCCCCCCGCTGGCATGTGTCCCTCATAAAGGTGCTCTTGTTTTATACTGTGGTGGGTGTGGATGGAATTTGCCTATTAATCAATCAGGAGTAAATCGGGCACACAGCTGACGCACCAAACTTTTCACACCACAATCAAAGTGCAAGAGGACCAAGAGAGCAGAATTGTAAAGATAAGGCAGGCCATAATTATGTAGGAGACTTAAAAAACAAAAACAAAACACCAAGATAATGTGAACATGGCTACAGATGGATGCTAAACAGGAGTAACATAAATGCAAAGGTTACCAAAGAGACAAAGCATTTGAAAATGTCTGTTTTCAGTTTAAGGTGGAGGGGAGCAGCAGGAATATAAAAGTAGGATTGTCAAAGAGACATTTGAAAAGCAGTTAGTATGTATTCAGTTTAAGGTGGAGAGGAGCAGCAGGAATATAAATGCAGGATTACCAAAGAATCATTCCCATCCCCCTGAGGATGTCTATGAGTATGAAGGGCAAAGGGGCGGGGCTCTGGCACTGACATCATCATGCACGCATGCTCAGCCGGTTGACATTTTGTTTTTATTTACACTTTGTAACCTCTTTTCCTTGTAAGTACAATAAAACTGGAATGAACATCTGTATAAAAGGATACTTCATTATAGTTCCTCCATTGTCAATTTTGGTGAACGTAATGCTGTGCTGGGGTTATTGCTAATGTGAGCCTGTCATACTCCTCATATGCAATATCTAAAATATCAGAGCTGGAAAGCTGCCATTTATTGCTGCATGATGACTGAGCTCCTTCTTGGATTTGTCCCACATCCAGGGGTATTTGACCTCTTTTTATTTTGGGGTCTAAGATCCTGGTAAACAGGTAACAACCTATCTGTGGTGATAGAGCACTGGGTTTGTGTGGAAGATTGCTGGCACTTGTGGTTCACCAATCATAAGAGTTTACTATGATATTGATGAGCTGATTTATTTGGAGCTTTTATTGTACAATTTACCTTAAGATGGTGGTATGGTATAAACTATATTATAAACTGTTTAAAGGGACAGTACACATTTATTCATTTAACCCGTTGGCGCCGGCCCTGCGTAAATTTGAGGCCTCTGGGCGGTGGGTCTTGATGTTGAGCAATGGCATATTTGCGTGAATTGGTGGCCAACAGCTGTGCCGAGAGCGCGGGCCCTGTGCACTTCCGTCCCAGTTACCTGAAAGCTCACAATCGCTGCTTGCGATCAGGAGCTTTCCAATCATGTGGTCACCATGACAGCTAATCATGGCGGTCATATGACCATCCTAAACCCCTTAAAGTGCCGGGAGGCATCGGCTCAAAGGGGTTAAAAAGAAAGGGCATATATTTTTTTGTTTCAAAAAAAAAAAAAGATTGCAAGGCTATTAAGCAGTGGATGTGTATGAATTACTGTCACTTTAAAACTTAACTCCAGGATTAGGAAACATTTTCTAAATACAAGAGGCATTGCGTATCTTTACTCAAATCTTGGTGCGCTTCATGTATTTCTTCCAGGTCTGTGCAGTAATCCAGTGTTAAATGTTATCGCTGTGCGGGGATATCTTATAATCAAGGTCAATCACTGCTTGTGCAAGGTGACTGGTCTTGTACCCACCCTGCCTTCTGTTGTTTTCTACAGACAGCTCTACTCTCTGCATAGACTATACACATCACAGAGAGGATGTCACCACTACATTTACAAGTTAATAACTAGATTTACAAAGGCTATGTACAAACAAGGGGGATTAATATATTTTGGGGTTGTTAAAAAATATAAGTAAATGAAAGTTTATGTGTCTGGAGTTCAGATTTAAAAGTAGTTGCACTTTGGCTAAAAGTTGATCTTGGAGGCATAATGTAATGATATACAGTATGTAGATTTGCATTTACTAAAGTAAATGAATAGGGCTGGGAAACCCTGGCCATGTAGACAAAGGGTGGGTGTTGCATGACCTCATTGGTCAAACATGGCCATATACTGTATATTTAATGACATCACCCAGGAGACCCAGCCTTTTTCTTTGTTTTTAACAGCCTGGGCCCATGAGATATTATTTGGAGTAGTCAGCAAAGGTATCAGATGTGTCCATTGGTCAACAGGTGTTGGGCAAGGAAAAAAATAATGCAAAATACTCCAACACAAATGGGTTTAAATTCAGTACAAATGAATGGTTATCACATATACCGATTATTGCTGCTGGCACAAAGCAGTGTTCACATTTTCCCCTGTGTGGAATCCAAAAGAAATATGTTTTAATTCATAAAGTAAAAATGTTTATATATCATTCATAAAGTGTATATATATCTTCTTCCCCCTAATAATTATCAATAAAGAGAATAATACGAAATATATATAAGAAAAAATGATATATAATAAATGTAATATACTTCCGGTTCCAGCGCTGTATGTGGTAGCTGCTCTCATTGCGGCTCCCACAGAAAGACTCAGTCTTCTGCTTGTAAAACCTGGACAACAGCCTCTATTCACCCGCCACCTACACAAGCAGCTCCCGCGACCCCACAGCCATCCATCATCCACCTCCGATCCCCGCTCATGGAGCAGGACTTAGAAAAATCAGCCCCGGGGTCCCAGCCAGGGAATTACACAAATTGAGACCGTGGTCTCGGTCTACACCGCCGGAGTGGCGGATTCCCCTTCTATGGAGACTAACACGGACTCGGCCCCCACAATGCCTCCTACAGGAGACCCCTCCACTGACCTCATAGCCAGGCGGTTGTTGCCCTTCTCTCACCCACCATAGCGGCATCAGTGGAGCAGGCAGTGACTGCAGGTATGGCGGACATTTAAAGAGAGCTGGGAGAACAAGCACACAGGCTAAATTAAATGGAGAGCCGCCTCTCTAATATTGAGGATGAAATTTATCAGTCCCAAGCTACTGAACAAACTCAGGAGAAAATCAACCATCTCATAATGCAAAAATTGGCAGACCTTGAGAACAGAGCAAGAAGGAGTAATCTTAGATTCATTGGGGTCCTGGAATCAGTCACACCCTCTGCAATCCCTGAATTGTGTGCCAAGAGAATCCCTGAATCTCTGGGCCTCCAAGGCGTCTGCGTTGTAGAAAGGGCTCACTGTATGGGTCTATATTCTGAGGAGCGAAAGACCCCGCGTCCGATCATCGCCAAGTATTTGAATTATGCCAACAAGTCGGCTATACTGCACAGATTCAGACAAACCAAAAATGTCCAAATTGACGGCATTAAGATGCTGATCTTTGCTGATTACTCAGTGGAAGTTGCCAAAAACATAAAGCTTTCCAAACCGTCTGCTCCAAACTGCACCATGAACACATAAAATTCACCTTGGCCTATCCGACAACTCTCCGTCTACGCGCACCCAATGGCAACCAGCTTTCCTTCCAGGATCCATCAGAAGCAGAGGCATGCCTTCAAACTCTCCACACTGACCGCCAGGGGTATCCCCCAGCTACCAAGACCTCTCCGATCCCTTGACTACTGGTCCAAAGGAGCCCACGTATAGAATTCCCCAAACACCTGAAATACTCTACGGTTGTTAGCTCCAACCGCCCGGATCACCTTCGCTGACTCACATCATAAGCCTTTTGTTTCTACCTAAATTCACGAGCCATGCTGGATGGCCTTCTATCTTCTGGATGCAGTGAGCCCGGTCACTCCCTCCCATGGGTACCTATGACCCTATTTTATACTTGTTGTACTGTTCAGTTCTCTATGTTACAGCTCGTTTACATTACTGTCTTGTCTCCTTCTCATCTTTTTTTGTGCTAGCTCTGTGGAAGGTCATTACAAACCCTGTAGTAATAACATGAGTATTGCAGTGCTTGAACAGTTATAAAATATATCCGCCAGTCCCAGAAGACCAAACGATATGACACAGAACACTGGATCAGGGTGGCTTCCTGGATAAAATCCGTCTGATGATACATGTGATCCTCAGATGAGAAGTCCAATCAAGTGTATGCAGATAAAAAGAGAAGGGAAAAGAATATCATGGTGCAGTATATCAAAGTGAGTATGTCACATCCACATAGGGGGGGTACACCAGTGATGAATAGACACAGTGAGTGCACCCTACCTCCACCCCACATGCAGTGCAAACTCACCAGAACTAAAAGATCACACGCTTGGTATAATGGACCAGCAAGGATCTCGGGACAGCCTCTAACGGATAATGCCAACCACCCCAGAATCTTCTCCCAACCTCATGTTAGACGGTCACCAACAATGCACAATAAAAATGGAAAGTATCTTTATTAAGATGTAGCACAAAAGCAAAGATAAAAGTAGCCACTCACATATAGGTATACTCTGGTGCTCCTCAAAGGTAACAGGTAGACTTCCTCAGTGGGCGGCTAGCCCGACATGTTTCCAGTCAAAAGCCATTCGTCAGGGGATTCCTGTGCAGTCCCCTGTAGGCTTGAGACCACTTCACTTTAGCTGCGCTCTGCTTTCAGGGGCAAAATTTATTTATCTTCTTATGGCCGAGTCTGCGCTTGGGGAGCGGCGTTCCACAGTGAAAGCATGCGAAAGAAAGAGAAGTAAATTATTGCATATTGTTCTGTTTTCTGTTATAGTATTTGGTTTACCCCTATTTCCAGGTCCTATTTCACCCTTTATCTTCCTTAGCCGTGGTCGGTTCATTTATATTCATCTACTGTATCCTATATCACATTGATAGTGCTCACCGATGAGTTCAGAGTCCCGGCCCATCCACATAGTAAGCACTCTCATTTACAAATCCCTCATACATTTGTCCTTAAACCACCACGAACATCATCTCATGGAATGTCAGGGGTCTACGGTCCCCCGCTAAACAAAAAAAGGTATTACGCCATCTCAAATGGCTTAAAGCCGATATAGCCCCTATCCAAGAGTCGCACCTACCCTCTATTGACCTGCACCGCATGTGCAAACTTTGGGTGGGCACGACCCTTGGGTCTGCGGCTTTCAGACGCAAGGCCGGGGTACTCATACTGCTACACAAGTGTCTCTCCTTCTACATTATTTCTACGGAAAGTGATACCAATGGGCGCTATCTTTCTTCCCACCTCCGATTCAAAGATAGGGAACTAATAATCAGTAACATCTATGCCCCCAATGTACCCAACCAGCAATTCTATACAGGTATCTTGACCCATATTCTAAAATATCCCCAGGTCCGCCACCTAATTGGTGGTGACTTTAACGCTACCTTTGACCCGCTGTTAGACAAGTCCACCCATAAAGCTAGCACACATCGCCCTGACCTTCCAGGTCGGACACCACTCGCGTCGGTAATCAAATCCCTGTTGCTGACAGACATATGGCGTTACTCCCACCCGGTCGACAGAGAATACACCTTCTATTCCCACCCTCATAAGTTTTTCTCCAAGATAGACTATATCTTTTGTTCTGGCAACTTTTTTTCCAGGCTAGAGGATGCTACCATCCACGAAATGGCAATATCCTATCATGCCCCCATTTCCGTAACCCGAGACCCATCAGAAACCTCGACCCATCCCCACCTGCGGAGGTTTCCCACCTGTCTACACAACAACTCTGACTTCATATCTTTTATGGACCGAGCCTGGGCGGAATACTCATCTGCGAACTTGGCTCATTACTCGGACCCCAATCTCTTTTGGGAAGCAGGAAAGGCTTTCCTGACAGGGCGCATTATTTCCTACATGGCTGCATATAAAAAATTTACCAATAACAATTTTAGATTGGCCAGTGAGCGTTTATGGGCAGCCCAACATACCTTCATGACATCTGACTCCCCAGATAACAGAAGAGCCTGGTCGGAGGACAAGACGGCTTTTGATACTTGGGCTGACACTGTGGAATCTATCAAACGGGTCCATATGGCGGCCACTCTACACAGGTTTGGCAACAAGGCCGGCAAGCTACTGGCAAAGCTGTGCAGAGGACCCTACATGCCCACCCATATCACATCCCTACGGGACCATACCGGCAAGGTGGATAATACACCCCAAGGAGTGAAGACCATTATGCACAAATTTTATTCATCCCTTTATGCCTCTCATCCTATTGACCAAACTATAGCTGGTTCCTTTCTACATGATATAGCTCTTCCTAAGATCTCCCAAGAGCAACTTGAATTACTGAACACTCCCATCACCCAGACAGAAATCGCTGACACCATCAAGCACTTAGCCCTCAATAAGGCCCCAGGCCCTGATGGTCTGTCTGGGGAAATATACAAAACCCTCTCTCCACAAATAACCCCCACCATGGCGAAAATGTATTCCTCCATATGGGCGGGGGTCAGTATCTTCCCACAGGTAACCAGGCCATTATCAAACTTTTGGAAAAAAAAGGTAATTGGCCATTGTGACCCTGGACGCAGAGAAGGCCCTTGATAATGTCAACTTTGAATGGCTTCATATGGTCTTGCACACCATGGGCTTTACGGGTCTTTTCATTCACTTCGTACAATTGATGTATACTTCTCCGGCGGCCAGGTTGTGTGTGGCTGGTTCACTCACCGAAGAGTTTTGCCTTTTTAAGGGCAGAAGGCAAGATTGTCCCCTGTCCCCGCTCCTTTTCAACTTGGCGTTAGAACCCCTCTCTAGATATCTTCTGGAATTAGCCCCCCTACACGGGGTCCGTATATTCTGCTCTTTGCGTCCAACCCCACTGCGGATATACCCACGATAGTTTCCATGTTTGATAAGTTCAAACTCTGTTCTGGTCTGCGGATAAATTATTCCAAGAGTGAGATACTCCTTAGTCAAAACCCACACCCATCTTGGGGGTCGAACTCCCCCTTCATATTATCCAAATCCTATATCACTTACCTAGGCATCAAGATAGAAAAATCCCCCTCCTCCATCTACACCTTGAACTATCCACCTTTATTTACTAAAATCCATCAGGAATTGGTTAACTGGATGGATCTGCCTCTCTCGCTTCTGGGAAGATGTCACCTGCTTAAAATGGTCAGCTTTGCCTGCATACTCTATCCATTGCAAACGTTGTGCCAGCTGATTAAACATAAAGATGCTCAATCCCTTAACCAAGCTTTCTCCAAATTTCTATGGAACGGCAGGTGGCCTCGTATCTCTCTCAAAAAAACTTTCTCTCCCCAGGAGCGAGGGTGGTATCAATATTCCGGATATAAGATTGTACAATTTATCCTGTTTACTCAGGATAGTACTGGATTGGATATCTCAGACTTTGCATTACTCTAATTATACTTTGGAGTCCCAGATGTACTACCCATTCTCCCTAACTGCTCTTCTACACACCAAATGGTCATCCATGTGCCCAGAACTTCACCACAACATCCTCCTAAGGGACACTTTCATAGCCTGGAGAGAAGTGTGGAAGCGCCTACGGCTCCCCTTAACCATGTCTTAGTTCATTCTTATCCATGGGAACCCCAATTTCCCAACGGGTCTAGACCTCCCGTTTTTCAAACTTTGGGACCTTAAACGTTTAATGCACTTTGCAGACCTCTGTGACCAGGACACGGGGATACCCGACCATACCAAACTAACATCTCCCTGGATCTCATATATTCTTCCTGTCACAATGCCAAAGCTATACCAACTCCTCCTGAAAGGACCGCAAGAGCAGGTTCAAGACCTCACTCATTGACACCCTCTTGGAATCGGGGAAGTTTAGCATCTCTGATATTTATAAGCCGCTTATAAACACTCCCCCCCCCCACACTAACGACCTCGACTGCTTCAAATTGGGCGAAGGACTTCCCAGGGGACAATATCACTTCCAAAATATTCCAGGGCTACAGGACCACCCTTCGCATCATTCCTATCGTATCGTGGAGATAAACGCAATTAAAAATACTTCACAGGGCCCATATCCTGTTTCTATCTGACTAAACCAACCCAGTATCCAGCACTTGCCCACTGTGCAGCGTTGAGAGACCTACCTTGAAGCACAGATTTTGGTCGTGCTCCTTGATATCATATACAGTGCTTTGCAAAAGTATTCGACCCCCTTGAATTTTTCAACCTTTTGCCACATTTTAGGCTTCAAACATAAAGATATAAAACTGTAATTTTTTGTGAAGAATCAACAACAAGTGGGACACAATCATGAAGTGGAACGAAATTTATTGGATATTTCAAACTTTTTTAACAAATAAAAAACTGAAAAATTGGGCGTGCAAAATTATTCAGCCCCTTTACTTTCAGTGTAGCAAACTCTCTCCAGAAGTTCAGTGAGGATCTCTGAATGATTCAATGTTGACCTAAATGACTAATGATGATAAATAGAATCCACCTGTGTGTAATCAAGTCTCCGTATAAATGCACCTGTACTGTGATAGTCTCAGAGGTCCGTTTAAAGTGCAGAGAGCATCATGAAGAACAAGGAACACACCAGGCAGATCCGAGATACTGTTGTGGAGAAGTTTAAAGCCGGATTTGGATACAAAAAGATTTCCCAAGTGTTAAACATCCCAAGGAGCACTGTGCAAGCGATAATATTGAAATGGAAGGAGTATCAGATCACTGCAAATCTACGAAGACCTGGCCGCCCCTCTAAACTTTGAGCTCATACAAGGAGAAGACTGATCAGAGATGCAGCCAAGAGGCCCATGATCACTCTGGATGGAAAAGCACAGGAGAGATCACCAGTACTTTGTGTGCAAAATAGGAAATATATCTACCATGGGCTACATTTTTCACACCCTAAAACCATTATTAAAACCACCACTTCCCGTTAAATAGAAATGTATTTGTTTGTTTTTTTTGTTTTTTTTGTTTTTTACATGTTTCCCAAAGCAGTGCCCAACCCCCCATGCCAATTGTTTGACAATCCCTTGCCTATTAGCCTAGAAAATAACCTTTACTGTTTTTCTAACATTCAGCTCCCATTGATTTTATTGGGTTTTGGGGTTTGTATTCAGCACCCAAACTTTAATCATGTTCTTGCCTTGAAAAGAACCCAGATAATGCCTATTCCCAACTCTCCTTTATTAGCAGTGACTGTGCCTCTTTTGGAACCAAGGGAACCTTCTCTTCTTGTTATCTTCTTCTATTTTCTTCTTGTTATCTACCCTCAGATTACTGCACTGCTTATTTCCAAACATTTTATTAAATATATTTTATGCATTAATCTTTATGACCTGCGTAACTGAGTTGAGGGGCAAGGATATCTTATTGGCCAGAATAATTTGCACAAAACTGTGGTAATACTTCATTTTTGAGACAACTGGGAGGTATGAAAACAGTGTACCTACTAGATATGAAGTAGTATAAAGAAATTAGATTAAATTAAGCAAACACAACACACACTAAAAGCAAAGCTTGAAGACAGACACTGCATAAATCACTAAGTGCTAAGATAAAGAAACATACATTGAACAAGGCATTTTAAAAGTGCCGCAGAAACAGAACTACTATACTAAAAAATAAGAAAAAAGAGATGGAAAATAAATTCTATGTATGTTATTGAGTTTGCAGAAAAGTCAAATGATTTCTTGAATACATATCAAAACAACTGTATATCAATTCTTTTTAAGATATAGTACTGGCGGGAATATGATACCAATTCCAAAAAATTATTATACTTAATTTTGTTGCAGAATTACATATTTTGGACATAAGACCAAAAAGCTACCATGTTGTTAAAACTATAAAACTATATGTAGTGCTTAGGAGATACAGTACAGTGAGCAAGTGTTGTCACCCAAGGCCAGGAAGTGTGTTACTGGCCAGATTAGCAGGCACAAAATAAAGGAAAATAATGAAAAATCAAAACTAATGCAGACATTACTTTAGGAATGAGATCTAAGTTTGACATTTTTGCATAGGGAGAGATTAGAGTCAGTTAGGAGACTGTAATTTTGATTGCTAGCTATTTGGACAATTAACCCAATTGATTTAACTGTGTAACAATTTCTTTCTTTCTTTTTTTTTTTTCAATAAAGCTTAAAAAATTTCCTTTATTATTCTTTTTTATATATGTCTTATGTTGATCGTACCATTTTTTAAGCTCAGCACTTACTTGTCATTGACCATCTGTTTTTGTAGCTCCCTTTTGTTTGCAGCATGCAGCTGCATTGTTCTAGATTGCAAGCTCTAATGAGCAGGGCCCTCTGACTCTTCCTGACTTGAATTATTTTGTAACTATTTTGTAACTGTACTGTTTGCCATAACATTGTAAACTGTTGGCACTATATAAAACCTGTGTAATATATATAATAATACTTGTTTGAAACTGCAATGAATCAGATCGGGGTGCTATTGTTGTAGGTAAGTCAAGCATTGTAAAATAAAACAAATCTCGTTCACTAATAAAAAACTGTGAGTAGCTGCGCTAAACTCAAGTGTGAAAACAAAAATCTCCCTTCACATTTACTTAACCACCAATATGATTTGCAACCAATACCAAAAGCTATGCTATAAACAATATAGCAAATCTCAAATATAGACTGTGTGTTACAAAACAAAAAAACATTTAAATATGGTATCAAAGAGTCCATTATTTCATTTGTGCCAACAAATAAATCTTGCTCAAGTAGTGCTTCACCCAATTGTTTTTAAATCCACCACCTGCCAAAATGGACACTCACCAACAAATGGTGTAATATAGGCCTGTACATCAGGAAGCGTGTGTAATTGTTGAGGATAGTGAAGCGTGGATGACGTACTTCCGGTTCCTGACGCGATAACAAAATCGAGGCTTGGAATACACGCCGGCTCCAGTGCACGAAGCAGCGATTGCACAGCATAACAGACCACTGGATAGACTTAGTGCCGGTCTAAAGGCACCACCAAATGTGAGTGTACTTACATTTTTAACATTTGAATAAACCGTATACATGAATGTTGCACAATAATGGCTATTATTTATCCTATGAACGCATGAGAGGGGATCTAAGTGTAATAGATTGGGAACCAGCGGAGCACCGTTACAGCTGCCGGGACCACAAGAAAGACCTATAGAAGGAACCAACAGAGGCATATATTGTTCAGGCCTACATTACACCATCTGTTGGTGAGTGTGCATTTTGACAGGTGGTGGATTTAAACACAATTGAGTGAAGCACTGCATGAGCAAGATTTATTTGTTGGCACGGAATGAAATAATGGACACTTTGATACCATATTTAAATGTTTTTTATTTGTAACACACAGTCTATATTTGAGATTTGCTTTATTGTTTCAGTTAGCATTGTTGACGTATTGTTTACAGCATAGCTTTTGTTATTGGTTGCACATCATGTTATTAGCATAGTAAATGTGAAGGAAGATTGTTGTTTGCACACTTGAGGTTAACGCAGATACTCACAGTTTTTTTTTAAATGTACACTCCTGTGTGGAGTTTCTTTAGAGGCAGCAAAACAAATAATTTCAGTTTAGCTTTACCTTGCGCCGATGACACAATAAATCTGTCTAACTGCCAAACAGGTACTCCAGTTTTAGGCTTTTGCTGATGCTGTCCATAAGAATCGTACTATTCCATAACACCAAGTACAGCTTTGACGTCTCCCCCAAGCATGTTATTTAAATAATTAATGTTGTCCTTGAAGCTGTATGGCAAGACTATTTCCCTGCTGTTGTTTACATTTATTTAAAGTTTTACATTGGCAAATGTCTCCAATGGCATTGCCCAGCTTCCCATGCCTTTTTTCACAGTATTTTTTCTATTAGTCAAAAACATGGCCAGAACTTACTAACAGGTTTTACCTCCCATAGATTTCAATAGAGTACAAGGAATTGCAAACAGGGTCCAGGACAGAACCCTCAGGGAATGGGACCTGCTCATTCCCTACATTGTATCCAAGAATTGGTAAGCTGCAGTACATTACATTTGTATTCTAGGGTTTAGATATGTTTATACTGTTAATTACGCATGCATGCCAAAATACTTTTCTTAAACTCGGTTAGGTTTAACGTCTCAAATCTAATTTTTAAAAAGAAATTTAAAATTAATTACCGGCCACAGGTAAAACCAAAATAATACGGGAGTTTGGTTTTAAGTTGTGATGAAGATAAAACATGATTGAAGACCAATGTTGGAGCCATTTTATTTTATTGAAGTTTCAACTGAAGTCCCAATACAGAAAGAAATAAACAGACTTTGTTCTTCCTCCAGGATTTGTGGTTTGACAGTGGTGAAGGAACTAAAACTGTGTCCTTCTCCATGGAAAAGCATAAGATTGGTGTACATAGGCTGAGAGGAGAATATGATTGATTTGTAAAGACTGGAGATGGGGAGGGTTCTGCTCTTCACATTCTGCCTTCTTCCCACCTCACCTAATCTTGCATTTTTTTTTTTTCAGTTTTATCTCATTTGGGAACCATTAAATGTCCCGAAACACTTATGTTTTATACTAGTTCACAATAATAGGGCACTTCTGAATGCAGGTTTTTTTTTTCTCTGTTTAAAGAATGCTTTAATCAGGAAGAAGGGACTAAAAACTTTAAGTAAATATTGAAAGTTCACCTTGTAATTCATAAAGTTTTTTAAAACCATTTACTTTTCATGTGTGCCACAATCTAACGTAAGCTAAGCCAGAGAGAAAAGTTGTAATTAGTCCAGAGGTTCTACATCTGCAGCATGGATGGCAGATCACTTAATGACATTTTTTTTTCTATGAGAGATGTGTAAATATAGGCAGCTTAACAGTTATTGGTAATTTATTTCTGTTAAGTTTTGTAAATAAAGGTATATTTTGTAAAGTAAGTAAAGAGAAATGTTTTATGTCCAAAGAATTTTCAAATAAGCAACAATTATTGTGTCCTTGTAGTAGTGCTTTCCTAACTATGCAAGAGGTCCTTTGAGGTCACCTCTGGAGAGATGTCACAACTGATTATGTGACTTGGCGCATTAAGGAACACTAGTTTGAAGCCTATAGTAGAAAGAGGTTGAAGGTCATCTTGGGATGCCATGGTTAACCCTTGCTTTTCAGCTAGTCAACTGCTGTAATAATATATTGTTAGCATTGAAAGCAGTAGTGGAGTTACAGAACTAGAGGCAGTTTTTGTGGAAGAAAATGTCTGAAAATGTTCAGCTTGTGTTTGCATATCAGTTTCACTTTGCCAGCTGAAGATGTTTTAAAATGAAATCATTCATCCAAACCTTAATTCAACTGGTTTCTAACAGAGTTTAATTATTTAAAGTGTTTAAAATAGTTTCTCCATATCCATTGCATTAGGATCTAGAAGGATAGTAGTCATTTTGTAATATTAAAAATAGTTTTTTTCTGCACAAACCAAAATAGCATCTGTGACATGGGATCTCTACCGGTTACTGAAAATGAAAATCTTTTATATGGTGTATACAGTGCATATAGATAATCAAACCTCTGCTTTTTTGTTAATATTTTTTTCTTTTAACCTCCCTGTTGGTATTCCCGAGAGTGGCTCAGGGTTAATATACAGTGCCAAAAGCGGTAACCCCCGAGCCACTCTCGGGATTACCGCACAATCACACCTACCTTCTGCTACGACCCCCCGCTGTCCTCCCACTGTCCTCCCGCTGTGTGCTCCGGCCGATGCCGTCACCTGTCTTCCGGTTCCCTTCCCTGCGAGTGCCACGACTCAGGGGGGTGGAACCGGTGGAAAATTCAAAAAATAAATAAAACAAATTACATGATACAGTGTAATCTGTTAGGATTACAACTTTGTATCAAGCCATTTCACCACAGCTTTTCACCTAGTGATTTTTCCAGTTTCCTGCATGTACTTTTGCAGTTTTTTGTGTCTGGAAAATTGAGAACGACCATGGCATCCAAAAAGCGTTCTTTTATCTCAAAAGCACTTTAGACGCACTGGAAAACAGCAACAGTGAATCAGAATTATTTGAAGAACTGAGCGATAGTGATTTGTGGGAAAATTCATCATCAGGTACTGAAAGTGACGACAGCGATGATTCTGCGACTGAGATCAGTGATGTGCTCTATTGACTGTGGTACTGATCAGGCTGCGCCCCCTAGATTACCATTTACTGGAGCACCTGGTATGAAAGTTGACGTTGACCATGACAACACCTTGGCATACCTACAATTATTTCTGACTGATGACATTATTGAAAAAATAGTTACTGATACAAACCGGTACAAAGAGCAACAACTGGCTGCGCATCGGAAGTTTGCAAGATGCAGAAAGTGGGAACCAGTGGCCAAAGATGACATTCAGAAGTTTCTGGGCCTAAAAATTCTTCAGGGAGTGGTGGGGAAACTCCTGCAGAAGTGGTATTGGACAACCAATACATTACTTGCCACTCCATTCTTTGGCACGGTCATGTCAGAGTACAGATTTTTCCTTAAAATGAAATATCTCCACTTTGTAAACAATGAAGAATTTGATGAAACTACTCATCCTGCACCAAAACTAAAGAAAATTTGGGAAGTATGATTCTACAGAATTTCCAATGGAGCTATGTGCCAGAAAGGGATATCAGCATAGATGAAAGTCTAATGGCCTACAAGGGAAGGCTCAGCTGGGTGCAATACATTGCATCAAAGAGGGCACAATTTGGCGTAAGATCCTGCATGCATGCATGTGAATAATCAACTGGCTACATTTGGAATTCAGTGATATACACTGGAAAGGGAACAAAATTCAATAAAAAATGCAGCAATTATGGAATGGCAACATCTTCTGTTCTTTTACTATATGAGCCACTGCTAAATCAGGGCTATTGTGTAACAATTGACAACTTTTATACATCTCCTGAACTTTATGAGGTTCTACTGCAAAAGAAAACCGTTGCCTATGGAACCGTAAGGGCTAACCGGCGTGACATGCCGCCAATGTTTGGCAAAAAGAAGCTCGAGACAGGAGAAATTGTTGTCTGGCAGAAAGGCAAAATTATGGCAAGAAAGATGTGTGCCTAATGAGTACATATTATACTTTATGATTTCGGGTTTCAAACTTTATCATACCCAGGATGTCTACTAGACTCTTGTTTGGAAAGATTTAAGTGAATTATTGCTGAGAATTATAGGCCTAAAATATAAACAACTGATTTCCATGCAAAACAATGTACCACTTTGAGATCAAAAATTCTGACATAATCAGACCGCCAGGGAGGTTAGGTGTGTGGCCTTACCCCTAAACCCAGCATACCAGGCTGTTATCCTTTTAGCTGGTGGGGCCAATAACTTGCCAACAACTCTACACATGCTGATACCAGTTTTTTCACTGAAGAAAGGGCAATCCTAATATAGCACCAGTATATCCGATTGAGGGAGACTGCAACCAACAGCACTCCCTGGGAGGTTGTGCAAATGACCATCAATAATAAAAAAAGGTAAGCTGTTACTCCTGCCCAAACGAACTTGGGAAAAAGAGTACCTTGAACCTCCTTTTGTTCAACTCACTAATTAAACAGGTAAGACAGGAGCCTCTGTTCCCAAAGGATGCCTGTTACGGTGAAATACGTTAGATGGAGCCACATCTATGACATCATCATGCATGGGTCGGCTGGCGAGGATCACCGGCATGTTAAATTTTACAACTGCTTCTTGATGTTTTTATGCTTTTTATAATAAAATCCTTAAGTTGATATACACTACTGCACTTTGAAGCTTCTTTTCTCTATCTCGTGTGAGATTTGTTTTGGAAGGTATTCACCTACCTGCATTGGTTGCCTCTTCTTGCATGCCTTGTGGTGACACCAGAGCTGTGAATTACAGGTTGAGCTATAGCTTTATCTGTTAATCCAGGATTGAGAGCGGTGGTTCTTTAAAATCCTTAACCCAATGAAATCAGCAGTATCAGTATGGTCAGGATAGGCAGACAGACTAAACCAATAAGTTTGAAAAGATGCAAACAAAAGACAGAAGAGTACCAACTAGGGAAATTGGACACAATCACAAGGTATCTGGAATGGAAAACAGTGAAAAAGAAAATGGAAGTACAAATGTGTACCAGCATGATGCACAATGCAAAGCATAAATTGTGAGAGGGCAAATGCAGCATGGCGTCTATAAGTATCCTTTACCATCAACAAATCTACCATGCCCTTTGAAAGACAGGTCTACTAAACAATTATGGGTGGATTTAGTATACTTTACTTATTACAAGTACATATACAGCACCATCAATTTACACAGCACTTTACATATATTATAACAAACAAAATGGCCCCTGCCCCTACCTATAACTGGCCTCCACAGCAAGGAGCACATACGGCCAATGCATGCAAGACAAAACCAGAAAAATTCTCAGCTCAACTCACCAATCAGTTTGCTTACCAACCAAATTAACCTGTCTAACAGTATGCGTTAAAAACAGGGGTTTAATTAGCACACATTTGCAAATTAACAATTATGGGTGAAAGTAGTATATTTTACTTATTACAAGTACTTATACAGCACCATCAATTTACAAAGTGCTTTACATATATAATACATTCACATCAGTCCTTACCCTCAATGAGCTTACAAACTATGGTCCCTAACACACATTCATACATACACATACTCAGTCCAATTTAGTCTGGAGCGGATTAACCTACCAACATGTCTTTGGAGTGTGCGAAGACACTAGAGTACCCAGAGGAAACCCACACAGGCACAGGGAGAACATGCAAACTCCAGGCAGGTAGTATCGTGGTTGGAATTTGAACCAATGATCCAAGTGCTGACAGGTGGAAGTGCTAACTACTTACAGTAGAGACTGTGCTGCCCCTATAGGTTAAGAATTTGTGAAATACACATATAACTGTACCCCACTGAGAGGAGTATTCACTTATAATTTCCCACACCAGTCATTGCCACATCTCTCTAACTTTTCAAAATTTGTAGTGAAATTATTGTATTTATGTGTTTTCACATGCTAAGAAAATGTTGGTTTTGTATTGAATGTACAGCATTGCCAAAATCCATGTTTTTATGGATTAACCCTACTTGTCAAAAGAAAGGAAGAAATAATTTGGATTTAAACTTTCTTTGTTCCATTACTGCTGTAGGTAAAACAAGACTTTAGAAAATATGATTTGAAAAAGGAAATTTGCTTTTGAAACTGCAGAAGAACAAGAGATATTTTCTAAAATATAATAAGCAAAAAGTTTACTCAAATCAGTATTCTTCATCACTTGCTAGAGAGAGTGATAGTTTACTAAACGTGAGCAAGTGGAGTCATACAAACTAAAATGCAACATCATAAGGGTTTGTGATGATTTCAGCTCATGCAATATTCAGCATGTGTCTCTATACTGCTTCATATGGGGTGATATTATAGGGTACAACTTCCATATATGAACACTGAAGGTTTTGGTTATTTCTGTTCAGTGCTCAGTCAAAAGAAAAAATCCCAGTACACTGGATATGATGCTCAGAGCTATATTACATCCAAATTTGTTGAACTCTCTTAAACGAGCTTTTGTGTTGTTTAGAATGTCAGTATTTTTTCAAGACAATTAGCTAATTTGTTCCTATTAGTACGGTTCAGAATTCAATACACAAATTAAATAAGCACTAATGACTACAACATAATTTAGTTGTGCTAGGTGTTAATGAGAATTGTTTTTCTTTTACAAAGGGGAAAATACTGCTGTTATTTGTGTGTATAAAGGCCTTGGCAAAAAAAAAAATGCATTTGCCTCCATTCTCTAAAAAAAAATTAGTAAATGGATAAATATTATAAACCAAATAAATCTAGAGATTTTGTCATCTATTCAATATCTCCTATATTTTCCTGCTGTACATTATGGTCCTCTAAAAGAGTTAGATCCTACCACTTATCTAGAGGTCTAGCTCATGCTGGTGACACACAGATTTTGTTACAAATTTCATATGTCAGATCTTGAAAAAATTAACATGTTTTGTAATGGTCTATCTAGTTGGATTGGAGTGTTAAATTATATTTTAGGTAGGCCCTTACACGATATACTGTATTTGTTGCTAAATGTTGTATGAGCACCATTCATTTTCATAATTTTCTGTGACTTTCTAAAATATACCATATCAGGTGTTTTGTGACCTGCGTTCACTCAGACTTTACAGTAGAGCAAAGGCTTCTTCAGTTCCTGAAGTGTGTTCTCACTTCAATGGTCCTGCAGTCGGCAGTGACAATCCAAACACAGGTTTCCACTGCTGAGGTCAGGCCACTGTATTTAAAGATTCCTTTAAAGCGGTAGTATACTCTGCTATATGACTTTTACCTACAGGTAAGCCTATAATAAGGATTACCTGTAGGTACAATTATTATCTCCTAAACCTGCACAGTTTAGGAGATATTAAACCTGCATGCAGCCGCTGACGTCTTCGGGACATGCACTCTGAAGGTCTGAAGGCAAGCCCGGGAGTGACATCATCGCGGCTCCGGCCACTCACAGCACCAGAGGCGCCGAACCAGGAAGAGACACAGAGGGAGCATGTCAGCTCCCTCAGCATTGTCCGAATGCATATTAGCTCATTATGTCTTTGTCATGCAGGGTTTGTGCTTTTGTTTTTTTGTTTTTTTATGAGTATACAACCGATTTAAGAATTATCAGGACCAGCTAATTCAGCTGTGACTGTTTATCTGTCCCTGAAGAATCACTTTTGTGAATGTTTAGGGGGCTATTTTCTGTATTGAGGAATTTATTATATGCACATTAGGCTGCATGTGAAAATTTCTACAGAAGCTATTTATAATATGTGAATTGAATGCAAATCTCATCTTTCTGTCTGGACTCTCTTATACATTATTATACAGGATTTATGTAGTGCCAACAGTTTGCGCAGCTTTTTACAATATAAAGGGAGACAATACAGCAACTCGGCAATTCAATCAAGAATTTGGAGTGCCCTGTTCCTGCGAGCTTACAATCAAATCTTTTATGCATGTTTTATCTATGTTGCTCTTAGGCTGTATACTTTTTTTACTTTTGTGCACTGTTTATGCCACAACCACCATTTTCAATTTTCTGCAGTTTTTTTCTTCAGCGGTCAGGACTTGCTGATGCAATTAACTGGAGAATGCATGCATACTGGCCTCTTCTTTGAGGAGATTCTCCCTATACACATGGACCAAGTGGAAGTCCAGCTTCCCCTCAAAGCTGGAATAATTATGCCACATCTGTGGCCAGTCTGCCCCCAAGGCCTACTTCTAGAGCTGTTTCTCTCAAATGGACACAGGTACCAGCCCCAGGGTTGAGCTCAATTTCCCCCAGGACAACCTTCACAGTCATAAGTGATGCTTATACTTACCTGCTCTTTTAGTTGGTTTTGCACAGAGCAGCCTGGATCCATTGTTGCTACTCCTAGCCCCTCCCTCCTGTAGGGGGGGCCTCCACAGCAAGCAGCTTGCTATGGAAGCACACGAGCTGAGCCATTCAGACACGGACTGCCCCTCTCTCTCCTGATTGGCTAACTGACTTTGATTGACAGCTGCGGGAACCAATGGCGCTGCGGCTGTGTCTCAGCCAATCGGGAGGGAGAGTTCCGGATGTCCGAGGGACTCGTGAACAGAGATAGGGCTCAGGTAAGTATTAGGAGATACAGGGGAGGCTGCTACACACAAAAAGTTTTTTTATCTTAATGCATAGTATGCATTAAGATACAAAACCTGACTTTACAACTCCTTTAATACCAGCTCATACTGACACAGAATGTCTAGTTAGCTTCAGGGTGCATTTCAACAGCTTTACTAAAAAAAAACAGCAAATATTGTAGTTTTTTCTTACAGAGGTCTCCCTGCAAAGTGCTTGTACAAGCTTTCAAACATAATTCCATTACCTTTTTAACCCTTTCCCGCAAACCAACGTACCTGTAACCTGGTACCGTTATTTAGAGCCTGCGGTCAACTTTTAGGAGATAACAACTGATATGGCTCAGCAGTCACTTGGCCATTATCACAGCGAGCAGGGAGGGACATCTCCCCTCCCGCTGCCTTCCGCCGGGAGACCCGAGCAACCACCTGGCACATCCGCCAGCTGGTTGAAGTCCCAAACAAAGCTGGAATTGGCTTTGATTGGGTCTCTGATC
Organism: Pelophylax lessonae; assembly: GCF_965119305.1. Lineage (NCBI taxonomy): Eukaryota > Metazoa > Chordata > Amphibia > Anura > Ranidae > Pelophylax > Pelophylax lessonae. The sequence goes on from NC_138774.1 coordinate 141,970,434, forward strand.
ATGTAAATCGGAAGCAACGTCACAATGTCACTTCTGGTTTACTCAGCTGCCAATGGTGCTGATTTAAAAAAAAGTGTCAGTATTCAAAAATGCTGATTCCTGCGTTTTTAATACTTTGAAGTGGAGTGAAGGGGTCTGGGGTCTTTTAAACCTCAGATTCCTCCATATAGAGTACCTGTCACTTCCCATTACTGTCAGAAGGGATGTTTACATTCCTTGTGATAGCAATAGAAGTGATCAGATTATTTATTTTTATTTTTTTAAAAACAGTGTTAAAAATAAAAAATAAATAAAATAAATAGCAACATTTTTTTTTAAAGCGCCCTGTTCCCGTGAGCTCGCTCATGAAAGAAAACGCATAGATAAGTCGCACCCGGCAAATTAAATCATGTTCAAATCACACATGTGAGGTATTACCGCGATCTTCAGAGCGAGAGCAATAATTCTAGAAATAGACCTCCTCTCTCAAATGGTAACTGTTAAAAAAATTTAAAACATTGCCTATGGAGATTTTTAAGTACTGTCGTTTTTCACCATTCCAAGAGTGTGCACAATTTTTAAACAGTAACATGTTAGGTATCTATTTACTTGCCGTGACATCATCTTTCACAATATACAAAAACTTGGGCTAACTTTACTGTTTAGTTTTTTTTTAATTCAGTTATATGTATTTTTTCCTAAAAAAAATGTGTTTGAAAGATGGCTGCACAAATACAGAGTGACAAAAAATATTGCAACAACCGCCATTTTATTCTCCAGAGACTTTGCTACAAAAAACAAAATATATATATATATATATATATATATATATATATATATATATATATATATATATTTTTTTTTTTTTTTGCGCAATCTGGTTAAATAATCAGTTTCCATCCAAACTGGACCTAACCCTGTATATGCTCAGAGACAAGTACTGATGTGAATGGTTCAGTGTTTTCTTTTTACACAGAGTCATTTTTATGTGTGTAATTTGTAACTTTTAGACTGAACTCCAGTAAACTTGAAAATTCTCCCACTGAAAAGATGAACTGCTAATTTGGGTCTAGGGGGCATGGAAAATTAGATTTACTTACCTCATACTCTGCTTCTCCATGCTATTAGACAGGTCCCCTTAGTGTCTTCCCCCCTATGCTTTAGCAGTCTAAGTTTCTGATATTAGACTGTTGCAGGGACCACATGACACAACATGATTGGATAGGAGGGGAAGTTTGGGACTTTAGATGAGGCGCACAGTGGGATTGCCGTGCGACTCCATCCCGGTTCAATTGAGAATGAAAGGAAAGGTTGGGACTTTGAGTGAGAGACGTGACCAGGCTGGCAGAAAACAGTGGGCATGTTTATTGGTACATATAGTTCAAATGACATATACAATGTTGTACAGGAGATTGTTACATATTAAAAAACCAAACAAGTAGTCCCATGGTCCAATTGCATAGAGATCAACAAAGTGAGATTCCATATATGATGGAGTAACAAGGAGTATACATAGTATCGCAAGTAAAGATTCCAAATAGTAATGATATAGTAGTAGGATTGAGAACATCATAGGCTCTACGCGTTTCGTGGCCCAAATCGCCACTCATCAGGAGCAGATGAACAAAATCTAAAAAGAAACATATAAGGAAATTGGCACAGTGCTGATAATATGTATTGGAGAAGGGGGGAGGGGGAAGGGGGGCGAACCCCCATACATACCCATGCATGTATAAGTCTTGGATGATAATTGGAGGGGAGAGTGGGTATGACCCCATGAAGTCCTTATGTACATGACACAACATGTACATAAGGACAGGGATGGCCTGAGCATGAGGGAGCGCCGTCAGCTGGACGAGCGGAGGTTCAGGTAAGTAAAATGCCTTTACCAAGGCCCCTAGACATTATGACCAGTGCAGTGCAAGTGCAATTCCAATGTAATAGGAAATTTTCAGTTTTCCTGGAGTACAGCTTCACCATAGTGGCTGAGCTGAGCATTAATTTTTACGCAGGTAACTAGCCATACAAACATATAAAGACAGTTTGATCATGCATCCAATAACCTCCTGATATCTATGATCAGCTTATCACAAGTCTTCAAATATTAATTTAAATACCCACACTACTCCTAAGACTCCATTCACACCTGAGCATATAATTTTTAGGCGTTTGTTTGGGCGTTTTTCAGGCTTTTTTTCAGGCTTTTTTTGGCTTTTTTCAGGCATTTTTTTGTAGGTGTTTTTTGCAGGTGTTTGGAGGCAGGCATTGACATCTAACAAAAATGCTTGTAATCTGCATAAAAGAAGCTTATGTACTTATTTGAGCTTAAGGCGTTTTGCTTTAGGAGACAAAACGCTCATATCTGAACAGGGGCAATTGAAATTAATGGGATTTTGATTGTTGGGCGTTTTGAGACGTCAGAGATAAGCATTTTACGAGTTGAAAAGTGCTCAGGTGAGAACAGGGCCTTAATAACTACTGTATACGCAAAACATTTTAAAGAAGTTCATCTAAAACATATACATTTATTTTTATATAATTATTTTTATTTGTTATCTTACAGGATTACATTGAATGTTCACAAACTATGCAGAGATATGCATTATGCTGCATGTTAATCGATAAAGGTTTAAATGACAAGGAGGATACTAGTGGAGGATACTAGTGGATCACCGTAAAAAAGCTTCAAGCTCCCTTAGCAAGATCTCTATACACGGTTTCCCAGATCCATTCATCTGCTACAACCATTGCTCTTCACTTCGAAAAGGGTATCAAGACAGGTGAAACTTTCCTGCTTGACTTAAAAATAGCAGCAGCAACAACAAGTGGATGAAAATACGTTTGAACATGGTATCTTGCTGCTGAAGTCCCTAAGACATACATGACAAATAGGAAATGGGATTCCTCCAACAAGAAAACAAACAGCAAATAAAATTTGGCAAAATATCTAACCCTTTCGTACTTTATCCAAAATAATAAATGGCTTTGGAAACTTAAATAACCATAGGTATATGATAATCAAACTACTGGGCACAAGGCAAATGCCATTTTTGTTTGTACATAAAAATAGTCCTGTGTGTTAAAATATATAATTTTCTTTCTTTCTAAATTTTTTCTTTTTTGATGAAAGCTGGAAAAAAGTAAGACAAGGCTTTTATTAAAATTAAATACGAGAAAAAACAAGGTTACTTATTGCAGCATAAGTATTCTTCAAAGACCACTTACATATGACATGAATCTTAAAATGTCAGTTTTATTGTTGCTAATGATTAACTATTCCCTCCATTATGCTGACACAATGCAAATGCTGTGTATTGTATTTAACAGTGTTCCTTAATGGAGCAAATAGAGAGGTTAACAAGAGATCGCAGAACTTCCCTGTAGACTGTGTTATATGGTGCATTGCATCAAACAGGACAAAATTGCATTTCTGATCCGATTCTCTTTGCTGTTTGTGGCAGAATAAACAGTGAGTGGTTTTAATACTCTCGGTGGATTCTTAGAACTGCTGGGCTTAATGTTTTCAGACTTAATTAACTCCTTTACTACTGAAGGAATAAGAACATTGCTGGGAATTTAGATTTGCTATAGGGAATCTTGAAAACAAAGCCTTCAGCATTTTTTTGCTTAGAAGACGGTCTTTGTGTTGTTTGTGTTGTTTTTGAGATAATAGGGCCTATTTATAAAGATTGACAAAATAACTCTCTAACTAATAACTAACTAAAATAGTTTTAACATGTTACATTGGTTATAGGCAGATACAGTAGTTTGCCTAAAAAATTTGCAGAAAAAAGTCAGAATATGTTAAAAGAAAAAAACATATCTATGACCAAAAGGCAAATCTGTGATATATATATATATATATATATATATATATATATTAGAAAACTGCTTTTCGGTGCCTTATTTATGTGAAATATAGTATGAGACCACACTTACGGTGTTAACCTTGACCATCAAAAGATATTCTGGCAAATTCAATGGCAGCCCAACACTGTACATGGTTAGCCAATATTTTTAAAGCCACAATACATGTGTAATAATAATGTATCCCAACCCAACTCATTAATATAATGTAATTTAATGCAGTAACATAACTCGATAATATAATGTATTGTCAAGTTCTTCCAATATATTAAATAACACATTTTGCAGTCAGTTTTTTTTTTTGGTGACCCAGTACTAGAATGAATAGCACAGTTTATAAAATGTCATTGTCTAAGAGAAAATAAGAACATTGTTTGATTCAGTATTTTCATGCGTACATTAGGACTACTGTAGCTAAACAGTAGTATTTAGTAATACAATTACTTATGATGCAACATCATTTAGAGAGTATTATACTGTAACATGCTGTACAAAATAAAAAGCACTTGAAGCAATTTAAACTATTCTAGAAATGCTACTAGACAGAATAATTTGACACAATTAAGCATCAATACAATTATAGAAGAATATTAGTTCAACGCACTTCAGCTATGGTAACTTGTATGCCTATAACAGAAAAGCCAACATTTAAAGCCAAACTATAGCAAAAGTAAAATCGTAGTTAAGGCTGCTGAAAAAAAAAATACATATTTTGTACTCTTACAAGGAAGTTTACTGTTTTATTAATAACATCATATCACCAACTTACTAAAGCTTAATTTATGGGCATCAAAAATGTAAATTTCACAACAGAAAAGAATGAGTTGGGATTTGACTCAGGTTGCACTAACTACAATAGACAGATAGCATCAAACTTTTGGTACTTCACGCAGAAGCGTTTGCACCATTTCAGCTTCTCATGGCATTTGACAGGCTTCTTGCTTCTCTTGATAATGCCTATCCATCCTCCCATGGTGCTGTCCCTACATACAAGGCATTAAAAGGAGGACAGCAATCACCAGTGTTTTTTTTTTCACAGAGTCACCCCTTGTCTCCACCCCCCACCCACCTTTGAGCACTGTCCCTTGGTTCCAACCCCTACCCACTAGGGATGATCGAACGGTTCGGGTCGACCATCGGTTCGACCCGAACATTGACTGTTCGAAATTCGGCCGCATTCCAAACTTTTTGCGGAAAAAGTTCGAAATTTGGCAACCAGAACCGACCAAAATGCAATGGGACAGGAACTGGGCTTTAAAAGCCTGTGAATGGACAAGAACCATCAGTAAAAGCCAATTGAGGGGGCAGGAGGATGCTAGGAATGTGATTGGAGTGACTAGGGGGTCCAGAGGCCAATCAGTAGTGAATACGCCCCCCAGTATATAACATAGCCCTGCCAAATCTCTAGCACTGTAATACAGGGGCTGTGGAAGAGAGTGGAAGCAGTTCTGTTACTCCTGCTTCAAAAGTGTAATTTAGCAATTATTAGTGTGAGGAAAGGGATATCTAGTGTAGTTAGGGTACTATATACCACTATAGTTAGATTCAATAATCTAGTTTCTGTAGGGAAAGTGTCAAGTGTCAGGGTGACCGTAGTGTAGTGTAGGGTGAACTGACTCTGACTGCTATGCCAGGGTGACCAAACTCTTCAATGTCAGGGTGACCGACATAAGAAAAAGATCATTTTTCTTAGAATTTTTAGTAGAGCAGGGATGGGGCTCCGCTCCTTGTATGCCAGGGTGACCGAATTCATCCATGTCAGGGTGACCGCTATAGGAAAAAGATCGTTTGTCTTAGAATTTTTAGTAGAGCAGGGATGTGGCTCCGCTCCTGTCACACCTAGGCGTTTTTGTTTCAGGCGTTTATTGGGCTTTTTTGTGGACATCTTTGGAGGCAGGCATGACATCTGAACTTCTGTGTAGGGGTATATATATACATACACACACATATATGTACATATACACATACACACATATAGGTGTAAAAGTAGCGGAACCCCATCCATGCGCTAATGAAATTATTTGCAGGGATGTGGCTCTGCTCCTATCACACCTATATGTGTGTATGTGTATATATACATATATGTGTGTGTGTGTATATATATCCCTATACAGAAGTTCAGATGCTATGCCTGCCTCCAAAGACGCCCAAAAAATGGCCAATAAACGCCTGCAACAAAAACGCCCAGGTGTGTTGTTGCAGGCGTTTTTTTGGGAATTTTTTGGGCATCTTTGGAGACTGGCATAACATCTGAACTTCTGTATAAGGGGTATATACACACACACACATATATGTATATATACACATACACACATATAGGTGTGATAGAAGCGGAGCCACATACCTGCGCTAATAAAAATTCTAAGAAAAATTATCTTTTTTTCTGGTTCTGGACATGCTACAGAGCTGAAACTTCACAGGTACACTTTTTAGACCCCCAGACACTAAATCCAAAGAAATCTCATTTTTTTCCAATAATTTTTTCAATAATTGACTCTCTATCAAAAACGAACATTTTTAAGAACTTTTTTTGTGTGATTATTAGTCCCTGGGGCATGACCCAGAACCCTAGGCACTTTTTAGGGGCATTTATTGGGTTTTAGGGCTTCAAAATTGTGTTTTTTGATTACCGAAGTTCTGGTTCCATTGATTTCAATGGGGTTCTGGAATCCGGACCCGAACTTTCGGGAAGTTCGGGTGTTCTGGTTGAACCGAACTTTTCAAAAGTTCGATCATCCCTACTACCCACTTCCCAGTACCACCCCAGATAACCAGATAATACAGAACCAAGTAACATTTGTGGCGCTAAGTAATTTGTATGGAATTTGTCAATGTTAACAAGAAAAGCAGTAAAATAGATCACCTGCAGCCAGCAACAATAGGATACCCCCATCAACAACAGATCCCCCAATCAAAAATGGACCGCTTCCAACAATATAGCCCCCCAGCAACAATTGGCCCCCCGTAGCAACAATAAATCTCCCCGCAGCCAGCATTATAAGATCCTTCAGCAGCCAGCAACAATAGACCCTCCCTCAACAGTAGATTCGTCCTAGGAAAAACTGACCCCCCAGCAACATAAGACCCACCTCCAGCAATAATAGATCCCCCACCAGCAACAATAGACCTCACCAGTAACAATAGACCCAGTGCAAAAAAATATCCCCTCCAGTGACAATAGCTCGCCCAGCAGCCAGTATCAATAGACCCTGTACCGCAGCACCCCTTGCCATTACATACATTCAGTACTGGAGATGGCGGAACTGAGTTCCCATGTGTTCCCGCTGAAAAAAGCCCTGGCAAGCAAATCTTTATTTTTTGGTGGGTTTTTTAGGTTGACCAGCCAAAGTGTTTTTTTTTTTTTTATGAATATATAAACAAACAAAAACAAAAATTACAAAAGAAAAAACTGCTTGTAACAAAACAAGGCACTTCACTTACTTAAAACATGTTTTAAGAACAAACAAAAAATGAATGAGTAAAGTATTGGCTCATAAGGTATGACACAAAGATCGTGCAGTACACTAAGGATATCCAGGACACAATAAATTACATAACTTTACCACTAAAATACCACATACAGAATTTTGTTTTATTGGTGGAATTATCGTTGATAATTTAGCCAACCACATAATGTACCTGCTACTCATCAACTCTTGCCTAGTCTTCACTAACTCATTAACTAATATTATCTAACTTACCTCTTCTGTACCCTGAGGATGGAGGGCATGATATGAACCACGATAGTGCAGCCAAAGGACCATATTTGTGGAACTTTTTAGGGCACCCCTTTATGTTTATAAGTTAACTCTTCTCTCCTTAATTAAGAATTTCACACCATTGGTTCTATACTATATAGAAGGTGTAGGTGAGATCCATTACTGTAAAATTAGTTTGCGAGCTAAATACAAGGATCTTGTCCATATTGCCCTCCTATTAGAAGACAATTTTATAGTAAAGTTCATTGAGGCCCTGACTAGAAATGATGCTCTACTGGACCTGGTAATCTCAAACCATGCAGAGCTTATCACTAATGTTCATATAAAAGGACATCTGGGTAGCAGTGACCTTAACATGATTTTATTTAATGTTAGCTGTAAGCAACAAACAAATACTGGAAAGATAAAATCACTTTACTTTAAGAGAGCAAAATGAGAGTTGCTCTCCAAGACTTAAACTGGGAGGGAATATTGGTATTGATGAACACAGAACAGAAATGGGAATTCTTCAAAAAGACTGTATGTGAACTCACGGCAAAGCATATTCATTCCTACGGGAAATACGTTTAAAATGCTTAAAACAAAACCTATGAGACTCAGTTAAAAAAGCTATAAATACAAAGAAAAGAGCTTTTAAAAAAATATAAAATGAAGGAACACTATCATTGTGTAATAGTTACGAAGAATATAGCAGAATATGTAAAAAGGAAATTAACTAAGCAAAATTTTAAAACAAATAACAGATTGCAAAAGATAGTAGGGCAAACCCTCCACAAATCTTCACATATATTCATAGTAAAAAGCTCAGGTCTGTGCATGTAGGCCCTTTACATAATAATCTAGAGTGGGTGACTGGGAACAAAGAAAAGGCACATTTATTAAATACTTTCTTCAGCCCTGTGTATACAAAGGAGCATGGGGGAGCTCATGTCCATAATAGGGATGGTATTGACAAAGCTCCAAATGATCGACAATGGCTCAAAACTGATATGGTCCAGAAATATTTAGACAGAATAAGGGTGGATAAGGCACCTGGACCAGATGGCATCCACCGACAGATCCTAAAAGAATTGAGCTCTGTAATTTCAAAGCCATTGTTTCTAATCTTTAGGGATTCTTTAATGAATGGAATAGTACCACTAGATTAGTATAGGGCCAATGTGTTGCCTATATTTAAAAAGGGATCAAAGTCTTTACCAAGTAAATATAGTTTAACTTCCACAATTGGAAAGTTACCGGAGAGTTTAATAAAAGACCACATAGATGAGTTCTTGAAAAAAAATATTTTAGGCAACAGACAGCATGGATTCATGAAAGTCAGAAGTTGTCAAACAAATTTGATTTCTTTTTATGAGGAGGTAACTAAAACCTTGGACAGAGGTGTGGCCATGGACATGGTATACGTGGGTTTTGCAAAAGCATTTGACATTGTTCTCCACACATGGCTAATGTGTAAGGTAAAATCTACAGGCTTGGAAAAATCAGTATGTAAATGTAAAAAAAACTGGCTAAAAGACCAAATTGAGAGAGTAGTGGTTAATGATTCATACTCTGAATGGTCTAAGGTTATTAGTGGTGTACCCCAAGGTCCAGTATTGGGACCCTTACTTTTTAATATGTTTATAAATTATATAAATTCTGGGATTAAAAGTACCATTTCAGTCTTTGCAGATGACACCAAGCTATGCAGTGGAATAATGTCCTTACAGGATGTCTCCAACTTACAAGCTGACCTGCACTGTTTAATTGGGCAACTGTGTGGCAAATGAGGATTAATGTTGATAAATGTAAAGTTATGCACTTAGGGGCTAAGAATATGCATGCATCATACATACAAGAAGCACAACTTTGGGAATTAATGGTGGAGAAGGATCTGTGTGTTTTGGTAGATCATAAGCTTAATAACAGCATGCAATGCAAAGCTGCCATTTCCAAAGCAAGGAAAGGCCTTTCTTGTATTAAGAGAGGTATGTACAGAGAGAAACACATCATTTTGCCAATGTACAAATCATTAGTAATACCTCATCTGGAATATGCAGTTCAGTTTTGGGGAAAAGTTCACAAAAAGGATATAGGAGAACAGGAGAAAGTGCAGAAGGACAACCAACCCATAAGAGGTATGGAGAAGCTCAGCTATGAGGATAGATTTGAGTATCTGCATGTATAGAGGAGAATAACGGGGGATATGATCAACATGTATAAATACATAAGTGGTCCATAAAGCGAACTTGGTGTTAAGGTATTCACTTTAAGGCCATCACAGAGGACAAGGGGGCACTCTTTACGTCTAAAGGAAAAGAGATTTAATCTCCTAATGTGAACAAGGCTTTGGCCTGGGCGAATCCCTTATGAGAGAACAATAATCCTGTGATACTCAATTACCCGAGTTTTGTTGCCTCCTTTCGTAGGGTATTCAATGTGCCTGCTCCCTCTGCCTCTTCTGCTAATCAGCTCCTGTCCATTCAACAGAGTATACAAACCGTTGATGAGTATGTCATTGAATTTTGTACCCTGGCAGCAAAGGTGGGCTGGAATAATGAGGCTCTGGTGGCTGTTTTCTCTCATGGTCTCTCTGAGGCATTGAAGGATAAGATCGCGCCAAAGGATCTCCCAGACGAGCTCGAGGCTCCCATTTACTTTCTGATTTTCATCGATACCAGGTTCAGGGAGAGAACATTATTTGAAGAACGCCTGCAGAGGCCTCCTACCAGATTGGCTCCTAAGTTTTCTTTCCCACCCATTCCTCCCTCACCTCCCACACCTCCTGGGGATGGTGCGTCTGGCTGTGAACCCATGCAGCTGGGGTTCACTCACCTTTCCTAGACAGAGATGGTCTTTTGGAGGAGGGAGGACCGGTGCCTGTATTATGGTTTTGGTGGGCATTTCCTGAAACCTTGACCAACCCGTCCAGGAAACGCTCGCACCTAAGGTCCTGTCGGGGGGCAGATTTTAGGTGGAATTTTCTAGTCTTCGGTTTCCCATAAAGATAAACCACTAATCACAGTTGTCTTCTCCTGGGCAGCGGGTTTCGTGGTTACTCAGGCATTGGTAGACTAGTGGTTATTTTATTGACAGTATGTTTACTACTGCGAATTCCATACTCTTGTTTCTCCACTAGTTATTGAGGCGATTTATTGCAGACCCTTCAACCGCCATAGGTTACTCACAAGACTGTTCCGGTTGATATGGCGATAGGGGCTGTTCACAGAGAGTAAACTTGTTTCCAGGTTATTTAGTCCCCGCACTAATCTGTTGTTTTGGGGTACCAGAACACAATCCAAAGTTTGATTGGCAGTCAGTCGAGATCCTCTCTTGGTCTCCACAGTGTGGTGCTGTTTGTATCAATGGGTCTGTTATGGTACTTTGTACCTCCTCGGATTCTGTGTTGCCTACTGAATATCGTTATTTTCAAGATGTATTTGACAAGGTGCGTGCCGGTGCTCTTCCTCCTCATCGTCCATACGATTGTGCTATAGACTTGCAACCTGGTGCCATTCTCCCTCATGGCAGGGGTTTTCCTTGTTTGGTTGAGGAGAATAAGGCTATGGAGGAGTATGTTGCAGATGCACTTGCCCGGGGGCACAATTGCAAGTCCCCTTATCCAGCAGGTGCTGGTTTTTTCTTCGTAAAGAAAAAGGGGTGTGAGTTGAGACCCTGCATTGATTATAGGGGCCTCAATCGCATTACGGTCAAGAATGCATACCCGATTCCGTTGATTACTGAATTGTTCGACCGCCCAAGGGAGCAATGGTCTTTACCAAGCTTGTGTCACGGCACTGCCGCGTACTCACCTGCGTCTGGGCCCCTGGGGTGTTCTCGCAACAGAGTCTCGGTGCATGCCGTCCTCAGAGACACCTCCTCCGGGTCTGCGGTGGTTCTTTCTCCTCCTCTCACCTCTGAGGACCGCAGCGGGCACACTGTCGTCTTACACAGAGGGAGAGAGGAGAGTTGCGGATCTGGTAAGGTCAGGGTCTATGAAGCAAATCAAGATGGCGATGGGTCTCTGACCTCCCTCTATAGCTCCTGCCAGACCTGACTCCAGAGTTGTCGACTTTACTTCCTCCTCTTGATTAAAGGCCCCCGTGCCACCACAGACCCTACGGGGCCCTGTTCCTACTTACAGGGATTCCTGAGGGTCGTGATTGTAAGGGAGTGCTGTTCCACTGCAACTGGGTTCCCTCTCCACTGCAAGACCCCAGGTGGGTGTGACAGCTTGACCTAAGGGCCACGTATAATCTTTTAAGGATCAAGGAGGGCTATGAGGGGAAGACCGTATTTTAATACCAGAACCGGTCATTACGAATCTCTGGTGATGTCCTTTGGCTTGTACAATGCGCCCGCTGTCTTCCAGGAGTTCATCAATGATGTCCTTTGCGATATGTTGCAGTAATGCATGGTAGTCTATTTGGACGACATCTTGATTTACTCGGACTCCATTGAATCACACTACCTGGATGTCAGATGGGTCCTTCAACGGTTACGTGAGAATGGGCTATTCTGTAAGCTTGAGAAATGTAATTTCCACCTGTCTTGGGCTACATCATTTTTGCTGAAGGGTTCTCCAGGTTTCAGCTGTTCTACAATGGCCTTGCCCCAGTGGTTTCCATTCTATTCAGCATTTCCGTGGGTTTGCCAACTACTATCGGAAATGTATTAGGAAATATTCCACTTTGGCCAAACCTATCTCAGATCTGATCAAGAAGGGCAGCGATTCCCACAATTGGACGCCTGCTGCCATCCAAGCTTTTGAGGCCCTCAACGCTGCTTTTGCTTATGCTCCTATTCTGTCTCATCCCAATTTTGGTTTGCCCTTTGTCCTAGACGTGAATGTGTCTGAAACGGGAGTAGGCACCCTCTTGTCTCAGCTTTGGACACCTGATGGACCCTTACTTCCTTGTGGGTTCTACTCCAAGAAGCTGTCTCCAGCTGAATGCAATTTTGAGATTGGAGAGCTGTTGACCATTATCCTTGCTCTCTAAGAGTGGAGACACTTGCTCAAAGGTTCTGTGGTTCCTGTTCTCATTCTCACCGATCAAAAGAATCAGAACCAGAGACCTGCTGGCAAATGTTTTGTACCTGAGGGGTTGCGCATCAGACTGTTGCACACGTACCACAATTCCAAGACTGTGTAACGCTCCTGCGTTTTTATTATAGGCTGGATTTGCAGCTGCAAAATCTCCACTCAGTAGTCATGTAGAGATGTGTTGAATACCAGATCCAACTCTCCAGGACTCATCACCGTGGGCCTGTCAGCTTCAACATACAGATATATACACACTCAATGAGATGTTCCTGGAGTGATAGGATGTATATGATAGTATGAAGGTGATGTGCTGAAGGGACAGGTGTGAACAGTGACAAGGATGGTAATCACTTGATAGGTTTTGTATAGGAGAGTTCAAGATGGTATTTAGGAATGCAGATAGGTTAGTATCGAGTATGCTAACAGGTGGTGAGGACAGCAGATGACAAATACAGGATAGACTAACCCAGTGCAAGGATAGATAGTAGTAGACAGGAGAGCTAACAATCTATGCAGCAGTGCAGATGATAGATGGTAGTAGGCTCAAGAGCTAGCAATCTAAGTAACAGTGCAGATGATAGGATAGTATGGATAGGTGGTAACAGTCCTTAATGTGCATAGGTAGATAGTGCAATAAGGTTATGGAGGGTTCCCCTGCGGGGTACTTATCACTTGTAATGTTAGTAGTTTAGAGAGGTCCAGTAGATAAGGAATGATCCGGTAGCGAGATACAGGGATCAGTAGCGAGGTTCTGTTCTGCTCCAGGTAAAGGGAATAGCTGGAGGTTCCGATCGAGAGACAGGCTTGAAAGCATGTGGATATCAAGGCAGGTTGAACGAACAATGTGAGTGAGACCGCCGGCGGTTGAAATAGCCGCTCTGCGGCGCTCAGCAGTGACATAATCGTTCTTAAAGGTATATGCGTACCACCTGAAGAGAAAGGTGGGACGCATTACAGAGAAAAGTGGTGATTAAGGGTACCGGAGGTACCGGAATCTTACAGACTGCCGCTCATCCTGGTAAAAACCAGATGTCCTGGGCTATCTCCTGTCAGTTCTGGTGGCCATCTCTCTGCACTGATGTTGCATATGTGGCTGCTTGTTCGGTCTGTGCTAAGAACAAATCTCCTCGGCACCTTTCCTTGGGCCTACTACTACTGGATCCCATTCCCAATGGGGAGCATCCCTAGTCTCTCCTGGTCATGGATTTTATTGTGGAACTTCCCATGTCTTGAGGTTACACGGTTATCCTTATGGTTGTCGACCGGTGCCACTGTGTTCCATTTAAGAGGCTGCCTACCGCTCAGGAGCTTGCCTCAGTGTTTGCCAGGGAGTTCTCTTGTTTACACGGGTTACCTAAGGAGATTGTCTCAGACCGTGGGAGCCAGTTTGTCTCTAGGTTCAGGTGCACCTTTTGCTCCCAGTTGGGTATTTGACTCTCCTTTTCATTGGCCTACCATCCTCAGTCCAATGGTGCCACTGAGCATTCCAACCAAGCTCTGGAGCAATTTCTCTGCTGCTATATCTCTGACCATCAGGATAATTGGGTTGATCTGTTATCCTGGGCAAAGTTTGAAAGGAACTCTGCCATCAACTCGTCTTCCGGAATGTCTCCATTCATGGCCAATTATGGGTTCCAACCCGCTGTGTTGCCCAAGTCCTTCATGCCACAGGACATCCTGGCTGTGGAGGATCATCTTTATTCCCTCCGTTCCTCTTGGGTGCAGATTTGAGAGTCTTTACAGGTCTCTGCACAGCGTCAGAAGCTCCAGGCAGACCAGGGACGTTTATCTGCTCCTTCGTACCAGGTTGACCCATAATCTCAACCTCAGGGTGCCCACTCCTCCAAAACTGGCACCCCATTTTGTTGGTCCTTTTCCCATCCTCGGTAAAGTGAACCCGGCAGCCTATGCCCTTGGTCTTCCCCCTGGCATGTGTATTTCCAATGTCTTTCACGTGGCACTTTTGAAGCCACTGGTTTGCAACCACTATACTTCTTTACTTCCTCACCCTCTTCCCATTCCTGTGGGTAATCGTGAGGAGTATGAGGTTAGCAGCATCTTGGATTCTCGTCTTTTCCGAGGTCAGGTTCAATACCTGGTGCACTGTAAGGGTTATGGTCCTGAGGAGCGCTCCTGGGTTCCCTCCGCTGATGTTCCACCTCCCGTCCTTCTCTGCACTTTCCATGCTGGCTTTCCTCAGAAACCGTTTTTTGAGGGAACTGTCAAGGTCTTACCTTGCCCTCCTGTTGGCAGTCATCTTCGACATGTGCAGACTGCTGCCTCTTATAAACTCTGATTGCATCATCACTTGCCTGCTGCCTGGGTGCCGCACAGTGCTGATGTGACTATATGTATCACCTGATGAGTTGCAGTCCTTGCTCTTGTGTTTGTGCTCCAATTGCATCTCTGCTAGCAGTCTTCTGTTCTCCGTGGTCCCCCATGTATGACCTGGCTTGGCTGATGACTCTTCTGGCCCTTGACCCCACATTGGCAGATGACCCAGCATCAGCAGACGACCCAACATTGGCAGACTACCCGCTTATGGACCCAACCCTGGCTTGGATGACTATCCGCTTATGGACTTGACCCCGGCTTGTTCCTGATCTCACTTCCTCACTCTTGCTGTGCATTTATTGTTGTTTGCTTCAATAAATTGCTTTATTTTACCTGCATTCCCATGTGTTCTGGTTTCCTGGCACCCTGACACATACTGTACCTACTAGTTGTTCTCAACACAAGTACCGTCGACTCATTTACCACCTGTTATACTTTGCTTACTTATGTTAAATCTCTGGGCGGACCTTATACAACTTATCATGATACATATACAAGATGGGACTTAAGTTAATTTCCCTTAACGTTAAAGGCCTTAACCATCTGGTCAAAAACCGTTCCATGGAAAGAAGCATGCCAGCATTCTGCAGGCATTGTTAATATACAGGAGACCCACTTCCAAAGTAATATCATCCCTAAATGTTCACATGCAGCCTACCCTCATGTTTTCTTAGCATGTGTATCAGATAAGTCCTCATTGCCATTAGAAACATGGTCTCTTTTGTCTTGAAGGAATGTATAGTCGACCTTGATGGAAGATATATTATCCTGGTTTATACTCCTGGGTTACTAAACCCACAACAGTAAAATTAGTCTGTATATGTAGTAAATTATGCTTGTTCTACTCACAGTAGATTCTAAGGGGTTAATCCTCTGCATTGTGTAAAAAGGCTTCTTTGATCTTCCCTTCCTTCCACTGACTCCAAATATTTTCCTGATAATACAGAACCTACGGAGTCAGGCTGCACATGCTCAGTTTGGTGTGTATTGCTAGAGAGGTTTTTTTCTTGGAAGGATGCATGTGGTCAGCACAGGGCCAATCAGCACTGTCCAGACAGAGGGTCAGGGGTCTTATGGTCTCAAAGGTCAGTCAGAAAACTTCTTCTATAAGCTTTAACCAGTGCTTGGCTGGACACTGATAGAAGTCACAAGATTGCTCTTACTGCTGATGATAAAAGGCATTTAGCAATTTATATTTACTAAAATAATTGCATTTCCATGTTCAGTGTACTATTGGAGACCAGATATAGTGAATGCAGGGTCCTGGGTTTAGTAACACTTTAACTCTATCTTGAACACTGTGGTAAAGGCCTACACACCTAACTCCCATAAAATGCTATTTATTAGAAAAGTAAATATAAGTAAGTATATGCAAACCGCGCTATTTAAAAAATGTAAAGTGAAAGCTGCCAGGACTTCAACTCGACATAGGTTGTGTAAACAAAGAAAATAAATAAGTGCAGTGCTAATGACCATAAAACACGTGTCAAAACACAATGTGCAAATCAAATACATTGATAAAACCAGTAAATGATACAATGAATATGTGTAAAATAGAGGAGACACAATTCAAAATAAGTGAAAAAAGTCCCAAGTGAAAAAGCAGCATCCAAACAAAAGTAAACGTTGTGATAGTGACAGGATTCCCACACCAGCAGAGTAATTGTGAATGCACTCACCAGAGGACATGGACCCAAACTTCCTAATGGAAAATGGGTCATGTAAGGCAGGTTATGGAACAGGTCTCTCCAACAGCCACAATATCGCCAGATGTTAAAGCCGGAATGACCAGGGGATTCAGCATAAGGATACCCAGACTTCCAGACCGTTGTCACATAGATGGAAATAAACCAAATAGTGCAGACATAGTGTAAAACCGCTTCACAGTGTTTATTAAAAGAGAAGGAATACACTTACAAACATCTTGTAAAACAGCGCATATAGACGGAGAGATGGCAGTACAAAACTGACGCGTTTCATCCAAACAGATATAATCATAGAAAAATTTCCCTAAGATTCTATCCGTTTGGATGACTTTATGTGGTCTGACCATGTGGAAGTTTCATTGGTGGTGGAAGAGAAGGATACCTGTTCCCTGGCATACGCGTGGCGATGTAACAATGCAATCATGCAAACCCCTGACAATCGACAATGGCCCTCACAACATCTCCACGACTATTTTGCCACCAACAACACTCTCAAAATTGGCATTTTTCTCATATGGAATGCCCACAAAGCCTTTATACACGAGATCATATTACAATTGGGTGCCAGACTTAAACAACAGTTCAATGGTAAGATTACAGAGCTATTGAAATCCAAGTGGGAAGTCAGTGGAGAGTAAATATCTATCAGTAAAAAGCCTGCACAATCCCCTATAAATTAAGTACATCTAGAAGTAAACCAGGTCTGATAGGGAAAGCCCTGCAGGCGAGGAGGGTGGGGGTTTTAATGTGCCAAAAATATCAAAAGAAAGACAAATCATAAAAAAATTTATTTTATTAAAGACAGAGTAATAAAAACGACACATGAAAATAATACATGTACTGTAAAAGGTGTATCACATAGTACAACACATCCTACAGTATGGTTGATTAACACATTTCATCCTCAGGATCTGGATGTGTGGCAGATTTTTCAAAAAGTGTGTGTATATATATATATATATATATATATATATATATATACACCTTAAAATAAACAGGTACGATTGTATCAATGATCAATACATACATGTATGTAAATGTGCATATAATTTTATCTAAACACTATAGTAATATACAATTCACATATCCAGAGATACTAGCAAAAAAGAGGCAACAACCCGGGAGCAAATAAACCAATGGATAAAAGCGAGAAAAAAAAAGTTGTGGGGGACCAAAAGATTGGGAAATGGAAAAGAAAAGGACCAAATAAAAGGAAAAAAAATGTTTACCCTGATAAAAACACAAAACTAAATCTCATAAACCAAGCCACGAAGTCTAGAAAAATGAACTGGAAAAACGGTCTTTTATCCATTGTTTTTTTTTTGCTCCCGGTTGCTCCCTCTTTTTTGCTAGTATATATGGATATGTGATTTGTATATTACTATAGTATTTTAGTATTTTGATAAAGTTATATGTATATTTGAATACATGTATGTATTGAGCTTTGATACGATCTTAATTCATTATTATAAGGTATATATATATATATATATATATATATATATATATATATACTTTTTGAAAAATCTGCCACAGATCCAGATCCTGAGTAAGCCCAAATTGTGGGTGAAACGCATCAATCCACCGTACTGTGGGATGTGTTGTACTGTGTGATACACCTTTTACATGTTGTATTTTCATGTGTCGTTTTTATTATTCTGTCTTTATTAAAATTTAGATTTTTTATGATTTGTTTTTCTTTTGATATTTTTGGCACAATAAAATCCCCATCGTCCTCACCTACAGGGTTTTCCCTGTCAGACCTAGTTTTCTTCTAGATGAACTATTGAAATACATTTATGACCTTGAGTCTCGCAATCAACCATTCCCCTCTGAATCCATCTCGGCCCGTTTTCTCAATTTGTGCTACAAGTTTCAATAAATATTATGTTTACAACATGATAATTATTTAAGACGCCGTCATCTCCAGTACTACGCTAACAATAACAAAGCGGGTAAGCTTCTGGTGAATAGATTGAAAGCGCATAGTCCTAAATTTAGACTTCCATTTATCTTTCACCCATTCACATATAATCTGAAGGAAGATTCTGATACCTCACAACTTTCTGCTGAAGATATTTCGAATTTTGTTAGGCAAGTTAGCATACCAGTTTTGTCACTGGCCCAACTAGAATCTCTAAATGCTCCATTATCTGAGCAAGAAATCACCCACGTGATCCACTCTTTGCCTTTTGGTAAATCACCTGGCCCAGATGGATTTACAAATGAATACTATAAAGGCTTTACTGATGTCTTAGTCCTGTATATGGTTCAGCTTTTCACTAAGGCTGCCTTCCCAGCAGATATGTTGTCAGCCAATATTGTCACTTTGCCTAAATCAGTTAAAGACCCCACCATGCCTACTAACTTTAGGCCTATATCATTGTTGAATACAGATGTAAAGGTTTATGCCAAACTACTAGCAAAACTCCTTCTCAGTGTCCTCCCCACTTTGATTGGGCCTGATCAAACAGGCTTCACTAAAGGGAGACAGGCATCGGATGCGACTAGGTGGATTTTAAATATACCTTGCCATGCATAATCAAGTCGAATGCCTTCTCTTCTCTTCTCCTATCCATAGACGTGGAGAAGAAGTTTGACCGTGTTCATTGGTTCTGTATGTGTAAGGTTTTATTAAAATAGTGTTTCTCTGGTACGATTCTATCAGCCATTATGGCCCTGTATTCCAAACCTTCAGCCCGTGCCTATTTCTCGAGCATCCTATGCAAGCCATTTTCCATCTCCAATGGAACTAGGCAAGGGTGCCCTTTATCTCCAACCATATTCAATCTTATGATTGGACCTCCAGCAGAGGCCATATGTTCCCACCCTTCTATTTCAGGTTTTAGTTTTCATGGTCATTCTCATATTATTAATCTTTTCGCAGACAATGTCATTTTGATTCTCACCAATTCTTAAGTATCTCAACCATACGCTCACCAGGTGCTACATTTCTTCAGCTCTATCTCATATTATAAAGTAGACTTCTCTAAATTGTTAATCCTAGACTTAGATGTCCCAAGTTTAACCAGAGAAAATCTTTCTCAACAGCTGCCCTACTCCTGGGAAGATAAAAGTATCCTGTAACTAGGTATTCAGTTGGCTTCCTCTACAGTATTTATACACCTTGAATTTTTCCACATTTTGTCATGTTACAACCAAAACGTAAATGTATTTTATCAGTGTTTTATATGATATATCAAAACAAGGTGGAACATAATTGTGAAGTGAAAGAAAAATGATAAATGGGTTTCAAAATATTTTACAAATAAATATCTGAAAATGGGGGGCGTGCATTTGTATTCAGCCCTCCTGAGTCAATACTTTGTAGAAGCACCTTTCTTTGCAATTACAGCTGCAAATTCTTTTGGAAATGTCAAACAGCTTTGCACATCTAGAGAGTAACATTTTTGCTCATTCCTGTTTTGCAAAATAGCTCAAGCTCTGTCAGATTGGATGGGGAGAGTCTGTGGACAGCAATTTTCAAGTCTTGCCACAGATTCTCAATTGGATTTAGGTCTGGACTTCTTTGACTGGGCCAATTTAACAAATAAATATGCTTTGATCTAAACCATTCCATTGTAGCTCTGGTTGTATGTTTAGGGTCGTTGTCCTGCTGGAAGGTGAACCTCTGCCCCAGTCTCAATCCTTTTGCAGACTCTAACAGGATTTCTTCTAAGATTGCCCTGTATTTGGCTCCATCCATCTTCCCATCAGCTCTGACCAGCTTCCCTGTCCCTGCATAGGAAAAGCATTCCCACAACATAATGCTGCCACCACAATGTTTCATGGTAGGGCTGGTGTGTTCAGGGTGATGTGCAGTGTTAGTTTCCCACCACACATAGCATTTTGATTTTAGGCCAAAAAGTTAAATGTTGGTCTTATCTGACCAGAGCACCTTCTACTACATGTTTGCTGTGTCCCCCACATGGCTTCTCACAAACTGCAAGAGGGGCTTTCTTTCAACAATGGCTTTCTTCTTGCCACGCTCCCCCAAAAGCCAGATTTGTGGAGTGCATGACTAATAATTGTCCTGTGAACAGATTCTTCCACCTGAGCTGTGGATCTCTGCAGCTTCTCCAGAGTTACCATGAGTGTCTTGGCTGCTTCTCTGATTAATGCTCTAATGCTCTCCTTGCCCAACCTGTCAGTTTAGGTGGACGAACATGTCTTGGTAGGTTTTCAGTTGTGCCATACTCTTTCCTTTTAAGGATGATGGATTGAACAGTGCTCCGTGAGATGTTTAAAGCTTGGGATTTTTTTTTTATAACCTAACCCTGCTTTAAACTTCTCCACAACTTTATCCCTGACCTGTCTGGTGTGTTCCTTGGCCCTTATGATGCTGTTTGTTCACTAAGGATCTCTAACAAACCTGTGAGGGCTTCACAGAACAGCTGTATGTATACTGAGATTAAATTACACACAGGTAGACTCTATTTACTAATTAGGTGATTTCTGAAGGCAATTGGTTCCACTAGATTTTAGTTAGGCGTATTAGAGTAAAGGGGGCTGAATACAAATGCACGCCACACTTTTCACATATTTATTTGTAAAAAATGTTGAAAACCATTTATCATTTTCCATCCACAATTATGTACCACTCTGTTTGGTCTATCATATAAAATCCCAATAAAATACATTTACTTTTTTTGTTGTAACATGACAATATGTGGAAAATTTCAAGAGGTATGAATGCTTTCTCAAGGCACTATAGCAGCAGCAAACTATAAACTTCCTATCGCAAAATTAACAAAAGAAATTCTTCAATATTCTCCATGTGAACTCAGTTGGATAGGCAGATTGACTACATTCAAAATGATGATCTTGCCCTAGATTCGACATATTTTTAGGACTCTACCTATCCCTATAAAACAAGATTATCTTCATCTATTATCTTCAAAAAATTTGTCTGGCAAAACAAAAGAGCACACTGCTTCTATGCGTGCCTTATCAAACTCAAACAAGTTGAAGGAGTTGGTTTTATTGATATCCAAGATTAATATTACGCACATCTGCTTACTTCATTGAAAAGATGGTTCTACCCTTCCCCAGAGACCCTTTGTGTGGACATTGAATTGACAAAGGTAAATAGAAAATAGGTGCGCGAACCTTTAGTGAGAAAAAAGTGGGGAAAAGCAGCACTGAAATAATATAAATAGGAGAAGGTTGTAACAAATGAAAAACATCAATTACAAAAGTGCGCTAAAAAATAAGGAACACAAATGTTCACATAAAGTGGTGTCTGCTGAAATTCAGCTAAAGAATAAAGTCTATATTCCAGATAGTGAGACGGTGAATGGGTCTTGAAAATCCAGAGAATATAGTGAGGTTGGGGAGTGATGGGAGGTGGGTGTAGCCTCTTCCTAAACGGTGATCCAAACTGTGCTCTAATGTACACGTGATGCACCCAGTGTTAGGAAAGGACTCTTACCAGATAGTAAAGAGATGCAAACATATAGCGTATTTTCCTGGAGTCCGTTAGGGTCAGCTTGTTGAAGAAAATTCTCAGAAGGAATAAAGCGAGCACCTGCTTCCAAAATGTGGGGATCTAGAGGCTTCCACTCAAGGGGATATCGCCACAAAGAACATGCCCAAGGAAGAGAAGGGGACTATAGTGCATTACCTCAATTTATTGAACCAATAAAAATAGAGTAACACTTACAATTTCAGGAGAAATAAACAGCATATGTAAATGTGGATCGAGGACCTCTGCAGTAAGTCCGGGACCGATAGCAGCACGGCTAGCTCCCCCCGACGCGTTTCCACTAACAAGTCGGCTTCTGGGACTGGAGCCAGTCCCAGAAGCCGACTTGTTAGTGGAAACGCGTCGGGGGGAGCTAGCCGTGCTGCTATCGGTCCCGGACGTACTGCAGAGGTCCTCGATCCACATTTACATATGCTGTTTATTTCTCCTGAAATTGTAAGTGTTACTCTATTTTTATTGGTTCAATAAATTGAGGTAATGCACTATAGTCCCCTTCTCTTCCTTGGGCATGTTCTTTGTGGCGATATCCCCTTGAGTGGAAGCCTCTAGATCCCCACATTTTGGAAGCAGGTGCTCGCTTTATTCCTTCTGAGAATTTTCTTCAACAAGCTGACCCTAACGGACTCCAGGAAAATACGCTATATGTTTGCATCTCTTTACTATCTGGTAAGAGTCCTTTCCTAACACTGGGTGCATCACGTGTACATTAGAGCACAGTTTGGATCACCGTTTAGGAAGAGGCTACACCCACCTCCCATCACTCCCCAACCTCACTATATTCTCTGGATTTTCAAGACCCATTCACCGTCTCACTATCTGGAATATAGACTTTATTCTTTAGCTGAATTTCAGCAGACACCACTTTATGTGAACATTTGTGTTCCTTATTTTTTAGCGCACTTTTGTAATTGATGTTTTTCATTTGTTACAACCTTCTCCTATTGAATTGACAAAGCCTTGAGAGCTACTCACAAATATATCTAGCGATATATCTAGAGAGCTGCTGACACCTAACACATTCTCATATTTGTGCAACCTTGATAAATCAAAATAGTGTGTCACGCTATTAAATTAAACAATCCTAATTGTGTTCTTGATTAGTGAATCCAATCCCCTATGTACTAATTACAACATCCCCTATTGAATAACATACTTTTGTATATGTTGAAATGTGTGAAATATTAGTAAAAATCTTCCGCAATCACCATGTGATTCAAATAAACATGTATGCCAATATTGGAAAATTAAAAAAATAAAGAATTATAGAAAAATATATAATAAAAATATAAAAAGTGCAACAATAGAAAAAATATATATTTATATAAAAAAATATATAAAAATTCTACAACAAATAGTCTTTCAAATAAGTGCCTCCTCCACATGCAATTCTCTTTCTTGTGTGTATCTCCTTGCAGTGTTGATTTATATATGTACAGTATGTCACATTTCAGCATCCAGAGGAACACACCAGTGAAGCTCTCCTCTTTTTCCCTTTAATACACATATGCTTTTGGAGTCTTCCAGTTCTCTTGGTATCATCTCATTCCAAGATCCAAGACCATTCTTCCAGGCTGTCGCCTTGCCAATCTAAACTAACATTGACATGCTCTGAGGGGATCTAAAGAGAGGAAGAAGGAGAACCTGTGAGCTATACCCACAAGTCCTGGAAGGACTAAAATAGTTTTTTGACTTTACTTAATTGTAAAGTCACACGTTATCAGGTGAGAGCACATCTGATAGTGGGGGGGCACAATTGAACTATATATTAACACTGCAAGGGGATACGCACAAGGAAGAGAATTGAATTAAGAGAAGGCACTTATTTAAAAGACTATTTGTTGTGGCATTTTTTTATTTTGTATATAAATATATCTTTATTTTTATTTTTTATTTTCATATATTGGCATACATGTTTATTTAAATCACATGGTGATTGCGGCAGATTTTTACTAATATTTCACTCATTTTAGCATATACAAAAGTATATTATTCAATAGGAGATGTTGTGATTAGTACACAGAGGATTTGATTCACTAATTAAGAACACAATTAGGATTCTTTAATTTAATAACGCGACACACTATTTTGATTTGTATAGGATGGACATTGAATGCACTTTAATGCAGACTGTGGAGCTCAAATCACTCCTTTTAGCCGATCTCTGGTGCTTCAGGAATCTCCCTAAATTCCCCTTTACAATTCAAGCCTCCTTGACAGCCTGGTGGGCACTTGCTCATAGGTTCGCACATGTTAATACCACATCTGAAGTGCCTATCTCAATTTCTTCTATGGGATATATCATTTTTTGGTGCTGATGCTCTTGGGGTGCACCTATTTGTACACTGGAAACACAATTTATTTCTATTTGTATCTAATTGTTATATGTTCACAATTTGAGCACTATTTATACTCACCATTGGTGTAGTTAGGTGGATATTTATATATATTTTTGGTATAACATTTATACTGTTTTTGCGCTGTGGCATATGTTTTGTTTAATAATATATCTGCCTGATCCCAGATGCTCTCCTTTTTTAGTTGTTGCTATTTGTTTGTTTTTTTTACAGTGGATGTCTATCCCATTGTTTATCTTCCCTTTTCCCTCTCCTTTGTATTGTCTGTATTTCAGACTAGGCACTCAACTTCTTTTGTTGGTATTGAGTTGTATTAATACATATAGTGCAGGGGTATTAAACTTAACTTTATCGAGGGCCGCATCAGCATTATGATTTGCCCTCAAAGGGCTGTTTGTATCTGTAATACTAGATGTCCAGAGTATCCCACCCTTCCTTACATCAGATGTCAAGAGTCCCTGCCTAACCTCCCTTACATCAAAGTGCACCCCCTTTCCTTGTGTTGCTGCTGGGAAGAAGCTGGGGTCAGAGCTGGGAAGCAGAAAGTGCAGGGTCTGGGGGAGGCCCAAAGGAGGGCTGGAGCTCCACTGCAGCTCTAGGAGAAGTGTGAGGCCACATGAAATGGTCTGGAGGGCTGAATTCAGCCTGCGGGGCCTTGTGTTTGACACATGTGATATAGTATTTTCCTTATGTCCAAGATTGTCCCGGGCTGCATATTTTTCATTGGAAATAAAGGGTAAAACTGATTAGGGCATTATGGGTGTAGCACCCTACAGGTAGGTGCTAGGTAAATTTATAATGAGCCTTGTCTGCCTAACAGCTGGGCTGTGATTTGTTAGGTAGGGTGTCAGGGCTTCCAGATGTGCCTGCTGAGGGGAGAAGTATCCCCACTGGCTCCTGTGAGAGGTTTCTCATAGGGCAGTGTGGGAAGCCCAATCAGGGGACACATCCCAGCTTGTAACTACCCCAGAATGCAGATTAGGCTGCAAAGGATTCTGGGAGTGGGTATAAGTTTGTGGAAAGTGCGTGAAGGTTGTCTTTGGCGGGAGCAGAGTCCCAGGAGGGAGAGTGCGGCTGTCTCTCCTCCTGTCTGAGGAAGATGGATGTCTCGGGGGGGTCACCTGAGTATCCAGAGAGTGCTGAGTTGAGCTGAGGGGATCCGGTGTGCTGAGAGAGAGGGGTCCCTGGAAAGCCTACACAGGTCGTGAGTACTGAGGATTGCCCCTGGGGGTTCGCCTGAAGTTAGAGGGGACCACTCCGGAAGAGGTTTTGGGATCCAGTGTCAACTAGCTGTAAAGGGGGTGCCTAGGTTGAGGACCCTGAAGTTGTAAAGGGGGCACTGGCAGTCTGGGCCCTGAATTTTACAGAGAGTGTCAGTAAAGCGACAGTTACACAGAGTTGTACAAGATACTACCTCAAGGTGTACCAAGCGGGGGACAGTATTTAGTGACTTCCACAGCACAGCAGTGTCAGGAATTCTACAGTTCTCAGTCTTGGATCTACAGGACTATAAGTCGGGGATTCAACACTTTTTCGGTTATACAGAGTGTTTTCAGAGTCAGTGAGCGTTGGCTGGCGCTGGCTGGCGTCGAGGAGGCGCCAACGGGCATTTTTCGGTAATAAAGTCCCACATGTAATTAGTTCAAGCCTCAAGGAGTATCTCACTCATTCCCATCTCCCATCCACTTTAAATTAAATAAAAACCACGAACAAAGATGCCGGAGTTGTTGCTGCTTCGGTTATCGCACCCAGGGCCACAGCTCACATGGGCTGGAGAGAGTATCGGTTCTATTGGCAGACCCATATCAGGCCACAGGCCTGGAAACCTTGCTACATGAGTATGGGAAAAACATGAAAAATACTTATCCTCAGGGTAACACATCCTCCAAATATCTATCAGCCCAATTTCCTGAGTATACCTGGCAAAAACAGTGCGTACCATCAGTAGGGTAGTATTTATCTAATGAGGGATCCATTAAGTTAATAAAATCTCCCACTAAAAACAATGGGATATCAGATTTGTCAGAGGGAAACTTCAGGAATTCTTTGAAGAACTCGGGAGATAAAGCGGGGGGGGGGGGGGGGGTATGTAAATATTGGCTACCAAGGAGCATCATTTTTTTCTTTAAATGATTTTGTTTGTGCTTTGTGATATATTATTGAGACAATTGCAGTATTTTGCTATCTTTGGCTCTTGAATAAAATAAAAGTGCGCTGATAATATGTGATTGTAAAGCTGCAACCAAGGAACTGTGCCTAGTGAAGTGTATGTTGTGGTAAATTGGTGCGCTAAACAAAGAAAAGTGACTACAAAATATCAACAAATTCAACCAAACATAATATTGATAACATAAGTGACTCTTCTTAAGGTGAATTCAAAATAATCAGGTCCATCAAGTGTTATCCGAATAGTGTTCAAAGAAACAATTGAGACGTGACTTGTGATTAAATATTGAAAAGTTTTCCAAGATACAGTGACATCCACGTGAGTTAAGATCCCCTCACCAGCTGCTTATCCTGCTTACCAGACGTAAGTATATCTCAAGGAGTATAACACCGCAAATTACATGCACATCCACCCTCGTGTGACCACACAGCAGAGCCTCTTACCGGATGTAAAAGTTAATGAGCATGGAATATCTTTTCTGGTTCAATCAGGATGTCTCAAATGGCTATCTGGATAGGCTATTTCTCTCAGACCCCGGGATGTGGTATCTTCTTATAAGCTCCACGAATTACATGCAATAAATACAAGTGGACCAACCGTAGTGCATTATCCTCGGTTTATTTGTCAAACATAGGCAATTGTATTTACAGGAGATGGTCTTGCATTGGGCATATAAATGAACGGAGCCTTTGGTAATCCTATGTCCGGCTGCAGCACGGACAACTGGATGACGTGGGTGGTGGCGCGACACGCCTCCTCTCCAACGCGTTTCCTCTGAAAAGACTTCCACAGTGGAAGTCTTTTGTGTTCTGGCGTGTGTCACAGCCAGAACACGTAGAATAGCTTGTAGAGTGATTAACCACACCTTAATCATCCTCCCCCTCTGTCACCCAGCTGCAGACTACCTCATTGTCCATCATAGCTGCCAAAGCACCCTATTCACATCCTCATCCACAATTACTCCTCCAACTTTCATTGAAGAGCATGCTAAATATTTGAGCTTAGCATGGGCCACTTGCTGCAAAAGAATGGGCTCCAGGGTTGAGGAGGAGAGAAATGTGATCCTAGAGGAAGGGCACACAAGGCAGGGAAAAACAATTGGCAGTGATGTTCCTGCAGCCACAGCATACTGCCAAGTTGACCCCAGTAATGGATAGAGAGGGGATGATGACGAGGTCCCTGATTGTACCTGGGTGCCTGACAGAGCAGAAGAGGAAAGTGAAGAAAAGACACAGCCCCATTGAGACAGGATGCTATCCAAGGGAAGCTCATAGAGAAGTAAAGTAACTTCCCTGTTCCTCCAGATATCTTTATGGGTGCAGGGCAAGGTTTTTTTAGTCTGCTCCCCAGAGCTCACCTGGGTGGGCCATTTCCAACACACCTGCAGCACACTGCATTGTTGTTATTTACAGGCTTTCAATTCAGTGATTTAGGCGTGGAATTGGCCATTTAATAACTACATGTATGAAGAGACATCTGGCCTCTCACCACAGAGCTTACTGGGAACTGCAGCAGAATGCTAGTCAGGAAAAGGTTCACACTCCTTCTAGCTCCCCCGCCGTACACAATTCCCTCTCAGCAGCCTCCAGTGTTGTACTGCAGGGTCAAGTTCCCAGCTGCCATGTCTTCAACTGTAAGGTCCTCCCTGTCCTTCAACATCAGGTGAAGGGCAATGTTTGCACATTAGTGGACCGTCCATTCAGTAGCAAGGTTCACATGACCACAGAAGCATGGAGGTATGGGCAGGGACGCTATATTTCATTCACAGACTACTGAGTGACTTTTGTGGTAGTTGGGAAGGATGCAAAACAGAGAATACCACTGGAGCTTGTTCAGCCACCTTGGGTACGTACCGCTACTGGTGACAGTGCCAGAGCTGTCCCCTTCACCTCCTCAATTTTCTCTTCTGCTGAGTATTCAACTATCTTCCTTTGAGTCAACTTTAAGCTCTCTCTTGCATAGGAGTGTTTTCTCTTTAAAATTTGATGATAATGACCCTGAGCATTAGTCATGGTTCTACCCTCTGCCTGTGGGCACCTATTCTCATAGGGAACCTTGGCGGGTTTTGGCAATTTGTCTAGAAATCTCCACATTCACTCAACATTATGTTGAGGGTATCCAAATCCTCATTTTTCTGTTACTTAAAGACTTTATAATTCTTTAAATGTGCTTCTTTTTCTTACAGTATATATTGTCTTTAGTTTATCAGACTCAATCCAGTATTATTATTTTTTTAAAGGGTAACCGCTTTTCTTTAGCCTTGTTGATCTCCATGTCTAGTTGCAATAGTTTGTTCTTCTTCCTCCGTTTCGCTTTCGGTTCTCAGGACATCTTCCATACTTGTGAGTTTGGCTGATTCTCCTTTCTTGTTTGTTGCTGGCTCTATATCCCTAATGATTCTTTACCTTATGTGACTTATTTCACTTCTAAATAAATACTATGCAATATATACAGTACTCCATTCCTGTGGGTCTGTGTGGTGAGAATCTCATTATATAGTGCCTTATATTGGACAGTTGACCCCCGTTGGTAAGGAGTATAACTGCTTGTGATTACCAAGAAGAACCTGGAGTTGATTTGTACCACACACTGTTCTTGGGAAAGGAGGATGCAAAGTCACTCTTAAACTTATTCTAATAAATAAACACTCCAAACACAAACTTATTTTTTGGCATAGAAATGGCCGCGGGACTTTATTGGTTTTATATATTATCATTTTTATTTAAAATCTTTAAATTATTCATTCAACCAACAATCCAATATTAAATCAAACCAAAATGTACAATCTGTATATTAAATATAAATAAATAAATAAATAAATAAATCTCGCTTAGTCACAGAACTCAAGCGGTAAATATATAACTCAATTATTACCCAAACCAAAAGTCCCCCCTTGATTCAAGGGTGACAGTACCAACTAAAGTGCCTGCGACGGGAGGGGGGGAGGGGAGCTCGTCTGGCGGCGTCCTGTCAGGATGTGTGAGACCCCCAGGTGCGGACCCCCTTATATAGAGGGTGACTGAACCTTCTAGAACGGGCGCGCGGACCCCCGCATTCCCGCCCGAACTGCGCTCCTCTCTTAAAGGGGCAGCGTCCCAATTTCAAAAAACCCCATTTAACCCTACTTTTGCTAGCCGCATCCCCTTCCCCATGTCTGCGGGCGTTAATTCTTCCGCCCGCTTTTCCTTCTGCTCATACTGTGCACCTTATTGTCTGGTGAGTTTACACTGGTAGAGAATACCTGGCACTCATGGTGATATTCACATGTGGAAGATACTGAAGCACTGACTAATTCAAACACAAGTCACAGACTGGAATTTTTATATATCTTAACATTTTTATGGACAAGCAGAGAGATATGTATTGATGGTTCACCTTTGTTCATGAATCAATTTCACTGCATATATAGTGAAACTGCAATGTAAAGAGCAGAAAGTAAAAGGGGGCCCTTAAGAAAAGAAAAGGTTGACAGTCACTCCAAATTTTATACCAGGGATTTTATGGCCAATGACATCATGGGAATCCCTGTGACATCATTGGCCATGTATGGTCATGTCCATATATGATCAATAATATCACTCAGGAGGCCCGCCCCTGTGTTTATTTCAGCTTTTAGCCACTGGACCTGTCATTCTGCAGGACTAAAACAACAAATGTGTTTCGGCGTGTGACAGGTTTTGTATTTCACTGGGTCAAAGGGAACTAGGCATTATGATTGATGTTAATGACATGATTGGTGGTAGGTGTACGCTGTCTGAAATGTTTTCATTAAAAGGTTGTCAAAAACCGTTTCTGTCTTAATTCACACTTTACCTTTTTTACATGGGGGTCTGGTATGTACTATTGAAGAGGGTTTCCAGATTATGACAAGCCACCTGCCCGCAAACCCCCACAACCACCAGGCCAGGACTGTGAAGAAGAAGAACTTGTCCTCATCAACATGGGAAGGTGACCCCTTGTTGAGGGCATGTGGTCTAGTATAGTTCAGAAGGGAGGCTGCATGCTCCCTACCCCCCCCCCCTCCCTTTTTGGCCTACCAGGCTGTATGCTCAGAAAAGATTCTGGTTAGGATTTTTTGGGGGATTTCAATTTTATACCAGAACTGAACTCAACATTTTAACTATCCCTGGCTTCTTTGCTTACATGGCTGGAGATTCTCGCCCATGTAAGTGAATAAAGCCAGTGACATCATTGGTTGTTAAGGAGGCCAATAAGTGCAGGAGCAACCATTGACCGTGGAAAGCTATAATGCTATCCTTTATAAAACATACTGGTTTTATACATGATGTTTGGCTCTATCCAACTTCTCATCTAATTATTTCACAGATTTTTTTCATGAAATTTGCATGCCAATTTTGTAAGTATTTTTAAACCTGAGGAAAATAACTTGGTCTGTATTTGATGTCTTCCTCCCCTACAGGTAATGGAACAGACTGTACTTGTTGTGTTTTTAAGGAAGATTGCAGCATGGACTTAAGAACGAAGAGTTTGCACAGCCAAGCAGTGTGGGGTTTATAGAGTCTTACCCTACCCACCAGCATGGCACGAATCCTACTGCACACATATCCACTCCTGCATTCTACTTACTACAATAATCAGCTTAAATGATCCATAAATGCCAAACATCACATAACTCTCCTACCTGCATTCTTAGGCTTTCTCTGGCTTTGTCATTTGAGTGATGGGCCAGAGAGGGAGAATGTAAGATGAAATGACATCAATGCTAAAGAGCAGTGATAAAGTCAAATGCTGCATAATATTGGGGCAGTATCTCTTTAACGAGCCAATCTCTCACAGAGTACTCCCAAACAGTGCAGTCTTTCATTTATAGACACCCTGTCACTGTACTCTCCTTAAAAAAAAAAAAATCCTCTAAAAATCAGTTTCTGTCCAGGAGAGACTGTAGTTAACAGGGTGTACTTTCATGTGACTGTCCCAAACATAGCACTTTCTCATCCAGAAGGCAGTCTCTCTGGTAAAAGTTGGTCACATGGGAGCACTTAGATTGTGAAATCTCTGTACCAAAGTGCTTTCTTTGTACCAGGATTGTGTTTTACATGGCAGAAATCCAATAATATTGATGCGGCTAACTGATAAAAAATTTAGTTTTTCCTAATGTACTTGGCAAACCACTGTTCCCCAATGATGTTAAGTAAATATATGTTCAGATCATACATCAAAAATTGCAGCAAATTGTCCCAGATAATTGTGAAGAATTGTCAGCACTGCAGAATAGATTATAAAATGTTTGCTTATTTTTTTTTTTGCAATATAGACATGACTTGTACCTGTTTAAGGACAAATATGCCTGTAGCCAGCAGGAGGAGTGGCCTGAGTGCTCCTTTTTCCATTCTTTTACTTTTTTTCCCCTCCGCCACTGTGAACAAAGACAGAACTGTGGCTGTGCTGTGGGCTGTATGCAATCCCTCACTTGCACCCCATTCCCTCCTGATAGAAACAGTGAGTCTGTGGGAGAGAGGACTTGGACTTTGGGATAATGATTCATGTAGTCCCAGCAGAGTGCTGTACAATGCAAATTAATGGGGCTGTGAACTTCAATACCCAGAGTTCCTGGGGTCTTGTGCTAAGGAGAAGCAGAGTGGTTCAGATCTGCTGTTTGGTCCTGCCAGTGCTGCAACATGGAGAAAGCCATTAAGAGTATCTTTGGCTGTGGACTTTGGAGTACAGACCTGCTGCTACAACCTGTCTGTGCCACATTCAGGGAGACTGAGACTGTAAAAGCCTGATGACTGGGCCACAGAAAGGTCTTTAGCTGTGCTGGGACCAGAGCTGGGGAGACCTGTTGCTATATTAGTGCCTATACCAGAGAGACCAGAGCCTTGTGGGGACCTGATTGTGAGGACTAAGTCACTGGGGACATCAGTTCACCAAGTCCTGGACTAGATCCATTGGGAACTAGGAGTGGTGAGCGGAAGCAACTGTGCTTATTCCCTTATTGTCCCCAGGTATTGCCAATAGAGACTGCCCTTACTTAGCAGCCCAACATTTATCCACTGTATACATTTTAATGAGATAGTAACATGCACATCACTGTAAAGATGGGCCCAACCTTGGCCAGCTTAAATTTGTTATTCAGGTATCGGGTACTTTACAGCCATCCCCAGGGGTACCCTTCTCAGTAATGTGTACACCCGCCCACACTTAGGTGTGTATGCACAGATTTCACTAGGGGACACTGTTTGAATAGTCATTGCCAAGAGTTACAGAAAAACTATTCTTTGTGCCATTTATGCTTTTTATGGCTGATGTTGTTCTTATCAATGCTTTGTGCACCAGTTTAATGTTGATTAGCCTTATTGCATTTTAACTTTAAATATTTTTTATTAACGGTTTCAGAAACAAAAAAAGTGAAACAATAGAAGTGCAATGGTATACATGGTAAATATCGATCACAGTAAGAAAGCAGAGTGCCATATAGTATCAGCAAATCCATGTGATGATAATGAGGATAATCACATACAGAAGTAGGACCACTACCCACGCTACGGCATTGGGATAAGGTAGGGTAACATGGAAGAATAAACATCAGTCCTCCAGGAGAGGAAAAAGGAGGGCGATAGGCAAAGTGCTAAGTTGGGCCATCAGGAACCTCGCCCGACTGGGAGTCAGGGCCAGGCACCATGCCCCCATAAGGGTGGCGAAACATTCGGGCCTACATCAGATTCCCAGTGGAGACGCCCCAGAGGGACCAGCAGCGAGAGAGGAATATAGGGGGGAAGACGGGAAGATGGGGTAGAATAGAGTTTAGAGAGGGAGTGTGTAAAGCGTCAACGGGGATTAGATCCCCAAAAAAATTTGATTAGATGAAAGACAATGAGAGAGGTAGAATAGTATGAAAGCAAACATTCTGGCTCTAGACTTTAAATAGAGACCTGTACAAAAGCAGCCCAAGGTTCCCAGACCAGTTCAAACTGAGCTACCTTATCGGCAAGGATGCTGGATATTTTTTCCTTGGACATTATCCACGATATTTTCAATTTGGTTTCCCTAATGGAGACCTTTTGGCTTCTTCCAGGCCCTAGCTATGGTGAGCTTAGCGCCCAACAGGATAAAGTGGAGTAGCTTCCGTGAGTGTTTAGATATACCAGGGACCATGCCGTTAAGCAGAGCAATCTGGGGAGATTGGGCTATGGGGTGATTAATGACCTTCCGGGCAATGTGAAATAGATTATTCCAGTAAGAACGGATCCTGGGGCAGGACCACCATATGTGGAGAAGGTCATCAGTCAGCTCGCAGTTCCGAAAGCAGAGAGGGGAAGCGTTTGGGTACATAAAGGCTAGACGGGAGGGGACTAGATACCATTGAGTAAACAGTTTAACATTTGCTTCAATTAGGGAGACATTTAAAATACCTTTTAAAGGAACGGTGAAAGCGGGAGAACCATTCGTCCAAGTCCATCTCCATCTACAGGTCCCTCTCCCAGGTCAGTGCATACTTGGGTTTGTCCGTACTGTCAGAAAGAGCACAATAGATAATAGAGATCCCACCTTTGGGGTCTCTGGCCTCCGAGCACCATCGCTCATAAGGTGTGATTTGGGGGGGTTCGGGTTTATTGTGCCAGATGGAGTGAAGATAGTGTGAAATTTTAGAATGACAATACCTCTCGGTCAAGGGCATTTTGTGTGAGCTAATGCAATGGGGGAATGACAAGGGCCCCATAGAATTGATGAAGTGTCCTATGCGGAACAATCTTTTATTCAATTACCAACCAAAGGCTCTAATATTCTGTCCAGGAGGGAATGCGGGATTATGGAAGAGGTGTGTTAGGGGTTTCAGGGCAGATACCAATGTAGGATTTTTAAGCAGGGAATCATGGAGAGAGAAGGAATGCGAAAGGGTAGGAGATATCAGAGGTCTAGGTTTGGGGGAACACCAGGCTAGATAATAAAGCTTATGGTGAGGGGTTGCTTGCCTTTCAATGTGGACCCAATCAGGTTTAGAGCCCCATCTATAAATGGAGGAAAATTGGGCCATTTGGGCAGTTTGATAGTACCAGCGGAGATTCGGTAAAGCCCGACCTCCATTGTGCCGTGAACAATATAGCATAGTTTTAGCAAATCTATGGCCCTTGGAACCCAAGAAAATTCTGATGATGGGGCCCTGAAGTTCCTCCAAATGTGCAGTCTTGACAGGAATCGGGAGAGAACTAAACATATAAAGAATTCGGGGGAGTAGAGTCATTTTAATGGAGTGAATTCTACCCAACCAGGAGAGGGAGTGGGAACCCCAAGTGGACAGGTCAGCTTTCAGTTTTTTAATAAGAGGGGGGTAGTTAGCAGAATAGAGGGAACCTATGGAGGGGGTCAGATTTGTGCCCAGGTATGGTATCGAGTCTGAGCTCCAGTTGAAAGGGAAATTGGACCGTAAAGTGGAAAGTTGGGAGGGTTCAATAGAGATGTTCATCGCCCAGGATTTTGTCATATTACCCACAAGACCAGAAGCTTTACTGAATGCTTCAAGTTGTTTGAAGATATTAGGGATAGACACCAAAGGGTTGGTGATAAAAAGTAAAAGGTCTTTCGCGAACAGTGCGCATTTATGTTCCATATCACCACAGCAGACCCCAGCTATATCAGGATTATGTTGCAAGGCTATTGCAAGGGACTCAAATGTAATAGCGAAAAGCAATGGCGAAAGAGGACACCCTTGGCGCGTTCCCCTGGCGATGGGAAAGGGATCGGAGTAGCAGCCATGGAGGCGTACTTGAGCTGAGGGAAGGGAATATAGTGCTTGTAGCGTGCCCGTGAAGTGAGGTCCTCACCTCTCAAGCACTGTGAAAATATATGGCCAGGAGACCGTGTTGAAGGCCTTTTGAATATCGAGGGAAAGGAGAAGACCACGCTGGGGGGGGACCCCTGTCCCATGCCGAACCCAGGATGGAGATAAGATCAACTTCCCTAAGGATTTGATCCGTCCCTTGTCTGCCCGGGATGAAACCCGATTGGTCCTTATGGACATAAAGAGCAATGAAGGAGTTCAGTCTATTAGTAAGGAGTTTTGTGAGGATTTTGATATCATTATTGATGAGGGAGATGGGTCTGTAGTTGGAAACGTCACTGGTATCTTTATTGGGTTTGGGGATGACAGTCAGTAGAGCGGAATTAAGATCCCTATGTAGGGGTTCACCCGACTTGAGGAAGTTAAAAAGTTTCATTAAATAAGGGGTAAGGGAGTCAGAGAAAGTCTTATAGTATAGTCACGGAAATCCATCAGGGCCTGGGGCCGATGCCGTTTTCAAATTTTTGATCACAGCCAGAACTTCCGACTCTGTGATCAGTGCTTCCAAACATTCCCGATGTTGGGCAGAGAGTTTGGGCTGGGGGACCGCATCCAGGAAATCCCCGACACAGGAGGGGGAGCCTAGCTGTGATTCGTATAATTTGGCAAAGAAGTCGTGAAAAGAGGCCATTACTGAAGAGGATTTTGGGACAAAACCCCGGAGGTCAGTTTGATCCTAGGAAAGGCATGGGACCGAGGCTTTGGGGATAGTTTAGAGGCTAATCATGTGCCTATTTTATCTCGTTCTGAATAAAATCTATCATTCGTCCAGCGGATATGCTTCTCAGCCGCAGTGGTGAGAGCTAAATTCAGGGCAATTCTAACCACATCCAACTGTTGTAAAGAATCTTTAGTGGGATTCCATTTATGCATTTTGCAAAGGGATAGGAAGGAATGTTCCAGTGATGTTCGCTTGTCTTTCGCGTTTGAGCTTCGAGGCAAGTTGTATAATTTGCCCCCGGGTTACCACCTTGTGGGCAGCCCAGAGGGAAACAGGGGAAATACCATCTACATCGTTCAACTGAAAGTATTCTCTAATACCCTTATCAATAATGGTGCAATATACAGGGTTGGACAAAAGGGCTTCATAAGGTCTCCAATATTTGGGGCCTGGTGGATGAGAATGTATGAGAAGGGATAGGGAGACTATAGCATGGTCCGATAAAGGCGTGTTGCGGATTTCAGATTTCAGGGTATTGGGGATAAAAGATGAGGGAACAAAGATGTGGACAATACGGGCGTAGGTGAGTGTAATCTCTAGATTTAGGATGATGTTCCCACCAGATGTCAACGAGTCCCAATGAGGATATTGTTTTGGCCACCCGGAGGCTCTGCCTAGTGGGTTTCTTAAAAGGGGACGCCAGGGGTCTAGATTTGTCAATGCTGAGGTCAAAGGCCAAGGTAGAGTCCCCTCCCATAATTAAAGTGCCCACCGTGTGCAGTGTGATAAGGCTAGCCAGGTCTGCAAAAAAATTAGCTTGTCCCATGTTGGGAGCGTAGTATGAGAGGAGAGTAAAAGGCTGCCCATCTATGTCCCCTATCAAAAAAATGTACCGCCCTTCCAGGTCCCTCAAGATCTTGGTAGGGGAAAATTAAAGTTTTCCAGATAGGAAAATGGCCACACCCTTAGTCTTAATATCAGAATTCGCCATATAAAATAACGGGTATTTAGAATGGACAAAGGATGGGTTATATTTAGCTGGGAAGTGGGTTTCCTGAAAAAGCAAGATATCATAGTGTAAAGTGTAATAATATTGAAACAACTCACGCCTCTTGAGCGGGGAGTTGAGGCCCTGCAGGTTATGTGAAGCTAGACGCAGCAAAGGTGGTCGAAGATCAGAGGCGGCCATGGAGACAAAGACAGATTACATCATGGGGAAGATCCTCAGGATTAGCCGGGGAGAGGGAACCTGGAGATTGGAGCCGGACTGGGAGGAACCGGACTGTCTGCAGAAGGAGGTCAGCGGTGAAGAATGACGCTAAGAGAAATCGGGGGGGGGAGAAGAGGAGGGAGGACAGAATAGGAATGAAATAGATGGGGAAGAAGCACGTCAGTTAATAAAATGATAACAGCATACCATGCAGCAAACATATGATCAACAGAAAAAACAGTAGTGACAAACAGTCACTGGAAATACTACGGGGAGAGTATGTCCCTGAAGTAGACCAGGAAGAACATACCAGAACCCCAAATCTGGGTCCTGAAGTTGCTCCAGTAGGGCACAAAACAGCCATCTCGTGAGACCGCAGGAGCAGGTGGAGGAGCATGACAGCCACTCCGGCAACTGCTCAGGAAAATCATGAAGACAGCACAGAAGGGGGGAAGGACTCCTGATGAGCAGTCACAGTAAACGGCAAGATACAGTGTGTAAACAAGGCAACAAATAACATGATGACCCCCGCTCTCCATATCAGGGATGTGAGAATACCACTGGGCGACCCAACAGGACCCCCAAAAATAAGGGGGGGGGAAATGGGGGAAAGGAAGGCAGCAAAGTTCAAGGCTTCAAATGGTCGCTTGAAAAATTAAAAAAATAGAGAGGAACAAGTCCGATCAGGAGTACAAAAATCCAGTGAACACCGGTTACTGGGCTAAACAAAAGGGGTTAGCAAAGAAAGAGATAGCAACCCCCCCCCCCCCCCCCCCGGGAGATGGAAGACCAGATATTCAAGGTGGCCTGGATTCCTTAGAGCGATTGTGTTGTTGCTTTTGCCACAAAGGGACCAGAGGACCTGTATGTGTAAGGCACTTGGATGATGAAGGGTGTTGAGAAGAGGTGATCGATAAATCTTGACTGATGAGGCCCAGTTAAAGGAGCAGTCTCTCACCATCTGCTAGAGAAGAGAAGCCATAGGTTTTCTGTTGGAATGCCAAACTCAAACGAAAGGGAAAGGACCACCAGTATTTGATGTTCTTCTATGTGAGGATGTAAAGAAGGGGTTTGAGGGAGCGCCTCCGCTCAATAGTGGCGGGTGAGATATCTACAAAGATTTGGATGGTATGACCCATCAATGAAAGTTGAGAGGAAGACCGGGAGTGTCTCATAATGTCCTCCTTTACAGAGTAGTAGTGGGGTTTAACCACTATAGTCCTGGGTAAGCAATCTTTCTGTGGGGGTTGGAGGGATCTGTGGGCCCTGTCGAATTCAAGACGGTGAGTGGGTATATCAGGGATGACACTCAAAATAAAAGATTGTACCGCAGCTTTAACATCGGTTATGGATTCCGTAAAACCCCGGATCCTAAAGTTGTAGCGCCGGGACCTATTCTCCAGGTCATCTATTTTAGATAGCGCTGTTTCAAGTTGATCTTGAATATCTTGAATTCTAGCGGTATTCTGATTCATCCTGGCAATGGTGTGATCAGTTTTTTGCTCAATGACTTCAATACGGGCCCCCAGATTATGTAGATCACTTTGTATAGTGGAGGTGATTTGGGTGGCAGTATGAGATAATCCCCTGGCTAGCATCTTGGAAAACGTGGCCAGCATTCCCTGCATATTAGATGGATTGTTATGGGCTTCAGACTGCGGCTCAGGAATTAGGCCAGGGCTGCTAGCAATGTCCTCTATAGGGGATAATAGAAGATCTTCTAGTGTCCGGCCTATATAGGATTCAGTGAAGGCAGGGGAGTAGGGGGGCACAGGATGGTCGAGTAGATTCCGAGGCTGTAGTGGGGTGCCTATGGGGTCCAAAATGTCCTCAGGCTCAGCCTTCCCACTGCGGCCTCCGGTGGGAGGAGAGGTTGCAGCCATCTTGGAAAAAGTAGGCCTCGGCGGATCCGAGACTAAGGCCCGTGATAAGTCCCTTCTGACTGTGGTGGCGGGCATAGAAGTGTGCCCTGGGGGGGTCCGGAGACAAGGGGGAGCAGTGGTGGAATGTGATGTGCCGTCTGCTAGGCTGTAGGAGCAGTCAGATTCTGGAGCGGGACGGAGCTCTGCACTTAAGCGTCCATGCAGAGCCGATGCGCATGCGCACCTCCACCTTATTGCATTTTAAGTCAGTTGCCTTAGTTGAGATTAGTATTCTCGCCGATTAATCCAATGTGTTCAAATGTATTCAATGACTTGATTTTTGTTTTGTGCATTGCATCTTGCTTGCCCTGCAATAATGAACTTACTTTATTTACCTTCAAGCAGCTTGTGGCCTATTTCCTGTATGCTAATGTAGTGTGATATCATATTAATACTTACATTATAAAGGTATGGGCAGCTTTCAACTTACATAAACAGATATGGATGACTGAGTGGTTTACAGAGTCGTGGCAGAACAGAACACATCACACTAACCGGCTCCTGCAGGGGTAAGTGCTACATGTATATTTTATGTACTGAGTATATGTTACAGAGGAAGTGGAAC
Organism: Pelophylax lessonae; assembly: GCF_965119305.1. Classification (NCBI taxonomy): domain Eukaryota; kingdom Metazoa; phylum Chordata; class Amphibia; order Anura; family Ranidae; genus Pelophylax; species Pelophylax lessonae. The sequence continues at coordinate 142,010,226 of NC_138774.1, forward strand.
CTCAGGAGTAGGCAGGTCCTAACGAGGGCTGAGGCATAGGGTATAAATAACCACCGTTCTTAACTAAAGCACCCTGCAAGGGGTGGCAGGCTTTGCTGATGATGTCTTTTAGGTTGCTTCCCTCTGTTACTGACATCAACAGGCATTGGGATCAGGACAGGTGGATAACAAGGATCATTAAGAAATGGGCAGAGTTTGTAAATGGGTATCAGAACTTAAACAGAGATCATGGCTACAGGAACCTGAAAATAGATACTCAGAGAGTTTTTAACAGAGTGGTCTATTACAATACAGAATTTTGCTCTGTCACAAATCTTCAACCCCCTAAAATTTCCCCTATGAGCACAAATTCTCTACAGGGAGCTACAGCGGTGACATTACTGCACCTATCTGGGTGCCTGCATGTGACTGACTGCACTATATGTGACTTAATCCTGCCTGTTTGTAAGTAGTTTTAATCTTCATTAAAAAGCTTTGAACTTTGAATTACTACACTATGAGTTCCTCCTTGTCTTTAGCTTTGATTGAGCCCACTGATGACCCTCTTGGTATGTGACAACCCACCCTGGAATCCCGTCTCATGTTATCCATCTATCACTTGAGGTTATTGGGATAAAGTGCCGCCAGACTCCCATCTTGGAGTCAAATTAGCTGGTAAGCGGCTTGTGAGTGGGGTGTGCACTTTCTGGGTGTGAAGAGGTTTCTCATTCACTCTGGAGCAATAATTCCTGCTAAACACGAGTGTATAAATGAACTTTTCTTCACAAGCACACTTTATTTATTTAATGGACATTTGTAGATTCTATATGGACTCTCTCTAATTGAAATACTAGATGCTCTGTTATGTATTTATGGATAGTACAATATTTTCAGTTTGAATAATCTCATACATGGCATTTACTCCTAACAATGGTCTTTTTTTTTTTTTGCTTAGACAGAAAAGCTGACAGGGAAAATTTCCATTTTGTTTCTTTAAATTTCATACTTCTGCTACAGTTTTTTGGGGTAGGTTTTCCTGAATAAATTAGATTTAGGCATTAAAAATGTAGATGTTAGGTGCATTTGATGTTTTTTTCCTCCTTTAACCTTTTTGCTGCCAGAGCCATTTTTGTATTTTTTTGCACTCATGATTTAAAAGTCATTTTAGCCCTGAAGATGATGTAAAACCCCCAAACATTATACATTTTCTGAAAGCAGACACCTAGAGAATAAAACAGTGGCGGTTCCAATTTTTATATGTCACGCGAGATTACCGCAAACACACGCAATCAATTAGCCACATTTTTGGTAAAATATAAAAGACAAGATTGCACTGAGTAAACAAATACCCAACATGTCGTACCCTAAATTTGTGTGCACCCGGGAAATGGCGACAAACTTTAGTACCCTATATTTTCTATAGGTGCTACTTCAAAAGCCCCCTATAGGTATTAATTTAGTGTTACAGAGGAGGTCTGGTGCTGGAATGTTTGCTCTCACTCCTGGCCTGCACAGTAATATGTAACATGTGTATCACAATCAACATTTTCACGTGTAGGCATCCCCAGACGCATGTTTTTACATGTGTATATGTGGAGTTGGGGGGGCCTCAATTTTTTTTGGAGGGGATCAATTTTTTGTGCTTGGGTGTTATTCATTTTTTTTTTTTTACTACACTTTTTTTTAGCACATAGAGTAACAAAAAGTCCCCTATGTTTTTAGGTGACATGTTCTCTTAAATGAGACATGCAGGGTCTAAAAGACTGTGCCTGTCACCTCTGTGCTCCACTGAATGTTTTGCAATGTAGATCGCATTGCTAAACATTCCTTTCCGGCTAAGCTAGCCAGGGACACTGGAAGGCAGACCCGGAAGTGACGTCATAGATGACGCTTTCTGTCAAAAATGGGATGAGAGCATTTGTCCACTCTTCTCCTCCCCCCCTCCCCCACAATGGCCATCACCCACCATGTTGGTCCCTAGGCCAGCAGATGGGCAAGCGGAGCCTGCAAAACATGGGGGGGGGGGCGCCGGTACTGGGAGGGTGTGTGAGCAATTTGGCGGCAGTGCAGCCACTCCGAATGCTTTAACCTGACAGGCAGGAGCCTGCTTCTCAGTTTCACACACAATCCTGGTGGCTGCAGCCACCAGATTGTGTGTAAAACCCCACAGTGTCAAGTCCATACAACGTACGGACCTGGCAGCGAAAGAGTTAAACACCCTTCTATGTTAGCCCTATGTGTCCTAATATTCTGGCCAATGGAATGAATAAACTCCCAAATGCTTGACGCACCTAATTGCACCTAAACCGGTTTCCAAAACATGGCTTAATGCTCATATTTTATGCTGCTTTTTCCTCTCCTGGAGCAAAAGCGTCTAGGAGAGGAAAAAACGCCCTGTGTGCATGAGACCCTAATTGAGTGCCTAAAGGAAAACAGACATACTGATGTAGTGAGTTCTACAGGATTTGAGAGGTTCTGGACATATCCTGGAGGCAATATGGGGGGAGGTGATGGGGAGAGCTAGAGAACAAGAGGTCTTGGGAGGAGCATAATGGACAGTTTGGGCAATATCTCAAGATGGGTGATGTAGCTGGAGGCAGCATTGTGGATGGCTTTGTATGCTGGGTTTAGTATTTTAAATTTATTATGCTGGGCTACTGGATGCCAGTCAAGGAATTGGAAGAGACGGTCAGCAATAAATATATATATATATTTATAAAAATCGCAGTTCCTCATACACATAACTACCTACTAACTTTATTCATGATAAGCTTTTTTTTGAATACATAACTTGAACTGAATATAAGCTTCTTTCAGAAAGTTAAATTGTTAAACAAAGCTGCAGTGCTGAGGTTAAATTCCAACACTGCGACATGCTTCTGTTTTATAGTCAGTTCTTTTAATGTGCTGCTTTGTAAAATCATTAACTATGAAGATATCATCTCTTCTGCCTTCAGCCAAAATCAGTCAATGAAAGTAGATGACTACACAGTCCCTATGCAAAATATGCAGCCTCGACTGTAACTTGGGTATTATCATTGCTCATTAAAAACTACACAATGTGAACTTTCACCCTGTATTGCAAAAAGACTGATAATCTTCATTTGTATTCCTAAACCAGTTTTTATAAGAAATCTGTCAGTAATGGGAAGTGCATACAATATATATGCAAAAAAGAAAAATATTTAACCACTTGTGCAACAAATAATACAATAAAATTTAAAGCTGTTAACACATAATGTATATGTATAGAATGTATCCCTCCCATTATACATGTATTTAAAATAGTGTTGTGCGATTAACAAATATGTTAAATAGTGCCAACATTAGTAACATAAATAAAATGAGAATTATGTAAAAAATTTAAAGTCCGTTATGTAGTGCTTCTTAAATGTATTCAACACCAAACAAGTGTCACCAGCAGCCCCCCTCACCCAAACTGTGACATGGTATTTGCTTACCAGAACTCCATAATTTTTTCTTTTAAGAGACGTAAGAGTCACGTAACGCATGTAGGATTACTCCAAAGCCATCACTTGGAAGATTTCCTTTAAGCGATGAAACGCATTGGGCGGAGCCACGTGCCAACATTACCACGTACTCGGAATCCGGAACAACAGGTCCTTGTCGGCATGGTGATTTGTTTGTACATGCACACGTTTTTTAAACCAATGTGAGTGTATCCACCTATTTAAATAAATACTTTATTAGTCATTTACTGCACTATGGAGAGGCACTTCTCTTCTTTTTTTGCATGATTACCCCTATGCAGGGTTCAGGAGTGCATTAAGCACAGAGTGCAGAGTTCAGGAGTGCATCATGCACAAGGTGCAGTATTAAGGAGTGCACCCTGTAAATATATATATATATATATATATATATATATATATATATATATATATATATGTGTTTATATGAAGTTGAACCCAGATATAATTGTTCATTATAACATGCCAGCCAATTTAACTCTTTCCCTGCCAGGTCCATACTTCGTACAGACCTGACCGAAGTGGGGGTTTCACCCACAATCTGGTGGCTGCAGCCACCGGGATTGTGTGTGAAACTGACAGGCAGACTCCTGCCTGTCAGGTGAAAACATTTGGGCAGCTGAGCTGCTGTCCGACTGCTTGTGAACACCCCTGATACAGTACCCACCAGCAGTACCTGCCAGCAGTACCCACCAACAGTACCGACCAGCAGTACCAGCCAGCAGTACCCACCAGCAGTAACAGCCAGCAGTACCAGCCAGCAGTACCCACTAACAGTACCAGCCAGCAGTACCAGCCATGCTGGTGGGTCGGATGGACATGGGCTTGCCATCTGCCCGCTCCACTCATTGTGGCCCCACAACCGGTTACCAAGTCGCTAAAGTGACCCTCACTCCTCAAAAGGTTGGGCACCCCTGCTGTAGGGGTGAGAGTCCGGGATGGAGAGGTCGCTGTAGCAGCCTTCCCCCTTAGTTTTACCACAGTGTGTGGCGGAGGGAAGGAGTCCCGGATGGACAGGTGAGCTGTACTGTAACGCATCAGTAGAGCCTTGGGGAAATCATAAAGATCTCCCATGAAGTTGATAAAAGTGTTAAAAGTGCCCTACTGTCGTGGCTGGCCTTAACACTTTCATCACTGTGGTTGGCAGGTCTCACTATACTTCCCTACCTCCTCAGCACTGAGAACATGGCATCAATACTAGGCTTTATTAATGCATAAACTGGTTTCAATACTAGGCTTTATTACTGCGTAAACTGGCATCAGTACTAGGCTTTATTACTGCGTAAACTCAGAACAATACTAGGGGCTATTACTGTGTAAACTGGAACCAATACTAGGGGCTATTACTGCATAAACTGGCACCAACACTAGGAGCTATTACTGCGTAAACTGGCACCAATACTAGGGGCTATTACTGTGTCAACTGGCACCAATACTAGGAGCTATTATTACATAGACTGGCACCAATACTAGGGGCTATTACTGCATAAACTGGTACAAATACTATTCTTCCCTACCTCCTCAGCACTGAGAGCATGGAGTCAATACTAGGCTTTATTACTGCATAAACTGGCTACAATACTAGACTTTATTACTGCATAAACTGGCACCAATACTTGGCTTTATTACTGCTTAAACTGGCACCAATACTAGGGTTTATTACTGCGTAAACTGGCACCAATACTAGGGGCTATTACTGCGTAACCTGGAACCAATACTAGGGGCTATTACTGCATAAACTGGCATCAATACTAGGGGCTATTACAGCATATACAGGCACCAATGCTAGGGGCTATTATTACATAAACTGGCACCAATACTAGGGGCTATTACTGCATAAACTGGCACCAATACTATTCTTCCCTACCTCCTCAGCACTGAGAACATGGAATCAATACAAGGCTTTGTTACTGTATAAAGTGGCTCCAATATGAGACTTTATTATTGCGTAAACTGGCACCAATACTTGGCTTTATTACCGCGTAAACTGGCAAAAATACTAGGCTTTATTACTGCGTAAACTGGCACCAATACTAAGGGCTATTACTGTGTAAACTGGAACCAATACTAGGGGCTTTTACTGCGTAAACTGGTACGAATACTAGGGGCTATTACTGCATAAATTGGCAAACATACTAGGGGTTATAACTACATAAACTGACACCAATACTAGGGGCTATTACTGCGTAAACTGGCACCAATACTAGGGACTATTGGGACTATTACTGCTTAAACTGGCACCAATACTAGGGGGTTATTACTGCATAAACTGCCACCAATACTAGGAGCTATTACTGCATAAACTGCCACCAATACTAGGGGCTATTACTGCGTAAACTGGCACCAATACTAGGGGTTATTACTGCATAAACTGGCACCAATATTAGGGGCTATTACTGTGTAACTGGCGCCAATACTAGGGGTTATTACTGCGTAAACTGGCACCATTACTAGGGGCTATTACTTTGTAAACTGACACCAATACTAGGGGCTATTACTGTGTAAACGGGCACCAATACTAGGGGTTATTACTGCGTAAACTGAAACCAATACTAGGGGTTATTACTGCGTAAACTGGCACCAATACTAGGGTCTTTTTCTGCCTAAATTGGCACCAATACTAGGGGTTATTACTGCGTAAACTGGAACCAATACCAGGGGCTTTTATTGCATAAATGGCCACCAATACTAGGGGCTATTACTACATAAACTGACACCAATACTAGGAGCTTTTACTGAATAAACTGGCACTAATGCTAGGGGCTATTACTGCATAAACCGACACCAGTACTGTGTAAACTGTTTGCTGAAATTGCTTTAAACTATAAAAAAAAGGTTTTGAGAGTTTTCCTCTTTCTCAGGTCTTTAGCAATACATGAGGAGGAAAGGAAAACTCTTGAAAGCTTGTCTTTTAAATGTTAGGTTAGTACAATAAAAAGGTATCATTGCATACTGTATTACTCTTTTATTTTGTAAACTTATTTATATATATATACTTATTTCGTTTTTTCAGTGGTATGATATAGTGGTGAAAATTATGAGTGCCCCCCCAGTTTTGACTGATGTATCTAATCTGCCCCCCTAAATATTGTTCCTAGAGTCGCCACTGTATGCATTAAAGGAAATCTATACTGGAAGAAGATTTCCATCCTTGAACTACTTAAATGTAATGTGGGTTGCCTGGCTGTCATGTCCTCAGGATTTTAGCACTTCCTAATTCACTGACCTCCAATCAGAATCTGAATCAGAAAGTCATAATCTGTTTGCTTGTCCTAGGTCAATGGCTCGGAAAATACTATTCCATGCATTCCGCATGACACCTAGGCAACTATCACTTTCAGAAGAAGGTAAGCAATAGCAGCATGCATATTTCTCTCTGCATAGGTTTCATTAGTAATTCAACCAGCACAGCTTTTTTTAATTCTGAAAATATGTTTAGAATTACTGAGTATACTACGAAGACGTTCTATGCAGAAGTAGATGTTATCTCACCAGTTGTTTAGGAAAGATAAAAACTGGTCTTGTCTGACTCATAAATTTATCAAAAGTGCCTTTGCTTCCCACAACATCCAGTCAAATTTTTTCCTTCCAGTTTCTAAGGCTAGGATTAGGATTTCTCACGTTCAGCCCCAAGGAAAATAATAAACTCCTCACCCAGCTAAACAAAGTGAACAAAGGAATCTCCCCCATGGGCTATTGCTTTCCAACAGCTACTGCTCCTGCAACTGTCAAATTACCCGAACAGTGACTGCATTTGACTGGTTGCAGCTACTGTTTGGCCAAGAATATTGTAGACAGGGAACCTTCGGCTCAAATTTTGGTCTATTCAGCAGGATATTGCAAAAATTCAAGCCATGTGTGGCCAGAAAAAGCTGACACAAGCAGAACTGACAGCTGGAATCTGATTATTTCATATGTATGTACAACATGTAAAGCACCTGTAACTGAAAAGGTAGAAGCACAGTTTTATTATCTTTATCTTTAGGCTAAGTTTAAATGTGCTGTTGGAGGAGCATTAAGAACATGCGGTTAAGCTGCCTTTTTAGCACCCCCCAACCTCTAAAAGATAATTATGGCCAAAGCTTTTTTGGCCATACTTCTCTTCTGGACCCTTCCCCAGCCCAGTGCTCCAGTGAGTGCTGGAGGGGCAGACTGCAGAGTGGTGACTAACCGTCACTATGCACTGCTCAGAGTGGACTGAGAACTGAGCATTCGGCGGTTATGTGGTTGCACAGTTCTCAGGCTTAAAGCTGGCTTGGGACAGCTGCAGCATCACAGCAATGCTGCAGCCATAGAGGTAAGTAGGTACTGTATGTTTGTTTTGTTTTTTTATTCCCAAACTTAAAGCTGCAATGGCAGTGGAGGAGGGTGTTTACGTTCGACAGTCCCAATTCTTCATGACTTATTCAAGTGACTTAGGATGTGCTGCAAATTAGTGATCAACCAATATCGTTTTTTTAGGTATATATTGGCCGATATTTTCGGACATTTAAAAAATGTTTTATTTTTTTTATTTTTCACAGGCACTATTGTGGAGGGATCTGGGGGTCTAAAAAAACCCCAAACCCCTCCTCTGAACCTAAAAGCATTCAAAATGGCAAGTTTGGCTGTTTTGAATGCTCACATTTTTTTTATTTTGCCGCAGAGTACCCAGAAGTGATGTCATGACATCACTTCTGGATTTTTTACATGGAGACCCGATCAGAGCCGAATGCGGCTTTGATCTGGTCTTCTCTTCGGCGGCCGTGCAGGTAGGATGCCCGGGTCTACCGGTGGGACGGGAGACCCGGGCAAGCCGCGGAAGGGGGTGGGAGATGTCCCCTTCCACTCCTTGTAATGACAGCCGACCATCGGTTGTCATTACAAGATAGCCGACCGTTGGCTATGGATGCCGCTACCGGGGTGATACCTCTAGCTGCAGGCATCACTCAGGTACAAGCACTTTCCCGAAATATTGGCAATATCGGTAACCTCAAGGGCCGATTCCGATATTTTGGGGAAAGTGCATATCGGCCCCCAATATTTTGACATTGATCCCTACTGCAAATACCCTGCAACAGTATGCAATGCATGTGCTTGTGGATATTTTGTTCAGCAAAAATGGGGTTAAAACAGGCAGTGAAGAAGTCACATCAATTCCTCATCATCTGCTATTTGCCTCTGATAGGCAATCCATGGATCTCTCTTCAGAGAAGCAGCAGGTTTAGAGGCATGTCTAAATCTAGCCTAAAGGTATTATCTACAAGTTGCAACAAGGACACTTTTAGACACCTTTGATATGTGATGGTCAATGTTTTATAAATGAAGGTCCAATTTTCAAAAGTGAGTAGACAAAAAAAAAAAACACATGCAGATAAAGTTTAGGCAGTGCAGATTCCCACATAGTGCTTTATTTACTAAAAGTCAACTGTTTACTCAGCTTGTTAATAACATGAAACTGTGATCACTTTGAATACCTAATCATGAAAAGAAACAAAAACATTTTTGATTGCATATAGTTGGATAAATAAAGTGAACATTGTTTAGCTTATTTACGACGCTGTAATTTAACATTTACTACTTTGTTAATAAATCAATCACACACGTTCCTAAAACATTCCTAAAACTTCCAATAATCTTTATTTTCTGATTTTATCTTTTATAGTAAATTGTATAATATACGTTATATAATTACTATTTATGTTTTTAAACTGGTAGAACATTGAAGAAGAAAAAAATAGACCAAACAAAAATGCTGAAGCGGAAATCTGAAGAGCTGAGGGGAAAACCAATAAACACAGAAAAGTAATCCTTTCCCTTTTTTACTTTCAAGCTCACCATGTGCTCCTATAGTTAAATATGTAAACATATTTAAACCTTGATAAAATACAGGTGTCAATTAGATAGATAGATAGATAGATAGATAGATAGATAGATAGATAGATAGATAGATAGATAGATAGATAGATAGATAGATAGATAGATAGATAGATAGATAGATAGATAGATAGATAGATAGATAGATAGATAGATAGATAGATAGATAGATAGATAGATAGATAGATAGATAGATAGATAGATAGATAGATAGATAGATAGATAGATAGATAGATATAGAAATAAACAGCAATAATGTTTTAGTTGCATGTTTCTATTGCCAGTGTATTAAGCTCAGTTATGTGGTTTTCAGCTAACACGCAGTATAACCATTTCTCTTTGAATCCTTAAGTGAAAAATGAATTGTTGGATACTGGTTTTGCCAGCACATTTGTGAGTTTTCAGACTTGCAAGCACAATGCTAGCTAGGAAAGTAGTCTTCTGAGCTTTTCCTGTTTCTTGCTCTGTGATGACTGGCTTGAAGCCTACACATTTCATGAGTACACAATAGGGAGTTGGGCAAGACTGCAGAAATAAATTTTATTAACACACAGTCTCTGCAGTACCAGACAGAATAATCTCCTTTAGTCTCCTCTAGCTGGCACAGTCCCTTTTGAAGCAGGTCAAGTCAATTAGTTGTCTATTATTTGACATTTCTCACAACTGGTTTAAATAAAGGTTTGGTCAAAATGCATTTTTTCAAGTAATTATTTCTATTTAATTCTACTGTCTGGGCATTCATTTTTTTTTTTTTTTTTTTTTAGATACTTTACATTAGGGTACATCTCCCCATGGCCTCAGTGATTATAGTTTTTGTCTGCATGATGAACTGAACTCTTCACTAGTTCTTAACTGTCTAGCCCACATACAAGATGACATCACTGTGAGCATTAGGGATGAGGTCCTGGTTTGGAGCCTCCGTGGGTTTGAGGTGGATCTCTTGGTTTTGTAGTTTGAAAAAACCATTGAATTTGAAAAAAGATCTGTAAAGGGCATTAGCACTCTAAACGTACCCATGCGCGAAAAAGGGGGAGCACTGGTGCAACTGCCAAAAAAAAAAACACACACACACACAATGGGCAAGTAATTATCAATTAATGAAAAGAGTCATTTTAGTCCTTAAGAAAGGTCCATAAAAGGCATGAATATCACATTATGGCAGCATCAGCAGTCTCTCTTCCAAGCAGAGAGGCTCCCACCACCAGACCATTTTTAAAGAAAAAAAAAAAGGAGAGAAAAGCACCACTACCTATGTGTAACATTTATTAAAAACATATTTGTAAAATAAAAAACTATAAATATGCACTCACATTTGAAAGACATTAAAAAGCGTATCAATAAGTCTCCAGCAAGTGGCGACCTTCCAGGTGGTCGATGGTGAGCAGGCCCCTCTGCATAGATGCGATTTAAGGTGCTGCGAACCAGGAAGTTGACCAGGGCAACACCAGGAAAAGCCAACAAAATCAGCAGACTGTGTAAATCACAAGGATGAGAACCACTGTGGACAGCAGGGAAGTGTTGCAGGTCCACAAAATGGTTGTGATGATGTCATGTGGTGTTGATGGGATTGGTTATGCATTTCAGGCTGTGCTCCCCCTAGTCAAACCCCTTAGGTCTCTGTAGAGTAAAATATTTTCGATAGAGTGCTACACTGTGCTACACATTGCTATACTGTGCTATACAATGTTGCACAATGCTATTGTGTGTTATACATTGCTATACAATGCTATACAATCCTATACTATAGATTTCAGTGTGGTGAGCTACATACTTGTGTATAACCCCCTGTGCTCACAGTTTCATAGACGTAACTAACATTAGCATTCTTTTTTTAGCAGATTTTTTTTTTTTTTATCAGCAGCAGTGCTTGCTTGCTAGTTTCTGTGCCAACCCTTTGCAGATTTTATTTTGTTTTCTTTATTAATTATGGTCTTTTTTCATTTAAAGCTTTTTTTTTTAATTTTCTGCTAGGATTAAAAAAAAGTGAGGTTTTGTTTTGGGTGGTTACACTTTTAGGGTACAGTTTATCTGGGGTGGGGTGTGCAGCATAGACTTGTTTCTGAACAATGGTTGAAGCTGCCCTTTGTATGTAACACATCACCCCATTGCTGTGCAGTAACTAGCATGCATCAAAAGTATGACACATTCGCCCCCTATCACTAAAGTTTCAGTAAAAGCTAGACATTCTATTCACCATTTAATACTACAATGAGAGGCAAGTCTAAAAAAAAGTCTAAAATACAGGTCTAAAATATGAAGTAGAGACATGTATTGTCTTAATACTGCTGTAAAAACCAGGATTGAGAAAAGGACCCTTATAATTTTTCTTTCACCATCTCAAGTTGAAACAGTAAAGAACTTTTCATTTGAAAAGCATAAAACGCATTTGTCTTATATGGTATAAACTGCAGGACATAAAAATCTGAGGGCATAGGTAGTGGTGTAGTAAATGCATTGGATTGTAATTCATCCCTGGGGTTCAGGGGTTCATCACACATCAGAATCCATCCACCATCTTGGACCATCTTCTGCCAATGCCAGCAGAGGTGGTATAAATTCCATCCAATTGGCACTTCCCCTAACACTTTTACTGATTTCTGCTTGATAAATTGGCATAACTTTGACCTCTAAGAGGACTATTATTATCAAATTTGATGTAAATTTGTCCACATTGTGATTTGTGCGTTGTACAAGAGCATGCTAAACCACATTATGTACAGTGATGTCATTTGTGGGTGCATTTAAATGCATTGTGTAACCATTTTGAGAGAAGTAGCATTAGATCAATACACATTGATTTAATGTACCTCAATACACAAAGGTAGTATGGTGTCTGATATTTCTATCTTATAATAGCTATAAAACTATGATCTTTCAGGCTCCTTCAGTTTTTCCAGACTTCCAAAAACCTAAGAACGACCATTACCATAAATCAGTGTTCATGTTCTTACCTTCATGAAGGATTTTAAATGCATTCCACTCATTCATAGTTAAAACAGTCACTAAACATGAATCAAATAACAATTTGTTTTATGTGATGAGTGCTTCTTATTCTCTTATTAGGGCTACGCTATCAGCTATTTGCAGAGCAATACCCATGCTTTGAGAAGCAAAATGTCTTGTTTCCAGTTGTGTCAGTTGACATTACAGCATTTTAATAAAGTTCCGTGAAAAAATGTAAACAATGCAATTCACCTGAGATCAGCACAGCGGCATTGTGTCTTCCAGTGCACACCAGCTGCAGTGCAAAGTTTCTGGGAATCAAAAATCCACTTTTCAGTCTATTATTACCACTGAACTAAATTACTGACTCCCCTCTGACTGTATTTCTGCTTACTTGTTTTAGATCAAGGACTCTGAAACTATTAGATCAGCAAAAGGCATTTCTAGGAGGATGTTCTCAATGCCAGCTGCTGTGTTTTCTCTTTAAAGTTTTAAAGGCTAAGTTTACCTTCTGGAGCATGTTACACCTTATACCTATTCTTTGGTTGTAACATGTAACACGCTCCAGCATCTGTCCTTCCACAGCTTCATCATTCGTTCACAGGAATCTGTGAATGAGAGCACTACAAGTACAGTCTTCCAGCCTGGCAGATGGCTTGTAGTTCTCAATCAACTGCAAGGGCAATGGTGAGCGAACTCATAGTTCATTCACACTTTCTACAGCATTCATACAGAAGCCCAACTCCAGGAAGCCTAGGGGACAGAAAAGCAGTTTTACTTACCTGATCCACTGCTCTCCTGGTAGACAATGCACCCTCATGCTCCAGCTGTGGACTGTTCCTTGTCATCCTCATGTCTAATGCAGGGCTATTGTCCCAAAACCCTCTCCACAACTGTGGACAATTGCAAGATATACCAGTGCAAATAACAAAAACCAAAGCATTTACTCGTTCAACAGCACCAAGCCTGAAGAATGGCTGCTGTGTTCTCCAATGAACACAGAGAAAATGATTTTTGGTGAGATCTGCTTTAGATAACCTTCCCTGGGATTTTCCAAAACTACCGTCACAATGGGTCATGCAAATAAATGGAAAATAACCTTTGAAATTGATGCCTGATGACTGAAAGCCCAGAATGCACTTACCACTAGGGATGATCGAACGGTTCAGGTCGACCATCGGTTCGATCCAAACATTGGCTGTTCGAGGTTCGGCCGAATTTAGAACTTTTTGCTGAAAAAGTTCGGAATTCGGCAACCAGAACCAACCAAAATGCAATGGTTCAGGAAATGGGCTTTAAAAGCCCGTGATTGGACCAGAACCATCAGTAAAAGCCAATTGAGGGGCCAGGAGAATGCTAGGAATGTGATTGGAGTGACTAGGGGGTCCATAGGCCAATCATTAGTGAATACGCCCCCCAGTATATAAGATAGCCCCCGCCAAATTCCTAGCATTGTTATACAGGGACATGGAAGAGAGTGGAAGCAGTTCTGTGACTTCTGTTACAAAGTGTCATTTAGCAATTTTTAGTGTGAGGATAGGGATATCTAGTGAGAGCCAGGATCGTACCAGTCAGGTGCAGACAGGGGTCTGCACAGAGGTGGGCGGAGTATTGGAGGTGCAGGCATCAGAGCAGAGGGGTGACAGTTTGGAGGGGTAGAAGGGGACAAGGCAAGGAGGCTGATCCTGGGCTGGAGCACCCCAATAGATACGCCCCGTTGTGTGATGTTGGGGAAACCAGTCAGGGACCAGCATTGCTGGAGCAGAGTGACGCCCCTAGCTGCCAGGGGAAGAACTCCTCCAGTGAGGCCAGGAGAAAGGGAAAGGAAAGACAGGTGCTGGACTGCTGGTGGTAGGGGACTCAATTATTAGAAGGACAGACAGTGTAATCTGTGACAAAGACCGTGTGCGCCGAACAGTCGGTTGTTTGCCGGGCGCTCGGGTTCGGCACATCGCGGATCGGGTGAACAGATTATTGGGTGGGGCTGGGGAAGACCCAGCTGTCATGGTACACGTGAGTACCAATGACATAGGCAGAGGAAGATGGAGAGTCCTAAACGATTTCAGGGACTTAGGCGCTAAGTTGAGGACTAGGACCTCCAAGGTAGTGTTTTCCGAAATACTACCTGTACCTCGAGCCACACCAGAGTGGCAGCGGGAGATTAGGGAAGTTAATGAGTGGCTGAGGAGCTGGTGTAGTAAGGAGGGTTTCGGGTTCCTGGAGAACTGGGCCGACTTCTCAGTCGGCCACCGGCTCTTTGGTAGGGACGGATTGCACCTAAATGGGGAGGGTGCAGCCGTACTGGGTGAGAGGATGGCCACAAAGTTAGAGGGGCTTTTAAACTAGGTGACGGGGGGGGGTACAGATGTAGAATTAGCCAGTGGAAAGCAAGATTCAGAGGGCAGAAATGGGGGCATTAGCGGTAGGGTGTTAGGAGCTCCTAAACCCAGGGTGGGTATGGGGAAAAATCAAGAGAGCAGCCTAATAACAACAAATGAGGATATATGTAACCAATCAAAATTAAGAAGTTTGTATACCAATGCCAGAAGCCTGGCCAACAAGATGGGAGAGCTGGAGCTGCTGATGTTTGAGGAGGACTTACATTTGGTGGGGATAACAGAGACTTGGTTTGACAGCTCTCATGACTGGATGGCGACCATTCAGGGGTATTCCCTTTATCGCAGGGATAGAAAAGGTAAAAAAGGGGGAGGGGTAAGTGTGTATATTAAGAACAGTATACAGGTAAATATGAGGGATGATATTAATAATGGAGCTATGGATGAGGCAGAATCCCTATGGGTAGAGCTTCAAAGGGAAGGCACGGTGGGGAAGGTAATATTGGGTGTATGCTATAGGCCCCCCAACAAGAGGGAGGAGAGTGAGGCGGACCTCATGTTACAGATAGGATTGGCAGCAAGGATGGGAAATGTCATTATAATGGGGGACTTTAATTATCCAGATATAGACTGGGCAGAAGTAACCGCGCACTCAGCTAAGGCTAGGCAGTTCCTAAATGTTTTGCAGGACAATTTCATGGGTCAGATGGTGAATGCACCGACAAGAAACAATGCGATACTTGATCTAGTGATTACCAACAATACAGACCTGCTCACGGATATAGAAATACGGGACAACTTAGGAAACAGTGACCATAGGTCAATTGGTTTCAGTATTAATTACAGTAATAGGAAACACAAGGGTAATATAAGGACACTGAATTTCAAAAGAGCCAATTTCCCTAAACTGTGCTCGCTGCTACAAAATATCAAATGGGATAGAACCCTGGGAACAAAGAACACGGAGGAAAAATGGGAGTGCTTCAAGAGCATACTTAACAAGGGGATTGGCCAGTGCATTCCAAAGGGAAATAAATTTAAAAGAGCAAAACTAAACCCTGGGTGGCTAAACTCCAACATAAAAATGTATATTAGTGCTAAAGAAAAGGCTTTCAAAAAATACAAGACTGAGGGGTCATCGGCAGCATTTAAGCATTACAAAGAGTGTAATAAGAAATGTAAAGATGAAATCAGGGCGGCTAAAATAGAACAAGAGAGACATATAGCGGAGGAGAGTAAAAAGAACCCCAAGAAGTTCTTTAAGTATATAAACAGTAGGAAAGCGAGGCCAGACCACATTGGCCCCATAAAAGATGATAAAGGAAATATGGCCACTGAGGATAGAGAAAAGACGGAAGTGTTAAATAATTTCTTCTCTTCAGTCTTCACAAAAGAATCGGGGGGCTACACGAACCTTGCTTGTAAGGCCGAACTAAATAATACACCTCAGGAAGTGCCGCCATGGCTAACAGAAGATAGACTTAGAGCTAAACTAGAGAAACTTAACATAAATAAATCCCCGGGACCGGATGGCTTGCACCCGAGGGTTCTTAATGAGCTCAGCCAGGTGATTGCCAGACCATTATTCTTGATCTTTAAGGATAGTTTACAGACGGGTATGGTGCCAGCTGATTGGAAAAAAGCCAACGTGGTACCAATATTTAAAAAGGGGCCGAGATATATCCCGGGTAACTATAGGCCGGTCAGCCTAACATCAGTAGTCTGCAAAATTTTGGAGGGGATGTTAAGGGACCACATCCAAGACGTTAGTAATGAAAACGGTATTATAAGTAGTAATCAGCATGGATTCATGAAAAATCGTTTGTGCCAAACCAATCTATTAACCTTCTACGATGAAGTGAGCTGCCACCTAGATAAAGGAAAGCCTGTGGATGTGGTGTATCTGGACTTTGCAAAGGCCTTTGACACCGTTCCCCACAAACGCTTACTGTACAAACTAAGGAAGGTAGGTATGGACCATAAGGTGAGTACCTGGATAGAGAACTGGCTCCAGGGGAGAGTACAGAGGGTGGTGATTAATGGGGAGTACTCAGATTGGGCGGGTGTGGAAAGTGGGGTCCCCCAGGGTTCTCTCCTGGGACCAATCCTGTTTAATTTATACATAAATGATCTAGAGGAGGGGATATCTAGTACAATCTCAGTATTTGCAGATGATACTAAACTAGGCTTGCCAATATCTTCTATGCAGGATGTGGAAACCTTGCCAGCGGACCTGAACAAAATAACGGGGTGGGCAACTACATGGCAGATGACATTTAATGTTGAAAAATGTAAAGTAATGCACTTGGGGGCCAGAAACCAGAAAGCAAGCTACTCACTAGGGGGGGAACCTCTGGGTGAGTCTAGGATGGAAAAGGACCTGGGGGTACTGGTAGACAACAGGCTTGGCAGTGGCATGCAATGCCAAGCCGCCGCAAGCAAAGCCAACAGAATACTGGGGTGTATAAAAAAGGGGATTCACTCCAGAAATAAAGAGATTATTCTCCCACTCTACAAGACTCTGGTCCGGCCACATCTGGAGTATGCTGTCCAGTTCTGGGCACCGGTCCTCAGGAAGGATGTGCTGGAACTGGAGAAAGTCCAGAGAAGGGCAACAAAAATAATTAGGGGAATGGAGGACATCAGCTATGAGGAAAGACTACAAGCACTGAACCTATTATCTCTGGAGAAGAGACGCTTGAGGGGGGATATGATATCAATGTACAAATACTGTACTGGTGACCCGAGCGTAAGGAACAAACTATTCAGAGAAAGGAGATACAATAAGACACGTGGCCACTCACTAAAACTAGAGGAAAGGCGGTTTAACCTTAACCACTTTACCACCGGAGGATTTTGCTGTCTTCCGTCCAGGCCACTTTTTGCGATTCGGCGCTGTGCGAATTCAACTGACAATTGCGCGGTTGTGCGATGCCGTACCCAAACGAAATTTACGTCCTTTTTTTCCCACAAACAGAGCTTTCTTTTGGTGGTATTTGATCACCTGTGCGATTTTTACTTTTTGCGCTATAAACAAAAAAAGAGCGTTTATTTTGAAAAAATAACAATATTTTTAACATTTTTTTATATGAAATTCCCCCCAAAAAAGATGTAAAAACCAATTTTTTTTAAAATTTTTGGCCAATTTATTTTCTGCTACCTATGTTTGGTAAAAAAAATCGCAATAAGCGTATTTTGATTGGTTTGCGCAAAAGTTATTGCGTTTACTAACAAAGGGAAAGATTTCTGTCATTTTTGGTGTTTTTTTTTAACGCGTAATGGCGGTGATCTGCGATTTTTTTTGCGGGACTGCGACATTGCGGCGGACAGATCAGACCCTTGACTGACATTTTTGACACTTTTGGGGGTACCAGTGACATTACTGCAGTAATCAGTGCTATATATATGCACTGTTACTGTAAAAATGACACTGGCAGGGAAGGGGTTAATTTTATTGGAGAGGGAGGGGTTAATGTATGCCTGGGGCTTACTGACGTGTAGGGGGGGAGGTGACTGAGTGAGTCATGGACAGATCGGATGTCCAGCTATGCTGAACAGTCCGATCTGTCACTCCCTGTCACTATGGAGATCCGCCCGCTTGTGTTTACACAGGCGGGCGGATCTCCACACTAGATCCCCGGCGATCGGGGCAGAGCAGCTGCGATCGCCGCTGCTCCTCCCCTGGCCCGACTCCCGCTGTGAATGAAAACAAGAGCAAGCGCCGCCCAGAAGGGGGAGTGTCTGACGACGTAGTACTACGTCGTCAGACGATAACGAGCCACTCTGCCGCAGTAATATTACTGTGGGCGGAGGTAAAGTGGTTAAAGTGCGTAAGGGGTTCTTCACTGTAAGAGCGGTAAGGATGTGGAATTCTCTTCCACAAGCAGTCGTATCAGCAGGGAGCATTGATAGTTTCAAAAAACTATTAGATGGACACCTTAAACACCACAACATACAGGGGTATACAATGTACGGTTAAAAGCAAACACACACACATCATAGGTTGAACTGGATGGACTGATGTCTTTTTTCAACCTCACTAACTATGTAACTATGTAACTATGTATAGTGTTGTTAGGGTGCTATTTTCCACTATAGTTAGCTTTAATTATTCAGTTACTGTAGGGAAAGTGTTAAGTGTAAGGGGACCATAGTGTAGTGTAGGGTTAACTGACTGTGACTGCTATGGCAGGGTGACAAAACCCTTCCATATCAGGGTGACCGCTATAGAGAAAAGATTGTTTCTCTTGTGTCACATTCAGTGCACTAATATGGCTTCTCACCTGTGAGCATCCTTTTTGCTGCAGGTGTTTATAGGGCTTTTTTGAGGACATGTTTGGAGTCAGGCATGACATCTGAACATGTGTATAGGGGTATATATACACACACATGTCTGTATATATACACCTGCACATATATAGGTGTGAAAGGAGCAGAACACTATACTTGCGCTAATTAATTAATTAACACTAAAATGGCTCTGCTCCTATCACACCTATATATGTGTAAGTGTAAAATACATATAAGTGTGTGTATATATATATACCCCTATACAGAAGTTAAGTTCAGATGTTTTGCCTGCCTCCAAAGAACCCAAAAAAATGCCCAAAAAAAATGCCTGCAAGAACAAACCTGGGCATTTTTTTTTTTTGGCGCTGGCATTTTTTTTGGGCATTTTTTTGGGTTCTTTGGAGGCAGGCAAAACATCTGAACTTCTGTATAGGGGTATATATATATATACACACACACACACTGATATGTATTTTACACTTACACATATATAGGTGTGATAGGAGCGGAGCCATATTGGTGTTAATTATTTAATTAGCGCAAGTATAGTGTTCTGCTCCTTTCACACCTATATATGTGTATGGGTATATATACATATACGTGTGTATATATATATATATACCCCTATACAGAAGTTCAGATGTTTTGCCTGCCTCCAAAGAACCCAAACAAATGCCAAAAAAATGCCAGCGCCAAAAAAAAAAATGCCCAGGTTTGTTCTTGCAGGCGTTTTTTTGGCCATTTTTTTGGGTTCTTTGGAGGCAGGCATGACATCTGAACTTCTGTATAGGGGTATATATACACACCTACACATATATAGGTGTGAAAGTAGCAGAACACTATACTTGCGCTAATGAAATAATTAGCACTAATATGGCTCTGCTCCTAACACACCTATATATGTGTAAGTGTAAAATATATATAAGTGTGTGTGTATATATATATACCACTATACAGAAGTTCAGATGTTTTGCCTGCCTCGAAAGAACCCAAAAAAAGGCCAGCGCCAAAAAAAAATGCCCAGGTTTGTTCTTGCAGGCATTTTTTTGGGTACTTTTTTTGGGTCTCAGTAAGAAACCCCCCTTAAAGGGAACCCTGGGGCTTCCATGAATCCTATAACATTTTACCCCCAAAGCAATGAAAAAAACAAGTGAAGGGATTTAGAGCTGGTTACAGGGACAAAATCTCTGTTCAGTTTGGATCCCTAAGGATGAAACTCATAAGCATTTAAAAGTTGGGTAGCTCTTCCATAGTTCACCAGCATGCTGTCTGTCTGGTCTCAGGAGAAGTCTAGAAACTATTTTGTATCTGGACTGCATTCATCTGGACTTGTCTACAACTTTGTGTAGTATTGGACATTTTGAGGTACTGATGTCCCAAATCCATTCCTTCAGTTCTTCCTATGATTGACAATAAAATAAAAGGATAAAAGGATCAACAGCCATGTCTATTTGGCTCCAAATGTAACCCCCAACTAGTCCATATTTTAAGAAACGGAAACCTTTTTTTCCATGCAGTTTTATCTTCAGAATGAACGTATTTTTACAACACAGTCAAGCTGAAGCATACTGTATGCTAAACATTATTACATGGTTAATATAAATCCTGCACAAAACATTAGGAGAGTACCTATGCAAAATGGCCCTCCCTTTGCCTTTTTATCTGCAATCCTTGCTGTCTCTTTGATCCGGACTCCTTGCTGTCTCTTTGATCCGGACTCCTTGCTGTCTCTTTGATCTGGGCTATTCTTCTGGATGCTGCTATTCTTATATTGGTTGCCTATCCTGACCTGTGTCATGTTACAAATACATGATCCCTACCCTGACTAATACCTATCTTATGTCTGTAAACCACCTTCCCTGACCAGTGCTCATTTACCAATTCCATCTGGGCTGGAGATGCTGGCACTTTCCACTGGTGAATCACAAGAATTACTGATCCCTGACATTGGAGTAAGTATTGGCTCCTTTTATACAAAACTACGCCTTAGCAAATACATGAAGATTTCACAATAATGTCATACTTGGTTAACTTCTCAGTGCACTTCACCAAGGCATGTAGTTGCTTACTGTCTGCTCATAGTATTATCTGTATACCAGTATATATGTATGTACAGTATGTATAATGTATATCTGTATAGTGTATTATTTTATTTGCGCATGAGTGGATGTGTGTTTAATATCTCTCCTTACATTCAAGCTCATCTTCATTTTTCCCTACAGGAAAGATCAATGTCCTTAGGTGACTTGTAGGTTTTGGTGAATTCCTCCAAATATAGCGGCTTACACAACACATCAAACAGCTTAATAATAAAACCACCTGGTAGAGCACTGCATTCAGGGCAGGTTGTATGCATGTAAGATTATAGCACTTATAAAAGTGCGTATAATATTAAATGTCTTACCAATGAAAGTTTATCTCTGAGTGTTTGCTGCCTAATCTTTTATTGGCCCATGTCTACCCATTCAAATAAAAAGCTCTTTTATGAGTGATTGTTCAGTAATAATCATGTGTAAATAAGATAGCAGGAAGGAGCAATGTATGTTCTGTTCTCTCGCTGTAGACAATAGAAGCTCGTGGAAAGATTTTTAAATTTGTTAATACTTAGCATAATCATTTCTAGTAGCTATTATACTACCTTACTCGGTAAAAACTTTAAAGCAAATTTGTCACACATGAGGAACCGCATCAGTGTTGTAGAGCAGAATGAGTACATGTAGAAATCACTTTTTCTTTTTAGTCTCATCTGTGACACCATTATGTGTCTGGAAAGTGCGGAATTGTGTATTACATGGTACCATTGATCTGGACAGAGATAGGTTCAACAAAGTGATGTCAATATTTCTGTTAGGAATCCGCTTCAGTTCCAAGCTTTGGTCTTTTAGCAATGGATTCCTTTTAGAAGTCCAGACATGAAAAGTAAAATCTTAGGGTAAACATGAATAGGAAAACCACTCAATGAGAAAAATGGGCAGGGAGAGATGTTGACTGCTGGGACGTGATCTCCTCTCCACTTCAGTTGCTGGACAGATAGGTTGCATCTGCAATTGAAGGCTTCCAGTAAAACAGAACTTTTCCCATATGTTGGAAAAATTCCTTGTCGGATATTGAGCCTTTCCATTGTTTGAAAGTATTTTTTGTGTATAGTTACCCTATACATACCTTAATCATTACAAACCAGGCCAAAATCTCTCCTTATAGGGCTGTATATGACCATCATTATGCTCAATCTGCAGTCCATGAGTTATAACCAGCTTTTTCCAACTCTCTTAGACCTTTGTCCTCAACAAACAGCTAATTTGCTAAAATGTAGCATTATTTTTTCCTTTGATAAATTTATTTATGAAAAAGTGGAAAAGAAAGTTAAATAAAAAGCCTGCAGCAATGGCACATTGTGCATATTAATGGACTTTACTGTTACAAGATGTTTCATTAACCACTTAAGGACCAGAAGGTTTTATCCCCTTAATGACCAGGCCATTTTTTGCTATACGGCACTGCATTTAACTGACTATTGTGCAGTCGTGCGATGCTGTACACAAAAAAATTGATGTCCTTTTTTTTCCCCACAAATAGAGCTTTCTTTTGGTGGTATTTGATCACCTCACCTGTGGTTTTTATTTTTTACGCTATAAACAAAAAAAGAGAATTCGGGGGGGGGGGGAATATATATATATTTTTTACTTTCCCAATAAAAAAAAATAAAAAAAATTTTTGCCACATGTTTTTGGTAAAAAAAAAAAAAATCCCAATAAGTGTATATTGAATGGTCTGCGCAAAAGTTATCATGCCTACACACTAGGGCAGTGATGGTGAACCTTGGCATCCCAGATGTTTTGAAACTACATTTCCCATGATGCTCATGCAATCTGCAGTGTACTTTAGCATCATGGGAAATATAGTTCCAAAACATCTGGGGTGCCAAGGTTCGCCATCACTGCACTAGGGGAAAGATTTATGTAATCTTTTAATTTTTTTTTTTTTTACTAGTAATGGCAGCGATCAGCAATTTTTAGCAGGACTGCGACATTGCGGTGGACAGATCGGACACCTAACTGACACTTTTGGGGGGAGCAGTGACATTGCTACAGTAATCAGTGCTAAAAATATGCACTGTTACTATATTAATGACATTGGCAGGGAAGGGGTTAACAACAGGGGCGATCAGAGGGTTACATGTGTTCCAAGGGGGTGCTTTCTAACTGTGTGGGGGATGTACTTACTGGATGAACACAGAGACCTGTGTTTCTAAATAGGAGGAACACAGGATTCCGTGTTTACTTCGGCAGACTGCCGTTTTTGTCTCCATGGGGACATTGCGTCTGCCGAACCCGCTGATTGGCTCCCCCTCCCCCCAATACAGGTACGTAGTTTTGCGTAACAAAGCCGACCTTCCACTTTAAACCTACATTAGATGGTCGGCAAGGGGTTAGTGCTGGGTTCACACTGTAGGTAACACAGTGGAACCATGTAATATTGTCTCCTGATTTACAGACATGTGCTTATTCAGTAAGGTGGTATGATGAACAATGATGATGTGCAATAACTCATACTAACCAATCAGACATGCCTTAACTGGTTTGTGTGTATAGTGAATTTAACCCTCCTCTTAAGTTAGAATTCCGTTACTATCCATGATGTTAGGGTCAGTTTTGACCCGTGTTTTAAATCAGCCATAAAATACCCTCTGAATAATTATTTATCATCAAATTTGTTTCTTACCTCTTGGTTACCTTGTTAGGCTTCTTTATCCTTGAAAAGATTGGTTTTAATATTTTTGGTGTGACCCCTTAGACCTTTCTTTTGATAGCATACCTCTCATTTTCAAATTTAAAAAATGGTAAAATAAAGTCAGCAACTCTGAAATGTATCTGTCCTATGTTTCTTCACTTTATTTAGAGAAGCAGACAAGCAGGAAAAGAGATAGGCCCCTCCCTAACTACAGCTCACAGGGTTGAGAGGGGATTGGCTGTCACTGTTACTAAGCAGAGAGAGTGTTTATGATTTCAGTTTTGGCACTTATTAGTGTCCTATAATCCTATATTATAACTGGGTCAGAATTGACTCTAACACCATGAACGTCTTAATTTTCACCACAGTATTTTATAATTTAGTGAAAAGGATTATTTTTCTATTACATTGTTTAAATAGAGTTTCCTGACAAAGTAAAAAAATCTTGATGCAATAAACAAATTTATGTGATACTTATAGACATTCAAAACCTGAAAACGGGTCAGTTCTGACCCTAACACAAGAGGAGGGTTAATCCGAACTCCAGACAGATATAAAATCTACTAAATAGCAGCTCTGTATTCATTAATACATCATTAAAGTGTAACTCCACTTTTGTTGAGAAAAAAAGCATTTCCCTCTGGGTGATCTCTGTATATTGCAAGGATTTTCGCAAACTTTATTGCAGATTGCTACCTTTTGTTATTTTAAAGAAATCCCTGTTTGTTCCTCTGTGCCTTTGTTCTAAGAGATGGGAGTGTTTTCATAAGTATTAATCAGCTGTGGCACCTGCAGAGCACTAATGAGAAAAGCTGCTGGGCCTGCATCCCTTTAGACGTGTTCCTATTGGGAGTATCTCACCAAAAATGACATTTTTGTCGCAGGGGATGCCTGATATCTGACTTGTGGGAAAATCAGACTTCTGGGAAAATCAGCGAGCCAATCACACAGCAGGAAATTATGTTTCTGGGTGTTCCGTGTACAGAACACCACCAGGAGGCCATATTGCATTGCATTTCTGAAAATTCAGCAGCTGCAGATTGAAAAGGAAAGGTCATTTTTAATAACATTCAATTGGCTTGTGTCGCAATTCTATCTATATGATATATATATATATATATATATATATATATATATATATATATATATATATATATATATTTATTGCTATTTTTTTCCCCACGAAAATGTATTAAAAAAAATAGTGTAAATATCTGGATTTGAATTGGTATCAGCCTCTTATAGGCCATACACACTATAAGATTTTCTGAAGACGTTTTCCTTTCGACTTACCAAAACCATATAATATGAGATCAAACCTAAACACTTTCAATTTGTATGCAATCTGGCAGGCCCTTGCACTACATAGAAAAGGTAAATCTGAAGAAAAAAGTCTTTAGAAAATCTTATAGTGTGTATGGCCCTTTAGAGTCTCCAATACAGCAGAGGTCAGACTGGGAGTGGAAGAAGCATTGTAAAGGCCATTCACTTGTGCTGTAGCATTTGTGTGTTAACAAGGGACATGATGAAAGGAGGAGACATCAATCGATACTTCAATTGTTTGAAGTCATAATAATTATTTGTTATTGATTTTTTACATGTATGTTTTGGAGAGTTTTATATGATTTTTTTATTGCTCATATTTCATGGTTTAGCATTGCTGAATTTTTAAGTGAATGGCAAGGTGTGCAAGCTTGCTGACCCCTCATACATACTGTATATACATTTATTGCATGGCGATAAACTTTTGGTTCTGTATCATATATTTATCCTGACTCAAGTATACCATAGAAATGAAGTGTTGACCGTCACTTCTGATCTTTTTCTGGCTAATTTAGTAATCAAGTTAGACGTGGGTAGAAAGTAAAAAACAAGTTACCTTATTAAATGCATAAGCCAGTGACCACCCAGCATTCCACAGCACCCAGCTTTCTGAACTACAAAAACAGCTGGGCCTCAGGGTGGTAACTGACAAACTCCCAAAGGCAGCATATACACTGGTAGGTTTAGCAATCAACTGATTCTGAACTCT
Organism: Pelophylax lessonae; assembly: GCF_965119305.1. Classification (NCBI taxonomy): domain Eukaryota; kingdom Metazoa; phylum Chordata; class Amphibia; order Anura; family Ranidae; genus Pelophylax; species Pelophylax lessonae. Next base: position 142,035,881 of record NC_138774.1, read on the forward strand.
CTGTGATGCCAGTGGCAGACATGTAGGGGAGGTAAAATGGCCTTGAAACATTTTGTAGTGTAAAGCTTGTTTTGCTTTCATGCTAACCATCCTACTTTTCTGTATTGTAAAATTCCTGCTGAGTTTGCTTCTTTGCTGTATTTTGACTATGAACAGAAAATGACCTTGGCAAAGGCCCAAGACAGATTAAAATTCAGAATTGTGAAAATCTGTCATTTAGATACAGCATACATGTGTGCATAAAGTACAGTGTCAGGTTTTAATGCTGTTTGGTGGCACATGCAAACCAGATCAATATAACTCTTTAAGACTCTATTGACCCACTGTACTTATTACTGTTCATTAATAAATATGTTGTCCTGCACCTACACACACACACACACACACACACAAACACGCACACACATACTTGCACACACATACACACACACACACTGTTTCAATCAACTGTTCTCTCGCCTACTGAGCAAAATTGTTAATTGGAGCAGTGTGCCAGCTGCCGACCTGAAAAAAAAAGTCTGCATCCAATAAAAGCTCCCACCATCTGACAGCATCCCACCGCCAAACAAACTAGGGGACGGGGGCCACCTGTTGACATCACTGGTTGATCCCACCCCCTTGTGACATCATCAACACAGCACGCCCTGGTCAATGACATTGGAAGTGGTGGGGCCACACAGTGACATCACTGGGTGGCCTGCCCCTTCGTTGTTTTAGCAGCACACACACACACACTGTTTCAATCAACTGTTTTCTCGCCTACTGAGCAAAATTGTTAATTGGAGCAGTGTGCCAGCTGCCGACCTGAAAAAAAAAGTCTGCACCCGATAAAAGCTCCCACCATCTGACAGCATCCCACCGCCAAACAAACTAGGGGACGAAGGCTACCTGTTGATATCACTGGTTGATCCCACCCCCTTGTGACATCATCAACCCAGCATGCCCTGGTCAATGGCATTGGAAGTGGTGGGGCCACACAGTGACATCACCGGGTGGCCTGCCCCTTCATTGATTTAGCAGCAGGATTTGGTGGAGCTGTCAGACGGCGGGAGCCTTCATCGTGATTGATGATGGATCTATACCAGGGGGCATTGTTTTTTAAAAAGGGACTTGTCAAAAACTGCGTGTGCATTTTTATTTACAAATTCACATAGGGGGCAGGATCTGGGGGCCCTCTTGTCAAAGGGGGCTTCCAAATTCTGATAAGTCACCCCCTGCACAACCACAGGGTTGTGGGAAATAGGCCCTTAACATGGGGAAAAGGTGCTGTGGGGGGAGGCCCCCCTAGCCCAAAGTACCTCCCCTATGTTGAGGGCATGTGGCCTGGTATGGTTCAGGAGGAGGGGCACTAGCCTGCCAGGCTGTATGCTCGGATAAGGGTTTGTTATAGATTTTGGGGGGAACCCCACGCCATTTTTGAAAAAAAAAATTGGTGTGGGTCTCCCCTTAAAATCTAGACCACTCCCGAAGGGCCTGTTATGGATTGGGATGGGCCCCACTCTGTTTACTTCCCAATTTTATATTGCTGCCAATTTTTTGTTTACATTCAGCTGTCAGCAGGGAACCCTTCTGACAGGTGATAACTCATCCGCTGTTTAGGGACGTGTTGGCTGGCTTGCCAGCCGGCTCTTTAAAGTGTAACTTTACTCTCCCAATCAACATTGGTCATTTTTAATCCTCATGCTGCTAGCATTAGTAAATAGATAAGAGAATATATCATATTTACTTGATGATGCCCTTGACAACAAAACCCGTTGGGTAGAGCTGGATCACGTGACGTTGCCATCTTCATGGTTGGAAACATTCCCCTGTGGATAATTGATGCACATGCAAGATTTTATCTTACCTTTTGGTGAGTGAGTTTCCTGGATTTTAATAAATTTTATACTGAACGTATTACACTATGAAGTGTTTTTCTATCTATGTTGGAACGATATATCCACTGAGCGCCATTTGAAGTGGAATCTGCTTAAAGGTGGAACTGTGCTGCTGTTAGATCTATTGGATTCTGTAACAAGTGCATTCGACCACTGTAGGTAGTGGTCCACTCTGGATGGTAAGAGTCAGTGTGTGTACATCTGTCAGTGGAGGATCTCTCAAAAGATTTTCTATTTTGGACCCCATACCTATTGGACTCCTTCTGTTGAATTTCCTGTCAAGGACTTTCTGTTAATTTTTCGAGCTGCCCCTTTTGTTTGAATTTAGATCATATTTACTTTTTTTTTTTTACATTTCTTCAGTTACTTTCTGGTTTCTTTCCTAGGCAAATGGTGTCATATATCTATATTTTTTTCAGCTAAGCACACTCTCCTGCATGCATGCTTGAGCTAAGGGCAGATGGCTTCCAGGAAGTAATTTTTACATTTATCATTTGCCCTTACTCAAGATGGCCAGAAATGCTAGGAGGGTGATTTCTCAACAAAATAAAGCATAGAGACACAGATGGAAAAGTTTGCTTTAACTGTTAAAATATAATAAATAGTGTTTTTAGTTTGTAGTGCTCAGATCCTCTTTACAACCAGCTATTCACTGGTCATTAACAAGGCAGGTGGCCCTACTCCTTAAAGCTAAAGCCCCATACACACGTACCGATTGTCGGGCAAAAATATTCGGCCGCCGACCGATCTGCCGATTGTAGGATTGTTAGTATGATGCTTCCGACAGCCGACAGCGCATTTTCGGCCGAACAGAATCTGTCGTGCAGACTTTAAAATATTTGTTGGCCGTCACCAGAACGGCCGATTGTTCGCCAGTCAGTACAGATTTCGGCCGACAGACAGCAGATTAGCAAGACTGGGCATGCTCAGAAAAGAAAAAAGACAAGGAAAGTTAACCATCACATGACATCACTTCTGCAGTCGGCTGTTGTTGGCCGACAAAATTTGTGTGCAGTCTTTTGCAGTTTTCAACAGACACGACAGCCCTGGACAAAAGACAGCCGAACGATCAGTACGTGTGTACGGGGCTTTACACTACTAAATGTAGCTTACACACTGTGCTAAGCACTGCTAAACCCCGGTAAAAAAAGCTAAAAATAAATTAGCATTTTTTTTAGCAGTTTTTAGCTTCTAGTGTGCATGAAGCCTAACTACAACACTTAGCAAAGAAAAAACCCAGAGGGCCAGTTCACACTAGAACGCAGTGCTTGAAAGGCGCCTTCCATGTGTGTTTCCAGTGCCACATTCAAATGTAGTGCCCTTGCGATCTGCATGCGGGTGCCAATGTTGTTTTAATGGCATTTCAAATGCAGATCGCAAACCTAGTGTGTTTGCGGTCACAAAATCTCATGGTGTCACAGTACCATGAGATTTGGTGAAGAGCATTTTTTAAGTAGTGCATGCACTACAGTTTCCACATTCTGGTGCGATTTTAAGCCCATCCAAATGAATGAGCTGAAAAATCGCAATGCACGAGTACGTGCAGGAATCCTGTGGGAATGTGGCACGTGTTCCTGTGTGATCCCGTTGTGAACCAGCCCTGAGCCAGCTGTGAAAGAGCACCCTATGTACAATTGGATATGTAGTCTAACTGTATTACAGTAATAAACACAGTGGGTTCAATTGGGATTTAAGATTTGGACAACCATAGCACAATGAGAATGCCTTTAAAGTCTATGCTTTGATATATGATATGAAGAAGTAAGAATACACTCCTTAAATGTTGACATTAAGAGAAAATAATGAGTTAGTATTTTTTTAAGTAGTTCAAATATTTGTCAGGATATCTTCATATTCTTCCTACCGTCTTATTGATACACTCTGCTATAGTCTACTTCATACCGTTTTATATGGCCACAGAGATTTAAAAAAACTAGACATGACGGTTTTTAAATAACCAGGTGATGAATTTGTGTGATTTCATATAGGGAATTCTAGTCTAGACAACGAGTCGTGTTAACAATGGAAACAAAGTGCTTTTTCTGTTTAATTCTTTTTTCTTAACCCTTTACCAGTAGAAATCCATAAAACCCTTCTAAAACCAGCATTGACTGTTGGAATACATAATCGCCATTCTTTTAACCCATTTGAATCATATCAGACAGGTAATTATTGGTCTTTTTCACTCTGCTCTAAAGTCATTTTGACCTCTGTGAACCACATGATGGAGTCACCATCAGATAAGTAAAAGATAATGAAAATCATAGAAAAAAAAGAAAATTGTTATTATTTTTTTTTTTAGTTTTCACTGTAGTCTTTCACTAAATAAAGATGGGAAAAGTGCAATTCTGCCATAGCCCCAGAGTTTTGCGTAAGACGTAATGAAATAATAAAAATATGTGTATAAATGTTAATCTTTGGGAGGCTCAATTTGTCAATCTTATAATAAAGGGTCTACACACAAAACATTTTATTTAGGTATTACGAAGATTTAATTTGCTGATAAATAACAATGAGGGTGACAAACAAACACAACAAGCATCATTTTGTTACCCCTCATAAAGTTCATGGTATTGTTACAGCTACAGTAAATATATTCTTTTTATATACATGAAACATGTTAGCATTGCAGCATACTGGAAATAAAGTTTAATAGGAGTTCAATCCATAATATGCAGATTAATGCTCAAACACAGTTTGACTTGCACAGTTATGTGTCTAGAAATCTATAGGAAAACTGCAATTGTTTTTAGGTCAATTTTATTGTTTTTTTTTTTGTTTAAAACAATATTTTCTATATTGTGAATTATTTGCCTACATTCCTGATGAAGCAATGATTATAAAGATCAAACTGCGAAACACGTAGAATGGGCAAACCTACAATTTACAATCACCTATGTATATGTCAATCCGTCATCTGTATCATGACCGGAAATATTGCTGTTGTTGTTTTTACTATGTTTTTGTAATAAATTATGTATACCTTCACATGTATGTTTACCTCTTTTACTGGGTGTATCAAATCCTATACAGTCCCACCTTTCACATGGCTATGACTGGTTTCTAGGACTAGTCTAGCAGGCCAGACATTTCTTTCATATAACAATATTTTCTATATTTTTAATCATCAATTTATAAATCCCATTTTTGCAAAGAAACATTGAAAAGATAAGTGTGGGATTGGAAAAATTAAAACATACATACTCGCCTAGATAGCTGCAGCATTGATCCAATGCTGCAGCTGTTCCCTACCGTGTCTAAGACCAAAAACTGAGCGATTGCATGACAGCTGATCATGCAGTTCTTGGTCTTCTCCGAGCAGAGAGCAGAGACTATCAGTCACAGGCTCTCTGGTCTGCCCCTCCAGCACTCACCATGGCGCAGGGCTGTGGAGGGAGCTGGAACCGCTGGCTAATTCTCTCAGTGGCACTCTGAAAAGCTAAGCCACGATCAAGACATTATTGCCAGGATCCTTCCAGAGTCTGGAGTGGCTCTGTGAGGACAGCCAATAGCAGGATTAGCCCACTGCTGGTTGATTCTGGGTCACAAGAGTGCAGAAATAAAGAGACATATGACCAAAAAAAAGTTTTGGCCATACTTCTTTTAATCTGTATTCATGGGCTTTCTGGGTTTTTAAAGAGGAAAATATTTCTCTTGTCAACTGTTTCTCTCTCTCATTGAATATCCATCACCTTATAAACAACACAGGCAGGGGGAGGCACGGGGTCGCTGCCACAAAAATTAAATAGCAATCCTACAGTTCTTTTTGGATATTTAAAGCGGAGTTCCGGCCACAAAATCAACATAATCGATTTTGGGCCATCTGCTTGCTCTTGGTCACCTAAAAAAAGAAATGGATAGTTATGATTTTTTTTTTTGTTTACTTACCTTGTTATTGAAGAAAAATATACTCACCTCTCTTCCACTTCCTCCCTCTGCGGCCGCGGCCCGTGCCGTCACTTCCTCTTCGCATTGATTCCTGGGAGCTGAACGTCATCGCTCCCAGGAATCAATGCGCCTGCATTGGCCCAGCTCGTCACTTTGGTGCGGCGCCTCATTCCCTGCTAAACAGATTCTGGGCATGCCCAGAAGCTGTGGAGGGATGACGCGCCCGCACCGGAAGTGACGAGCGGGGCCGTTCCAGGCGCATTCTGGGAGAAGAGGACACGGAAGAGGAAGCAGAAGAGGACGCGCTGGCTTCAGCTGCCCACATCCGAGATGGCAGCAATGGAGAAGAAATTTTCAAGGTAAGTATTTCTTCTAAAAGGTAAGTGCAACCCGGGACAGTACAGAGGCTATCCATTGTGGAATGTACTAGCCCTGACTGTCCCGGGGGTATTTTTAGCTAAATTTCACCCCTGTGGCCTGAACTCCGCTTTAATTCATTTTAAATAGCAGCAAATAGAACAGGAGAATTGGGAATATCGCTTCCAGGGGTATTTACTTTTTATTCCCAAATTTCAGACAGATCAAAACTTTTCTTCCAGATTTTTAGGAGAAGAAAAAATATTTCATAATTAGATTAATTAATTCAAATTCATTGGCCAGCAGGAATGTATTTACAACCCAGTATAAAAAATTAAAGCATATATGGAAAATATCTTTTTGTCTTGCTCTGTAGAAGTAATACAAGATTAATATCAATGTTAAAGAACTGTTGCCTTTGGAATCATATGCTGCTTAAGAGGCAAATAAAATAATGATGAAGATTGAGTAATAGCTAAAGCTGAGCATAAACTGAAGATATTATAGGTTATTATGTCCTCAGTTTATACAATAAACTATGATGTATACTTGTCATTGCATACTGCATAAAGCTAGATAAGGCTGTGAAATATAAATAAGGTGAAAAATAAGTAACAAAAATTGTGTTGTAAGGAATGATAGTCTGCCAGCAGTTAGAATGCAGAGATAAATGACTATGCAGTAATCTCTTTGCAGACAGAATGAGAGAATTTGTAATAAGACATGATGCTTTACAATCACCATGACTTAAAAACAATGCAGTGTGTGAAAAGCAGAGACACATAGAGGATAAAGCTTAACCGTGACTCTGCAGGACAGCAGTCTGAGTTGTAATGTGCAGAAAAGAAGTACTGTATGTAATGTGTAGCTCTTTATAAAATGGAACTCCAGGCTAACATTTAAATAAAAAGTTGAAATACATGTGTATGCCATTTCATTTTCCAAAGCATTTGTAATTCTATTTAGCTAGTTTTATGATTAACATACATCTACAGGATCAGACTTACCATTAGGCACAGAAGGCCTGTATCTATTGGCAGAACATACAGAGAGGGAACGTTACTTGGAGCTAAAGGGTAACTCCACTTTCGTATGGAAAAAATTAGCAAATAAAGAAAAAACAATATAGCGTATACAATTGCGACACAAATCATATTGTAATTGAATGTTATTAAAAAGGACCTTTCCTTTTCAATCTGCAGCTGTTGTAATTTTCAGAAAATGCAATGCAGTATGGCTACCTGGAGTTGTTCTGTACACAGAATGTGTACTGACCACACCCCAGAAACATAATTTCCTGCTTGTGTGATTGGCTCACCAATTTTCACAGAAGTCTGCACTAAGATACAAGTCAGAAAGCCTGCAACAAAAATGTCCTTTTTGGTGAGATACTCCCAATAGGAACACATCTATAGGGATGCAGGCCCAGCAGCTTTCCTCATTAGTGCCCTGCAGCTGCCACAGCTGATAGATAATTATGAAACTACTCCCATTTGACCCACTCAGCACAGAGGAACACACAATGATTTCTTTAGAATAACAAAAGATAGGAATCTGCAAAAAACTTTGTTAAAATCCCTGCAATGCACAGAGATTACCCAGAGGCGAATGTTTTTTTCTCAACAAAAGTGGAGTTACGCTTTAGAGAGAAGTCCAGCTTTTGAACTAATTTGCATATTTTGTTTGGGTCAAGCTGGCCCAAACAAACTATGTATGTCCCTAAGCGGTCAGCCCACTGTATGTGTGTTAAAATGGCTACGGCTACATACAGCATACTGCACTGTGTTCTGGGAATGAGCTCGGACTTCCCGGAACACAGATGAGTCTAGAGTCTGTCTACAGCAGCAGCAGCACTCAGCCAATCACAGTGAGTGATTTTTCTATTAATGAATACAAAGCCTCCTCTAAATGGAGTCTGAGGTTGTGACATCATCAGCCCACCTCTCTGACTTAATAGAATATTGTTTGCTGTGATTGGCTGAGCGCTGCTGCTGTAGACTAGACTCTAGACTCGTCTGTTTTCTGGGAAGTCTGAGCTTGTACCCGGAACTCAGTGCGGTATGCTGTATGCAGGGGAGGACTGGCAAGGGGGGCAGGGTGGCAACTGCCCCCCGGGCCACTTTGAAAAGTGGTAAAAACTGGTAAAAAGGCCGCACTCAGGGTTGGATTAATGTAGGGGCCAGACACTGTATACAGCTGTCAGTCCAAAACCAGGTGTGCATGAATGGTGAGCTGATTCAATGGTTCAATGGGCCACTTGACTGGACTTGCCCCCCAGGCCAAAGGCTGCCAGCCCTCCCCTGGCTGTATGTAGCCATAGCTACATACAGTTTTACCAGACATGCAGCAGGCTGACAGCTTAGGGAGAGACATGGTTTGTTTGGGCCAGCTTGGCCCAAACAAACTTTGCAAATTAGTTCAAAAGGTGGACTTCTCTTTTTAACATGAATAGAATACATAAATATCACAATCACCACTACATTATTGCTGGTGATAGGCTCTAAAGAAGATCACAAATTATAAAATTACACAATGTAAATATACTGTATAATATCTGTTAAAAACAAATTTAGGTGAATCTGTCTTTTGTTTTTGTTTTTTACTGACATAAAATGCATTTTATTTGACCCTAAATTTTCTCCTATCTATTTATTTAATTACAATAAATTTCTCTCATTGTCATGAAGGAAATTGCAGCATTTATAAAGCTTCTTACACCTAGAAAGAAAACTACACGTGACAAGCGTAAGAAAACCTTAAAAATACCTATTCCTAAAAATGTTCCCTCCATTAGAATGCCCTACAACATTTGAGTACATACTGTAATGTGCACAGGACTCATTCCAACTAGGCCTGCTTTCCTCAGTTTATAAAATTATCCACGATAATATTCTATTGACAGAAGATCAACATTTACACATGCGAAAATTGGAATGTGCTTCCCAACGTCCCATTTCTTTAACCCAATGGGCTCAAATTTGGGATACAGTGGCTAAGTCCCCTCTTTGTGTTGTATATAAAGAAAATACCTACAAAATCCTGATGTTTTGGTATAAAACCCCAATGGTATGCTTGTAATTCAAGCTTGTCAGCGACTTGTTGGTGTTGTGGGTTAGAAATAGGCACTTTATTCCGTATTCTCTGGCAATGCTCTCCTAATTAAACTTATCTGGATCCTGTATTGCAGCTCCTGAATCAGACCCTGGGTGTCTCCCTGCTTCTTGATCCTATTCACTATTAATTAGGACTGTCTGTTTACAGACATTTCAAAACTTTCAAAAAAAAAGTAGCTGCACATATTCTTACTGCTGCCAGGAGCCTTATACCCTTACATTTGCGGTCTAGTAGAACTCCACTTCAGACCCAGCTCATAGCTACCATAGCTGATATTAGATAGATGGAATACCTCACAGCCAAAGTTAGTGACCATCTGGAGAAGTCTAATAGTCTGGGCCCTATGGGATCAATCTCCTTATGGTCTGCCCCCTTTTACACTTGATACTTATCCCTGACTACGGTATGCTTTATATGTTACTTACAGACTGACTGTTCAAGAGTTCAAGGTGCGTGTTCTTAGTGTGTTTTGATTGTAATATTGACACTCTTCTTCAGATAGGACTGGGGTGTGTCGTTTTTTCCTTATTTTCACCTGATTCAAAGTTTATTCATATTTCTTTGCAAATGCAACTTTATTGACGGGGGATTTTTATCTGCTTCTGTAATTGCTTGTACATTTGAAGTCTCTATATTGCTGTATTGTGCTGATGGACTCTTTTTTTCTTTTTCTTCTGTACCAATTTGTCATAAACTACAAATTATAAAAAAAAAAGTTCCCTCTCGCCTACTCCTACCTATCCTGCCTAACCTATATAAAAAAATATGTATACTTACCTACTTAGCTATTCCTGCTCTGGTCCAATCACATGATCCTGTAGCTCTGTGTAAGAGAGTGCTTGCCAATGGCTCTGAATTCCGGGTGCCATGATGTAACCCTTAGGCTCTCATAGCCCAACTCTCTCCCCTGCAGCAACAGCTTATTGACACAAAGGAGATGGATATTCAGGATCACACAACCAAACCAAACCAGATCAAATAGGTAACTATATGGATCTTTTTATACAGGTTAAGTAGGATAGGTAGGAGGGGAGGAAACATTTTTAAGAATGAATATCATTAGGCTTTTCTTCCACTTTAATGTTATGGAAATGTACTGATGAATTTTAACATCCATCTTAAAGCAAGTAGATATTGGAAAAACATGGACTCTTTAGGCACCAATTTTAAAATCAATAAAGTTTATTCAAAACAAAATTCACATTATAATTTAAAACCATATAAAAGTCAGACTTGTAATTGAATATCTGACCAAATCAAACTGCTAATGCTGGACCAGGGCCAGCTAGTAAACCAGAGCCCTGTGGTAGTTGCTAGCACAGTTGGAATTGGTTAGCATCAATGTTTGAAGCTATACATGTTTGGCAATAATTTGCTTCTTCAGGAGCTCATTTGATAATTCTAGATGGATAAAAAGAACAACAATAAATACATTTTACAATACATTCAACAAATTCCTTTTCTGATAGATAATTTAGAGGTAAAGAAGCTGTGCTCAAGGTCTAAGAGTGGAACACCGACATACAAGGAGGCCATGGGCACATGTGAGGACACAAATCGTACTAGCACCATAGTATAATGGAGTGTCCCTTCTTGCATAGGAAAATGTAAATTAAGAAAAGGGTAAGCGAAACACACTACCTTAAGAAGCATTGAAGGGTAGGTTATAAACCAACCACACACCCTAAACATCTGTATTGGTAGTAACAGTGGTAGGCATGGGCAGCCCTTCCTCATAAAGGCGACATTGTATGTGGTATAGCTTGATCAGGTAAATTTACATTCTGGTTGTGTTATGCCATCTATGGATGTAAAAGAATATAAGCATATACTGTATATGAAAAGGTTTAGCACAAAGGGTATACATCAGTCCAATATGTCTGTGCTGGCCCTTTAATCATCATGGCTATTGGTAGAGAGTGCTCATCTGATCTCAACTTGTTGCAATTACAGTATATCAAGGTTATAGTGTTGATTTGGCTGTATGACTGTGAACATTCTAGGTAAACCAGTACTCAGCAAAAGCAGATATCACTCATTGCATCAGAGGTGGAATAATTGTATAACACTAAAGTCCCATGAGGCTTTTCCCAGATTGTAAAAATCTGCAATAACCAAAAGGTCTGTCTGACTACCCATAGAGTGTATACAGTAAGACTAACGTTGAAATAAAGATAAACAAAAGGCAGAGCTATACAAATTCTCCACATACCAATGTCGCCGAGGAACATTGCATTCCAGCCCTTCACATGTGGATCGTTGGTGTTGTCTGAGGCTTGCAAAGGCCCACAACTGAGCCTTATATGTGTGTCCTGATCGGAGCGCCCACGCCAATGGCAATGCGTCTCCCGACCCTGCCGACATGAAGTGCGCATTCCCGGCATGCGCGAAGGATCGTGGCCCATAGAGTCAGTTGAGGATGGCAGCACACTCTAGTGGGGGCGTAACCAGGTCACACCGCACCCCAGTGTATCCTCCAGAGGCTGCAACTGTATCTGCAGTCCTATAGAAAGGGCTGGGGACAAGGTACGTTTTGGCTTTCCAGCCACAGAATGCCCAAAAAGCCCTGGCAAGCACAGCTCTGCAGAAGTGTTGGACCTCCAACAGAGTTAAATAACAAGCAATACAAAATACATCACATTTGTACATAGATTAATAAACCAATATAACCATTTAGTTATTCACAAAATAGACTCCCACTGAATGATCATATGAATGATCAAATTATTATATACAAAGTAAGCACAATTACAATGTACATATGTGAAAGTTCAAAGACTAGTAGATATGTGCAACATAAGCATAATCACTCCTCAAAATGGATGTTTAACCTGCAAAAAGTAGACTCATAAAAAGGGCTTATATGACTGTATTTCATTAATACCAGGTGGATATGTGACATTAAGTCGCCCTATCCACAAGGTTTCTTTTTGGAGTATTCACTTATCCCAGTCACCCCCCTTTGGGTCCTGGGGGATAACTTCCAAAACCAAAAAGGTTACCAAAGTTATATTGAATTTGTGGTATAGGTCCAAATGTCTACTTACTAAGCATTTTCCTGTTCGCTAAGTAATAAATGTGGTCATTCATGGACAATTTGGTTTGGTCAGGTATTCAATTACAAGTCTGACTTTTATATGGTTTTAAATTATAATGTGAATTTTGTTTTGAATAAACTTTATTGATTTTATAATTAGTGCCTACAAAGTCCATGCTTTAGGATGTGGCACTTGTTACCACCCATTATGCACACAAAGTACCACCCTGTGCTGGTGTAACTTATATTTAATGTTTTATGCAGGAGGTGACCAGCGCTATGGAGTTTATAATAAATACAAAAAAAGGACCTAAGGTGTAAGCTGCCAACAACCAACCCTGAAAGGGTTAAAAGTGATAAAATTATAAAGAAGGTTGAGACCGGCGCTACCTTTAAAGTGCTAATGTGCCAAATAAATAAATAAATAGAGTAATAAGTAAAGTGCTGAAGTGTATTATTTATTTAAAGTGCTCATATTCTGAGTGATAACGGGTTGGGTATTGCAACATTTATCATAAGTGCTGGTGCCAGAAAAAAACTTGAAAAAAGAAACCAAACCCGGTGCTTTTATTCAAAATAATAATGTGTATTACAGTGATAAAGCGTGGAAGTTTACATAAATGACATATACATAAACAGTGCTTATTTTATTGGAAAAAATGACTGTAAATAATCCCTGTTATTGTTACGTGCTGTGATCATAAAGTGATGTGAAACTTTCCATATATATGCAAGAAAATGAATAAATTAAATAAATTAGTAAGTCCTCTTTAGTAGAGAAATGAAAAGAAATGAGAAAACAGGTGTTGAACAAAGAAAAAATAGGGCACGGATTGCAAACACCACTATAGCCACTAGGTGTCGCACCCGGCCAATATACCACCTGTGTATCGATAGGGACCAATATGGAATCCTGGGGTTCCCTCCCCACGGTCTCTCCTCGTCCGGAGTACCTCAGGATATAAAAGAGAGAGAGAGGTGGACCCCTTGGTGCGATGTATAGTGCCAATCTTTTAAATGGCGAGGTAGTAACTCACGGTTAGGCTCTCCTCGATCAGTAAAGAGAAGCCGGGAAGCTTCCGCGTTCCACGGCCCAAGCTCCAAATACCGGAAGTGACGTAGTGACGTAAGACTCCACCCTACGCGTTTCGTAATGCAACGTCTACTGGAGCGGCGTCAACATATCGGGCTCCCGGTGTTAAATAGCCGCACTGTCTCCTAGGTAACCAAATGGCTTCCGCCGCCATATTGGTGCTCTCGGACCCGAAGCCGGACGGAGGACACCTTTAGCCTCACTGCAATGCCGGCTTTTTTGGGAGTGGCAGCTTTTCATCATTTCGGGGACAGCCAATACCGATCAAGGTGTATATGTGAACTTGCGAATCATGCGAAAAAATAAAAATAAAAATAAAAATAAAAATAAAAAATAGTTTTATTTCAAAAAATTCTTCTCCGCAATAAAAAGGGAAATAAAAAGGGAAATAAAAACAAAAACTTTATTTAAAAATGGCGACAATGGAACTATCTGATAGCCAGACTAATAACCAATTCCATGGAATATATACCACTTCTCTCTGCAGGCCCATTCTGATATTCAGTGTGCAAAGGGGAACAGCCAAAGGGCATGTCAGAAAGGTTTTCTTAAATAACAGGGTAATACTGGATGGTTAAATGATTAAAATTTGTATATAAGGAGTAAAAAAATTATATTGATAAAAGTGAAGATAAAAAACAAAAATTATAAAATATGATAAAATAATTTATATTGAGATAATGTCTATTCATTGGAGTTCTTCTGATCTAATGTTCGTGTTGTTGTTGCTTCGGACGTATTCCTAAATGTTTAAACGGGATCAACCATATTATCCAATTTACATATTTTAGTCATGTTGATTTTATATTGATGCTGGATGAGAAGGCTTATTCCTATTCGTCATTAAGCTGAATAAAAATTTCACACATTTATTTTTTGTTTGATTTTATATTGATGCTGGATGAGAACGCTTATTCCTGTTCCTCTTTATGCTGAATAAAAAATTCCACAAAAAATTCCACGTATTTATTTTCCATTTGCACCATGCTGCTTGGCAAAAAATATAAAAATATAGTTCAATGGTTTTTAAAATCGTTTTTTATATTCAAAATTATGTGTTGAGGTCGGACAAAAGGGCTCCTCAGGATTATTGTTCTTTTGTGGTCTTTTTTGAGAGGCAATTTTCTTTCATGTGTGTATATATATATATATACACGTGTAGTGCGGGTGACCCCAAATATATATACAGTTGCTAGATAGAACAATTTATTCCACTAGGAGAAAGTTTTTTTGTGTTTTTTTGTTTATAGCGATTATTTACCGTATGGTGATAATATTTAAGGCAGAAAATATGTTGCTGGGAGTTTGCTTACGGGCAATGTAAAAATATACAATAAAATGCAGATATGCTTAGAGATATAAAATACAAATATCCAGGAATTAAAAACCAAAAAACGATTATTATGGTTCTCCATAAGCAAAAGATAAAAATAATTTTTTAAGATTTATGAAAGAGGTATAAAATTTAATTAATATAGGAAATTGGATAAAAACTTAAAACCTCTAAAAACTTTTTATAAGATGGGAATCCTTTAAAATCCTATTACAAACCTTTTCTTAAAAATTGGGTACTAAAAAGGAAGGATTTTTTTAAAAGGATTTTTTAAAAGGATTTTCTTAAAAAGAACTCTTTGAAAGGATAAAAAGGTGGAGGGGGGAGGGGGGGGGTTTCAAGATAAAGGATAAAATGTATATAAAATTGTGGATTAGATGTCTGTTATAAAGCAGTTTAGATCTATATCTACATTCAACCCATCAGGGCGAAGAGATCTCATCAGAAAAATCCACTTAGTTTCGTTTCTTGATATCATCCTTTTCTTGTTTCCTCCTCTCCAATCCCCTTTAATTTTGTCAATTCCATAGAAAATTAAGCCAGATGGGTTTTTTGCATGTTTTTCTTTAAAATGTCTTGAAAGGTTATGTTTGTCGAACCCCTTTTTAATATTTTTTATATGTTCCCTAATTCTTACATATAGGGGACGAGTTGTTCTGCCTATATATTGTAAATGACAGGGGCATTCGATGACATAGGTTACATGTGTACTATTGCAGGTGATGGTTTCCCTTATTTTATACTCTACACCTGTGGTGTGAGATTTAAATCTATCAGTCTTCCTTGGTTGATGTCTATTATTCCTACAGGGAAGGCAGTTCCGACACCTAAAAAAAACCATTAATGTTTGTAGGCAATTTTATTGTTTTTGGGGGATTCACCACGTTGTGTACCACCTTGTCTCTCAGTATAGGTGCTCTCCTGTATACAAAGGATGGTTTATTAGGCAAAATTTTCTTGAGTGTCCTGTCCGCTGTAAGAATGGGCCAATATTTCTTGATTATTTTCTCCACATCTTTATGCTGCCTATTATAGCCAGTAATAAAGGCAAACTCATGTTTGTTATGTTTGGCTTTTTTCCTCCCATTTTCTTTTATCAGATCCTTTCTATCAGTGTTCTTTATCATGTTCTTTAAAATTTCCAGGTTTTTCTTTTTGTATCCTTTTTCCACAAACCTTTGTATAAGGGCATCTGCTTGTGTGTTAAAATCTTGAATATTACTGCAGTTTCTCCGTATGCGTAATAATTGCCCTTTCGGGATGTTGCCCAACCACTGTGGGTGGTGGCAGCTTCTAATTGGAATATATCCATTCTTGTCTGTTTTTTTAAAAAAGGTCTTACTCGCCAATTTCCCATCCTGTTTAAAAAGTTCCAAATCTAAAAAAGCCACTTTACGGTTATCCCAATTTCCTGTAAACGTAATTCCATAAGCATTTGAGCTGATTTCATCAAAAAAGTTTTGTAATGATTCCATATCTCCTCCCCATATCAGAATAATATCATCTATATACCTCTGGTAATACTTTAAATTTGGCCTTTCCACACTGAAAACTTGCTCCTCTTCCCATTTTTGCATGAAGATATTAGCGACACTGGGGGCATACTTTGCCCCCATAGCTACTCCTTTCGTTTGGCCATAGTATCTTCCTTTATACCAGAAGTAATTCGAGTTCATTGCCATTTTCAGACCTTCTAAAATAAAGTGCACCTGTGCATGTTTTAGATCTGTGTTTTTAAAAAGGGCCCACTCTACGCTATCCAGCCCATCTTGTTGTACTATATTAGTATATAGCGAATTTACGTCAATGGTGACAAGGATATCTTCCTCTCAATATAAATTATTTTATCATATTTTATAATTTTTGTTTTTTATCTTCACTTTTATCAATATAATTTTTTTACTCCTTATATACAAATTTTAATCATTTAACCATCCAGTATTACCCTGTTATTTAAGAAAACCTTTCTGACATGCCCTTTGGCTGTTCCCCTTTGCACACTGAATATCAGAATGGGCCTGCAGAGAGAAGTGGTATATATTCCATGGAATTGGTTATTAGTCTGGCTATCAGATAGTTCCATTGTCGCCATTTTTAAATAAAGTTTTTGTTTTTATTTCCCTTTTTATTTCCCTTTTTATTGCGGAGAAGAATTTTTTGAAATAAAACTATTTTTTATTTTTATTTTTATTTTTATTTTTATTTTTTCGCATGATTCGCAAGTTCACATATACACCTTGATCGGTATTGGCTGTCCCCGAAATGATGAAAAGCTGCCACTCCCAAAAAAGCCGGCATTGCAGTGAGGCTAAAGGTGTCCTCCGTCCGGCTTCGGGTCCGAGAGCACCAATATGGCGGCGGAAGCCATTTGGTTACCTAGGAGACAGTGCGGCTATTTAACACCGGGAGCCCGATATGTTGACGCCGCTCCAGTAGACGTTGCATTACGAAACGCGTAGGGTGGAGTCTTACGTCACTACGTCACTTCCGGTATTTGGAGCTTGGGCCGTGGAACGCGGAAGCTTCCCGGCTTCTCTTTACTGATCGAGGACAGCCTAACCGTGAGTTACTACCTCGCCATTTAAAAGATTGGCACTATACATCGCACCAAGGGGTCCCCCTCTCTCTCTCTTTTATATCCTGAGGTACTCCGGACGAGGAGAGACCGTGGGGAGGGAACCCCAGGATTCCATATTGGTCCCTATCGATACACAGGTGGTATATTGGCCGGGTGCGACACCTAGTGGCTATAGTGGTGTTTGCAATCCGTGCCCTATTTTTTCTTTGTTCAACACCTGTTTTCTCATTTCTTTTCATTTCTCTACTAAAGAGGACTTACTAATTTATTTAATTTATTCATTTTCTTGCATATATATGGAAAGTTTCACATCACTTTATGATCACAGCGCGTAACAATAACAGGGATTATTTACAGTCATTTTTTCCAATAAAATAAGCACTGTTTATGTATATGTCATTTATGTAAACTTCCACGCTTTATCACTGTAATACACATTATTATTTTGAATAAAAGCACCGGGTTTGGTTTCTTTTTTCAAGTTTTTTTCTGGCACCAGCACTTATGATAAATGTTGCAATACCCAACCCGTTATCACTCAGAATATGAGCACTTTAAATAAATAATACACTTCAGCACTTTACTTATTACTCTATTTATTTATTTATTTGGCACATTAGCACTTTAAAGGTAGCGCCGGTCTCAAACTTATATTTAATATTCCATCTTAAAGTAAACCTGGAAAAATTTACAACCATAGCCACACCTGTCAAGGAAGAAGCTTTCTACCTCTTTTCTTACCTCTCTTGAACAGTTCTAGACACACTTCCAGCTGTGTCAGATAGCATGCCCCATACTGGGCACTAGACATGTACGTGATGAAAAATTAGTTTTGTTTCGTTTAGATTCGTTAATCTAGTTATTTACTTTTGTTAAATTTGGTTGGTTCAATCAATTCGTATTCAAGATTCATATTCGTAATTTGTTTTATATATTTTTTGAGGTTCCTTCGAATTTACCAAATTTTTCTCTATTGGAAACATTCGAAACGTCAAAATTTCGAATCGGCCAAAATGGAAATGTTTGATTCTTTTGGATTTGAATGTGGAGGTTGAGTAACCAAACATCTGGTTGTTATTTATACACATTGATGTTGTTTGTATTGATAGTATTCAAAATATTCGAAGTGTTCAAATTATTAAAACTAGTATCTTACTTTCAACATTTTACAATGCACACTACTGTGCAGTAGTTTTAGCCAGCTGAGAAAAAATAATGTCAAGTACAAATGCTTTTACATATTTATATTTTACTGGTTTCTTTTCATCAATTTTACACTTGCAAATTGAAGGAACAAAAGAAAAATCCTTATCAAATGATTACAATGACTCTTTAAATCACCGTTGGCCTAACAATAACAGCATTATTACGAAATGATACACTAATACCAAACACAGTCATTGATTTCAACAATACATTTACAGTTCAAATTCAAATGAAATTTGATGTAAAATACAAGTCGAATTTAAATTCGAATTTCATTTTGTTATTCAATAAAATTAGTTTGTACTGTAATTCGGGGATTCGGATATAACAAAAAATGTGTCAGAATATTTATTTGGAAGGAAACGAACCGCATATGTCTACTGGGCACTGTGGTTTCTTCCACTGACTCCTAGACCCGTACAGTGCACAGGGATAAAGTATGGGGTCAGTGGGAGAAAAATTATTGTCCTTTTTTAAAGCTAATTGCTAAATAGGAATGGTTGTCTTAATTATTACCTTTCAAGCAATGTCAGTGTTGTAAAAGGAAAAGCTGCATAGTCGCATAAAGTCATTAAATCTCACCAAAATTGAAATTCCTATTGCAGGGGGTGAATGTAGTTTGACTTGCCAGAGTGACCTATCACCACATTCAATCATCCGTGAATGGTCTAGCTCTATGCAAGAAAGTATGCATTTGGATAGGATTTTCCTGGACTGCAGAGGTGAATTAGGAAAGAGGCTAGTGCTGGCAAGAAGGAAGTGCCTTCTACGTAGCAACTATGTGTACAATTCTTTTTGAACTTGCAAGTAAGTGGTTTGAAGATTTAAGCAATCTTTCTGATAGCTAAGTGGATATTTAACCACTTCTGGACATATGTATTCTGCTACATATTTTTTGTAAAAAAAAAAAACCCCAATAAGTGTATATTGATTGGTTTGCGCAAAACTTATTGTTTCTACAAACGATGAAATTTTTATTTATTTATTTATTTTTTTACTAGTAATGGCCTCGATCAGCGATTTTTAGCGGGACTGCGGCATTGCGGCGGACAGATCAGACACCTAACTGACATTTTTTATACTTTTGGGGGGACAAGTGACATTAATACAGTAATCAGTGCTAAAAATATGCACTGTTACTGTACTAATGACACTGGCAGGGAAGGGGTTAACACCAGGGGCGATCAAAGGGTTAAATGTGTTCCTATGGGGTGCTTTCTAACTGTGTGGGGGATGGGTTTTCTGGATGAACACAGAGACCTGTGTCCCTAAATAGGAGGAACACAGGATCCCTTTGTTCATTACTGACAGAACAGCAGTCTGCCGTGTTTACATCGGCAGACCACCGTTCTGTCTCCATGAGAGCAAACGCGGACATTGCGGCCACCGGACTGGCTGATTGGCTCCCCCTGTGGCCAATCTGCAATCACTTAGATCTACGTGATTATGCGCAGCCGAGTCGCCGAGAGAGTAAATCTGCATGGGGCTGTCCGCGAGCGGTTAAAGTTGTCCTGATGCTTGCCAATTTTACATTACTGTATAATCTGTGGTCTCCTAATTCCTGTAGCAAAGCACCTGCCTGTACTCTTTTCCTTATCCTTGATTAAAACTGCTCTACTGCTCAATTTTACACAGCTGTAGACTCTGCAGTATTGTAAATTGTTTCTAAAGCAGTGTTTCTCAACTCTGGTCATCAGGGCACACTAGCAGGCCAAATTTTAAGTATTACCTTGGGGAGATGCAGACTGGAATACTGCAATCGCTGAGCAGCAAATTATGTTACCTGTGATGTATTTCAGTTTTCTTGCAAACCTGGCCTGTTAGTGTGCTCTGAGGACCAAAGTTGAGAAACACTGTTCTAAAGGCAGAAGGTTTTTAATCTTAATGCATTTTATGCATAAGGATAAAAAAAAAAAACCTTCTGCGTGCAGCAGCCCCCCTCAGCTCCCCCAATACTTACCTGAGCTCCATCTCGATCCAGCAATGTGGCACGGTAGACTCAGCTGTCCGGGACTTTCCCTCCTGATTGGATGAGAAAATCAATCAAAGTCAGTGAGCCAATGGGGAGAAAGAGAGAGAGGGTCAGGCCAAGCCACGACTAAATGTCTGAATGGACACACAGAGCAGCGGCTCGGCTCGGGTGCCCCCATAGCAAATTTCTCACTGTGGGGGCTCTCGACAGGAGGGAGGGGCCAGGAGCACAGGCGAGGGACCCGAGAATTGGAGGATCTGGGCTGCCCTGTTCAAAACCACTGCACAGAGCAGGTATGTATAACATGTTATAGCCGTAAGTCCTATCCCATGGTTTTTTATATCTGGTAAATTTAGGCCTATCCCTGCTATTTACAATTGTCCTGCTGCTGGCCAATTTTACACTGCTGTGTCATCTTTGATCTCCTTACTTTTGCAGAAAAACATCTGCCTGTACCCAGTTTCTCTAGTAGTACATTTATGTCAATTCTCCCTCATTTAAAATGTCTTGGCAAATTTTTACATACTGTATCATCTGCCATCTCTTAATTATAAATGAGTGCTTAATAGAAATTAGCCAGGCACAAGTTAGTCTCAGTGAGAACAGGGACAAACACAACCAACTACTGGCCAATATGATGGTCAGAGAGGGTCTATTAGCATCTGATGCTGCTGCCATATGTAAGCCAAGCAGTTTATAAAGGGGGGGAAAAAATTCCACAACCAAGTATGTGCTGCTTACGTACACAATTCCTGTAAATGTCTATGAAATTCATACTGATCCACAGCAACATTTATATTTTATTTGGGTACAGCGTTGCACAACAGCGCAATTGTCAGTTAAAGTAACACAGTGCCGAATCGCAAAATATGGCCTGGTCATTAAGGAGGGAAATCTTCCGGTCTAGAAGTGGTTAAATTCAAAGCAGGGAGTTAGTACATCAGTGAGTGGTGGTGGACACAGCAACCTCCCCCTTTCCCCTGTATGAAGAGAGAGAGAGAAAAAGAGAGGGAGGGAGGAAGAGAATATAAGAGAAAAAGGGATGAAGAAAGAAAGAACAAAAGTCAGAAGGATGAAGGGAGGGAGAGAGAAAAAGAAAGAGGGATGAAGGGAGGAAAAAGAGGGATGAAGGGAGGAAGAGAGAGGGGGAAAGAAAGAGGGATGAAGGGAGGGAGAGAGAGAGGGAAAGAAAGAGGGATGAAGGGAGGGAGAGAGAGAGGGAAAGAAAGGGATGAAGGGAGGGAGAGAGAGGGAAAGAAAGGGGTGAAGGGAGGGAGAGAGAGGGGGAAAGAAAGGGATGAAGGGAGGGAGAGAGAGGGGGAAAGAAAGAGGGATGAAGGGAGGGAGGGAGAGAGAGAGAGGGAAAGAAAGAGAGATGAAGGGAGGGAGAGAGAGAGAGAGAGAGAGAGAGAGAGAGAGAGAGGGAAAGAAAGAGGGATGAAGGGAGGGAGGGAGGTAGAGAGAGAGAGGGAAAGAAAGAGGGATGAAGGGAGGGAGAGAGAGAGGGAAAGAAAGAGGGATGAAGGGAGGGAAAGAGAGAGGGAAAGAAAGAGGGATGGAGGGAGAGAAAGAAAGAGGGATGAAGGGAGGGAGAGAGAGAGAGAGGGGGAAAGAAAGAGGGATGAAGGGAGGGAGAGAAAGAGAGAGAGAGGGAAAGAAATAGGGATGAAGGGAGGGAGAGAGGGGGGGAAGAGGGATGAAGGGAGGGAGAGAGAGAGAGGGAAGGAGGAAAGAGAGGGAGAGGGAGAGGGAGAGAGAGAGAGAGGGGGAAGAAAGAGGGATGAAGGGAGGGAGAGAAAGAGAAAGGGAAAGAAAGAGGGATGAAGGGAGGGAGAGAGAGAGAGAGGGAGGGAGGGAAAGAAAGAGGGATGAAGGGAGGGAGAGAGAGAGAGAGGGGGGGGGGAGAAAGAGGGATGAAGGGAGGGAGAGAGAGAGGGGGGGTAAGAGGGATGAAGGGAGGGAGAGAGAGAGAAGGAGGAAAGAGAGGGAGAGAGAGAGAGAGAGAGAGAGAGAGAGAGAGGTAAAGAAAGAGGGATGAAGGGAGGGAGGGAGAGAGAGAGAGAGAAGGAGGAGAGAGAGGAGGGGGAGAGCGAGAGACTCACCGAAGCATCAGTTTGTGTCTTCTGTCAGGCAAGTTTCCTAACAGACACATTATGCAACACACCCAGAAGTGTAGGATAGTGGCACTAGATGAAGTCCATGGGTTCTTCACCTGTAAGTTTTGCCTTCAAGTATTCATTCTATAAATGGCATCATTCTATAAATAACACCACAAAGGTTTTTGAAAAGTTGACAAATGTTTCAGAAAAATGCATTTTTTTATCTAGTTACATTGGTCCAGCTTGAACCAGTGTAACTATGCATATATCATACCTGTGAAATCCCTCTAGAAGCTGGAAATCACTGTAGTAGGCAACCCATCTCCAGTGATCTCCACTAGCTTCCAAGTCCATGGCCAAGCAGATGCCCTGCTGCACTGTCAACACAGGAAGTCAGCTACTGGGTACTGGTGCCATTCAGAAAATTCTCTGCATTTTCATAATGAAAGCAAAGCATTATATGATTGGATGAGGTGTAGCATGTGATGACACTGCCATGCCACCTTTTTCAATCAGAGAAAGCTTTGCATTCATTCAGAAAACGCAAAGCTTTCTCTGAATGTTGCCTATGCTGTCTGGCAGACCTCCTGTGGTTACAATGCAGCAGTCTAACTACGCCTAATTACTCGGCATAGGACCCAGAAGCTAGTGGAGATCACTGAAGTAGCAGCGCTTACAGCAGTGATATCCCCAGCTTTTAGAGGGACCCCACAAGTATGGTACTGTACTGTATGATACACACTGGAAATTCTTCTTTAAAGATGAAGTAAAGGCAGTGCTGCAAAGGCACTACACGATGTATGCCCCAGTATAGACACATCAGATGCATCCTTGTGAAAGCATCCATGCATAGGAAGACAAATAACTATCTATACTGTATTTATCACTCAATGTTGTGTTTTGCTAATTTTGTGTCTTTTCCATTATTGCATTTCTGTGCAAGTAATTATTTAAGCTTTTAGTTCATTACCCTCATTCCCTATACCCTATGGGTAATGAATCATCTAGTAATAAGCAAAGAATAAAGAATAAACGCGAGATTATATTTTGGAAGACAGAATTTGAATTTGAATGGCCATCACCATCTGGAGTTTCAACACTGTACAATGTGAGTTATTTGTGCGATAAGCTCATTTTAGCATTTTACTTATGGCAGAGAACAATACACATAGCATGTCTTTAAACACACATGCAGGGAGCTTTAGATTAAAATGAGCAAATTTACACTGAATTCCTCCCTGCCCCCCCCCCCCCCCCCAGCACACTCACACAATCACATGCACACGCTTGTGGGTCCTCGGACAGACTTCCCTAGTTTCCTGGAATCTGGACATTTTTTCAGTATGATACCATGTTCTGCGTGTATGTGAGTGTGTTTGTGTGTATGTCAATAGGGTCTGAGAAATGGAAAAATGCTAGCCATGTGTTCCCTCCCCCAGCCAGTCCTAAAAGAATGCTTGGAGCATTAGCTCAGCTGTTCCAGCTCCGTGCCTGGTGTCATTCACTTCCATTAGCAAATTCACACTGACACATAGAAAGACATGGGAGAAGGAATTAGCTTCAAAAGTCAGGGAAAAAAAAATCTTTTGCTGGCCTATCTCACATGATATTCTGAGTGGTTTAGATTCCATGTAAATATAGCAAATTATTAAAAAGAATCAATGTAACAATATCTTTAAAAGTAACAAGAAGTTTACAACTAAACAAACTATGATCCAGTAAAGATATATTAAAAATTTGTTCACGTGATTGATGCTAAATATGTTTTTTTTTTTTTTGCCTAAAAGCCTGGCATGAGATTAATCCTCCCACAATCCACTGCATACAAGAAGACTATCAGATCCCAAATTATTAACTCTCTGGTTAAAAGTAAAGACCTAAACATATGCCTAACTACTACTAACAGATGGCAACAGGGATAGGCTTAAGTGGGCAAGTTCCTGGTGCTATTTCCCGGTGCTATAGCCATATACTGTATATCCAGAGGTCTGTCACTTATTCAAGGAAATAAAACACTATACCCAGCAAAAGAAAAAAAGTGACTATTGATCTTTCTGGCAGGTGAAGTATTAAAACTTTTCTCTCTTCATTTGCTGTGGATTTCACTTTTATTTGACACTTCCAGGTGTGTCAAATAACATTTCCCCTGCTGGCTTCTATGGTTCCTTCTGCCAGTCCTGTATGTTCCTACTGTATGTTGTGCAGGGGGATATTTGCTATGCTACACACCCAGATCTGTCAGATAGCAGCAGTACTGAGAGCGCTGAAGTCAGCAAAGTTTCAGGAGATCCAGCGGCCCACACCTCATTCTTTATGCCAGCTATAATCTGTAGTCAGGATTTCTGAGAATTCTCATCTGCTTACTCCTGTCATTCATTTACTGTCTCTCTTCTAGCCCACTGTACAGAGCCTGAAATCATATTATATGCAGCCACAAGGACAGCCCCTTAAAACAAGGATATGGCTAGACAAATTAAATGATAAATGCCAATTAGTTAAAAATATGACTTGGTCTTCAAGGTTCATAGGGAAACAAGAAAAGTGAGGGGAGAATCTTAGAGCAAACATTGGGGCACTAGGCATCTGACGCATCCGAAAGTGTTGTTTGCAGAAGATCAGTGACACTGCCAACAAGATGGGTTAATATTAATTCTTTTCTTTACAGTGCCTATTTTATTTATTTCTTTTTAAGGAACTGAGTTGCTTTATGGTAAAAACCAGACATTCATCATATACAGTATATTATTCTAGTAGTCAGGGATATGCACAGCTAAATGATGCAAAAAGAGAAAACAGTACTGACTTTGTTATTAGTCAAAGCAAAAATTCTACTCATGGTTCTAAAAGCGCCAGCTTAAAGTTGTTATTCCATATAAGCATCACCATCTTGTTTTGCTGGTGATTGCGCTTGTCTGATGCACCTTTCTGTAAATATGTTTGTATGCCCCATACATTTTGTTCTCAGGAGAATATTACCATCTAGTATCAGCATTTTTCTCTGTAGCAAGTTTAATGAATCTCCGTGCAATATTTTTATACCACTAGCATTTGGAGGAGATTCATTAAAATACTGTATGTTCTCAAAGAATTAATAATAAAGAGGTACATATTTATGATAAGATCAATTTAACAGAGGTAAAACCAAGTGGTAGAAAAAAATCATATATATTTCTGTTCATGTCTTGGTCAGTCAGAAGACCTTATGTTTTCAAGAGCTGACATTCGAATCATGCGAGCGAACATATTATTTACTATTCAGACTCTAAGGCTCTTTAATAAAACATGTCTGTGAGTTCAACATTTCTTTTTTATCAGATTTTTAGGCAGCAATGCTACAGATGGGTTTCCATGTTCCAGAACAGGCCAGATGTCTTAAGAATACCTATCTAGTTTTTTTTTTGTTTTTTTTTTATCACCGTGGTCTCATCAGGGCCAGTCTGAAAAGCTGGCAGCACTAAAAGGCTGGAGCAAAAGATAATGCTAGCAAGCCTTCCTTTTCCTTGAACTTCTATTAAAGTACTGTATATTTGAAGCCAACATTTTTTATTGTCTTGGATAGAGTCTCTACTCTTTAAACCCCAGTTAGTTTGTTCCCTGCCACATGTGTGCTATTGGGAGGATTTCCCTTCCCAATTTTGGACAATGGTAACCATGAGGACAAAACGATAAGATAATCTCCCTAATAGGGACACAAACAGAAATATAAATCTGATATGGATTATAAACCTAACCACTTTCTATAAAATTTAAAAAAAAAAGTTCTGGCTTAAAATACAATTTAAAGTATGTCTTGCCCTGTTAATAATAAAATATTACTTGGCAACTGTCTATAATATGATATCTCTCAACCTATGACATATAGTAAATGTCATGGGGGTTCAGGTTGTCATTCTTTACAGTATGGCCATGGGTCTCAGTAATAATATTTATAAATCTATACTTGCCATCTGTTGTGTTTTGCATGATCTGACTCCATCTAATCAAAAGGCTTCTGCAACCTAATCATACTTGTTAGATATTATTATTTCAGTGAGACAATGATAAACCTTGCAATGTTGGTGTGGTTTTGTACAAATAGGTGTTTTCACTATGACAAAGGTTAAATACCTGGTACTTCAAGATATAAAGAAACATGTAACAGTGCTGGTGCTTGGAAATTCTCCACTCAGCATTGTCACATGGGTCCAAGGAGTTCTTCGCCCTGTGTAAGCTCTGAGTTAAAACTTAGAGCTTGGACAATGCCAATTCTCATTTGCTTTCAGCAGACAAACAGAGCAGTGGGGGGGGGGGGGAGTCAAGGTAAGTAAATGGAGGCCAGTTGGTTCAGCATTAAAGGTAAGCCTATAGCTTTGCCCCACACTGGCAAATTATTAATTAACTAATTTGGCAATGCAGTATTTTCTTTGAAAGGATACCCAATGGCTCCACATTTCAATTATGGCATGTGAAATTGCAACTTGCAGTCACCATAAAAAAGAAGTGGGTGGTGGTTGCAGGAGTGGAGGGGGGTAGTAATATAGAAAGCCAGAAGCATCACATCAGTGTGTATGTAGGCTGGAGAACCTCTCCATCTGCATATTAAAACTTGTTTAAAGCAGAACTAAAGGCAATTTTTTAGCCTTCCTTGTCCTGTTAAGGAGATTTTCTTTCACTTCCTGTCCATAGCCAAAGCAGTAAGTGTGAGGAAATGTGTCCAAAGGGATGAAATCCATGGTTGTCCCCAGGGTCACCAGAAGTAGCATCCCCATCAGAAGATGTCCCCTCTATAACTCTTCTGGGGACAACCCAAAATTTGGGATTTTTTTCAATTTCACTTTGAGGCATAATGGTAAGCAGGACAAACAGAGAGGGTAAATCTCCCCAACAGGGGCACAGACAGCCAAAAAAACCCTGACATATGTTCTAATTCCTCTCCACTTCATCACAAGAAAAACATTTTGCCTTTAGTAGGAGGATTATTTGTAGTACTGACAGTAAACCTGCACCGGGTCCTTTTACCAAATAAGTAATTGTAAGATTGCGAAAAAGGTGTTGACAGTAACTTCAGTTCCAGGGCCTGCTATGTTAGCCTGGCCATAGTCATATCGAATTTGGATCAGCGTGTGGCCATCCCTGTTCTATGGAAGTGGTTGATCAGTGGCTACAACCAATCAGCTACCGTATAGAGATTTTTTTTTTATTTTTAATTGCTAAACTTCAGCTTTGGGTAGGTGTCAGGGTCTATTTATTCTTGGGGCCAAGTTATGACTGCTGTCTATGACATAGGTATTTTGAATTGATGTTTACATTTGCTCTAAATCCTCCTGTATTGAATTGTATTGTAACTGTCTTGTCTTCCCTCATATTGTAAAGCGCTGCGCAAACTGTCGGCGCTATATAAATCCTGTATAATAATAATAATAATAATACAACCTGTAGAGCTTCAGGTCCAGCAACAAAACAAAATCATAAAAAATATGCTGTAGTTCTGCCTTTTATTACCCTGAGAAATCTGTTAAATCTAAGTGCATCTGGATTGTATAATATGAAGATTAAGGTGAATTGCGTGATTTCCATTAACTGGATAGCATTAGCAGTACATCAACTGGATTGACACTGAGAAAGATACCAATGCTTGCTGCTTGCCTACAAAAATATCCTAAAAAAGATGGCAGAGAAAGGTTAACAACCAGCATTGTTGTTGTATTTCTCAATAACTAATCAATTCCTCTTGAAATAAGGTACACGCATATTTACAATGCCTAGCAAAAAAAATGCAACCAAAAGGCTGAATTGAATTTAGTCACACATCACTAGCAGGACACATTCCCGGCATCATTTTTTCTGACAGATTCTTTTCAATAAGCAAGCAGAGAAAAAAGCACTAATTAGCAAATGCATCAGCATCTCTATAAATCAAAACCACTGTGACCAGACAGGATTTTCTGACTGCCTATTGTGTTCGGAACTGGCAACATCCTATCTAATTCCCAGATGGGTTCTGCTTTAGTAATCCATTTACATACTTGTTCATTGCCTCTCTTTGGTTACTGAATGCACATTTTCAGCACTAATTTGACATTCAGTTATCCTTAGAAACCAAACCTCAGGCTTTACAGCGCGTGCATTTACCTAGAAATCGCACACAAGGACAAAACATTGAGGACAAACGACTGTTGTTAGCAAAACTGTTTTAATGGGATGTGTTTTAATTTTAAGCATTATTTTTTTTATAATTTACCAGTGATTTGATTCATGAAAATTGATGCTGTAAGCCAGACAACAGTCTGCTCTACATTGGACATAAACTGTCATATAGTCATGTCACAGATGGCAGAGATTTCAAACTTTAAACAGTTTATAGGGTGATAAAAAAGTGGCATGCAAAATCTTTGTGATGTTTGTGGTGGAGGTATGGCCTAAAAACTAATACCCAGCTGGCTGTCTTTAGTGTCATCAGGGAATGTCGGTCTTCATAAATCCTTGACACAGGACCTTTAGTGCATTCTGTTGTTATTTTATTAACATTTACTACTCAAGCCCTTAAGAAGGTGGAGGCTTTTTCTCTTGAAACACATTGACTGTATTTAATGCTCTTAACCCCTAAAGATTTTAAAAAGTCTTTAGAGTGAGATGAACTTTTGAACCAGGTGCTCCTCAGTACACATCCAAGAATTTATCCTCTGACTCACTTTCATTTTTAATGAGGTAGCAGCATTGGACCAGAACAGCGTCCACCTATTCTATATGTCAGCCATGTATCTGTTTCTTTGAAGGAACCATCGCTTTAGGGTAGATCTATGGGAACCAAATTTCACTTCTATTGGTCCATTGCTATCGCATGCACACATCAGTACCAATAAAGGAATCAGGAAAGATTTGTAAATCATATAGGGTGACACAATGAGAGGGGTAAAAAGCAGGGTGACTCCCTGGATTTTAAGATGAGTTGACATAGCTGGTGAAGTTTGCTTTGCTATATCCAAACCAAATTTTTATAGTTTATTCTAGAAGGAATTGGTATGTGAACAGTAATAGGATGAAGAAAAGCATAAATATTATATTAGTGATATGTCAATAATAGGACTTTCACTACACATTTAGAGAGGTGCTCCAAACTCAACAGTTGTAGAAAAATAGGACTGCAGTCAGACAGACTTTGTAATAACAACTTCCATTTTTATAGTGTTAACCACACTTTTCTGTTACAACAGGGTGTCTAAATATCAGTTTAAGGCCATATTCGTCACCTGTGTTTTGGCTAACAAGCATGTAGATTTAAGAAAATTAGCAGGGATCCCAGTGATTAGCTATGGTAGGCAGGCCCATTGAAAGCAATTTGGAAGCTGCAAGCTCCCACAGCTACTGTAATTGCATCCTATCACATGCAATCACTATCTGACGATTACCTGCCAGTGATCCACCCTGAATGCAGACACTGCCCAAATTCCTTGCCCAGCACTACTGCCTAGATTTAATGTCCACAGCCAGGAAGGGTGCATAATTAAAGGGCAAGTGTTTCATTGGGGTCAGTGCAGGGGCGGATCCAGAGTCTAGTCTCGGGAGGGGCACCGCCAGAAAATAGGGTGTTGCTTACAGAACTGTTTTTAACGTATCATACAGTCCTAACCTTGTTGTAAACAATGACACGTTTAAAATGATGACACTTCCTCTCAGTGCGGAGGCGGTGGGGAAGAATAGTGAGACCTGCCAACCATAGTAATGAAAATGTTAAGGCTAGCCGCGACAGTGGCAGCAGTCTTAACACTTTTATCAACTTCACAGGAGATCTTTATGATTTCCCTGCAGGTCTCCTAATGCGCTACCATACAGCACACCTCTCCATTCGGGACTCCTTCCGGCAAAACTAAGGGGGAAGGTTGCTACAGCACACCTCTCCATCTGGGACTCATGCCCCTAAAGCAGGAGTGCCCAACCTTTTGAGGAGTGAGGACCACTTTAGCAACTTGGTAACCGGTCACGGACCACAATGAGCGGAGCGGGCAGATGACATGTGCGTGTCCACTTAGCATATGCAGAGCAGACACGGACAAAGCCCTATCTACTCTATGGGCCCCTGATATGAACTGCCCAGAAAGAAGGGGACAGAACCCCTTCTGTTTTTTTAAGTGAATTGGATTGGAGATAAGCACAAGTCCGTTTACATTTGTAGCTCTATAGAGGTGAATGGAGGGTCCAATTGGGTCCACCTGAAAAAAAGACAGGCAGGTCCAGGATCCTTGGACTTGGAGTAAGTAATATTTTCTTGGTGGGAGCAATTTCCCCGTTGCCCCCCCCCCCCCCCGGATCCACCCCTGGGTAAGTGTTTATACTTGG
Source organism: Pelophylax lessonae (assembly GCF_965119305.1). Lineage (NCBI taxonomy): Eukaryota > Metazoa > Chordata > Amphibia > Anura > Ranidae > Pelophylax > Pelophylax lessonae. The sequence continues at coordinate 142,066,751 of NC_138774.1, forward strand.
ATTGGCAGCCCCAGCTGCAGACTAATCCAAGCTGAGTCTGAGCTGGCTAAAGCACCGCTGGCCCACTGGAATCTGTGGCTGTCTTCTGAAGCTGGCTGAAATCAGTAGGTGTATGCATGCTGTAGTCCGTTTATAGCTGTCTCTGCCTGTTGGGATCAAAGTGCATCTCAACTTCTATAGTAAGTCGGTCTGACTGAGTATGAATTTGGAAAGCAGTGGCACTGAGAATTAGCAAACATATTTCAAGCATGGTATCAGAGGTCAAGAAATGTACACATACACCTGCACCTGTTACCTTTATATTTATGTTGTGCGCAGACAGTACATAAGGGCACCTTCACAATCACACCTGCCACTTTGTTCACCACCCTGCACTCTGCAATTTACCTACTCCTGGCCTCTGTATTTTGTGTGTTACTTACTTCTGATCCCTATGCTCTGTGCATTCCTTGGTCTTGACCTCTCCAGTCTGTGCTCTACCTACCCCTGGCCCATGCACTTAATGTGTTGTTTACTCTTGGCCCCTGCAATTTGTGTGTTACTTTCTCTTGATCTCTTCAATCTAATGTGCTACTTACCCCTGACCACTGCACTATTTGCGCTTCTTACATCTAAACCCTGCACTGTGCATCACTTACTCCTGATTCCTGCACTGCATGCCATATGCACTCCTGACTGCTGCCCACTGTGTGTTAGGCATTTTGACTCTTGACAGAGTAGGTTCAAGGTTTTATTTATTTAAACCCCCTTAAGCCCTGTTACCACAATATAGATATACCCACAATTTGCTACAGCATGTCACATAATTTCCCTACTCATGGCGCCCAAAGCAATTTGTCTTTATATTTTGAATGTCTGTCCCTTGATGCAGAAGTCTGTGACCAATTTTTCATGGTATTTTTAAAAAAGCGGAGTGTAACTTGTAGGTTTAGCTACAATTGTTAAGGGGTCTATTTTTTGAGTGTGGTTAAGTCCTGGTTCACACTGTGCGGTGTCGGAACCGCATGCAATTTTGAGCAGGAAAAGCACCACATTCCTGCTCAAATCACATGTGATTCTTCAGCAGTGTGATTTAAGCCATTATTCTGTATGGCTGAAATCACACTGAATCTACACAAAAATCATGCTGGTGTTCGAACTGCATTTTGCAAACCAATTTCAGGGTGTCGTTACCTTAACATTCGCACCAGCAGTGGTTAAATTTGGATGCGGTGCGGAATCCACACATAATTCACTGCGAATTTTCAGTGTACAAGTATGAACCGGCACTAAAATTTTATGAGGTCAGTAGGGTGTCCCTGGATTTCTTTTTTAAAATGTAGTAACCTTTATTTCTAGGTGTTAAATCATTTACTTGATTAGGAAAGTCAGCTCAGATTTTTTTGAAGCGGACCTTACAGTTTTAGTAAAATACTAAAAACTAAAATACTAAATTCTTGGCTTTTAATCTGTTTGTATCCTAGAAGTGTATCCTAGAAGTGATGCTTGGTATTTCTTCCTACTCATGTGGTAGCAGAAGCACACAGCTTTCCAAGTCCGCTAAACCTTATATTCAGTTTTTTAGTGTCTTCCCATAACCTATATATTTTTAACATTTGTATAGTTCTCTTGTTAGATATATTTGCCATAGAGATCGGGATTCATTTTTATTGTACAAAAGTACATTATGTTCTGTAGACAGAGTGAATATTAGCTTTTGTTTTTATTCACATTGTGAAGGAAGCTGCATAAGGCAATTGACATCATTCAGTATGATAGAAATGAATCTCCGCTTGCAATAGTGTTGATTTAGAAAAGAAATAGAGTTTTCAGTTAGTTGAATAAGTGTTCACTGATATTACTGTTACTGTACTTCAATCAATCATGTGCTATCAAAATTTCAAAAACATTTTTTTTTCATTATCCCTACACATTTTTGAGTATTCTAAGCTTTTCTTATTTACTAACAACACTTTACAAAGGGAACATACACTTTGCTAGGTAAATACCCTTTACCTCTTTATCAAATCAATCCCAGCGTGTTCTACAGTATACGTTTGACATGATTCTATTTTTTTGTAATTATTTATATAGTGAAAAATAGTCCGAAGGTTTGTTTCTTTTCAGTTTTCCTTCCATAAATGTGTATTAGTTTTCAAAGCGGAACAGGACACATTGCATATACATGACCATTCGGATACATTACCTGCTACCATATGTGTGAAAGAAATGTTGGACTTACAAATCCAGCAATGCTATCTTTTATTAATGTAGGCTATTGGCATTAAAAAAAATTATGGTTTGTGGGTTTTAGGGAATGTTGCCTGTAAGGTTTTATTGACACATGCTGATTTGCAACCAATGTCAGTAATACTTTCTAGAGCGATACTTAATACTTTAGTAGACAATCAAAATAGATCAACATGATTTGCAATTTTTGAAAACAGCAAAAAAAAAAAAAAAGGAGGCTACAATGTAAGTCACAGACCTCCGTAGTTACTTTAATACTGCAGTTAGTTGTTATTACTCCCTAGGTACTAAAGCAAGCAAGATCTAGAAAAGAGAATCAGAGGGTAGAACTGACAGCCAGAAATATGCTTGTTCACTAGCTGATTAACTCTTAGGATGCATACAGGGAACAGAGTGGATGTGTCATCTCAATATACCATTATTTCACATGAGCATGAATCACAAACTACAATACTACTGTATTTGGAATAATCACAGGGGGTTTCTGATGAGCAGAAATGTTTTATTATGTGAGTTCTAAATTGCACTATGACAACATAACTATTTTTGTTTTAGAGGTAATTTCTTTTACTCATGTAGTGGTATTGCAATGGGGACTAAATATGCTTCTAGCATGGTGAACTTTATGGCCAATTGGGAGGAGGTCATCATCTATGGGAAATTCAAAACTCAGTTTGTGTTCTAGAGGAAGTATATAGATGATGTCCTCTTTATATAGAATGGTGATGTTCTCTTCCTTTCCACATTCATTAAATAGTTCAATAACAATGATGGGGGTGATAAATGAGTTAATAATACAGTGATTATATGATCGATTTTCTTGATCCTACTCTTGTGGTGAAAAGAGGTAATATTGTGACTAAAACCTTCTTTAAGGAAACTGACAGAAATGGATATATCCTGAATTAAAGCTGTTCCTAAAGGACAGTTTGTTGAGATAAGATGTAATTGCACTGAGATTCAGGCCTATAATGAAAAAGTAGAAGTGTTAAAACATTGTTTTTTGGAGAAGGGTTATGATGATAAGGTTTTAAGGAATGAAATTGAAAATGTAAGATCTTATGATAGTGAGAATTTGTTACAGAATTGGGAAAAGAGTAGCCAGGATTGCAATAGTTTTGATTATGCTTTGATAACTACTTTCTCCACAAATGAGATTAGGAATATTAAAAAAAAATACTGGCCAATCCTAAACAGATAAGTTCTAGCATCTATTTAGCCAGAATTCCCCTATATTCTTCAAAAAAAGTCCCTTGTCTTAGGAATATAATTGCCCCCAACATTATTGAACCTCCTAAAAAACAGACTCCTATTTTAGGGGGAAACCTTACTGCAAAGAGAGATTTTTAGGTTTTCTGCAGATCAGTGTTAATGCTGATACCCCTAGATGCACATAGCCACATACTTCTGTATAGCCAATAAATGTGAAGAGGGGAAGCCCTGTGTAAGACTCAAGTTGATCCCAGTCAGAGCTTACAAAGAGCTATGGACTGTCACAGCATTCATGCAATGGCGTTGGGTGCTGGTGTGGCCAATCATCAAGCATTAGCAGAGTCAGATGGTAGAGAGGGAGCCATATGCCCCCCCCCCCCACACACACACACACAAAACACCCCCACCACCACCTGGAAGCACTGGCAAATTTATTTGATCCATCTGCAAATAAAATGTAAGATTAGTGTGAATGTATTACTTTGTTCTACATGGTTATGTTCACAGTATTTCTATACTAGGGGCGTACTTAACCTTGCTGATCCCTGAGCCAAACCTATATTAAATGTCCCTTCATCTAAAACTATGACAAAGTCCTGCATTTTTACATGGACTCTAACTTTATTAGAAAATACTGCAATTTCAATGCACACAAATGTCCGTACAAACTACTGCAACACAAAGAAGGCATAGGCATCTGTGAGACCAACTACATTAGATTAACATGTACCACACTATACAATACACATAGAATTGAGTGCAAAGTATTGACATTTAAAGTGCTCTTTAAATGCACTATGCAGTATGTACAAAATATATATATGATAAGTATGATGACCTCCCCCTCTGAAATATGTGAATGCCAGGCTGTCGCATTGATTCTCCGGCTTCAATACTTTGGGTCATTGACCAAGAACCTAATCTGAATACTTTTATGTTTCCATGTTAGTCACCCTGAAAATACTGATGGCAGAGGGTCAGTATACCAGCATTCATAAACATCATTATAACTTAAGATAAGGTAATCCTTTCCCACCAAACCCAGCGTCTTTTTAAAAGGTTCTAAAGGCTCGGGAGGCAGGCAGGATCAGTGATCGTGTAACCACTGTGATTGGCTGTCACAGTGGTCATATAATCAGGAGCCTGTCCCACCAACTACCAATCCTTATCAGGGACTGAGAGCTGCTGTCATTGACAGCTCAGTCCCTGTGCTGGGAGAACACAGTGAGCATGCTCTCAGCAAAAATCATCAGCCACCCAGTGAAACATATGCGCAGCATGTGGGCATTAAGGCTCACACTTTTGCTGCTACACATGTGTTACACTGGTGGCAACAGGTATAAAAGTAAAAGCACAAGGAACTTTACTTATCTTTGTGATGTGTCCATTGTGTTATTTTCTCTTGATTTCAAGTAAAATCTTCCTCCTCCGATCCCCCCCACCTGCGTTGTTGTCATTTTTAGGTGCAGCAAGGGTTAAAAGAGCTGAGGGAGCTGTGAGAGGCTCATCAAGAGCACCAACTATGCTTGCTCTTTTCACTTCGCTCCTCTATTCATAGAAGCCGGCACTACAGCTTCTAGAAGTGAAATGTGATCTATGAATGGAGGCAGACCTTTCAATCATTAGCCATCCTCCATTCATAGATCGTGTTTTATTCATAGAAGCTGTAGTATGGCTTCTATGAATGCTATGAATGGAGAAGCTGTGTGGAAAAGGGTAGGCATAATCGGCTATTCCTGTCTATCACAGCTCTGTCATCACTGTTAACCATTGCCTTACTTGAACATTATAAAAGTGTGTGGGGGGGTCATCAGAGGAAAAAGATTTCAAGTAAACAAGAAGACAGCAGCACAAGGTACACATCACATTCACATGGAAAGCATCTACATTTTTTTTTTTTTTTACCTGCAAGTCCTTGTGCAGGTAAAACAGCTTCCATAAACTGTATGTATTTTTTTTGTGTAGGTAGCTATTTTTCTGTTAAAGTAGTATTATACATTTCTTCTATGGACCCATAACCTATTATAAGTCACCTGTTCACAAGCACACAAATTAATAAAGTAATCTAAGTGTGGAAAACCCCTAAATTTTGAGTTGTAGTAATTTTCAAAGTAAACATATCACATTACACTGAAAATAGTTTCTTAACAATTCATAGCTCAATGTGTAAAAAAGTAGACCCAAAGTTCATCTTTAGCCAAAACTTTTTTTTTCTTTTCCCGAGTAGGGGCAGGTTAAAACAGCCGCCATGTGTTCCTTTTACTCAAGATTCCACCTTGGGGACAATGTTTTACCAGACAGAACGTGAAGGACACAAACAGCGCTAAAAAGCTGACAGAGGTTCTAGCATACCTCTAAGTAACCTTGACAGCACGATATCCAAACACGAAAAAAAAAAAAATGATTTAGATACCCTTTAACATTCCTAACTAACCCACTAACTTAAATTAAAGTGTATGTAAACTAACGGGTTTTAATGTTTTGTATGGAGTTGGGGTTGGTTAAGATCCCTGCCAATCTTTTGGTATTTGGGTTGATTTGCTTTGATTTGTTTTTACCATGTGTCCCAATTCTCTTTGCTTTATGCCCCAGAAATACAACAGTAGTTCTCTCCAAAGTTCTGGTATTTCCTTTCTAAGGCAGTTGTTTTAGGGCAGGTTTCCTCACCTCAACATTCCCGATTACCCCCTGGTCCTGTGACAACTCAAAATGTTTGGATTTCTTATCTCTTTTCATACCAGACAATGGTCACCAGGACAAATAGAGAGGGTGAATTTCCCAAGCGGGGACACAAACAATAAAAAAATATCAAGGATTCCAGCGCTTTTTATCCAAAGCTTAAAAAAAAAAATACACTTTTAAACATAAAGAGCAAAAAAAACACAGCTGGATTGCAATAACTCATGACAAAACTTTCATATGTCATAATACTTGACTTTAAAATAGTCAGAATAATCAGAAAGCTTTTCTGGGCTCACTCGGCTCCAATTCCACTGTCTCTTGCCAATGCTTAGGTGTGGCCACAGGGCAGGACTGAATGCTTGGTGACAACCAATCAATGGTATTTACCACACACAGATTCTGGTCTGTCTTTTTCAGATTTCAATCTGTTTATTGAGTTTTTGTATAAACAGAGATTAGCAAAATACAAAACCACCCAATAGGCCTGCCTATTTTACAGTGGTTGGTCGGGCTTTTTAAAAAAAAAAAGGATTTAATTTAATAAAAGGACTGTCACATACCTGGTTGAGGCCGAGCTCATGAGAGGGCTTCCCTTGACACCTCCTGTCTTGTTTCTCCTGGATGCGATGACAGGACATAACAGGGCATGGAGCGGCACAGGTGCCTTGTAGGAGATCCTGGTCAGAAGAACCTTGTAGCAGACGGACTGATGAGCTGGCTGATGTGAAGACACAGTCGCAGTTGTGGAAGCACGAGCAGCAAGCAGGCTGGCCAGCAGACCCCTGTAAGATATTCTTACAGATGCGGAGGCGCTGTAGCAGGAACAGAAGGCAGCAAGCAGGATTGCATGAAGATGGATGCAGGATCTCGGGTGGTCAGGCAGGCAAGAGACAGTATCAGCTGGGAGCAGAGGTGCAGAATTAGGAACCAAAGCAGAGTCAGGGCCAGGCCTGGGTCAATACCAGGCAAGCAGACAAGGTACTAAAACAGCAGGCAGAAGGCAGGGCCAGGTCACAAGCCAGAATCAAACGGAGTAACAGGAACAAGCAGGATCAAGACAAACCAGAATGTACATGATTAAGTCGCTGATGACCAGTCCGCAATCCTCTGGTCTCTGGAGCCACTTTAAATAGGCAAGTGAGTGCCAAATATTCATGCACGCTAATGTGCATGTGCACGTGCGCGGACACACGCGCGAGTTAGGGTAGGTCTAGTTGTCACTCGAGAATTATTATGCTCATGTGCGCGAGTTAGGGAATGTCTAGTTGTCACTCAAAGAATTAGTATGAGCATGTGCACATCTTTGCGCACGTCTTTGTGCAGGACCGCGCATACAATTTTCCTGACAAGGACACTCTTCTGTCCATGGGTCCAGAGCTGTGCTCACCTGAACCACTTCTTAACCGGTTTCTGGTCCCATGTGTTGGCATTTTAACTGTGGGAAGCCAGCTGCGATTCCTTGCATCTTCAAAGCCGGCTGCCCTCTGCGCTGTGCTTTGTAAATAGTCCCGCAGCCTTCTAGAACCTGTGACGTGTTCTACTAGCGGGTGGCTAGGGGGGAGAGGAGAACTTCCAAACAGAAGTTCAGCGTTCTGACCGGAAGTGGGAGTGGGTACCTGTCAAAAATAGGCCATAAATAGAAGCGGAGGGGGAGGAGGAGAGCATAAAGCGGAACTTTCCCTTTAGGGGGATGTTCTGCTTTAAGGTAAATGGTAAACGTGTTTGCTTGTCTTCTGACTATTTAAAAGTTTAAAGCACAAAGATGAAACATATGATGGGAAATGTCGAATTTCCTGTTTCTCTATATTTATTCTACGTGCCAGAATATTTATACTTTAATATATTCTGGTGACCTCATATAACCTAACTGTATATAATTTTATTTAAGCAGCATCATTTGATAAAGACAGCACAAAGAAATGTTTAGTTGCAGCCTGAATAGGCATTTTCAGATCATGTTTAATTACATAGTAAACAGCAAAGATATGTTTAATGAATATAATCACATAATTCATACATATACTCAATATGCTGATCTTTGCACATTATGTCATAAGAATGGTATTATGATAATGTAACTTGTCATTCTATATAGTCTTATCATTAAGGGGATCAAAAGACATCTAACTGTGCAAGCCAGCCCAGACTTCTTTTCCCCATCTACAGATTGAAGATCTCCTTGCAGGATTACAAAGAGTAAGATATAATCCATCAAGCACACTCAGGGTTGTCTCTGGGTCTCTTCACAGCTGGGTCTGCAGAGAAAAGCACATACAGGAGCCTCCACTGAAAGAGACAAGACCAACGTAAAGTGTAACTAAAGGCAAAACTTTTTTTTTTCTTTTTTTTTCGTTTTGGACAGGAGTTAGAACAGGGATACGCACGAAACCAAGGCTGTGGTGGACATTTTCCAAAGTACAGACCCTAGTGAAGGTACATTTTAAATTAAAACCATCAAAGAACACTCTGTCTACTCTCTGGCCTAGTTCTACAAGTACAAATAAGTATAAAATAACACTTATATAAAGACTGCATGTGGCATACTGTTATAAAATATTTAATGATTTTCATAATTCTTACCTTTTATATTTTTCGGCATCAAGGTCCTTTGTAGAGGAGGATGAAGTAGCAATACGCAAACACCCATCAACACGACAGTTCTCAAGGCGATTTCTAGAGGTTTTGATAGCATTCATATGGCTGAAGGGTTCAGTGGATTAATGGGAACCCTGCTCTAAAGGGAGATCTATGGGGACCCTGGCCTGCTCTAAAGGGGTATCTAGGGGGACCCTGCTCTAAAGGGGGATCTATATGGACCCTGCTCTAAAGTGGATCTATGGCATAGATCCTCTTTTAGAGCAGGGTCACTATAAATTCCACTTTAGAACAGGGTCCCCATATATCCTCCTTTAGAGCAGGGTTCCCACAGATCCCCCTTTAGAGCAGGCCAGTGTCCCCATAGATCCCCTTTAGAGCAGGGTCCCCATAGATCCCGCTTTAGAGCAGGGTCCCCATAGATCCCCTTTAGAGATGGATTCCCATAGATCCCCCTTTAAGGGTCTAAAGGGGATCTATGGGGACCCTTCCCTAAAGAGGTATCTATGGGGACCCTGCTCTAAAGGGGGGTCAATGGGGTCCCTGGCCTGCTCTAAAAGGGGGATCTATAGTGACCCTGCTCTAAAGGAGGATCTATGGCATATCATTGCCTTCAGAGCAGGGTCCTCATAGATCCTCTTTAGAGCAAGCAGGGTCCGCCATAGATCCCCCTTTAGAGCAAGCCAGTGTCCCCCATAGATCCCCTTTACATTATGACCTGATTCTTCTATTGGAGCTATATGGATAGGACACATACATGACTCATGAGGAAGCTGGGGGCCAGGGCACTGAGACCGGGCAGCGGCACGGGCGCGCAGGTTTTTGAGGAGGAAGTTTTGTTTTACTCCTCTGAAGGTCAGGGCCGGGAGGTGGGGCAAGCACCTGACTGGTTGATAGGACACTGGCGGTCCTACCAACAAGTGGGCAGCGGCGGGGGAGGTTGGTCAGTGGATGCTGTGACTATCAGACAGCATATTCATCTCCCCCTGGGCCAACACAAAACGGGTATCCGCAGAACCTGCAGGGATCGCTCACAAACACCAGTGTCTGTGTACGGACACCTTTAACATGCCTGGGTAAGAACACCTGTCAGTGTGCCCATTAGAGACTCTCTATTTGTCCTGTTTATCATTGATGAAGTATAGGTGAAATAAAATATTCAGCTTAAGATGTCATCAAAGTTTAACTCATTCCTCCCCCTCACATAGTTGTGGAGCACGCAGGTGGTCTTTAATCACTTGCTGACCGCCCTATAGCAGGTTTTACTGCTACAGGGTAGCCGTTGTGTGCAGGATCACATACAGTATTTATAAGTCATCCTGCATTCTGAGTAGGTGGCGCAAATATGCGCCTCCAGCAGCTTGCTCGCGCTGTAATCAGCGGGAGCAGATCAGCAGGTTTTGCGGATTTGATGTCAGCCGGCACCCGCTGATCATTAGCCACAGAGACAGAACTGCAAATTGCCGTTCTGACACGAGGGAAGGCATGTATCTCTGCAAAGCAGCGGCTAGGATCCATGTTCTCTCCTAGTAAAAGCATCTCCCACAGTTTAGAAAAACACTGGTCTGGCATACAGTTAACCCTTTGATCAACCCTGATGTTAACCCCTTACCAGCCAGTGTCATTAGTACAGTGACAGTACATTTTTTAGCACTGATCACTGTATTAGAGTCACTGGTTCCGAAAAAGGGTCAAAAGTGTCAGGTAGTGTCAGAATGTCTGCCGCAATATTGCAGTCCCTGTATAAGTCACCGAACGCCACCATTACTAGAAAAAAATAAATAAATAAATAAAAATATCCCATAGTTAGCAAATGCTATAACTTTTGTGCAAACCAATCAATATACGCTTATTGGGATTTTTTTACCAAAAATATGTAGCAGTATACATATTGGGCCTAAATTGATGAAGAAATTAGAGTTTTTGCAATTTTTTTATTGGATATGTTTTATAGGAGAATGTAAAAAAAAAAAAACGGAAAATTTTCTATCAAATACTTACCGTAATTTTCCTTTCCTGATGGACTCGATGGCAGCCTATGTGTGGGTTAGTCCCACCTCCTCCTACCTCATAGGACCCTACTCCAATAAATCTTTGCTCTGGACCAGAGGCAGTGTTCCATAAATAGACTACTCCAGCAGATGGGAGGGAACTCTGGCTGCCATGGAGTCCATCAGGAAAGGAAAATTACGGTAAGTATTTGATAGAAAATTTTCCGTTTTCCGGAAAGACTCCATGGCAGCCTATGTGTGGGAAATAACTAGCCAAACACACCTGGGTGGGCAACTGCTTGTCAATAAAGTTTAATTTGCACCATCAACAGACAGTATTTGCAAACCAAAATTAAAAGAGGATAAAAAAGCTGGCTCTATACAGTAATGGGCCATAAAGGTATGAATTGAAGACCATGAAGCCGCCTTGCATATGACATCAGGGGCAACGTGGCGAGAGGCCGCCCAGGACGTACACACCCCTCTAGTTGAATAAGCAATCACCACTTCTGGAGGCGCCAAGCCCTTAGCTTTATAAGCCCATTGAATGGTCTGAACAATCCATGCTGCGATAGACCTGGAAGAGGCACGCAAACCCTTGTTCTTCCCATAGAAGAGGACAAACAGATGATCTGTTTGATGAAAAGGAGCTGTGGCTTCTAGATACAGTTCCAGAATTACTCCCACATCCAGAGGATGAGCGCCAGGATCAACAGAGGACTTGAATGTTGGCAGAACAATTTCCTGATTTTAATGGAAAATAGAGGATACCTTGAGGTACGAACCAACATGGGGATTAGTACCACGCTGTCAGGAAAGAATGTTAGAAAAGATTCTTTGCAACTCAAGGTGTCTATTTCAGACACCCTTTAAGCTGAAGTGATAGCCACCAGGAAGACAGACAAGAGAGAAAGGTCTTTGATGGAAAGCTGATCTGTGTGCTCCAGTCTGATTTCTGACAGAAAATCTAGAACAAGCGGGAGGTCCCACTTAGGGAATCTTGGCTTTCTCTGTGGTCTGAGCCTAGAGGCCCCTCTAAAGAATTGACGGACAAGAGGATGCTTCGCCCAGGTCATCACCAGGATACCTGGTGAAGGCCGAGATTGCTGACACTTGAACCCGAAGAGAACTGACTGACAAAGATAAATCTAGGCCAGACTGCAGAAAACTCAGGACATGCTGTATTTTCGGATCGCCACAAGAGCCTGTTTCGTTGGAAACATGAGACATAAATTTGGTCCAGATTCTTTTGTACACCTTGTTAGTACCTGCTCTTATAGCATTTGATAGTGTGGAGATGGCTTTGCTCAGACACCCTAATGCTTCTAGCTTTCCCCTTTCAAAAACCAAGCCATCAGGTGCAGATGGGCTGGGCAAGAATGTAGCAATGCTCCCTGAGACAGGAGGTCTTGCCTGGAGGGCAGGGGAACTGGATCCCAAAAGCTGAATTGCATCAACAGGGAAAACCATGGCCTGCTCGGCCAATAAGGAGCGACCACTAGAACTTCCACTTCTTCCACATTGAGTCTCGACTGAAACCGGAGGATGACCAGAACCGGGGGAAAGGCGTATGCCCTGTGAAATCTCCACTGGTCCGTCAAGGCGTGCACTCCGAAAGCTTGGGGACAGCAAAACCTCGTATAGTACTTCTCCAGCTTGAAATTGCCCGAGGAGGTGAATAGGTCAACTTCCGGAAGAATTTCCAAAGATTTGAGCCACTGGAAGACATTGTCGTGAAGACTCCCCTCATTGTTGTCTAGGTGGACTCTTGAAAGGAAGTCCGCCTGAACATTCTGTGTCCCTGAGAGATAAACCACAGTGAGGTTGGACAAGTGCTTCTGAGCCCAGATCATAATTGGCTCTACCTTCTTCAGTAAGGAGCGACTGCAAGTTCCTACTTGCCGCTTTATGTATGAGACTGCTGTCGTATTGTCCAATCTCAGAAGGACAGATGCACCCACTGTAAGGTGGTGGAATGCTTGAAGGGCATGGAGAGCTGCTCGAAGTTCTAAGACATGCGAGACAAAAAATTCCACCTACCCTGGGCTATTTCTATTAGGCAATGAATGCCCCAGCCCGTATCCCTGGCATCTGTGGTGATCGTGACCCAAGAGATGGAAACGATGGAGTGGCAACTGAGAAGGTTCTTCTGCTGTAGCCACTTAAGGAAGGCTCTCCCGCATTGATGATGATATCCCTATGAGATTATTCTGGTCGCCTGGGCTCCATTGCTGGAGAAAACCCATCTTAAAAGGTTGCATTGTCCACTGCGCCCATTTCACCATGAGTGTCGTGGCCGCCATGGTGCCGATTATCCTCAGACACAGAGGCTCGGAGATGAGTTGATGACTTGGCTAAACGTATCTTGTCTCTGATAACCGGGATCTTCTCCAGAAGCAAGGAGATGGTGCCCTTGCACGTGTCAAATTGCCCCCCAAGGAATATCAGCGACTGTGTGGGCTCCAGATGACTCTTTTCTACGTTCAATAGCCAGCGGAACTCGAGAAGAGTAGAAATGACTTGGGCTCTGTGTACTCTGAGCTGCTCCCAGTCTTGAGATAGTAATAGCAGGTCGTCGAGATAATGGTGAAGACGAACTCCTTTGGTACTGAGCTACAACAGCCAAAGAGCTTTGAAAACACATGAGGCGATGTTGTAAGCCCGACCGGGAGACACGTAAACTGGAGGTGGATTTGGTCCACTGCGAACCGAAGAAATTTCTGTAAGTGTGCTGCTATCGGGACATGGAAGTACGCGTCCTTCAAGTCTATGGACACAAGTCATGTGCCTGGCTGAACTGCTTGACTGATTGTAAACAGCGTCTCCATTTTGAACCTTTCTTTTTTGATAAGGGTGTTCAGGTGAGTAAGGTCTATGACCTGTCCCCAAGTACCATTCTTCTTTGGAACCAAGAAGAGAGGGGAATAAAGGCCCTGAAATCTTTTGTCGCCGGCACTGGTACCACGGAACCTTCAGCCACCAGTGAATCCACATAGGTCAGAAGAACAAGTCTCTTTTCTTCAGAGTGTGGTACGGATGTGGGAACAAACCTGAGACTGGGTGGGCTGCAAAATGTCCAAATATGACTTGAAGAAACCGTCTTGATGACCCAGTAATCTTTGATCGAGGCTGCCCAGACATGTTGAAAACGGAGTAGACAAGCACTGACTCGCTCCGCCTGGGCAGGCCCAATATCAAAAGGATTTAGTGGCTTCCTGACCACCGGAAGACACTTCCTTGAACACTTTTTGGCCTGATGACTAATTTTATCTCCAGGTCTGAACTCGAGGCCAGACCTGTAAAGGCGAGCGTCCTTCACCCAATCAGAAGCCTGCCTGGGCTGAGCTCTCCTTTGGCCAAGCAGGCGACGATCCTGGGGCAGAAACCCTGACTTACCACCCGTGGCACGAGAAATGGCACTCTCCAATTTGTTACCAAAAATAGACGAACCCTCGAATGGAATCCGACACCATGCCTGCTTAGAAGCAGGGTCAGCTAACCAGGGGTGCAGCCACATCTGTAACAGAAGAGAGCATGACCCGCGCCACCAAGCAAATAATGTCAAGGGAAGCCTCCCCCCAGAAAAGCAGCCGTCAGCCTCAGCTCGTTTACTGCTGAATTCCTGGCCACCTCTTTAGAAATGGATCTTAGGTTTGAGTCCACATTCTCGGTTCAAGTCTCCATTGCTTTTATAGACCATACCTGCTGAAATATAAATTCTCTTGAGATCGGTATCAATTCATCTCTAAAGGCCATCTTTAAAAGATACTGTGTCTTCCAGTGGGAGAGTGACATGTCTCACTTATCTCAATAGTGCGGCATCCACAAGAGGAGCTGACTCTAGATCTTTTACATCTTCATTCTTGAAAGGGTACATCTTGGCTATGTTAGATACCAAGGAATTTTCCCTCTCAACCCCACTCCTCTGAAATAATTTCTCCAAGTTCACCTAAAAAAGGGGAAATTTGGGCGCTCCTTCTTAAGGTGTTTAAAATACCTCCTTTGCTTGGAAGGCGACTCCACTGGGTCCTCCAACTTCAAAGCTTCCTTAACTGCCTTAACCAGAGTGGGAATTAGGGCAAAATCAAAGCCCGAGCCAGGATCATCCGATTCTGCCTCACTATCAGGGGAATTGATCAAAGAATGGCTCTTCTGAGACAGACCAGGAGCACAGAGTTTGTCCCCAACAGGGGTACTCACCAAGCCAGCCGAGGGGCTGTGGGTACGGTCAGATTCCAGGTTTTTTAGTAATTCTTTGACCACCCGCCTAACCAGGGACTCCACCTGCTGGATACCACCCTCTATTTCCTTTGAGGCTTGGGCAAAACATGGTTCAGGGACCTGCAATCCACATCCTCAGCAGGATCTGCTGTCAGAGCGGCAGGGTCTGAACGCGGTTCTAGAATCTTCTCTATGACGCCTAGAAGATGACCTATGGCATCTAGAACTTGAAGATGAATTATGATGTTGTGAGGTCTATATCACAGGAAACCACAGCTGCACATATCAGGGCATATTAATGGGCCTCCTGCTAATAGCTAGGATGATTGGCCATATTGTTGCTTGCCTGCCAATGGCCAGGCTTATAAGCTCTTCATTGGCACGGTACTCCACACCTGTGTCCGCCCCACTAATAGCCAGGGCTTGTTGGACTTCAAAGGGGACACCGCCTGGATCCATTGTGCAGACCGCCAGGCCTGAATCGGGAAATCTTCATGAGGTAAGACTTGATCATAATCCAATAGAAGGAGGACAAAAAAGGAACACAGCCTCTGGTCCAGAGCAAAGATTTATGGGAGCGGGGTCCTTTGAGGTAGGAGGAGGCGGGACTAACCCACACATAGGCTGCCATGGAGTCTGTCAGCAAATGTTTTTTTTCCCCAAAATTGCCAGGTTTTTTTTGTTTATAGCGCAAAAACAAATGCAGAGGTGATCAAATACCAACAAAAGAAAGCTCAATTTGCAGAAGAAAAAAGTTTTTTTATTTGGGTACAGTGTCGACCGCGGAATAGTCACTTAAAGTAAGGCAGTGCCATATCTCAAAAAATGGCCTGGTCAGGAAGGGGGGGGGGGTAAATCTTCTGGAGGTCAAGTGGTTAAAACATTTGTTGCATTTTGTGGGGTCATTTGCATAGCATATGCCATTTGTTTGCTAGTATACCAAACGTACCTTGCAGATATTAGACCCCTCTGCGAATACCGCATCATAACATGTTCTCCTGGGGCAAATGCCTTGCGCCCAAAAAAAAAAAAAACAAAGAGGTAAGCCCGCTGACTGATTCCAGACCACAGACTGTTAGGTGGAATATCTTGTTGTTTATTATGCAATCTCTTGGCAAGTGTAGCATTTTTAAATATTGCTTCCAAAAGCCCCAACACGTCAATATAGGTGAAGCTGTAATCAGCATCTACAACCACTAAAAGAACCACAAAAAAAAAAATGTGCTACGCATTGGCTTTTTGGATTTGGATATGCTTCCCATAAATTGCACCAAGACAGTTAGGGAAATTCCATCTTGACCAAAATAATTCAGCAATATCAGTCCACATTACACTGTAGGTGTTGACATGACTCTTTGCTTAAAGGTTCGCCAGATTACTTTGCAGGTAGAATGCATGTAATGGATGGTAGATTTGGCTAGGCGAAACTCCAAATAGATGGAAGCAAATTAATTGCCAGTTGCAAGAAACAAAAAAAACAAAATTAATTCCCCCCTGTTCTATGTTTTTTCAGATCAATCATTGAAAACCAGATGGAGAACAATGCGTGATAATTAAGAACACTACATAAACAAAGGACTGATAACCATAGTAGTTTGGGGCTCCAAGAAAACGCAACCCATGTTAATTTTGCTCAACTAGAATTTCTGTGCCCCATCATGGAGCTTTGTCCGTAAGAAGATATAGCTACAGTATATAGCTGTCATCCCTATGTAATTGTGTATAGTTTGGAATCTTTCTTTTCTGTTTCCGTTACACAGAACTGACAGTAACTTTCATAATGATGAAGAGCAGGTAGAGAGGGAAGTTGAAGAGGCCAAAGAGGATAATGTGGTGGAAGGGGCTCCAGTTACAACAACTGAGTCAACCACTGCCACTACTAATAATGCTGAAAAACAAGTATCTTCAGGTCAGTCAAGAGGTGCAGCTCCACCTCTAGCTTGCACCACTGTGGAAAGGCAAACCACAAGTGGATCCAGTTGTAGATCCAGAAACTAGTGGCCCGACGAACTCATGGATGCACTCCACTATTTTATAGAGGAGAGGAAAGCAGAGGGGGGAGGGAAACATTTTCACTTTGTAATGACCCCAATCCCCATCACAGTGGATGCACATAAAGACATGATGGACTTACTTAACTCTTACCAGTGGGACACCCCACCAAGGTCAAGCTAGTCCATAATGTGTGCTCCTTCTCCAGCACCACCATTACCCCAATGTCTCATTACAATTCGCAGCAGGAATGCCCACCCTACACAGATGCCTACTCAAATCCTACAACTTCATATTCTGCTGGCACACCACCAACTCACCAAGTCATCTGTGGGTAGCCGAGTCTATGGAGAGCAAAATAGCTTGTAGCAGTCCCAGCATAGCAGCAACATGCACACCTATTTTTATCTTTAAGATTTTTTTGTTAGTACTCTTTTTTTCAGTTGGTGTTATTCATAAAAGGTGATGTTCACCTATTTTATATGCGTATATTTTTCTAATAAAAAAAAAAAAATAGAAATGTTACCAAGAATCAAAAAGGAAAAGCATGTGATTGAAAGTTATAACAGAATACTTTAAGAAAAATTCAAACAAATATAACCTGTGACACAATGGGTTTCTGTTGCAAATGTTTGTTAAAAACATTCTTCCAAAAAAACTAAAAACCTGTGACTTTAAAAAAAAAAAAAAAGTTGTTGGCCTTGCTGAAGTTGTTTTATTTTATTCATGTATTTATTTATTTATTTTGGAGGGGGGAGGGTGTTCTCTGTGATTTCACCTACCTGACACATTGATAGCAATAATGGCCCCCCAGTACACCATTGGGGTATATTTAAAAACTGGTCCACACGGAGTCTTGCAGACTTTAGAAGCTGATTGGTTAATATGCACAGATGCACCCAGCAATGTGCATGAGAGCAGCTCACACAAAGCCGGCTCAGAGTGCCCGCAAGAGTGCCCCCATAGCAAGTGGCTTGCTATGGTGGGCACTTGGCGGGGGGCAAGGAGTGCCGGCAGGGGACCTTAGAAGAGGAGGATCAGGGCTTCTCTATGCAAAACCATTGCAAAGAGCAGATATGTATGTACGAAAGAAAAATTGAAAGAACAGCACAGGAGAAGCTGCAAAGCAGTTTGCTATTTAAAAAAGTGCGTTTACAATCACTTTCAAGAGGAGCTCCAGTCTGTAAAAAAAATTATAATAAAAGTAAGCAGCTACAAATACTGTAGCTGCTGGCTTTTAATATGAGGACACTTACTTGTCCAGAGATCCCACGATGTCGGCACCCCGAGCTGATTCGTCAATCGGCTTCGGGTGCAGGCTCTGGCATTCACCGTTGGTTTCCTACTGCGCATGTGCAAGTCATGCTGCACTTTCTGAATGGTCCAACCGTCTTCTTTGACCTGTGTGTGTCCCAGAAGGCAGCGAGGGAGGGGCCGCAAATGTCATTGATTGCCGATCAGCAATCTTACCCGGAATGGGGAGCAGGTAACCTGTCAAAACCGGGTATCCGCTCCTCCCCAAAAAGTGCCAAATGTAGCAGTGGAGGGTGCGAACAAGCAAAGCTTCCCCTTTTGGGTGGAGCTCCGCTTTAAGGACTGGTAAGCTGCAATATAGTTCCTTTTTTTTTTATTTTTTTTTTGTTTTTTTTTCTGTTTTTGCAAGGGCTTAATACCATTCTAAATTGCTAATATGCACAGTTCTTCTTTCAGGCTCTTTAATAAATAAGATTCCACCTTGCACTAGCTATTCATTTAGCTGTTTATGAATTACCCAGTTGTGCTTTAATAGTGATTATGCCATCATTTGTATTGGTATAGGCGGATTTGCATTTCAGCTCAATAAAAACTTGCAAAAGAAAGAGTTAAAATGTGACTTCCTGTAGGCAGAGATGACATACATTAACAATGCTCTTTGTTTCAGATGAACAAATCAATGTATGCTGTTGGAAAGCCCTTTAATTAACTACACACTTAGAAAGGCCTTTACCAGACTGTACTTTTTCTGCTTTGTGATTCCAAAGAAATGAAAATCAATATGCTGCCAATTTCATATGTTTCCCCAAACAAACCCTGACAAGGCTTAGTAAGTTAAATACTAGGGAAAGAAAATGACACCCATTAACGGAGGCTTGCTTCTTGTTAATTGCATCTGAGTGTGTTTATTACTTGCTCACCCATCTATTTATCCTACTCAGTGTTGTTAAATGGAGAGGTCACTCTTTTCATCCTCCTTATTGAAACATTTTCATTTACAAATGTTTGTTTTGACACCTAGTAGACATGGTCTGTGCCGGGAGGGCGATACACCAATTTCTAAGGCCTGTGGAATGAGTTCAATTATTAACAATATGTGAAGTCATTTCCTGTGCACAAGACCTGTGTCCAGGCTGATGGTATCACACAGCACCAGCTAACGGGTTGGGAAGTTCACAGTTTGTGTAAGCTTCCTGTGGAGATAGTTGTGCTGGGTGAAAGTAGGTGGAAGACTGAGCACAAAGCTAGCCATGTACAAGAAGCTGACAGTAACCCAGATAACAAGAATAGCGTGCCTCAAATTTGTGGCAGTGTTGAATTGTAAGTCTTTAGCTTGCTGCACATTTTCACTGGCAAGTTGTACACTTGCAGAGTACTTGAAGCACAAGCTCTAGCTGACACTTTTCCAATTTGTAGCAAATTTGCATGGCAAGTCTCTGGCAAGAGCAAAGCTGCAGTGGTGAGTCTACAGCAAGAGCTCTGCAGTGACCCCTGTGGTGGGATAACACAATAATGATGGACTCAGGCAGGATGGCCCAAGACATTTTGCTGCCTGGGTACTTAGCGGCGCCAAATTCAAAGAAATGGAGACTCGGTCAGACGGCGGCGGTGCAGATGGAGACCCGGTCAGATGGCGGTGGTGAAGGTAGGTTGCCTGGGTCTCCCGGTGGGACAGGAGACCCGGGCGAGCCATGGAAGGTGGCGGGAGGGGGGGACATCCCCTTCCGCTCCTTGGAATGACAGCCGAGCAGCTTCTCAGCCGCATCAGTTGTCATTACAAGACAGCTGACCGTTGGCTATAGACAACGGTACCGGGTGATGCCTCTAGCTGCAGGCATCACCCCGATACATGCACTTTCCTGAAATATCGGCAATATCGGTAAATCAAAAGGCCGATTCCGATATATATATCGGGCAAAGTGCATATCGGCCCTCGATATATCGACCTTTGCCGATAATCAGTTGATCCCTAATATGTAGTGCTTAGAAATTTAAAGTAAATAGCAGAGAGAAGCTGCAAAGCATGCAGGGAATCCAGGAAGTTCTGGAAGGAGATGGCCAACAGACAGGAAGAATTCACAACTCATTTTCCAAATAAGCTTATATTGGATTCGAAAATAACTGTTGTTTGCACTGCTTTTATATTGCTATGTTAAGAATGAGAGTGTATGACGTGACCATAGTCTTCCTTTGAATGTAAATGCTTTTACCTGTTTTAGACCTTTTTAACATGCACCTCCACTCTAAGGTTGTTGTGAATTGCACTAGACATAATCTACAATCTAACATCAGATTGTTGTGATTTCTTGGATCCATAAAACATAGGGCATTTTTTTTGCTATTCAGCACTGTGCTACTTTAACTAGTAATTGCTTGGTCATGCAACACTGTAAATTTTATAACTTTTTTTTCACAAAAATAGAGCTTTCTTTTGGTGGTATTTGATCACTACTGGTCTTTTTTTTTTTTATTATTATATAAAGAAAAAAAGACAGAAAATGTGGTACCAAAAAAAAAACTATTTTCTACTTTCTGTAATAAAAATCATTCAAAAAAATCCAATGTCTTCAATAATGTAGGCCAAAATGTATTCTGCCACATGTCTTTGGAAACAAAAATCCCAATAAGTGTATATTAATTGATTTGTGTGAAAGTTCTAAACTTAAAAGTCACACATAAAAGTCTAAAAACTATGGTGTGTGTATATATATATATATACATATATATATATATATATATATATATATATTGGAATTTACACAGTTATACTAGTAATGGCGGTGATCAGAAACGTATACTGTGACTGTAAAAGTGTGGAGGCCAATCTTGTGCTAACAGATGCTGGCTAGGAGGATCGCTAACTGACATCGCTAGTAACACTAATACAGTGATCAGTAATAATACTGTTCACTGTTCTAATGACATTGGCTTAGAAGGGGTTAACATTGTTTACATGCATTGAGTTAAAATGAATATATGTTGCATTCTAACATAACGCAACACAGGTCAACGCAGCATGGTAGTGTGAACAGGAGACATAGAAAACGATTGTTTTTTTATGTGTCTATCTATTGACCTGTATTTTAGGCCTCATTCACACTATGTGCAGAGATGTGAGTTATTATTATTATTATTATTATTATACAGGATTTATATAGCGCAAACAGTTTGTTCAGCGCTTTACAACATGAGGGCAAACAGTGCAGTTACAATACAATTCAATACAGGAAGGCCCTGCTTGTTAGAGCTTACAATCTAGGGCCCCTTTCACACTTGTGCGTCTTGTCCTGCGACTTCAGGACTGCAAAGTCACATGACAAGTCGTACTCGATGATTTCCAATGAGTACCGTTCATATATGTGTGACTTCAAAGTAGTCCCTGCACTACTTTCGTCCGACTTTGATGCATTTTGAGGTCCATAGACTTCAAGATTACACAAGCATTGCTTCAAGTCCAGTCAAAATCATGGCAAAATCGTGTGACTTTTAGGTCGCACAAGTGTGAAAGGGGCCTAAAAGCGAGTATTTCTGCACCTGTCCCTACAAGGGTACAAAGAAAACAATTGTCCTCTGTGCCCTGTTCATACAACAACATCATGTACACAGTTTTCTGCGCAGCAAAAAATATTACCTTACATCAACATTGTGGTTGTGAACTGGGCACATAGAAAAAATTGTTTTCTTTGTTCCCTTCCAGAGAATTTATATTGCAGATTTCTGCGGGGGAAGAAAAAAAAGCTCACATGACAGCGGTATTATGGTTTGAACAGGATACATAGAAACCAATGGTTTTCTTTGTGCCCTTGAAGTTACCTACATAATCCGTATACACATCTCTGCACATAGTGTGAGCAAGACCAAACAATGGGATTGTACACCCCATTAACACCCATCATACTATAAGAACATACCTAAAATATAAAATAAACACACAACAAAGATTGTGGAAAAGTTTAGACCGCGGCCCCTTTATTGGGTTTAAAACTATTTTAATTATGAAATGAACTTCAACTTTTAATACAAAACAGAACCGCTGTTAAACATTAACAAACCAACACGCTTAGTCACTAAAGCCCCGTACACACGTACCGATCGTCGGCAGACAAGCGTCGGCCGATGAACGATCTGCCGATTGTACGCTTGTTAGTATGATGCCTCCGACAGCCGTCAGCGCACATTCTGCCGACAAGAATCTGTCATGCAAGCATTAAAATTTTTGTATGCCGACACCAGAACGGCCGATTGTTCGCCAGTCAGTACAGAGTTCGGCCGACAGACCGCAGATTTGCAAGACTGGGCATGCTCAGAAAAGAAAAAACACAGGGAAAGTTAACCATTACATGACATCACTTCTGCAGTCGGCTGTAGTCGGCGGACAAAATTCTTGTGCTGTCTTTGCACTTTTCAACAGACACCGACAGCCCGGGGACAAAAGACGGCCGATCGTTCGCCGACGATCGGTACGTGTGTACGGGCCTTAAGACTCAAGCAGCAATATCTTATACCAACCAAATAACAGTTTACCAACCACTGTCCACCCACAAAGTGGACGACATTACCCAAAAAGATGGAGCTTCAATATCAAACAGAACTGTTAATGAATAACAGATCAACATGCTAAGTCACTAAAGGCCCGTACACACGATAAGAAAATCTGTAGGGAAAATTCGTCCGGCGACCGATCTGTCGATTTTCGGATTGTATGGTGCTTTCGACACCCAACTCCGACTTTTCGGCTGACGAAATCCTGATGTGCAGGCTATAGAATTTTTGTCGTCCGTCAAAACAACGTCCGATTTTCGGCTCATTAGTACAGATTTCGGCGGAAAAAAATCTTAAGAGCAAGACTAGGCATGCTCAGAGACGAAAGAACACATACAAAGCAATCCAACACATGACATCACTTCTGAAGTAGAATTCTGTCGTAAGGGAAAATTCGTATGAAAATAACCTCTTCACTTTCCACATCAGACTAGCATGCCACAAAAAACGGACGACAGATCGTTCGATAATCTGATCCTGTGTACGGGGCTTTAGACTCAAGCAGCATAATCTTATACCAATAACAGCATACCAACCACTGTCTACCCACATAAAGGTGGACTGCGATGAGGGGAAATAACAAAGGGGAGGGAGGGTGGGAGAGTAGGTCAAAAGATCCAGAAGGAAGGCTGAGGAGAATCCCAGCGGAGAGTCCAGCTAACAGAACCCAGGTAAATGCTGACTCTGCCCAGTGACCGGGGAGGATGTAAGTAAAAGATTACACTCATTGGCTAGATGTTTCCAACCAAATGATTTGTCACCAATCCAGTGCTCAGCAGCTGAGGTAAATCTTCCTAGCAACAGCAGGCAGCTTGTCACCTGAAACACAAAACAGAAAGAACCAGCAAAGCAGCCATAGAGAGACATGTACTTAATAGGGATGGACCGATATGGTTTTTTCAGGGCGGATACCGATATTTTGGCCATTGCATATTGGTATCGGCCGAAATTGGCCAAAATTTTGTACATTTAAAGTTTTGAAAAATAAAGACAATTTTTGACACATGTCTGGTACTGAACATGTTAATTTTTGTTTAGTGCTTAATGGCTGGCTTGCTGACACCCTGTGGTGGGTGGCTGGCAAACTGTGGTGGGTGGCTGGCTGGCACCCTGTGGTGGATGGCTTGCTTTCTGGCACCCTGTGGTGGGTGGCTGGCTGGCACCCTGTGGTGGGTGGATGGCTGGCACCCTGTGGTGGGTGGGTGGGTGGCTGGCTGGCACCCTGTGGTGGGTAGCTGGCTGGCACAGGGGCTGTGGATGTGGGTGGCTGGCTGGCACCCGGGCTACTGTGGGTGGGTGTATGGCTGTTATACACTCCCGCGAGACTAGTCCCGACTCCAGACGAGGCTGTCCAAGACGTGGGAGGCGGCCTAAGAAGGAAAAATGACATCACAAAAATATCGCCCAGTTCTGGGGCCGATAGCGATGTATCGGGGAAAGTGCATATTGGCCGCCGATAATCGGTCTATCTCTAGTATTTAACAATCATCATAGCCCTCTATTAAGAGTAAAATTTATTTATAAAACAAATGGGTGTTAGGGGTGACAATCCCATGGGGCCACTTCTCTATTTTATTATTTTGTGGTTCTGACATGCTATGTAAGTCAATTCTGCTGTTTTTTCATCAGTTTTTCTGCAAATACAGTATGGTGTGAATGAGGCCTTACAGGTGTGCTAAAACGTTGATCAATTTACTGAGAATCAGCTCTTTTTTATTATTATTGTTATACAGTATTTTTTAGCACCAACAGTTTGTGCAGCGCTTTACAATATAAGCGCAGTTACAATACAATTCAATGCAGGAGGAGTCAGAGGGCCTTGCTCGTTAGAGCTTACAATTTTGGCCCTATTTAGTTTTATTAGTTTAGATTGTTTAGTTTTGTTTTTATTTAGACCTGTGATAAATATATGAAGCAGCGCTAAAAAAAATAACTCAATATTGTAAAAACACAAAAATGAATCAATATAATGACATCAAACTTTTTAGGTGAAAAACGTGTATAAAGGAATCACACCAAATATATAAATAGTCAGGGCCGCTGATAGGGGTGGACCACCAGCCCTCTTGTAGGGGGCCCGAGCACACAGGGGGGCCCACACAGAGAGGGGGATTAGTGATGGACAACAAATACAGAAATCTTCCTCCAGCACCTGAATCTGATCTGTTCCTCTCCCTGCTATCAGCTTTTATCTGTTGAGAAAGAGACAGTTGTCCCTCACTAATCCCCCTCCCTTGTGTGGGCCCCCCTTCCAGCACAGGCTCTAATGTTAGCTCTGCTCCTGAGTTTATTTGTAAATTGTAAATTGTGAAATAAGAAAGTCCAAAGGAAACAAATCTTCCACGATTCACTTGATCCACCAGTGTCCCCACAATCACAATTCGTAGTGCTTCCACCAGCAGGTGACACCCAGTATTAAAGCCTCTTATCGGATTCTGTGGATCATCATAAAGTATGGTAAAATGCGCGTGTTACATCTCCTTCTAAAGGGAAACTTCAAAGCGCAAAATGTGATCCAGTCAGGCTTGGCTTATCAGCAGGGTGAAAAATAAAAAGCATATATTCCCAAAAAAACATTTATTTAAAAAATAATAAGTAAAACTTGCAAAGGGAATCACACTAAGCAAATCCTTGGGCAATAGGTTTAAAAACTTGCATTTAGCAATAAAAACAGATACAAAAAGCAGCAGGCTGTGTGGCTGCACCGGACTCTCCCGCCGCTCAGCAAGTGTGCGTGATGACAAAGCGTTGTAGTCACGCCCATATATTTAGACCTGATTTTATGTGTATAAAGAGATGACTGCTGGCAGAAAGGTCCGATCAGTATTATTCTATTAGCAAAACAAATTATACCCATGATCGCCTGCAGTGAATGCATAGTATGTTGTGACCACTATCCGAGGGTGCTCAAATCCAGCATGCCACATCATGCCATCCTCAGAGCTCTATGGTCACCTTAAGAACTTAGACTGGTCCTGTTTGTGAGTTTGTGTGCTATACAACCTTTTAAAATGATGCAGGTACCAGGTGCAAATTGGCAGCTGAAATCTAACGCATTGCTGACACCTTAACAAAAAAAAAAGGAGTGATTGTTTATATATTTAATAACAAGCAATTTCTTTCAGGGCAATAAAACTGCAATTGAGGAAAATTTATGAAAATTATACTTACTTTGACATTATGCCAAGTGCTCTTAAAAAACTGCAAGTTGTTATAGCAATGAAACATTTTTGGACACATGCCAGGCATTTTTCAAAATCAAGTACCGTAACAACTAATAGAAAGTGAATTTTTATTCTTGACAGCCTCATAAAAGTACTATTAGACAACTTGCCCTGCTCTTAGTGCTGGGAGATTGTTGATAGTCATTTTTGGTGCAAAGAGATATGTTTTACCCTAAGAGCCGGTTCACACTACTCCGACTCAAAGTCGTCCCATGAAGGAGCGACTTTTTAGCGCGACTTTGAAGAGACTTGAAGAGATTTAAATGATAGGCGACTTTGTCTGTGGGGAATGCCTGGGTAATCTTTTTCTTCTTCCTGGAAAGTCTCATCACAGTTGCTTGAAAATAGATAAGGATCCAACTTGGAGGCGACTCCCATTGAAGTCTATGTGCACAAGTCGGATAGAGGTCGCCTTGAAGTAGTACAGGAATCTTTTCTGAAGTCGGAGGGACTTCAGTAGTGCATATTAAGATGGCTCTTATTCATTTACATTGAATTTGTAATGACAAGAGACTTGGGGCGACTTGAGGGCACACAAGTCACGTCCCAAGTCGGAGTAGTGTGAACCGGCTCTAAGACATCCTTCAATCTAAAGCCCCGTACACGCGTACCAATCGTCGGCCGAACGATCGGCCGTCTTTTGTCCGAGGGCTGTCTTGTCTGTTGAAAACTGCAAAAGACTGCACACGAATTTTGTCGTCCAACAACAGCCGACTGCAGAAGTGATGTCATGTGATGGTTAACTTTCCTTGTCTTTTTTCTTTTCTGAGCATGCCCAGTCTTGCAAATCGGCTGTCTGTCGGCCAAAATCTGCACTGACTGGCGAACAATCGGGCGTTCTGGTGTTGGCCAACAAAAATTTTAATGTTTGCACGACAGATTCTGTTCGGCCAAAAATGCGCTGTCGGAAGCATCATACTAACAAGCCTACAATCGGCCGATCGGTCGTTGGCCGAATATTTACGGCCGACAATCGGTACGTGTGCACGTGCCTTAACCCCCTCTGTAACCCTAACACTCATTTCCACTGTAACTCTCCCATAAGAGATGCCTTATCCAAAGAGATCCTTGGGGGCCCTTTCACATGGGCTTTCTGATCAGGTCCACCTGTCAGTTTTGCAGGCGGATCTGATCAGATGCTGTATGCATCCCTATGGAGCAGTGGATGTCAGCGGTGACATATCCGCCCGCACCCGCTGCCATCCTTTCTGATCCTGTCCGTGAAATCCAGACAGATGGAAACCCTATTTTTCATCCGTCTGGAGGATCGGATCGGATCGGATGAAAACAGACAGACTGTCAGTTTTCATCCAATCTCCGATAGAGCAGAGTGGGGATCATATAGGTCTTTTTCTGCAAAGTAAGTGGAGACAGAGCTGTCATCCGGCTGCTCAGTGGGGATCGGCGGATTGATCCCCGCTGAGCAAAACAGAGTCCGCCGGGCAGAAAGCCCATGTGAAAGGACCCTGACACTAACCCTCCCTGTAAGCCCATACAATAACTCCCTCTGTAACTTTAACACTAATGCCCCGTACACACGTGCAGATTATCTGCAGACTTTTGTCTGCAGACTTACCAAAACCATATAATATGAGGTCAAACCTAAACACTTTCAATTTGTATGCAATCCGGCAGGCCCTTGCACTACATAGAAAAGGTAAGTCTGCAGACAAAAGTCTTCAGATAATCTGCACGTGTGTACGGGGCATAAGCCTTCTTGTGACCCAAAGGCTCCGTTCACATACTGGCGTATCAGATCGCAGGCAGAAACCCTGAGATTCTGCCCGCGATCCCAAATCATTGCAAATCACGGGATGCCTGTGCAATTCCCATGACTAGCAATAGAAACCCAAACGTGCCACGATTGTCACCCGACAAATCGTGGTAAAATCGTACAAGAACTTCTTTTAGGCAACAGGCATCCTGCAATTCTGTTTGCACGATTTTACCGTCATTTGTTGGGCAACAATCGTGGAAAAATCGTGCTGCGTTTGGGGTGCCATTGCAAGGCACGGGAATCACACGGCATCCCGGAATTTGCAATGATCTGATGTGCCAGCATGTGAATGGAGCCTAAAGCCCCGTACACATGTACCGATTGTCGGCCGTAAATATTCGGCCACCGACCGATCGGCCGATTGTAGGCTTGTTAGTATGATGCTTCCCACAGCCGACAGCGCATTTTCGGCCGAACAGAATCTGTCGTGCAGACTTTAAAATATTTGTTGGCCGTCACCAGAACGGCCGATTGTTCGCCAGTCAGTACAGATTTCAGCCGACAGACAGCAGATTAGCAAGACTGGGCATGCTCAGAAAAGACAAGGAAAGTTAACCATCACATGACATCACTTCTGCAGTCGGCAGTTGTTGACCGACAAAATTCGTGTGCAGTCTTTTGCAGTTTTCAACAGACACGACAGCCCTGGACAAAAGACGGCCGATCGTTCGGCCGACGATCAGTACGTGTGTACGGGGCTTAAGGCCCCTTTCACACATGGGAGTCCATCGGCGGACTCTGTTTTTCTCAGCGGGGGATTGATCCCCAGCTGAGCAGGCGGATGGCAGCTCTGTCTCCGCGCTGTGTGCGGAGACGGAGTTGTCAGGTCCCTGCTGTTTTCTATGGGGAAATCGGAAGAGAATGGACCGCCTGTCCATTCTCATTCGATCCCATCCGATCCGATCCGTTGGACGGATAGAAAATAGGGTTTCCATCCGTCCAGATTTGACGAACCGGATCGGATGTCAGCGGACATGTTTTCGCTAACATTCGATGCCCCATAGAGATGCATGGGGCCTAACGCTCCATTCACACCTAAGCGTATCATTTTCAGGCATTTTATGGGGCGTTTTTCAGGCATTTTTTAGGGTGTTTTTTGCAGGTTTTTGGAGGCAGGCATTGACATCTAACAAAAAGGCTGTAATCTGCCAAAAAAGAAGCTCATGTACTTTTTTGAGCTTCAGGTGACAAAACACTCATATGTGAACTAAGGCCATTGAAATTAATGGGATTTTGTTTGTTGGGTGTTATGAGACTTCAGAGATGAGCATTTTACGAGCTGAAAAATGCTCAGGTGTGAACAGAGCCTAAAACTGACCCTCTCTTTAATTCTATTACCAATCCTCCTTTTAACCTTGACAATAACCCTCCTTGCAGCCCTATTACTAAGGCCCCGTACACACGTGCAGATTATCTGCAGACTTTTGTCTGCAGACTTACCAAAACCATATAATATGAGGTCAAACCTAAACACTTTCAATTTGTATGCAATCCGGCAGGCCCTCGCACTACATAGAAAAGGTAAGTCTGCAGACAAAAGTCTGCAGATAATCTGCACGTGTGTACAGGGCATAACTCTCAGAGTGGAGATCCTTTAAGCCCCTTTCACACGAACGATCCAATCAGATCCGCCTGTCAGTTTTTTCGGCAGACCTGATCGGATCCTCCATGCATCCCTATGGGGCAGCGGATGTCAGTGGACACCTGCTGCTCTCCGATCCGATTCTGTCCGTCAAATCCGGACAGAGGAAACCCTATTTTCCATCCTTCCAGGGGATCGGATCAGATGGGATCAGATGAGAGCGGACAGGCGGTCCGTTCTCATACAATTCCCCCATAGAGAGCAGCGGGGTTCTGACACTTCCCTCTCCTGCTCAGTGGGGATCGGTGGATCGATCAGCGCTGAGCAGAGAACGGTCCGCACCGGACAGCGGACCATGTGAAAGGAGCCTAAAGCTGGATACACACTATCCATCTTTTGTGGTTAGATTTCCTTCAGATTTACCTTTTCTATGTAGTGCAAGGGCCTGCCTGATTGCATACAAATGTAAAGTGTTTAGGTTTGACCTCATATTATATGGTTTTGGTAAGTCTAAAGGAAAAAGTCTTCAGAAAATCTTATAGTGTGTATGGCCCATTACTCTATAGTTGGCTTACACATGGTAAATATCCAGAAATTTCAACCACTTGTGATGGAGCTGGAATCAAAATTCTGAGCGCTCAAACATGGATATTAGTGGTTTTGATTGACTGCAAGCAGATGGGAACAAAATTGCCTTGATTGAATCTCACCGAAAAATCTGATATCTGTTAACAAAATTGTTGTATTGGAGCTTTTATTTCATAGCCTGGTTTGATCAGTCCAATTCAGGTGATCAATCAAACTCATGGGTGGTAGATTGTTTGTTTGTTTTTAGTCAATGACTTTCAATCTTATGTTTAATCCCTAATTGATCAAAAGTGGTTGCAGTTGCCTCATTTGTCTCAAATCACAATGTATTTGCATAAAAAAGGTGCAGGACCCTTTTTTTTGCCACACTGGAATCAAATCGCATGGGTGTTCACACCTATGCGATCTGGTTCTGTCAATTGCTCTGCGTTTTGCAAACTGGTTTTGGGTATTGTTAACTAAAGCCCCGTACACACGTACCGATGGTCGGCTTACAAATGTTCCTCTTTTCTCCCCGGGATGTCGGTGTCTGCTGAAAAGTGCAAAGACAGCACAAGGACAGCACAAGAATTTTGTCCGCCGACTGCAGAAGTGATGTCATGTAATGGTTAACTTTCCCTGTGTTTTCTATTTTCTGAGCATGCCCAGTCTTGCAAATCTGCGGTCTGTCGGCCGAATTGTGTACTGACAGGCGAACAATCGTCCGTTCTGGTGTCGGCATACAAATATTTTCATGTTTGCACGAAAGACTTTTGTCCGCGGATTGTGCGCAGACATCTGTCGGAGGCACCATACTAACACGCGTACAATCGGCAGATCCTTCGTCCACCGACGTTTGTATGCCGACGATCGGTACGTGTGTACGGGCCTTTAACATTGACACCCACTGCGGTTCACATGAACGCCGTATGATTTCAATGCAGTGCTTGAAACGCACAGGATTCAATGTGTTTCCGGCAACCACATATAGGTGAACTGAGCCTTAAGGCCCGTACACATGTACCGATCGTCGGCATACAAACGTCGGCGGACGAAAGATCTACCGATTGTACGCGTGTTAGTATGGTGCCTCCGACAGATGTCTGCGCACAATCCGCGGACAAGAGTCTTTCGTGCAAACATGAAAATTTTTGTCTGCGGACACCAGAACGGACGATTGTTCGCCTGTCAGTACAGAATTCGGCCGACAGACCGCAGATTTGCAAGACTGGGCATGCTCAGAAAATTAAAAACACAGGGAAAGTTAACCATTACATGACATCACTTCTGCAGTCAGCTGAAGTCTGCAGACAAAATTCTTGTGCTGTCCTTGTGCTGTCTTTGCACTTTTCAACAGACACCGACATCCCGGGGAGAAAAGACGAACATTTGTATGCCGACGATCGGTACGTGTGTACGGGGCTTTATTGTAACACTAATGCCCCGTACACACGTGCAGATTATCTGAAGACTTTTGTCTACAGACTTACCAAAACCATATAATATGAGGTCAAACCTAAACACTTTCAATTTGTATGCAATCCGGCAGGCCCTTGCACTACATAGAAAAGGTAAATCTGAAGACAAAAGTCTTCAGATAATCTGCACGTGTGTACGGGGCATAACACTAATTCTCCCTGTAACCCCAACACTTATCCTGCCTATGACCCTATCATTAACCATCTCTTTAAATCCTAACACTAATGCCCCATACACACGTGCAGATTATCTGCAGACTTTTGTCTGCAGACTTACCTTTTCTATGTAGTGCAAGGGCCTGATTGCATACAAATTGAAAGTGTTTAGGTTTGACCTCATATTATATGGTTTTGGTAAGTCTGCAGACAAAAGTCTGCAGATAATCTGCACGTGTGTATGGGGCATTACTCTTCCTGTTAACCAAACACTAATCCTTCTAAAGCCCCGTACACACGTACCGATCGTCGGCCGACGGAACGTCCTACAAATGTTCGCGGCTGGTGTGTTTGTTGTTTGTCTGTTGAAAAGTGCTCTAAACTTGCCCAGGACATTTGTCTTCCGACAGAAAATGACGTCACTACGTTCCACGCACGTTCGCCGCTACAAAAGAGGAAGTGAGTGTTTGGCCGTGACCCTTCTGGGCATCTCGCGCTGATTTCGGTAGCATTTGTTTGGTTGACGACATTTCGCTATTTTCCGAGACATCGTTCGAGAATTTATTATGGCGACCGTGAATTCGTCCGTTGCTGTCGTTAGTGTTGGAGTTTTGGCTCTGAGACGACGTACGAGCAATAGGAAGAAGAAGCGGACCTCCTGGACGAAAAATTGGTTGCTTAACCGTGATCAATTTTCTCATATGTCCTTGCTGAGGGAGCTCCAGGAAAATAATCCTGATGACTTCAGGAATTATTTGAGGATGACGGATCCCATCTTTTACCGTCTTCTTGCCCTGGTGTCCCCCTATATTCTGAAGCAGGATACTTGTATGCGGCTTGCAATTACTCCTGAGCAAAGGTTAATTGCGACGTTGAGGTATCTTGCAACAGGGAGAAGCCTGCAGGATCTGAAGTTCACCACAGGCATCTCCCCCCAAGCACTTGGAGTCATCATCCCTGAGACCTGCTCTGCCATCATCAAGGTCTTGCAGAAGGACTATATCAAGGTATGTTTGATTTTTTACATTACATTACATGTATTACTAGTTTCACCTGAATTATGATGTTTTTGGATGTACAGCAATTGACACAGGCCATTATTTGTAAACTACCCTCTGTCCGCATGCACATAGTAGTAAAGATGTAGATTATCTTTAACCATTTGTAAAATTACCCACTAACCACCCCACCATTCTCTCCTATGTGTCCCTAAACGCATTGCCTGTTAACAGTATGTCGAATTTATCTAATTTTATTGCTTTCCCTCAAACAATTATTCCTTGGCCAATGTTTTAGTACCTAGTTAATGATTTATCTAAAATACATCAGTCCATCCATTCCCACCTATGATTCTGTATGTTTATGTAATGATGTTAAAACCTTCACTGACCACAAGCCCTTATTGATGTATAAATGCCCAGTTTTACTTACCCATCCCCCACCCACATGCTAAATCTCAAAGTCAGCATATACCAAAGCTCAAGTTCAGAGGTCTTCAAACTATGGCCCACCAGTTGTTCACGAACTTCAATTTCCATCATGCCTAGTCATGTCTGTGAATGTCAGAGAATTACAAGGCCTCATGGGATGTGTAGTTATGCAACAGCTGGATGGCCGTAGTTTGTAAATCTCAGCTCTAGCTGGTGAGTATAATGGGCCATACACACTAGAAGATTGTCAGAACAATTTATCCTTCCGATTTACCAAAACCAAATAATATAAGGTCCAACAAACACTTTCAAATCCTATGCAATCTGGTAGGCCCTTGCACTACATAGAAAAGGTAAATCTGCACGAAAAAGTCTTCAGAGAATCTTCTAGTGTGTATGGCCCTTTACAATATAAGAACAATAGGAGGTTGAAAATAAATGTATGTAGATGTTACATCCCCATATCCAAACCTTTGCCTTCCTGTTGTATATTTTTTTAGCAAGTTGCATAAGCATTTAACAGACAACTGTGTGTGTAATTAATAATGTGATGTGCTCAAGCACTAATTTTATTTTTTTTATTTTTTCCCCACAGTTTCCTTCAAACGCAGAGCAATGGCTGGAGATTTCTGATCAATTTCTGGAGAAGTGGAATTTTCCCAATTGTGGGGGTGCTATTGATGGGAAGCACGTCCGCATTGTCCCCCCTCCGAATTCCGGCACATTTTTTTATAATTATAAAGGTTTTTTTAGTATAGTCATGCTAGCCATAGTTAATGCAAACTATGAGTTTATTTTTTTGGATATTGGCAAAAATGGCCGCAATTCGGATGGGGGAGTTATTGATCAGACGGAGTTCGCTCGTCGTCTAAAGAACGGCACTCTGAACCTGCCATCCAGGGAGCAAACTGTTGAGGGTATGAGCTTTGTGTTTATCGCAGATGAGGCTTTTGCGCTTGGGGAGCATCTCATGAAGCCCTACCCTCAGAGGAACCTCACCCCAGACCAAAGGATTTACAACTACCGGTTGTCCAGAGCTCGCAGAGTTGTGGAGAATGCCTTCGGGATAATGGCCAACCGGTTCCGGATATTCCTGACGTCCATAAACCTGGCACTGTACAAAGTGGATAATGTGGTCTTGTGTTGCTGCATTTTGCACAACTTCCTACGCAGGAATGCACAAAATTATGTATTGCAGCAACTGGATACTGACCCTGCTATGCCAGGTACAAGTGGAGAGGCCCAACCTTCTAACCAAGTGGAGTCCATGCCGTCAATGGAAGTTGGACGGTCAGCATTGGCATCACACAGGGCCCGTCAGATCCGCCAGGAATATCTGGACTATTTCGTGGGGAGAGGAGCTGTGTCCTGGCAGCAATCACTGTCACACACCCATTAATCTTGTTAAAGATTGGACACACAAGATAAATGTCAGAGATATATTATTTTTCAACACATTAAACAAAAATTGCAATGATTCTGTATTGTGGATTATAATCATTTGGGCACATATGCCAAACACAATTATTTGGGTTAATCATGTGTTATATATGTGTGACTTTGGAAGGGTTAATACATTCATCAGTGTGTTTCTTGACTGTAGTCTCTCACCAGCTGATCCAAAGTGATGATGGCCATGTGTTATTTTTTAGCCAGTGGTGTAAATACAAGGGCCTTCTGCACCCCACAAAATGTACACAAACCCTGTCACATTGAGAACTAGGTCACACCCAAGGTTCATCTAATGTCACCTTACATTGGTGTTCATTGTCCAGAAGTTGCCCATACTATATATTTCATATAATACATTAGGGTATTAACAAAGTACCTACACCTGTTATGTTGTGTTCATTTATGACATCCTTCTCACTGCCCACCAATGTTAGGATATGTCAGTGTTATGTGAAACTTGATCATTGTTCATCTCAAAGTGTTATATATATAGGTAATGGAAAGTGAACTAGAGCAACGAACAAGCAATACACTATAGATTACACTGATCTCCCTACACTGATTGCTACTGGCAATATCAATGCCATATTGAATCCTAGGACTGCTAGTACCTTGAGTGTTGAGTCACACTTATGCGATGCGGGAAGTCTGCGACTTTGCAGCCTTCCAGCATTGCATAAGGGTGACCCGCCACTTACTTTTTGCACAGGATTGTATTCCACAAGTGTTAAGCACTGTGCGATCCAATCCAGATACATCAGAAATAAAGGGTCATGTGCGACTTGTATGCGTGTTCAGTGCGAATGTAGCCATACAAAGTGTATGTCTCAATTCACACTGCACATCTGATGGCATGTAATATCGTAGCGCACTGCTCCTTTATTACATGCGATCAGATGTTCATGCGAAAATCAGCTATACAGTTTGTATGGCTCAATTCGCACTGCACTCGCACAAAAGTCGCACATGATGCATTTATTCAGCCGCATCAGGATAGGATCGCACAATCGTTCAAACTTGTGTGATCCGATCCTGTGTGAAATGTCAGATCGCACTGTGATATGCGTTAAAACTGGGGGTATCTTTAACATTTCATTGACACCTCCAGCAACTCGCATATGGCAGTGTCCAAAATGCTTTCATTAACATGTAAATATGGGAATAGGACAGCCATCATACATTTAGTGCTTCTTTACACAGCTTTAGACCTCGACCCCCCAACGAAAGTCTAATAAAGAATTGAACACACATTGTTGAATGTAAAAACGTTTTAGTATCAAACATTCACAGGGTTAGGGTTAGGGTTAGGGTTAGGGTTAGGGTGTTGTAAAGTGCTTTTCCCAAACTTGGGTACACTCTTTAACATCTGAGTGTAATTAAAATGCCATAAAACATTATAAAAAATTTGTAACATCAGGAACATCCCAATACAAACATTAAAAACGTAGTAAAATTGTGGCTTAAAATTTGCCAATCATGTCCACAAAATTGCGCATTTTGATTTGTAATGCCGTTGCAGTCTCCTTTATTTGTTCCAGGTCTGCGCAGCATTGGAGAGCCTCACGGGTCAATTTGGCTAATGTGCAACTATGTAAAACATGGTCTGTAAAAAATAAAAAAAAATGAGTCAATGTGAATCACCTACATGAGGTCATAATAATAGAGAAACATTTGGTGTCCAGGTAATCTTAAATTCCTCTCGAGTTAATACCTACCCTGTTCTTATGCTCTTTTGCCCTAGGCTCTTCTTCTTCCTCCTGTCCTCCTCCGATGCTGTTGCTGATGATTCTGCCGGTCTCCTGAGCTTACTATAGATTTATTAGGGGTGTGAACGCATGATGACGTCATTGTGAGGGCATGGTCGTAATGTATATATATTAAGATGCAGAGACCAGAGACGGGCAGAATGCACGGCAACAGCATCGGAGGAGGACAGGAGGAAGAAGAAGAGCCTAGGGCAAAAGAGCAGACAACATAAGAGCAGAAGATTGGACAGCAGAAGAGTGGAGAGGAGAAGATCCAAAGAGCAGAGTGGAGAAGACCGGATGAAGATATTTAAGAACATTTCATAAACGTCTCCTGTCGTTATTCACATACACTTCCATTTATGTGGTTAATGTGTAGGGGTACTATGTACCCCATACCCATTCACATAGGGATTGGGGTCTGGGATCTGGGGGCCACCCTTTGTTAAAGGTTGCTTCCAAAGTCCTAGGAACCCCCTGGCCGCATGACCCCCCAAAACCACCAGACAGGGTTGTGGGGATGAGGCTCTTGTCCTCCTCTACATGGGAGTAAGGTG
The DNA here is from genome assembly GCF_965119305.1 of Pelophylax lessonae. NCBI lineage: Eukaryota > Metazoa > Chordata > Amphibia > Anura > Ranidae > Pelophylax > Pelophylax lessonae. The sequence goes on from NC_138774.1 coordinate 142,103,437, forward strand.
CTTTTGGGTGTGCGGTGCAGAGGCCCCCTGGCCCAAAGCAACAAAACCCCCCCATGTTGAGGGCATGTGTCCTGCTGTGGTCCAGGGGGTGTTTGGTCCGCTTGCTCGTTCTCTTTCCTGGCCTGACAAGCTGCATGCTTGTATAAGGGTCTGGTAGGGGTTTTGGGGGTAACCCACGCTGTCTTTTTGTTGTGGGCATACCCTCAAACTCAATACCACACACAAAAGGCCTGGTTGTGAACTTGGGGGGACACCCACGGTGGGTTGTTCAATTTTTTGGTGTAGTTCCCCCTCAAAAATCTTCACAACGCAAGTGGCCCCGCAAGTCAGAGCATCCTGATCCGACTTACGGTGCGACTTCCATTCAAATAAAGAGGCTCCCATAGGGAACTAGTGTTGTAAATTGGAGGCTAAAAATAACACTGATAAAAATCATTCTGCAAAAACCTACGTGGGCACACAATTGGCTCTTGGACACTTGGTCCTGGTTCCTCCACAGTTTCGGAACTGGCTTCCATGCTGCTTGGCAAGTTGCCAGGAGATCGGGCTTCTGACCTGGCTGGGGATGCCACATCCTGGCATGATGCAACATCTGCAATGTAAATTTGTAAGGGAATACAAGAATATAAGGTTAAACAATCATTGCAAATACACATATTTCTATGATCCCACTACACAAAAATCTGTGACTACCAACCTTCTTGTTGCTCTGGTGTCTCATCACTTGTTGGCTCCACCAGGATTATTTCCGGAATAATGTCTTCATCTACATAATACAAAACATTGGCCATATCATAAAAGTCACAAGAGGTACATTTGTTAGGACATGGTGCCCTGCTTGATAGCTCTTTTAGTAACAAATATGAAGACATGTACATGGTTATCTACGAAAAATATGGTACATGAATGTTTGACAGTGCATAGGAACCAATTACCTTTAGTGGAATCTGTGCCACCTTCTGTGCCCATGTCCTCATCTTGTTCGGCAACTGCCGATGGAGCTGCCAGACCTCTCCTCCTCCTTTCCCATAGTTTGGCACGGAGTTTACGTTTTTCTCCTATTTAAAGGTTTGAATAATAATCTGTGATTAATAGGAATGTTTGCTGAGAAGATTCGTGCAGGAAAGAACGTTCGTTGCAACACAATACATATATTTTTAACTATGGCTTCCTGACTTTTAATGTCATATACTAAAACATCAACAATAGATCGATCAAATCACGACATGACAACTAAAATGAGTAATCTAACTTTTTACATAGACATTATAATCTAGACATGTTAATACAACATACACCAAATTATAAAAAACATATTGCATGATTAAAAAAATAAAGAAAAAATAAAACTTACTTTTTTTCAAAATCCGATGGATTTGGGAAAGCTGATCCTGCTCACGGTGTTTGAGGTCAGACCACCGTTTCCGAATCTGATCTTTCGATCGCTCGACACCGAATTTTTTGACCAAACAGGCCACCACCTTGTCCATGATGCCATCTTTCCTGGCATTGGGCCGCTCGTAATTAGCCAACTTGCCATCATAATCCATTTTTTCTAAAATGGAGACCATCTCCACCATTTCTGGCTTTGACATGGGTGTAGCCCTTGATTTTCTGGTGGCCCAATCACTTCGGCCCCCACTTGATGAACTCTGAGATCTTTCAGACATTCTTCTTGATTAAAAGATTGTTCCTCTGCTCCAGGTGTGAGTGTCGCATGTAGGCCTGATCTTCGGCACGTACACACCCCTGCACAAGCCCGCCACTGGAGGAGGAGTTGACGCCTGCGCTGTATTTAAAGGACGCCAGATCGTTCGGCCGACGATTCGCTAGCGGACATATCGAGAGTTGGAGCACGATCGAGCGGCGAATCACGACTTTTCCCCACAAACAAAGGTACGACTCTTTTAATAGAAAGTGTGTGTTTTGGGCCCTATACAGCTTTTATTAGGAATATCTTTATTATGTGCCAAAATACATGCTATTTTAATATGTTTTGTGTTGTTTTGTGTCTTGCAGGCATATACTGTCCTGCAATATGGTGGACAATTTCACCACCCACAACTTTCTCATCAGTTTCATTGATGAATTCAGGCAACTGCCCTGTTTGTGGCAAGTCAAGTCCGCAGATTATAAAAATAGAAAACTCAGAAAACAGGCCATGGAACATTTGGTGGCCTTCTACAAGCCCGTCTGTCCTGGGGCAAATTTTGATTATATCAGCAAAAAAATAAACAGTATTCGCACTGCCTACAGGCGGGAGTTAAAAAAAATAGAAGATTCCACCCAGTCTGGAGCAGGGGCACGGAATGTATATGTACCACGGCTGTGGTACTTTGATAACATGCGGTTCCTGGCAGACACCATGGAATCCAGGCCGTCAATTTCTACGCTGCCTTCGACTTCGGCAGAGGGCTCAGTGTCTGTAGATCCAAGCCAGGATGAGGATTTCCTGGAGGAGAGATTTACTCAGGTATGGCATTTCACAATATATTGTCTACTAAAAATGTAATCATGTAACAAAATTATAAGCTAAACCATAATTGACCCTTTAGGTAAACGGGCATAGCAAGGGGTTGGCATGACAGGCAACCGCCAGGGGCGCAGGCCAAGGGGGGTGGGTCACAAAAACATTGGCATTGTTTTATTGTTTATTTTAACAATCCACTCAGCCTGCACACCCCAGAACCCCCAGTTTGCAGGCGGATTCATGCAGGTGTAAAACATTGAGAGCAGCTTCATGCAGGTGTAAAACATTGAGAGCAGCTTCATGCAGGTGTAAAACATTGAGAGCTGCTTCATGCAGGTGAGGAGACTGAGACTGCCTCTCACTGCATCCCCAGCACACCTCTGGTCTTACAAACACTGCTGCATCCCCAGCACACCTCTGGTCCTAACAAACACTGCTGTAGCCTCAGCATTCCTCTGGCTCAACCTTTTTTAATACAAAACTAACAGCTCCTGCAAATGATCCATCCATCCTTGCTTCCATGTCTCTGGTCTCTCACTCTGGGTCAGCAAGGCAGGTGGCTTCCTTATTCATGTTTCCCTGCACTGCTTCACCCTCAATGCCCTACATCAAGTCCTCTGCAAGTTCAGGCCCCTCTCTCTCTGCAACCCCCTCCTCTCTCTCTCACACCCCCTCTTTCTCTCCCTCTCTCTATCTCTCAACCCTCTCTTTCTTTTTCACACCTGAGACAATGATTGCCCACTAGAGAGCTCTACACTGGGCAAACAAGGGGCAAATTAGAAACTTTTAATGCCCTTTAATTTTTTTTTGGGGGGGTGGGTTACAGTTTTACATTGATCTTGGGGGGGGGGGGGTTGTTGCCAAATACAGCTCCTCAACAAGGGCACTGGAGACCCTAGATATGCCACTGTATGTAAAGTCTGCTATTTGTTCACAATAATATAACAAACATGACTTTTTATATACACTATAACATTCTAATCAATTGTTCATTTCATCAACAGGGAAGTGTCACTGAGGAGGAGCCAGGTTGCAGCCAGGAGCCTGGGGAGCCTGCGGAGCCTGAGGAGCCTGTGGAACTATTTCCACCACCACCTCCTCCTGCCAAACGGAGGCAAAAGAGGAAGCACGTGGATGACATCACCGACGAGTTTATCCAGGAGGCCACCATAGCCCTACGTCGGAAACCGGAGGCCAATGAGTCCTTCGGCAACATGACGGCAAAAATTTTAGATAAGGTGAACCTCAGGCAGTGTCAGTATGCCAGAAAAATCATCCTCGATGTGCTGCAAAAGGCTGAAAACGGCATACTTAATGAGCACAGCCATGCATGCCAGGAGCACCCGTGCCCTCCACCTCCACCTCCACCTCCACAACACCCACCACCTCGCCAAATGCCACATGGCCAGTGGCAATATGGCCAGCAGGATCCAAACCTGCCCTCATGGCAACCTGATTTCAGTTACCAGCAACTTTAATTTTTGTAACCCCCTATTATTTATTTTACCCCTGTTTGCCAGTTTCTAGTTTAATTTTGTCCAAATGGACCTTTTTTATGTTTAGTTATATGGAAAGTATTGATGTTTGCTTTGTTTTTTTTTTGCTGAGATCCAAAAAATAAAGAAAATTGAAAATAAAAAATGGCCTATCTGAATTTGTTAACATGTTTAATATTGTGCATAACCTGAAAAATATGTTTTAGACATTAATTCATACAAGAATAAAGGGTCATATCAATAGTTAGATCTTTGGTGTGAAAATACAAAAATAATGGTGAAGAGTTCAAATTATTTAATTCTAAAATTTGATAGAACAGATAGAATAGACAAACATTATCTTCATCATAACAGAACACATGCCTTTTTATTAGAAAAGTATGGCATTATGAGCAGCATCTTCCTTCTTCTCACATTTATCAAGATGAGCATGTGCTCCGCATTTCACCTATTTCTTGGACTTCCGCGAGCCGAAAGTTCTTTCTGAATAAAATGTTGAGTTTACTAGAGAAAATTCTTCCGGGAACTCATTTGGTTTGATCATGCGTGTTGGGATTTGTAGCTGTGTGTCGGCAGAATTGTGTACTGACAGGCGAACAATCGTCCGTTCTGGTGTCGGCATACAAATATTTTCATGTTTGCAAGAAAGACTTTTGTCCGCGGATTGTGCGCAGACATCTGTCGGAGGCACCATACTAACACGCGTACAATCGGCAGATCCTTCGTCCACCGACGTTTGTATGCCGACGATCGGTACGTGTGTACGGGCCTTAAGTAAGGCCCCTTTCACACTGGCACACCGCCCAACCGAGTCCGTTTTGCTCAGTGGCGATCGATCCGCCGATCCCTGCCGAGCAGGTGGATGACAGCTCCGTCTCCACTCTGTGTGCAGAGACAGAGCTGTCAGAACCAGCTGTCCTCTATGGGGAGATTGGATGAGAACGGACCGCCTGTCTATTCTCAACCAATCCTATCCGATCCGATCTTCCAGACGGATGGAAAATAGGTTTTCCATCCGTCCGGATTTCACAGACAGGATCAGATCAGATAGCAGCGGGTGTCAGCAAAGATGTCACCGCTGACACCCACTGCCCCATAGGGATGCATGGAGCATCCGATCAGGTCCGCCTAAAAAACTGACAGGCGGATCGGATCGCCTGGGTGAAAGGGGCCTAAATGTACCTCTCTACATCACCTTACCACATAAGTGTATGCAGCCTATTGCATTAGAGTGTGCACTCCAGAGCGCAAACACATATGTCTTTCTCTGCAGCCTAAAGGCCCGTACACACGTACCGATCGTCGGCATACAAACGTCGGTGGACGAAGGATCTGCCGATTGTACGCGTGTTAAGCCCCGTACACACGTACCGATGGTCGGCTTACAAATGTTCCTCTTTTCTCCCCGGGATGTCGGTGTCTGCTGAAAAGTGCAAAGACAGCACAAGGACAGCACAAGAATTTTGTCCGCCGACTGCAGAAGTGATGTCATGTAATGGTTAACTTTCCCTGTGTTTTCTATTTTCTGAGCATGCCCAGTCTTGCAAAACTGCGGTCTGTCGGCCGAATTGTGTACTGACAGGCGAACAATCGTCCGTTCTGGTGTCGGCATACAAAAATTTTCATGTTTGCAAGAAAGACTTTTGTCCGCGGATTGTGCGCAGACATCTGTCGGAGGCACCATACTAACACGCGTACAATCGGCAGATCCTTCGTCCACCGACGTTTGTATGCCGACGATCGGTACGTGTGTACGGGCCTTTAGTATGGTGCCTCCGACAGATGTCTGCGCACAATCCGCGGACAAAAGTCTTTCTTGCAAACATGAAAATTTTTGTATGCCGACACCAGAACGGACGATTGTTCGCCTGTCAGTACACAATTCGGCCGACAGACCGCAGATTTGCAAGACTGGGCATGCTCAGAAAATAGAAAACACAGGGAAAGTTAACCATTACATGACATCACTTCTGCAGTCGGCGGACAAAATTCTTGTGCTGTCCTTGTGCTGTCTTTGCACTTTTCAGCAGACACCGACATCCCGGGGAGAAAAGAGGAACATTTGTATGCCGACCATCGGTACGTGTGTACGGGGCTTAAGCTGCACTGGACAGTGAATGAATGGGAAGTGCTCTGTACTGAGTGGTTTCCTGTTCATTCAAAAACAGAAGCATAGTAAACACAACATACAAGGATTCACTTACAAATGAACACAGTGAGTGAGTTTGTTCAATGTGTTTATTTAGAAAAGGAAGGCGCTGGTAAATGACATATCCCCACTCTCCATTCTGAAACATCCCACATAGCAAATGGGAGGAGAGGAGGGAAGCCAGCAGCACTGCAGGGCAGAGGGGGGGGGGGGGGGGGGGACCATCATGGGGGAAGTCCAGGCAGTAGGGGGAATAAGCACTGCACATAGAAATTAGGGTGTGCACAGCGCCCCCCCCCCCCCCCCCCCCCGCGCACACATATGCCTTACCATCTCTCATCAGAAGCATTTTCTCCAGTCCTAGGAAAATCAATTCCTTTAGCCCTGTATCTGCTGTGTTCTATACATACATAAAGCAAATACAATGTCCCCTAATCCTTTAGTTATTACTATTTCATTAAATGTGCTAGTAGCAATATTAGAGGCCCCATTTATAGCAAAGGAGTTGTGACAATGTAAATAATTAAGTTATTCAAAATGCTTCAGCTGTTTTTAGGGATTGTATTTTAGGGGCTGTATTTTGTTGTGTTGCAGAGCAGCAAAAAATTGTTTGCACCATTAAGGCTAGGTTCAAACTGCTGCGATCTGACTTTGATCAGATTTTCACTGCGATTATGAAGTGCAACTTGGATGCAACTTTGATAAGGTCTGAATTTTCAATGGGGCCAAAAATTGCACTGGTATCGCACTAATGTAGTACAGGAATCTTTTCCACAATCACACTGTGGTGAGTCGCATCGATGGGAATGGGCACCATATAAAACAAACAATGGGATCCATTGTCATGTGATTCTGTGCGACTCAAGCCGCATCGGAAATCACACTAATTTGAACGGAGCCTAAATCTGGCTGACACAGTCTTTCAGAATATTATTGTTTGTTATCATTTAGGGTCCATTCACACTAGCGCGACTTGTCAGGCGACTTGGTCGCTTGACAAGTCGCGGTCGGTCGCTCGCCATTGAATAGTACAGGACCCGTTCTAATAGGAGCGACACAAGTCGCTCCTACTTAGAAAAAGGGTCCTGTACTACTTTGGGGCGACCTGGAGGCGACTTGCATTGACTTCAATTATATGAAGTCCGTGCAAGTTGCGCCGAGGTCGCAGTGCACGCTGTGCACCGCAACTTTACAGGTCGCCCCACAAAATCCTGTCGCACCAGTCTGAATGGGCTGTTACTGCTTTAACTTCCTGTTTAATAACTAGATATCCAGTGCATCACATGGTGTTCGGTTTAACAGCTTTACTGCATGACTTGATACAAAAGTGTTTCTCTTTGTATGCTATTATGGTATATTGTACATAAACAATCTAGTTTATATACGAGTTCATTTCAAGTTAAGTCAACTAGTGTTATAGAGACAGATTCAATTACATAGAATCTCTTTGTACACTGCAGTATATCTCTGCCATAGTGTGTTCGGCATCTTTTGCAGAGCAGAAATATGAATTGTAAGGGTGAAAGTGTGTGATCCTTGGTGACCCCGCAGACTCTCTGTTGGAGCCACAATTAGTCACTGTTTAGGTCTCAGCTTAGGGGAATTGGACTGGCTTTCATTTCCTAGGAGCTGTGTTTTAATAATCTTTTACACTTCTCATGAGATAGCAGTGAGTACTGGAATATTTGTGGTTAGTTATACACAAAATGAAGCAATGGTACACAAAGCTGCGGCTTACGCCCATCTCATTATCTCATGTCTTCTGCACACTGACTTTCTTAGATAAATGTATTTTCCTCCCTCCCCCTGCACTTTTTTAAAGATACTCTTCAAAAAACTAATTTATTAACAACTTCCCTCTGTCTGTAGATCTACAACATCAACCCTTTCACTTGTTAAAAATGAGAAAATGTTTGAAGAAGCCTAAATTCTTAGAAATAGAACAGCTTTACATTTACACATAAATCTTTTTTCCAAACATTACCAATAAAAGGTAATATACACTTTGAAATATTTTTGTTGCTTCTACTAGGTAGAAGTGAAGCTGTATTCCCTGAGCTGTGTCTTTGCTTTACCCTGTAATATTGGGCTCACATGTGGCTGCAGTTCGTAGTGTTATGGCTGTTTCATTCCCCTATGTCCATTTATTTATTCATCTAACTTGTACCTATTTGCAAAAGGGACAAAACAACTTTCTGTTCTGGCTGGGTCACACAAAGTCTAATGCAGGGATCCTCAAACTACGGCCCTCCAGCTGTTGTAGAACTACACATCCTATGAGGCATTGTAAAACTCTGACATGACTAGGCATGATGGGAATGGTAGTTCCTGAACAACTGGAGGGCCATAGTTTGAAGACCCCTAGTCTAATGCATGCTTTGCCATCTGCCCAGTGTTGCATCACAACTGTGGGAGTGCTAATTAAACTAGCTAATTAAATTATGGGTCCCTGATTCCACGTATACAAGCCATGGTACTGGAGCGCAGAGGGTAGCCTGGTGCCCAGAAGTAACGTCACTTGATGGGACGGAGCCAGATGCAGGAACCAGCGTGGAATGCAAGCAAGCCCGTTGCCGTGACTACGCATTTCGCACTCATGCGCTTTGAAAACTCCCCTCTTGTGGTGACAGGTGACTTGACAAAGTGCCTGCACCTGAAACGTGTATCAGGGCAACGGGCTTGCTTGCGTTCCACACTGGTTCCTGCATCTGGCTCTGTTCCATCGAGTGTCATCACTCCTGGGCACCACACTACCCTCGGCGCTCCGGTACCACGGCTTGTTTATGCGCAGGCGGCAAACGGCCAAGATCCTCTTTTCACCCATAGTGGGTACCCTCACATCTCCGAGAGGTACAGCATTGGACTACCCTGTATTGACCATTGCCAATTGTCATCCCACAATGACCCATGTGGTAACGTGTTTGCTATCCCTGGTTTTATTTGTTCAATAAACTGTTATTTATTATGGATTGCTGCCTGTTGATTCTCCTTTGACACCCCATTGTTACTCCTGTGTGCTGTCCACTTTCAGGAAATCGTACGTTTCTGGTAAGAAGGTGGAAAATGTCTTTGAACATATAATTCCAGTGTTGGGAGGCTTGCAAAAAAAAGGGGGGCAACCATCCACGCATTTCAAAGACCCCCAACATTTTAACCACTTAAGCCCCGGAAGATTTTACCCCCTTCCTGACCAGGGGGTATTTTGCGATTCGGCACTGCGTGATTTTAACGGACAATTGCGCGGTCGTGCGACGCTGTACCTAAACGAATTTGGCGTCCTTTTTTTCCCACAAACAGAGCTTTCTTTTGGTGGTATTTGATCACCTGTGCGATTTTTTGATCACGCGCTATAAACAAAAAAAGAGCATCAATTTTGCAAAAACAGCTATATTTTTCAAATTTTTTTATATGAAATTCCCCCCCAAAAAAATGTAAAAATCAAAATTTTTTAATATTTTCGGCCAATTTGTTTTATGCTACCTATGTTTGGTAAAAAAAAATCGCAAAAAGCGTATTTTGATTGGTTTGCGCAAAAGTTATCGAGTTTACTAACAAAGGGAAAGATTTTTGTCATTTTTGTTGTTTTTTTTTTTAACACGTAATGGCGGCGATCTGCAATTTTTTTTGCGGTGCTGCGACATTGGGGCGGACAGATCGGACCCTTGACTGACATTTTTGACACTTTTGGGGTTACCAGTGACATTACTACAGTAATCAGTGCTATATATATGCACTTTTACTGTAAAAATACACTGGTAGTGAAGGGGTTAACTTTATTTGGGAGGGAGGGGCTGTGTGTGTCCCTAGGGGCGTGCTTTCTACTGTGATTGGCTGTGGCTTTAGCTGTAAGGACACTGATCAACGGATCTACATACTAGATCCGTGTGATCAGTGTCTTTACACAGGGGAGAATGACAGGCAGCTTGTTTACACAAGCTGCCTGCCTTTCTCCCTCTCCCCCGCCGATCGCCGAGTGGCTGGCGGACATCGGGTCCGCTGGTCACACGCGCGGGGGGGTCCGTGACCACGCGGGAGCGGGAGCGCGCCTCCGGGGGCGCGCGCTCGCTCCCTAGACCCTCACAAGCTAGTGACGTAGCCCTACGTCTCTTTGCCTGTGAGGGGCTGACCGCCGACGTAGATAGTCGTGCGGCGGTCGGCAAGTGGTTAAGAAGTGTGTATTATTTCTTGAATATTAATCCCTTCATTGCCTAGTTATTCCATTTATTTCATATAGACACAAAACCTTTGGCACCCTAACTAAAACCTCTGTTAACAGTGAGGTTGATTTACTAAAACTACTGCACTCAATCAGCTTCTAACTTCAGCTTGTATGCCAAGAGTGTATTTATACTGATCAAGGGAAAAAATGTGCCACTGATAATCTTACAGAGGGAAGCACTACTACCATGTTTGATGATATATCTGGCTCTGCACACAGTGTTTGAGAGTCTATTTCACTACCCAATAGGGTTGCACTGATACCTTTTGTTTTTTTTTTTTTATCGGTGAGTGGGAGTTCTGATACTTTCGGTCACGTACTCTCTGATACCGAGTACTGATACCTTTGCATTGTGATTTGAGCCCATAGTAAATGAATGGTCTCAAATCGCACTGCAAACAATCGCATGTGATTTGAACAGGTATGCGGTGCGATACCTGTCCGAATCACATGTGGTTTCCCGCACCGCTCCTGTGTAAACCCAGGCAGAAATCACTATGACAAGCCTAGGTTCACACATGAGCGGTGCGGGAAACTGCATTTGATTCAGACAATTCCACCACATTCATGTTCAAATCACATGTGATTCTTTGCAGTGCAATTTGAGCCCATTTATTTTGTGGGGGCTCGTTTAGAAGAAACAAAAGTAAGAGTACTCATGAAAATATTCAGTATCGGCACCAATACTGGTATAGGTATCGGCGCAACCCTACTACCCAATTTGCAAGTTTAAGAACCAACATAATTCAGGCTGATTGCTATACAATCACACCAGAATGTAGTGCAGGAAAAGCATGTTTTGTGCACGTTTCCCAATCCACACTCAAAAACACTGCATGTGCAATTTGCCCTGGGTTTCAATACATTTTTAAGAACACCCCCAAACGCAGATTGCAAACACAGTGCAACTTTGTGCAGTGAATTTTTTAAAAAGAAGCGCATGCACTACTTTTGGTGCAGTCCGGTGTGATTTTTAGCCTATTCAAATAAATGGGCTGAAAATCGCAACACACTAAAATCATACAAGAATGCAGACCTTGTTCTTAGGTAATTTAGGTTTAAACTGGCCCTAAAGCTGGCCTTACTCCTAAAGAATTTCATTCCAAAATTGTTATTTTCAGAGCAATTATCTAAAAGTTAGAGGGGACAACATGACCATTGAGTAGGTGAAATTATTGAAGGATAAGGATGGAAAATTGTTCTGAAATTTATTAGGAACAAACAATTTCTAATAGCTGAATTGGCTCTCAGCTGAGAAAAATCATAACTAGACATTCGTTTGTCAAATCTGTCCCCGAAAATATAAACATTGACATGGTATTCAAATGAAAAGTCGTTCAAAATTAGTTAAGTTCATGAAAGCAACATCACATGGGAAGAGAGATTTCTATACTTTCTCTTTGGACGTAAGATTTATAAAAAGTTTAGAAGTTTGTCAGTGAGAAAAAAAAACAGAGAAGTTATCGCTTGTTGTACGCCAACAACAGTCTGCTGGCATTGTCCCTAGGTGTAAGATCATTGCCTTCTCCACCTAAAAAAAAAACAAATATCTGCCATCTTATGCCCATCGAACTAAGCATATCTCTATGCATTAACTCTTTAAATAACACTTGTTTTTGGTTTTACTTTGTGGCTTTTGTTATTTAGGCCCACATTCGAAAGGCCTTTTCCTAAGCTTGCAAATTTTGTAGCTACACTGTTGTGGCTATGAATTCTTGTGAATAATAAATGCTGCAAGTCAGTCAGATATGTAACAATCAAATGTATTCAGTGCCTTCATTTACATTCTTTTTCTGCAATTTGGAGCCAAACACAGCACAAGTGCATTCACAGGCTCTTTCTGTAAATATACAAGTTGACGGCTAAGTCAGAATAACTTAGCGCATTAATCTAATTTATTCGATTGGCTAAAAAATTGTTCTGGGTTTTCAATGCAGTATTTATTTCAAGTGATGTTAACAGGCATGACATTTTCCTTTCTAGCTGGCTTTTTTTTTTTTCTAATAAATGTATTCTGTATATGATTTGCTGTACTATTGAACTGGCTGTATTCAGCATTGGGAATGTAAGAAACGACGACACAGACATACCTGGGATGTGTACATGGGATTTGACATTAAATGGAGCCTAAATTGAGTCTGCTATCGTCAGCATCAGGATGGAGGGAGGGAAGGGGCTTGAGCTGACCCCCTAAAGCATCTAAACTTTTTTTGGTTTTGATAGTGTGGGGAATGGTTATCAGCCCTGTCAAGTTTTTATTGTTCATATGAATGAATCTCTGCTGCCACTAGGGAGATCTGGCCATCCATTGCATATGTACACACTCCACTCTACTTGTACATAGGACCCTCTGAAGAAAAATATAGACAAAAGTGGGGCTTTCAAGGCTCAAATGAGATGGTCAATGAACTTAACGCCACAAAATAGTCAAATTAAAACACATTTTATTAGCTATCAATCAATAAAAAAGGCATGAGAACATGCCTGGAAACACAATATATACATATACCACTTATATTTAAAATGGAACACAAAGCAGGTAACCAGATGGTAAAGTCTCAGTCAGAAGGATGGATATGGTCCCTGTGCAGCCAACGCGTTTCACTTGACTTTGCTTCTTCAGGGCTTAATCAGAGACCAGAGAACCAGCTAGTGTTACTACTGTCCTATGTATGCGAAAGTACTGTTAGTACTTTACGCATACATAGGACCCTCCTCATGAGTAAACACAGAGGGTCCAAAAAGAGGCAAGGTATTTATGTCCCGCTGACTGTATACCAGGCTTCTTTGAGAAGAGTAAATAAAACACCTATCAATTAGAAAAACACCACTGGGGATTACTTGTATTTTTGTGCTTGGAAAAATGCCAGTTCACATCAAACTTTTTCTTACCCAAACCTAGAGACTAATAATTGAGTGCAGATGAGTGCTTAATCCACTTCTTTGTTTTTTTTCTACCCCTAAATGACTAACCAACGCATGAGAATGGGTCAAATCCAACAGCATCCTTATGTGAGACTGGGAAACTACCAGCTGTTCCACCACTTGCTCCTGTTCTTTTTTTACACAATACAGAAAGGCATAGGATTAGAGATGTATAGAACTGTTCGCCGGCGAACAGTTCCCGGCGAACTTAGCATGTTCGCGTTCGCCGCTGCCGGCGAACATATGCGATGTTCGGTCCGCCCCCCATAAGACATCATTGAGGCAAACTTTGACCCTGAACTTTACAGTCAGCAGACACATTTCCAGCCAATCAGCATACCTCCCTCCCACACCCTCCCACCTCCTATAAATAAGCAAGGGCAGCATCCATCTTAGATCATTCTGAAGCAGTGTGTGTAGTGAGAGTAGGGAGAGAGCTGCTGCTGCTGCTGCTGCTGCTGTTAAGCTAGGGACAGTTAGTCAGTGTTCCTGGTCTTGCAGTGTTCTTGGTCCACTACTGCTGTAATATCAGCACCCCAAAAAGCCCTTCTAAGGGCTGGTATTTGTGTTTTTTTTTTTTTATATATATATATATATATATATACCTAGCGTCCCCAAAAGCCCTTTTAAGGGCTGGTAATTGAGTTGTTTCTTCTTATATATATATATATATCTATATCTATCTAGTGTCCCCAAAAGCCCTTTTAAGGGCTGGTAATTGAGGATTTTTTTTATTTATATATATACATATATATATATATATATATATATATATAGTGTCCCCAAAAGCCCTTTTAAGGGCTGGTAAGGTAATAGAGTTTTTTCTTTATATATATATCTATATATATCTATTGTACACTGCAGTTGCCTGCCCGCTGTGTGTGAGAGGCCACAGATCTACCACAGACTGTACTGTGTGCACACCACACTCATTTCGGGTGGCACAGGCACAGTACCTGGCATTTTAAAAAATATTTTTTTTTTTCCTCTGTCATAATTGCAGTGAGTGCTGTGTCAGGTCCACAGAGTGCACTGTACCCACTGCAGTGCACTGCCCACCACTGATATATATACGGTGGCACAGCATCTTGTTGCAATAAATTGAAAAAAAAAAATATTTTTTATTATTGCAGTTGCCTGGGCTGCCAGTTACTGTCAGGTCCACAGAGTGTACTGTGCCCACTGCAGTGCCACTGTGTGCCCACCCACCACTGATATATAAGGTGGCACAGCAGCTTGCAAAGTAAAAAAAATATATATATTTTTTAATTGCAGTTGCCTGGGTGCCAGTGACTGCTGTCAGGTCCACAGAGAGTGTACTGTGCCACTGCCCACCCACCACTGATATATAAGGTGGCACAGCAGCTTGCAAAGTAAAATAAAATATATTTTTTTAAAATTGCAGTTGCCTGGGTGCCAGTGACTGCTGTCAGGTCCACAGAGAGTGTACTGTGCCACTGCCCACCCACCACTGATATATAAGGTGGCACAGCAGCTTGCAAAGTAAAATAAAATATATATTTTTTAAAATTGCAGTTGCCTGGGTGCCAGTGACTGCTGTCAGGTCCACAGAGAGTGTACTGTGCCACTGCCCACCCACCACTGATATATAAGGTGGCACAGCAGCTTGCCAAGTAAAAAAAATATATATATTTTTTAATTGCAGTTGCCTGAGTGCCAGTGACTGTCAGGTCCACAGAGTGTACTGTACCCACTGCCCAACACTCCTATAGGGTGGCACAGCACCTTGCACTCATAGTACACAACACATTAAAAAAGAAAATGACAGGCAGAGGCAGGCCACCCCGCAAGGGCCGTCGTGGTCGTGGTGCTGTGGTTTCCTTAGGCCCTAGAATAATGCCCAGTGTTCAGAGGCCACCACAGACCCTGAACTCAAAAAATTCTGAGGCCATAGTTGACTGGCTTACACAAGACACCCAATCGTCTACAGCTTCCGCTCGGAACCCTAATGCACCATCCTCCTCCAGCTCAGCTTCGGGCACCTCTCAATTTACCACTCGCCAGCCCGCCGGCACCACCACCAACACTAGCACCACAGCCGCTTCACTTGATCCGTCAGAGGAGTTATTTTCACATCAGTTTGAAGAAATAAGTGATGCGCAACTATTAGTGCCAGAGGATGTAGATAACGGGGATATGTCTCAGTCAGGCAGCATTATACACATGGACGTACATTGTGATGATGATGATGTTGTACCTGCTGCTGCTGCCTTTGCTGAGTTGTCAAGTGAAGCGGCTGATGATGACGATGTGTCTGTGGATGTCACCTGGGTGCCTGCTCGAAGAGCAGAAGAAGAGGGGGAAAGTTCAGATGGGGAGACAGAGAGGAGGAGGAGACGAGTTGGAAGCAGGGGGAGGAGGTCATCGCAAGGAGCTAGTGGCGCAGTCAGACAGCATGTAGATTCGGCACCCGGGGTCAGCCAGACAGCACGCCAATCAACGCAAGCTGTTGCCACCACCAGAATGCCGTCCTTGCAAAGCTCAGCAGTGTGGCATTTTTTTTTTGTGTCTGCCTCTGATATCAGCGATGCCATTTGTAACCTGTGCCAAAAGAAACTGAGTCGTGGGAAGTCCAACACCCACCTAGGTACAACTGCTTTGCGAAGGCACATGATCTCACATCACAAACGCCTATGGGATCAACACATGAGTAAAAGCAGCACACAAACTGAAAGCCACCATCCTCCTCCTGGTCCAGCATCTTCAGCCACGTCAACCACTGCTGTCCTCCATGCCCCCTATCAACAACCCGCCCCTCCGCCTCTCACCTTCAGCAGTTCCTGCTCGTCACCTGCCCACAGTCAGGTGTCTGTCAAGGAAATGTTTGAGCGTAAAAAGCCAATCTCGCAGAGTCACCCCCTTGCCCGGCGTCTGACAGCTGGCTTGTCGGAACTCTTAGCCCGCTAGCTTTTACCATACAAGCTGGTGGAGTCTGAGGCCTTCAAAAAATTTGTCGCTATTGGGACACCGCAGTGGAAGGTACCCGGCCGAAATAATTTTTCACAAAAGGCAATCCCCAACCTGTACTCTATTGTGGAAAAGGAAATCATGTCACGTCTGGCACACAGTGTTGGGGCAAGGGTCCATCTGACCACTGATAGCTGGTCTGCAAAGCACGGTCAGGGCAGGTATATAACGTACACTGCGCATTGGGTAAACCTGCTGGCGGCTGCCAAGCATGGAATGCGTGGCTCTGCTGCAGAGGAGTTGGTGACACCGCCACGACTTGCAGGCAGGCCTGCTGCCACCTCCTCTACTCCTCCTACTCCATCCTCTTTGCTAACCTCCTCGGCTGAGTCCTCTTCTGCTGTTGCGTCTTGCTCCACACCAACTGCACCCCCCCAGCTCCCCAGGGGCTATTCCACATGCCGGATACGACAGTGTCACGCTGTCTTGGGGTTGACTTGCCTGAAAGCAGAGAGTCACACCGGACCAGCACTACTGTCCGCCCTGAATGCACAGATGGATCAGTGGCTGACCCCGCACCAACTGGAGATCGGCAAAGTGGTGTGTGACAACGGGAGCAATTTGTTGGCGGCATTGAATTTGGGCAAGTTGACACATGTGCCGTGCATGGCACATGTGTTGAATCTGATTGTGCAACGTTTTGTGCAGAAGTACCCAGGCTTACAGGACGTCCTCAAGCAGGCCAGGAAGGTGTGTGGCCATTTCAGGCGTTCCTACACGGCCATGGCGCACTTTGCAGATATTCAGCGGCGAAACAACATGCCAGTGAGGCGCTTGATTTGCGACAGCCCGACACGTTGGAATTCAACACTGCTAATGTTCGACCGCCTGCTCCAACAAGAAAAAGCGGTCAACGAGTATTTGTATGACCGGGGTGCTAGGACAGCCTCTGCGGAGCTGGGTATTTTTTTGCCACGCTACTGGACGCTCATGCGCAATGCCTGTAGGCTCATGCGTCCTTTTGAGGAGGTGACAAACCTAGTGAGTCGCACTGAAGGCACCATCAGCGACATCATCCCATATGTTTTTTTCCTGGAGCGTGCCCTGCGAAGAGTGCTGGATCAGGCCGTAGATGAGCGTGAAGAGGAAGAGGAAGAGTTGTGGTCACCATCACCACCACCAGAAACAGCCTTACCATCGATTGCTGGACCTGCGGCAACACTGGAAGAGGAGTGTGAGGAAGAGGAGTCAGAGGAGGAATGTGGCTTTGAGGAGGAGGAACACCAACCACAGCAGGCATCCCAGGGTGCTCGTTGTCACCTATCTAGTACCCGTGGTGTTGTACGTGGCTGGGGGGAAGAACACACCTTCAATGACATCAGTGAGGACGAGGAATTGGACATGAGTAGCTCGGCATCCAACCTTGTGCAAATGGGGTCTTTCATGCTGTCATGCCTGTTGAGAGACCCTCGTATAAAAAGGCTGAAGGAGAACGACCTGTACTGGGTGGCCACGCTACTAGACCCCCGGTATAAGCAGAAAGTCTGTGATATGTTACCCAATTACCGGCAGTCGCAAAGGATGCAGCAGCTACAAAATAAGTTAAAAACTATGCTTTACACAGCGTATAAGGGTGATGTCACAGCACAACGGGAATCCAACAGGGGAAGAGGTGAAAGTAATCCTCCTCCTACCACCACAACCACGCCGGCAAGGACAGGACGCTTTACAGACGCCTTGTTGATGGAGGACATGCGGAGCTTTTTTAGTCCTATGCATCGCCACAGCCCTTCGGGGTCCACCCTCAGAGAACGACTCGACCGACAGGTAGCAGACTACCTTGCCTTAACTGCAGATATCGACACTCTGAGGAGCGATGAACCCCTTGACTACTGGGTGTGCAGGCTTGACCTGTGGCCTGAGCTATCCCAATTTGCCATTGAACTTCTGGCCTGCCCCGCTTCAAGTGTGCTGTCAGAAAGGACCTTCAGCGCAGCAGGAGGTATTGTCACTGAGAAGAGAAGTCGCCTAGGTCAAAAAAGTCTTGATTACCTCACGTTTATTAAGAGGAATGAGGCATGGATCCCGAAGGGACTGACAGTGGGGGATGCATTTGACTAAAAAAGGCCTGGTGATGACTGAGATGCCTTGGCCTAAAAATGGTCCACACGCTGCTGTATATAATCATTCTCTGCATGCCGGATGACTTACGTGACGTCTCCGCCACCAACTACGGTTCAAGCCGCAATGTTTTAGTGCACTTTCTGCCTTAAAACCTCAATTTTTCAGGCCGCTGCTACAGCAGCGGCTGCAACAATACCTACTTTTTCATGCATGTGTACATGCCTAATTTTTCTGGCCTCTGGTGCTACACTGTGGCTGCAAAAAAACAAAAAACAAAAAAAAAGGCACATACATGTGTCAATTCCCCTTCGTGATCGTTACCTTGTCGTGGTGAAGGGGCTTGCGTATCACAATGAAGCGATCACCTCTAGGATTGTGTTGGCACACCCCAGATGATAAGGTCGTTGCTTCATTGTGTACAGACCAAAAGCGATCCGCAGGATAATTTTTCATAAAAAAAAAACATTCATTTTCTTTCATTCTTTCTGCGGAGCTGGGTATTTTTTGGCCGCGTTACTGAATGCTCATGAACAATGGCTGTAGGCTCATGCGTCCTTTTGCGGAGATGACAACCCTGGTGGTCAGTCGAACCCAAGGCAACATCATCGACCTCATCCCATATGCGTTTTTTCTGGAGCGTGCCCTGCGAAGAGTACTGGATCAGGCTGTAGATGAGCATGAAGAGGAAGAGTTGTGGTCCTCATCACCACCAGAAGCAGCCTTGTCGTTGTCAATTGCTGGACCTGTGGCAACGCAGAGAGAGGAGTCTGAAGAAGAGAAGTCAGAGGAGGAAGGTGGCTTTGAGGAGGTGGAATACCAGCCACAGCAGGCGTCCCAGGGGGCTTGTTCTCACCTTTCGGGGACCCTTGGTGTTGTATGTGGCTGGGTGGAGGAAGAGACCTTCAATGATGTCAGTGAGGACAAGGAACGGGACATGGCTAGCTTGGTATCCAACCTTGTGCAAATGGGGAGTTTGCGGTTGTGCAAATGGACTGACTGACTGTTAAACGGGGAGTTTGGTCTGTCAGAGTTTGGTCTGTCACTGTGAAGCGGGCGACGGGCGTAACCCTTACACTACTTGACCGATAAAACATCATACCTGATCGTATTCACACACTGGATGTTTTAGTGCTGGTTTACACTGCCGCTACCACTAAAGTAGCGTCGCTTCCAGTGCGACTTTGGCGCGACTTAGCGCGACTTTGGCGCGACCTCATCGCGAGGCGACTTTTTATTTGGCCAATCACAATATCATGTTTTGTGACCGTCACCTAATTTCCTTTTCCTGTTTTTTGTTTTACATATTTCCCCATGTGTGCAGTGTTGTCTGTGTCATAGCTCAACTGATAGGCATGTTTGCCTTGGCATATCATATTTCAGCTTGCCAGAAAGAAAAAAAGACAGCTGGAAAGACACTGCATTAGTTTTCTACTAAAAATCATAAGAAAAATGCTGTTTTTTTTGGGTTGTGGACATACTACAGAGCTGAAACTTGACAGGTACACTTTTTAGACCCCCCAGACACTAAATACAAAAAATGACATGCCTGCCTAAAAAAATGCCCGCTAAATGCCTGCAAGAAAAAAAGCCAGCCGCAGAGAAGCCATATTCCTGAAAATATAAGAAAAATGCTGTTTTTTAGGGGTTCTGGACATGCTACAGAGCTGAAACTTGACAGGTACACTTTTTAGACCCCCCAGACACTAAATACAAAAAATGACATGCCTGCCTAAAAAAATGCCCGCTAAATGCCTGCAAGAGTAAAAGCCAGCCGCAGAGAAGCCGTATTCCTGAAAATATAAGAAAAATGCTGTTTTTTAGGGGTTCTGGACATGCTACAGAGCTGAAACTTGACAGGTACACTTTTTAGACCCCCCAGACACTAAATACAAAAAATGACATGCCTGCCTAAAAAAATGCCCGATAAATGCCTGCAAGAGAAAAAGCCAGCCGCAGAGAAGCCGTATTCCTGAAAATATAATAAAAATGCTGTTTTTTAGGGGTTCTGGACATGCTACAGAGCTGAAACTTGACAGGTACACTTTTTAGACCCCCCAGACACTAAATACAAAAAATGACATGTCTGCCTAAAAAAATGCCCGCTAAATGCCTGCAAGAGAAAAAGCCAGCCGCAGAGAAGCCGTATTCCTGAAAATATAAGAAAAATGCTGTTTTTTAGGGGTTCTGGACATGCTACAGAGCTGAAACTTGACAGGTACACTTTTTAGACCCCCCAGACACTAAATACAAAAAATGACATGCCTGCCTAAAAAAATGCCCGCTAAATGCCTGCAAGAGAAAAAGCCAGCCGCAGAGAAGCCGTATTCCTGAAAATATAAGAAAAATGCTGTTTTTTAGGGGTTCTGGACATGCTACAGAGCTGAAACTTGACAGGTACACTTTTTAGACCCCCCAGACACTAAATACAAAAAAATGACATGCCTTCCTAAAAAAATGACCGATAAATGCCTGCAAGAGAAAAAGCCAGCCGCAGAGAAGCCGTATTACTGAAAATATAATAAAAATGCTGTTTTTTAAGGGTTCTGGACATGCTACAGAGCTGAAACTTGACAGGTACACTTTTTAGACCCCCCAGACACTAAATACAAAAAATGACATGCCTGCCTAAAAAAAATGCCCGATAAATGCCTGCAAGAGAAAAAGCCAGCCGCAGAGAAGCCGTATTACTGAAAATATAATAAAAATGCTGTTTTTTAGGGGTTCTGGACATGCTACAGAGCTGAAACTTGACAGGTACACTTTTTAGACCCCCCAGACACTAAATACAAAAAATGACATGCCTGCCTAAAAAAATGCCCGCTAAATGCCTGCAAGAGAAAAAGCCAGCCGCAGAGAAGCCGTATTCCTGAAAATATAAGAAAAATGCTGTTTTTTAGGGGTTCTGGACATGCTACAGAGCTGAAACTTGACAGGTACACTTTTTAGACCCCCCAGACACTAAATACAAAAAATGACATGCCTGCCTAAAAAAATGCCCGCTAAATGCCTGCAAGAGAAAAAGCCAGCCGCAGAGAAGCCATATTCCTGAAAATATAAGAAAAATTATGTTTTTTAGGGGTTCTGGACATGCTACAGAGCTGAAACTTGACAGGTACACTTTTTAGACCCCCCAGACACTAAATACAAAAAATGACATGCCTGCCTAAAAAAATGCCCGATAAATGCCTGCAAGAGAAAAAGCCAGCCGCAGAGAAGCCATATTCCTGAAAATATAATAAAAATGCTGTTTTTTAGGGGTTCTGGACATGCTACAGAGCTGAAACTTGACAGGTACACTTTTTAGACCCCCCAGACACTAAATACAAAAAATGACATGCCTGCCTAAAAAAATGCCCGCTAAATGCCTGCAAGAGAAAAAGCCAGCCGCAGAGAAGCCATATTCCTGAAAATATAAGAAAAATTATGTTTTTTAGGGGTTCTGGACATGCTACAGAGCTGAAAATTGACAGGTACACTTTTTAGACCCCCCAGACACTAAATACAAAAAATGACATGCCTGCCTAAAAAAATGCCCGATAAATGCCTGCAAGAGTAAAAGCCAGCCGCAGAGAAGCCATATTCCTGAAAATATAAGACAAATGCTGTTTTTTAGGGGTTCTGGACATGCTACAGAGCTGAAACTTCACAGGTACACTTTTTAGACCCCCCAGATGCTAAATCCAAAGAAATTTTTTATTTTTATTTTTTTAAAATTTTTCCAATAATTGGCTCTCTATCAAAAAATTATAATTTTTAAGAACTTTTTTTTGCGTGATCCCTCTCCGGCATGCCACAGTCCAGGTGTTAGTCCCCTTGAAACAACTTTTCCATCACTATTGTGGCCAGAAAGAGTCCCTGTGTGTTTTAAAATTCGCCTGCCTATTGAAGTCTATGGCGGTTCGCCCGGTTCGCCGGTTCGCGAACATTTGCCGATGTTCGTGTTCGCCGTTCGCGAACGGCGAATTTTAGGTTCGCGACATCACTACATAGGATACTGCAAAACGGGGGTATAGCAGGATAAATTCTGGTCCTTAGTGAACCCCATCTACCACCATCCATGCATTTGCCAAACTGGGATACTGGGCCAATACTGTGCAGTCCCAAAACCTTCCCTGGTCACTGGCATCTCTGACACTGAGGCTGTTTCTTTTGACTCCCCAACCATGACCTAAAAAAAAAAAAAAAAAGCCCCTCTAAGTGTAGTAAATTAAACCATGTTTATTCAAAACTTCAAAGGGGCCACTTAAGATAAAACATGCTCATCGATCAGGTGGGTATCCGCTAGATCAGGGGTCTTCAAACTATGGCCCTCCAGTTGTTTAGGAACTACAATTCCCATCATGCCTAGTCATGTCTGTGAATGTCAGAGTTTTACAATGCCTCATGGGATGTGTAGTTCCGCAACAGCTGGAGGGTTGTAGTTTGAGGATCCCTGCACTAGATGACGCCAGGAGATCCACGAAAGGGCTGACAGTTACCCACAATGGAGGATGAGAACGCTGGCCACTCTTTTCCAGATCGTGGCATTCTCATCCGGAAGAGAATGGCCTGCGTTCTCCTCCTCTATTTCGGCTGGCTATCAGCCTGCTTGCGGATCTCCTGGCATCATCTAGCAGATGCCCACCTAACCTCTTTGAAGTTTTGAATAAACGTGGTTTAACTTATAACATTTAGAGGCACTTCCTTCTCTCTTTCTTTTTTTTATGTCTGTAGCAGATTTCCCAGCCATTGTGCTGGATATGGGTCCGCCTGGGTTACCGCTAACAACAACAGCACATTTTAAGCATGTTATCCAAGTGTGAGCACTGAGCCAATGACCAGTCCAGTATCTTTGGGTTTTTTATGTTTATTGAGAACTTGGATGGGAGAAGGGATGAGTGGGACACTCCTTTGGCTCAACTATGCACAATTTGCTGGGGACAACTGGAAAAATGCCTGTTGGCACTGGCTTGATGCCTGTCAACGCCGGTTAACGCTGGTTAACGCTGGCCTGCTGCCTGTTAACACTGAAATGACTTCTGATCACCTCCTTGTGACTCAAAGTCCTTTTGAAGCTCCCTTTGGCACTCCTTGCTGAGGTAGCTACTTCATCACTGCTGCACTGCTGAACACTTGTACGCTTCAGGGCCCGCACCGGCACCCTCTCTCACACACTTATCTTCAGGGCTTAGACACTGGCATCCCCCTTTTCTAAGCCTTCTCTACTGGTTAGCTGGCTCCCGGATCCCTCTGACCTTCTGCAGTGGTCCCCTACCCTAAGCAGACCCCTGGGCAGTTTACATTACTCACGACACTGCTTTCCTGGAAACCTCTGCCCAGCAGCTCCACTCGGTCCACAGCTCACTGGATCCCTCTCTACAGCTCAGCTCAACCTTCCGTCCTCTAGGCCAACTGCCCAGGATACTTTCCTCACGCTGACAGAAGGAGAGACAGCCATCACACTCCTCCTGGGACTCTGCTTCCCACCAAAGGCCCCTGTCATGTGCCCCCCTCAGACTTATACCTCATCCCAGGATGCATTGTGGCAGATTCTGTCCTCTGGGATAGATGCAAGCCCTGGTGTGTTATTGGTCAGGTTTCCTCCACTGTCCAATAAGAGCCCTCTTTGGACATAGTGGGGAGACTCCCCAAGCTCAACAGGCACACCTGGAAACACATGACAGCCTAGCTGAACCATCAGGCCCCCCTGATAAGCAGACAGGGCCTCCATTACGGTTTTCCTAGCACCTACCTAGGAGGGTGCTACTTGTCATTTCATAGAGTTGGATTCCTCTTCTGGATAAACTTTCCCTAAGTGGACTAATAATGTATTTGGACTTCACAAGGACTATCTCCCACAATTGTGCATAATTGATGCATATACTGTATTTCTGAGCCTGGTTTATCTTCCCCATGTGCCTACAACATCCTTTTTTCCCCAACCATGACCACCAGTGAGAAGTTTAAGCAGTATCATTTACTTCAGACACACTTGCCTTACTGGCTACCTGTTTTTCCCCTTAGATTCCAAAATAGCAGAAAATCAGAGCCAGTATTACTCAGTGTAGCAAGTTCTTAATTAATAAAAACAGGCAGTTGTTCATATTCAAGACAAAACCAGAAAATTTCCCACTTCAACTCACGAACCAGTTTGCTTACCAACCAAATTACCCTGTCTAACAGTATGCGTGAAAAGCAGGGGTTTAGTTAGCACACATTTGCAAACGCATGCGTAAGCTGCAGGGCCACTTCACGGCACCCTGTATTACTTGCAGTCCTAACTCCTGTAAATCTATGAGAGTCTCCACAGTGAGAGCACATGCATTCTAATAGACAGATAGAGTGCAGGTGTGCCTGGAGGTGGCCCAACCCTCCTTAAAGGCACAGGGGCACAATGGACGCTGATAGCACAAGGGCAGCAAAGGCATCCAGTGTGTACTCTCCCCAGTATACATCAATAACAAACAAAATGGCCCCTGCCCCTACCTATAACTGGCCTTCACAGTAAGGGGCACATGGAAGGCCAACGCATGCAAGACAAAACCAGAAAAATTCCCAGCTCAACTCACCAACCAGTTTGCTTACCAGCTGAATTAACCTAACAGTAAAAACAGGGGTTTAGTTGGCACACATTTGCAAACGCATGGGTAAGCTGCAGGGCCACTTCATGGCAAACTGTATTACCTGCAGTCCTAACTCCTGTAAATCTATGATAGTCTGTGTTATATGCTGGGGGTCCTTTCTGCCCCTGTGCCTTAAAGGAGGATTGGGCCACGTCTAGGCCCACCTGCCCCCTATCTAGCTATTAGGATGCTTGTGCTCTCACTGCGGAGACTCTCATAGATTTACAGGAGTTAGGACTGCAGGTAATACAGGGTGCCATGAAGTGGCCCTGCAGCTTACACATACGTTTGCAAATGTGTGCTAACTAAACCCCTATTTTTAACGCATATTGTTAGACAAGTAATTTGGTTGGTAAGCAAACTGGTTGGTGAGTTAAGCTGGGAATTTTTCTGGTTTTGTATTGCATGCGTTGGCCTTCCATGTGCTCCTTGCTGTGAAGGCTAGTAATATGTAGGGGCAGGGGCAATTTTGTTTGTTATAGGTGTTCAAATCCCTCTCCACTCTATCTAAAGCCAAAAAAAAAGTTTTGCTTTTAGTTAAACTTTAAGTGTGCTGTAAGAACAAGCTCTGTATATAGCGATATACACATCCTTAGGTCACATTCCAGGGGCTCATATTTTATGGGGCATTTGGCAGCCACACTTTCCAGTCCTTGACAACTCCAGCACCCAATATGTTGTGCAACTCTCAATGGAGAGCTTCCTTTTGTGCTAGGAGTCTGATCTCACCTGGCATCCATGGATGTCTCATCCTGTTTCAAGGGGTTATCAGCTTGAAAGGCAGATGCTAGAAGTAGCTCTTGATAACAGTATGCCCCTCCACAAGGGACTACTGCTCATCTAAACTTTGGAGGTCTGTATGCCTTATGTGGTACGGTATCTCAACATGCAAGGCTCTGGTCCAAGCTCCACCATCTAAACAAGCTTCAATACCTCCAGTTGCAACTACTTAATTGTAAGGAACAAATTATACATCTGAGACCATGAGAGCACATGTGAACACGTGCTGTGATTGGAAAGCAATGGTAACCCTAATTTGGTTGGGATATCTTTTTTAGGTTTAAGATACTCCTTGGCATCCTGAGGCTGTAAGTCAAAGTAGACCTTTTGAGGCTTTGCTTTTAAAAATAAAGCTTTCGCATTTACCCACTGCTCCTTAGGTAGCCTCTTTCATTCTGTGACTCTCTCAAACATGTTGAGGTAGGCTTCAGCATCATCCTCCAAAGAAAACTCCTGCAAGTGTTCTATACCAGCTGTCGATATGTTGAAGTTGGCCCCTGCGCCACCATCTTCGTCTCTGACGGGGCCTATATCTGCTGCTGTAAAGACCAGTTTACTTGCTGTTTTGTCTTTAATGAGGCCTGGTGAGTTTCAGTCAGCTGTTGCATCTGTGGGAAAATTAGGTGATTTAACTTTTGCTGTAGCTGATTAGCCTGCTGTTGGTTACCATTGCACTGTTGCTGGTTGGCATTTGGCAAAATAAGCTGGTGTACAAGCTCCTCCATTTTGTTCAATAATAGGTGCCTGTCTCTTTAGGTGCTATCTGCATCCTAGCACCAATTTGTAAAGGGGTACAGGCTCAACTGGTAATGGCACTGATAACTATGCACAAGAAAGGTATACACAGGAACAGTCTAAGCTGGTTACCCAGGAACAGCTTAGGCAGGTTTATCCTGAATTTTTTATTCACCACTGTGATAAACACATAGTTTACACACACAGCTTAATGCACAGGGACCTTGTACAAGTATGAAGCATAATACACACAAAACATTCGCTCATTTGAGCTACTAACCTCAATTATATCAGTCAAAAAGAGCAAAGCGCACAGACCAAGTGTAGTGGGTGTATAAACATTTACATTTACTTTATTAAAGGAAGACAATTAGCAACTCATATGAAGTAAAACAAATTATGTTTATTGTGGTTCTCAAAAGTATTCCCAGCTGGGAAGAACACCAGAACACCAAAGAAACTATCAGAGTGGATACACTAAATATGGGCTGGATGGCATCTGCAATAGCTAAAAGAGACAGCAAGGGGTAGCTGGGGTAGCACTATATATATATATATATATATATATATATATATATATATATATATATATACACTGTTCAAAAAAATTAAAGGAACACTTTGAAAACACATCAGGTCTCAATGGGGAAAAATATCATGCTGCTGGACATCTATACCGATATGGACTGGGAAATGTGTTAGGAACGAAAGGATGCCACCTCGTTTGATGGAAATTAAAATTATCAACCTACAGAGGGCTGAACTCAAAGACACCCCCAAAAATCAACATGAAAAAATAATGCAGCAGGCTAGTCTATTTTGATGAAATTTCATTGCAGCAACTCAAAATGGTACTTAGTAGTTTGCATGGCCCCCACGTGCTTGTATGCATGCCTGACAATGTCAGGGCATGCTCCTAATGAGAAGATAGATGGTGTCCTGGCATATTTCCTTCCAGATTTGGACCAGACTGAGGTGCAACTTGGCAGCATTAGATGGATTGAAACAAAGTGTCCCAGAGGTGTTCAATTGGATTTATGTCAGGCGAGCGTGTGGGCCATTCAACGGTATTAATTCCTTCATTCTCCAGGAACTGGCTGCATATTCTCCCCACATGAGGCCAGGCATTGTCGTGCTTTAGGAAGAACCCAGGACCCACTACATCAGCGTAGGGTTTGACAATGGGTCTAAGGATTTTATCCCGATTCCTAATGGCAGCCTGGGTGCCATTGTGTAGCCTGTAGAGGTCTTTGCATCCCTCCATGGGTATGCCTCCCCAGACCATCACTGACCCACTACCAAACCGGTCATGCTGAACGATGTTACAGACAGCATAATGTTCTCCACAGCTTCTCCAAAACCTTTCTGTCTGTCACATGTGCTCAGGGTGAACCTGCTCTCATCTGTGAAAAGCACAGGGCACCAGTAGTGGACCTGCCAATTCTGGTGTTTAATGGCAAATGCCAATTGAGCTCCACGTTGCCAGGCAGTGAGCACAGGGCCCAAGAGAGGCCATCGGACCACCCTTATGAAATCTGTTTCTGATTGTTTGGTCAGAGACATTTACATGAGTGGCCTGCTAGAGGTTAATTTGTAGGGCTCAGGCGGTGCTCATCCTGTTCCTCCATGCACAAAGGAACTGATACCAGTCCTGCTGATGGGTTAAGGACCTTCTACGGCCCTTTCCAGCCCTCCTAGAGTAACTGCCTGTCTCCTGAAATCTCCTCCATGCTCTTGAGACTGTGCTGTAAGATACAGAAAACCTTCTGCCACTGGTAGGTATTGATGTGCCACCCTGGAAGAGTTGGACTGCCTGTGCAACCTCCATAGGGTCAAGGTATCGCCTCACGCTACCAGTAGTGACACTGACCCTAGCCAAATGCAAAACTACTGAAAAACAGTCAGAAAAAATGAGTAGGGAAAAAAAATTTCAGTGGCCTGTAAAGCCATTACTGTTTTGGGGGTTGTCTCATTGTTGCCCATCTAGTGAACCTGTTGTTAATTTCATTAATACCAAAGCAGCTAAAACTGATTAACAACACCCTCTGCTACATAACTGACCAGATCAATATCCCAAGAGTTTAATTGACTTGATGCTGTACTCTGATTAAAAAGTGTTCCTCTAATTTTTTTAAGCAATGTATATATGTATATATATATTTACATTCTTTATGTACACTGAACAAAATTATAAACGCAACACTTTTGTTTTTGTCCCCAGAGGCAGAGAATTTGACAGTACATCAAACCAGCCTCACAACCACAGACCACGTGTAACCACACCAGCCCAGGACCCCCACATCCAGCATCTTCACCTCCAAGATCGTCTGAGTCCAGCCACCCAGACAGCTGCTGCAACAATCGGTTTGCATAACGAAAGAATTTCTGCACAAACTGTCAGAAACCGTCTCAGGGAAGTTCATCTGCATGCTCGTCATCCTCATTGGTGGTCTCCACCTGACTGCAGTTCGTCATCATAACCGACTTGAGTGGGCAAATGCACACATTCAATAGCGTCTGGCAATTTTGAGAGGTGTTCTCTTCACGGATGAATCCCGGTTTTCACTGTACAGGGCAAATGACAGAAAGGGTGTATGGCTTTGTGTGGGTGAGCGGTTTGCGGATGTCAACATTGCGGATTGAGTGGCCCATGGTGGTGGTGGGGTTATAGTATGGGAAGACGTATGGTATGGGCAGGCGTATGTTATGGACAATGAACACAGGTGCCTTTTTTTTTATGGCATTTTGAGTGCACAGAGATACTGTGACAAAATCCTGAGGCCCATTGTTGTGCCAATTATCCACGACCATCACCTCATGTTGCAGCATGATAATGCATGGACCCATGTTGCAAGGATCTGTACACA
This sequence comes from Pelophylax lessonae, assembly GCF_965119305.1. Classification (NCBI taxonomy): domain Eukaryota; kingdom Metazoa; phylum Chordata; class Amphibia; order Anura; family Ranidae; genus Pelophylax; species Pelophylax lessonae. The sequence continues at coordinate 142,132,732 of NC_138774.1, forward strand.
AGGTGAAAACATCCCAGTTCTTGCATGGCCAGCATACTTATCCGACATGTCACCCATTGAGCATGTTTGGGATGCTCTTGATCGGCGTATACGACAGCATGTTCCAGGTCCTGCCAAATTCAGCAACTTCGCACAGCCATTGAAGAGGAGTGGACCAACATTCCACAGGCCACAATCATCAACCTGATCAAGGTTGTGAAGGAGATGTGTTGCACTGCATGAGGAAAATAGTTGTCACACCAGATACTGACTGATTTTAGGACCCCCCAATACAGAAAAACTGCTCATTTTAGAGTGGCCTTTATTGTGGCCAGCCTAAGGCACACCTGTGCAATAATCATGCTGTCTAATCAGCATCTTGATATGCCACACCTGTGAGGTGGATGGATTATCTCGGCAAAGAAGAAGTGCTCACTAACACAGATTTAGTCAGATTTGTGAACAATATTTCAGAGAAATAGGCCTTTTGCGTAAATAATAAAAGTCTTAGATTTTTGAGTTCAGCTCATGAAAATGGGGGCAAAAACAAAAGTGTTGCATTTATAATTTTGTTCAGTGTATTTACTTTTTCATATGTATAAAAAAAGGAAATGTAAAAGTGTAAAATGAATTCAAACAAACTAGTGTATTGTGCTTGAAACTGAAATTAGAAACACATTGGTAGAACAATAGGAACTTTGAAGGCAACTGGCAACTTGAATAATATTGTAAAACCGTAACTTGGGCCTGCACATTCCTTACTATTCATTGACACTGCGTATGCTCGCCATGGTAACGCCTCAATCACATGATACATTGGCCATTTATGCAGCACAAAGAGCGTACTGAATAGACCATGATCCACCATGTCATGTGAACTTTTAAGTGCTTTACAATACTGAGTCCAACTTATCAATTGGATCAAGTAATCATTGTTAAGGCAGGGAGCATAAAATTATGCTTCTGTACTTACTGTGCCATCTCGTTCATAGAATTCATCAAGGACATCTGTTTCTTTAATCTGCTTTAAGGTTCAACCACTTTGAAAATATTCACAATTTGGTGTTTTTTTCTTTTCATTTTGGCAAGTTGATGTATGAAGCACCTGCCTCTGGTAAATAAAGGGTAAAAAAAAGATTCCTCCATTAACAAGTTTCCAAAGTCATTATTGCACTAACATAGTTTACGATTTCAGTGAAAAAAATTCCCTATAAACACTGATCATAAAATTCTTTACGAATTCATGTGAATATTTTTGTAAGCAAATGTATGTGTACATTGAAGCACAAACTTTGAGAGCTGATAATGATCACTTGACTCTTAAACATTTTTGCCAGCATTATTTAAATTCTTGAAAATAACTTCAGGATGGCAAGGAAACATGCATATGCTGTCAAATAATGAAAGCTGGACAAACATGAACTCCTTATATCTATGGCTCTGTGTATCTATTGGAGCCAGTAAACACAGAGAATCTAGGTGAGAATCACAACTTCAGTAAAACAGTACAGAACACATACTTGTGAATACCCTCATAGACAACCTTTCTCACAGTGTAGTCCAGGGTAACTCTGGTAACACAGGTAAACATCTGCAGGGATCCACAGCCCAAGGACACAGTACCACCTCACTCAAACCAGAGCACTCTGTCAGCAATCAATGTGCTCCTCACAGCTGTTGGGTCTTTTGGAGCAGCTGCATGCTCTGGCCTCCAACTGGACACCAGTTTTGGCAGTGGAAGCCCTCCCCACTAACTGCAGTTCATTTGCCTTGCCACCTCTACCTTATCAGGTGTGGCCTCTCTGAGCTGCTGAGGGAAGTAAGAACAGAAACATATCTTCCCTGGGTGTGTCCATGAAACCATGTGGCCTCTCTGAGCTGCTGAGGGAAGTAAGAACAGAAACATATCTTCCCTGGGTGTGTCCATGAAACCATGTGGCCTCTCTGAGCTGCTGAGGGAAGTAAGCACATAAAAGTATCTTCACTGGGTGTGTCCATGAAATCCAGGAGTTGTGGGAAAGAGGACTAAAGGCACCTGCAACTGAATATGGCTACACTTTGCTACATTTGTTAAATTGGAAAAGTGTAGGGGAAGACTTTGTATAGTGTCAACCCTTAAATACCCCGCTGATTTGTTCTATGTTCCTTTTCAAGATTAGTACAATAGCAGCCAGGCACACATCAACAGTCACTCCTCTGTCTCAATGAACAGTCTTGGGCAGTGATGGCGAACCTTGGCACCCCAGATGTTTTGGAACTACATTTGCCATAATGCTCAACTACACTGCAGTGTGCAAGAGCATCATGGGAAATGTAGTTCCAAAACATCTGGGGTGCCAAGGTTTGCCATCACTGGTCTAGGGGTTTCTTTTTTAAAATGCATTGCTAAATAACTTGGGAAGGGCATAGGGGGCCGTGGGGTACTCCAGAAATGCTGATCAGTTATAAGAGGATACTCTTCACTTTAAGACTATTTCTCAGGAACAGACCCTCCAGCAAAGACCCAGAAAATGAACAGCACCAAGACACCTTCAATAATGTTCCAGGCCAGGCAAACACTATTTTTGAAATGTTAGGTATATCAGCAACAACAGTTAGTAGGATCCTTCACTAAGATCTTTACTCACAATGTCCCTGGATACTTAGATGCATCCCTCCAACACCAGACAGATAATTCCTCAGTAAATCTCCCAGACTGGATCCTTCATGAAATCCATCACTTAGCTTCAGAGATTTTAGCAGAACAGCCCCCCAGCTCTGCCACAGCTGGAATCTTGATGGACACAGGTAGAATTTTCAGCTGAGCTGCCCAGAAAGCCAGAAGCCCTTCAGGCTGGGAACTTCTCCTCTGTACAACTACAGGGTTGCCTCAGGCTTCTAAATATTTATGCACTGCCCCAGCCACCTTCTAGGCACTCTCCCTGGGGAACTGGCTGGAGCTACATATTTTTCAGGCTGCTGATCTGCCTTCTGTCACCCTCTATATTCTGGAACCCTCCAGAAGACAGGAGGAAGCAATCAAACCTGAAGCCTGCAGAATCCAGAACCGCCTAAAGCAATCATAATCTGCCACACTGATTACAGGGGAGCCAAAATAAGCACTACATTTAAGTAGCTTTTCTAGCAGCCTATCTAGGAGGGTGCTACATTAGTAATAACAGAAATATGAAACTTCTATGAAAAGCAGAGAATCAGTTGCATAGGCAAACCAAGAGCATTCTGGGAAGTGTTATATATAGTTAATTCTGTTAATTCTAATTGATGTCTCACAGCTTTTCACAAGGTCACTCAGATTTTAGCTATAACCAGCAGTATCCTTAACCCCTTACTGCTCGATTTTTAAAATGGAACTAAACTCCATGATACTTATCTCTCCTTCAACGATCCAACATCTCTCGCCAATTCCTGCATGTTCAGGAAGGCAGTCATCCTGGCATACAGACACTGTGCTTGAATGTAAACTGAGCTGCGCTTGCACAGATCAGTGTACATTTCCAAGAAGACTGTAAGCTGGCAGATAGTTTTCTCGTATTGCAGAAGAGAAACTGCATGTCTCTTCTGCAATAAAGAGTCTGCCTGCTTGCAGCTTTTGAAAGTGGGGCTTTAGTTCCACTTTAAAACTGGAGACATTTCCCTGGCTTCCTGATCATATGATCACTGTGATTGGCTGTCATAGTGACAGCTACCCCAGCTCAATTTTGTTCCTACACTAGACCGGAAGTTGCTGTAATGCTGACAGAACTCAACTAATGCTACTACAATATGATCCATCTTGGCCCAAACAAACTATTTAAAGCATCTGCTGTGCTTCACGTTAGTCTATTGGAGGACTTGGTGGCTACCCCACCTCAGCATAACCTGTCAAGTTATATTGTCTTATAACTTATTGTCTTGCTGTTCTTATTTAAACCTATGACTTGTGATGGGCATCTACACCTGGTTAGGTGATTGCTAAAGATCCAGATAATGATAAGAAACAGTTAAAAATGGTTTTCAATCTGATTCAGAGTCCCACACTGGTTCAATGCTTTTTATCCAGTTCAGCTCCAGAGCAATTTTTTAATTTTTTGCACACATGTACAAATTTTAATTTTTGGCAATAAAATTACTTAAACCCCCAGGACATTATATATTTTCTGAAAGCAGAGGCCCCATAGAATAAAAAGACAATAATTGCAAATTTTTATGTAACATGATATTTGCACAGCTGTTTACTAAACGCAAATTTTCAGGAAAAAAATATAATAAAATTAATTTTTGTGAATAAAACATCATATGATACCTATTTTTTGTTCAAATATAAAAGATAAGGTTGCATCGAGTAAATACATACCAAAAATTCCATGTCTTAAAATTGCATGTGCCTGCGATATCGCCGAAAACTATGGTGCCCAAAAATCACCATAAAAGGTGCTTTTAAAGCCTTTATAGCTCATCAGTATAATAAACCCCAATGTCCCCTCTGCCCTTCACACCATCTAACAAGGCACAGATCGGCTTGATTACATGTATCCCCTGGCTATATTTGCCAGGAAATGGTGGATCTAAAACCAGAAGCGACATCACTTGGATTTGCCTTGGTCTCACAGCCTAGCCGGTGGTTGTGTTCCCTGGCTCCGGTAATCGTGCTGCCGGCTCAGTGAAAGAGATCATCACTTTCACTTTCAAGCCGTGAGCCGGCTAAACAAAACCCGCACAAGCTGAAGGCTGCTACTGCAGTCATCAGCTTGCGAGTAAAGGTTCAAAAAGCTGAACTGGTTAAAGTTTATGTTTAATCTGCTGATGTTTTTTCTTCTCTGGGTCAACCGATTCTAACTAATTTAAAAAAAGGGGTAAAGGATGAACCATAGAAATCTGGGTCTAAAATAAAGTATGTAATGAAATCATAAACCTTAAAACCTTTTAGTTATCAATGCATATCTTATGTTAGAGCCAATATTAACAGCACTGCTTCTTTGTGCTTTTTTATTCAACACAGACAGATCATGATTGGTTGGAGAGGCCAGCAGAATGCTGCACATACCTTCCTGAAAAAATCACAGCACCCTGCCTCAGTACTCCTCTCCAGAGTTCTCAGCCCTAATGTAGTGAATCGCCTTATGGGAGAAAATAGGTATACTGTATATCAAAATTTCTTGTTGGGTAGACGTCAGTCTGGAGGATTGAATGCTTTTATGAACTCTGTATTTGAATGCAGACTACCCTAGATAACCCCCATATTTAATGCTGAAGCCCCATAAACTGAAAACCGATAGATTACAGTGATAGACCAGGGACAGTCAGATTTGGGAGGAAAGAGCTATAAGATGTTGAATGTTCTCCAAACAGAAAATAAGATGGGCTCTGTCTGACTTGCTGCAACTTCTAATGCACCGTAAGAAGCTCACATTGTGCAATGAAATCATAATTAGCACAGGAGAGAATCCTATACACTTTGCAAGACTAAAGTTAAGGCTGGAGTTCAACTTTAAATTCTTCCACAAGTATAAAATGTTAAAACTGTGGGAATTCTTTTAGTTTTAAGTGTGTTTTCCCCCAGAAACAGCTTTTCTTTTCTGAAATAGAATGTGGGATTACATCATCTATGTACAGAAAAAGGTTGGGGTATAGTGTTCAACACTCAACTCTTTAAGTCCCACTCACCAATCAGGTGTCCTGTCCTCTAACCAAGAGCATATAGGAAACAAAAAGAGTCAGTTAATACTGAAAGGAGTAACGCTCCCCCGGTAAACAACAAAGCAGCTATTTGGGCAGGAAAAATGGACAAAAGGGTTGATAATTCAATATTTTAATGAAGACATATTAAAAATACAGTCACTCAGAAACACTGACGCTGTGCACCACAAGAAGGAAAATACCCTAACAACACCTATCAATTAAAAACAAAACATCATCTAGCTTGTTTTCATGTAACCACTTGTCCACTGGGCACTTATAACCCCTTCCTTACCAGACCAATTTGCAGCTTTCAGTGCTCTCACAGTTTGAATGACAATTACTCATTCATGCAACACTGTACCCATATGAAATTTGTGTCCTTGTTTTCACACAACTAGAGCTTTCTTTAGGTGCTATTTAATCACCACTGGGTTTTATATTTTTTTCACTATAAATAAAAAAAGACAAAACATTTTGTAGAAAAAAAAGCATTTTTCTTTGTTTCTGTTATAACATATTGCAAATTAGTAATTTTTCTTCATAAATTTTGGCCAAAATTTAGACTGATACATACCTTTGGTAAAAATAACCAAAATCAGTGTATAACATTTGGTCTTTTTGAAAGTTGTAGAGTCTACAAGCTATGGTATCAATCACTGAAAATTGATCACACCTGATATACTGAAGGCCTATCTCATTTCTTGAGACACTAACAAGCCAGGACAGTACAAATACCCACCAAATTACCCCTTTTTGGAAAGTAGAATTTCCAAGATATTTAGTAAGAGGCATGGTGAGTTTTTTTAAATTGTAATTGGTTTCCACAATTGTTTTCAAAATAAAGATTTCTTTTTTTTTCCTCACAAAATTCTCATATTAACCGGTTGTTTCTCTCATATGGAATATGCATATTTACTACTACACCCCAAAACACATTCTGCTACTCCTACTGAGTAAGGCAATACCACATGTGTGAGACTTTTTCACAGCCTGGCCACATACAGAGGCCTAACATGCAGGGAGCACCATCAGGTGTTCCAGGGATATAAATTACACATTTCATTTCTTGATCACTTCTTACACTTTTGAAGGCCCTGTAGCACCAGAACAATTGAAATGCCCACAAAAATGACTTCATTTTGGAACGCAAACACCCCAACACATAATCTAGGAAGCATAATGAGTCTTTTGAACATGTCTTTTTTTTTTGGAAAATGTGAAAAGTAAATGAAAACACATTTTTTTTACACAATGTTGTCAACTTATAAGACATTTCTAACACATAGCATGTACATAGAAAAAATTACACCCCAAAATACATTCTGCTACTCCTCCTGAGTATGACTATATCACATGAGTGTGAGACTTTTACACAGCCTGGCCACCTACAGAGGCCCAACATGCAGGGAGCATCATCAGGTGTTCTAGGGACATCATTTACACATCTAATTTCCTGACTACCTATTACACTTTTGTTAGGTACTGTAGGGCACTGATGAGCACTGTAGTGCACTGATGGGCACTGTAGCGGCATGAATGAGCACTGATGTGCACAGATCAGCACTGTGGGCACTTCAGATCCAGCCCGCAAGGACTGCTGCACGGGCTCCCTCCTCTCCTCACACACTGGACCTAACGGTGTAAGGAGAAGGGAGGAGCTGAAACCAGACATGCATCGGTTTGTTGACAAGTGATCGCTCCGTCTTCGGACAGAGCAATCCTGTGATAAAGGGCAGCTGTCATTGGCCCTTTACCCTGATCTATGATGCCCAGGGTCCAGGTCATGGTGCCCCAGGGGGTGCGCAGGAAGCGCGAGTTTAGGAGGATGTACATCCTCCCAGAACTAGCCGACCATGCTGTAGCAATCATTCCACTATAGTCAGGTCGGCCAGTGGTTAAATAGCCGACACTGTCACTGAAGTGACAGTGTTGCCTATTTATTGAAGTGTTTTTTCCCATGAAATTGTAGGTCCTCAGTACACCCAAATAAGGACTCATTGGGGTCGATTTAGTAAAGGCAAATGGACTGTGCATTTTGCAAATTCAGTTCCTCCTGAGCTTTGTAAATGAATGGAAGATCTGCTAAATTCAATCATCAAAATATATGCCCGCAAAATTGCTGTTTTTTTGTTTTTGTTTTTTTTTACTTTTCTTGCATCTGATTTGGCATTCTTTGCAAAGTGAAGAATCACCTCATTTACTGAGCTCTGGAGCAACTGCACTTGAAAAGTGCATAGTCTGTTTGCCTTTAGTAAATCAATCCCACTGGGAGTTTTGGTTTCAGGTATACTAGCTACACTCTCACAATTTTTCGTATTAGGAGGTACACCATGTTTTCAAAAATATACAAGAGTCAAGCAGAGTTAAGATATGGTAAATAAAGATCTATGTGCACACAGTATATACAATTTCATTTTTTTTCCAGTGCTACTAGTATTTTTGATAAACAACTCTGTATTCAGCATCTCCACCATTACTTTTATCTAACAGAATCTGACATCTGAACACAGAAGATGAGGTAATTAAAATAAAATCCAGTATCTCAATTTACACTGTTTGCTGTTATTTGCCAAGCAACTTTCAAAAAGCATTAAGTAGAATGGCATGTCTACCAGTTTTCAGTCATCAGTCATTAGGAGCGTAGAGCAGACAACAGAAATATTGATGACTCCAGTTTATTTTACAGCATAAAGAAACTGCAAATTGTATCAATATTTCTGGCACCACTCAAAATCATGTCTAAACCAGCTGCATGTGCTTAGTTTTTGTTGAACTACTACCTCCAGCTTTGCACAAAGGGTATCAGGACAATATCCCACCGGACAATATTGCCCCCGGACATTATCCCCCCGGGCAATACCCCCCGGGACAATATCCCCCCCGGAAAACATCCCCCTGGACATAATCCCCCCTGGACAACACACCCCCGGATAATATCTCCCCGGGACAACATCCCCCCGAACAATATCTCCCCCTGTACAATATCTTTCAGAAAATATCCCCCCGGAAAACATCCCCAAACAATATCTCCCCCTGTACAATATCTATCCCCCCGGAAAACATCCCCCTGGACAACATCCCCCCGGATAATATCCCCCCTGGACAACACACCCCCGGATAATATCTCCCCGGGACAACATCCCCCCGAACAATATCTCCCCCTGTACAATATCTTTCAGACAATATCCCCCCGGAAAACATCCCCAAACAATATCTCCCCCTGTACAATATCTTTCAGACAATATCCCCCCGGAAAACATCCCCAAACAATATCTCCCCCTGTACAATATCTTTCAGACAATATCCCCCCAGAAAACATCCCCCCGAAACAATATCTCCCCCTGTACAATATCTTTCAGACAATATCCCCCCCGGAAAACATCCCCGAACAATATCTCCCCCTGTACAATATCTTTCAGACAATATCCCCCGGAAAACATCCCCCTGGACATATTCCCCCCTGGACAACATATCCCCGGATAATATCCCCCGGAGAATATCCCCTGGGCAATACCCCCTGTACAATATCCCCCTGTACAATATCTTTCAGACATTATCCCTTTGACAATTAACCCCAGACAATATCACCGGATAATATTCCCCTCTCTCCCACTCTTGTTAATAATGTATATATTTTGATATGAAAAGTGATCTAAACAAGGATTGATTTTCAAAGGAGCAGCAGCCCTTGCTGCTATCAGAAACAAGCCCTAAAAAGCAGTTCTGACAGTACAGGAATTAGAAGTAACATACATACACACACACATATATACAAACACACATACACACACGCATAGAAAAAAATGTACAAACACACATGCATACACATGTATACATGCACACATACAGACAAATGCGCACAAACACACACATACAAATGCACACACATGCATACATGCACACATACAGACACATGCACACACACAGACACATGCGCACACACACAAACACATGTACAAACATGCGTGTGTGCGTATGTGTCTGTATGTGTGCATGTATACATGTGTATGCATGTGTGTGCATTTGTATGTGTGTGTTTGTGTGTTTTTACATGTGTTGTGTGTGTGCGCATGTGTGTTTGTATATATGTGTGTGTGTGTGTGTGTGTGTATGTATGTTACTTTTAATCCTGACCCCCATTCCTGTACTGTCAGAACTGCTTTTTAGGGCTTGTTTCTGATAGCAGCAAGGGCCGCTGCTCCTTTGAAAATCAATCCTTGTTTAGATCACTTTTCAGAGGCATTTGGTAGGCGGTAAAGAGGCAATATGTTGCTTCTCACCTCCTGTTTTAAGCCCAGAAATTCAGCACCACCACACCGCAACCATGCACACAGTTGCAGGGTGGTTGCAGTGCAGCCCCATTCACCCTGGGTATACCTCCAGCTGCAGCCACCACATGTGTACATCCCCAGATGCTGCCTTTGCAGCTAAAGGGGGAGCAGATGAGGGTAGTAAAGACAGCTCAACCATGTGGTTTTACTGCCCCTCCAACCTGACATATGAACAAGCCCTGTGTGGATGTGTGCTGCGTGTAGGGCTTCAATGGGCTTCCCTACCAGCAGAAATGCAGGGAAAGAAGTCCCTGACCCTTTTTTAAACTTATGCCGCACCCAAAGCACCCCATGTTTTCCAAAGTGTGGGGTGTCATTAGGAATTAATGGCACCCCTAAAGAGCAGAGCATTTGTCTGTGTGTCAGGAACGAGCACGATTCTGCGCGTGTTCTGCGATACACAGTAATGTGAATCAAACCTTGGGCAGGGGTGCCTCAAGACTGAAAATACTTTTCAAGGGCGCCCCGACTGAAAAAAGGTTGGAAAACACTGTGCTAGCCTACCTGCACAGTATGCGCGTCGCGCGCAGTCAAATACGAGTATTGCGTAACTATTCTCATTGGTCTGCTGCGCCGCGGTCCACACGATGGCATCTTGACATCTTAATTGATCAAGCAGTCAACCAATAAAGTGAAATAGAACCTGAACGCGACGCGACGACAGGTCACTATTGAAATTTCCCCCACCCCGATGCCCATTGTCTCGTAACCGGATGTTCATATCGTTGATTCTAACGATAGCGTCGAGCTGCACTTATATTTAAAGCGCGCCCCGTTTTGTAATTGAGCGATATGAAACCCCATGTCACACAGCTTTCGTATCCCCTGCAGCCTTCATACCAGTGGAAGCTGTATACATTTGCGATCTATATCCTGTTGCTCTGAAATGATGACACACAGTGCAATGTTAAGTCTAAATCAAATGCAGATAGCTCTGACGTCGGTCGAACTAAGGATCTTCAGATGTTGTCCAGGGGGGATATTATCCGTGGGGATAATGTCCAGGGGATATTGTCCGGGGGGATATTGTCCTAGAACAGGGGGGATATTGTCTAGGGGGATATTGTCCAGGGAGGATATTGTCTGGGGGGGATGTTGTCCCGGGGGGATGTCGTCCAGGGGGGATATTATCCGGGGGGATAATGTCCGGGGGATATTGCCCGGGGGGATATTGCCCGGGGGGATATTGTCCTAGAATCCCACAAAGGCAATAATATGGCAGCATATTGCAAAGAAGAAATAGAACACTAAGGCCAAAGATGAATTTAGAACTAAACCTTGCTCAGGTGACATAATGTGGGTGATTCATTAAAGCACTTGCAACACTTTTCTGGTGTTATGGCCATGTAGAAAGTTATTTGCCAAATTAATTAAAGCTGCATGAAAGTTTTTGTGCTATTTCCAACATGTGCTACAGATTCAGGCAATTCATAAGTGTGACACTTTTACATTCTAGTGCTATGGCTGTGACAAAATCATTAAAGCAGAACTATTTGCACTTTAACAAACTGAGAGTAGGTAGGCTCTTTATTGGTTAATCACCGTCTACTCTGGTATGCAAACTGCGCTGAGCATTTGCGCAACTCAGCTTACATCGCCAGCATGGTCCGTGTGCAGGGATGGCTAATTCCTGCACATATGCAGGAGTGATGTTTTCCTATGCCAGCTAGAAAAAGATGCTAGCACTGGTGAGAGGAAGGAATAGAACCTGCACTCTACACCATGGGGTTGGATGATGGCCTGCTGAGTCAACTCGACATGCTGGCGCTTGAAATCAGGACAACAGTTCAGGGTCCATCTTGAAAAACAAAATAAACATGCATTACCTGTCCAGCGTAGCATCAAAGAATTCTTAGACTCCATTTCAAAGGTAGCTTTAAGCTGGATGGCAAAAAACATTCCTTAGGTACATATGATCCAGATCCAGTAGATCACTCGAAGTAACTGTCCCTTTAGGTTGGTGTACCATGTCTGCCTTGGTCAGCCTGGAACAATGAAGAATGCCTTCCATACCAAACATGCAAGACAAACAAGGAAAGGAATAGGTCATGAAGTACTGATCCCAAGGAGTTATCAGTTACCACAGCATCCACTGGAGGACCACTGTGTCTGAGACAAAACTGCCTAGCTTTTAATTTGACATGAGGGCCAGGTAGTCAACCTCTGACGTTGTCTGCCTGTGACACATCTCCAGGAATAGCTTGAGAGGTAGGTATTACTCTCACAGGTTTAGGCACTGCTGCCTGATGTAGTCTGACTGCCACTGTGTATGCATGGAATGCTCATGCCTGACAAGGCAGGAGCCTAACATTTTGCCAAGGATACCAATCTATCTTTTTGCTATGGCAAACCTCTGGATCCACCTGACAATTTATGTACGCCACCTTCATAATAATGTCTACTAGAATCTGGATTATATAACCTTACACTAAGGAGGTCTTATACTTCAAGGATAGTTTAACCACCCATAAGTTCTGTATGTTATTTTGGGAAACAAGACCCCAAAGACAACTAAGGTCCTTGTAATCAAAAACGTCCAGGTTTCCTCCCCAGAGCAATTGACAGGTATCTGCCATGGGGATTTCCTAAACAACAGGAAGGGAGGACTCCCATGCTCCAGAGCCGGACTCCTGAGCCTCAGCAATATGCACTTAAACTATCTAATGACAGAATTGACCTCTCCCCTGAAAAACAAAGGCCTATAAAGGCCTGGGTGAAATTAGGCCAAAGGAATTGCATTATTTTCAGTTCTAGGCCTCTCATACAAAATTGAGAGTAGGATGGCTCCTGGTCTGGAGAGGATTACAGTGGCGGCCTGTCTATAGGGGGCGCAGGGGCGCCGCCCCCTCCAAAAAAAAGAAGAAAAAAAAAAGATTAAAAAAAAAAAATTAAATTTTTAGCCCACTTGGGGCGCCGGACCTAGTGGTGGGTATGGGGGGGGGTGGGGTTTTCCACCGCACGTGCGGCGGGCAGAGGCGCCGATTGGTGGCCTTCTGGGGGTCATCAGGGCGCAGAGCAATGCGCCCCGACACTCCCCACTTTTGTGATATCCTGCCTGTGATTGGTCCAAACTCCAGCCTGGACCAATCACACAGGAGGACATCCCGGGACCTGTGATGTGGCGCGTGGGGGCGGTGCGTGCGCTAGTCACTGCGTCCCGGCGTCACTCACGTGATCACCGACACCTTCCCACCAGAGGAGAGCCGCTCAGCCGCGCATCAGAAAAACTGAAGAAGAAAAGAAGAGAGAAGTTGTGGAACTCCACTCCAGTGACTCAGAAAGTGAGTGACCACCGCCTGATTCAGTTCCGCAACTCCGCACTCCAGTGACAGTCCGCAGCCAGCCAGCCCAGACAAGTGTGAGTGACTGTGAGTGACAGACAGTCCGACTTGACTCCAGCCGCCGCCCCGGGCCTACTACTCTCAGTCAGAGCAGCAGCACGCCACGTAGCCGGTCACCGTCCGCGAGGTAAGGTAAGTCCAGTTCAAGACACATGACATTTGAAGAAGAAGAAGCCACCCGCATTGCATTGAAGGGGGCACAGCACAGTGTTCATTGCATTGAAGGGGGCACAGCACAGTGTTCATTGCATTGAAGGGGGCACAGCACAGTGTTCATTGCATTGAAGGGGGCACACACGCTGATCTCTGCATTGAAAGGGGCACTGCAAATGTTCATTGCATTGAAGGGGGCATGCACGCTGATCTCTGCCCTGAAGGGGGCATGTACGCTGGTCTCAGCATTGAAAGGAGGCATGTACGCTGGTCACTGCATTGAAAGGGGGCATGTACACTGGTCACTGCATTGAAAGGGGGCATATACCATCTCCTGTACCATGACCTGTGACATGCCTGTACCATGACCTGTGACATGCCTGTACCATGACCTGTGCCATGCCTATACCATCATCTGTGCCATGCCTATACCATCACCTGTGCCATGACCTGTGCCATGCCCTTACCATGACCTGTGCCATGGCTATACCATCTCCTGTACCATGACCTGTGCCATGCCTGTACCATCACCTGTGCCATGCCTATACCATCACCCGTGCCATGCCTGTACCATGATCTCAAAGTCACGCAATGTTTTTACCGTGTTTTTGACGCAAAGCAATACCTATTACATTTTTCTTTTTGCGCCCCCCCAAAAATTTTGAGCACCAGCCGCCACTCCTTAAATCTGAGACCAGTGTGTAAAATTATCAATGAGGAAAAGCATTCTGTTCTGAGCTGTGTGTGGAACCATTCAGATATCCCCAAGGTGAGTCTTCTCCAGTGACAATCTCTGAAGGTTCACAACCTATTTACATTGGTTGAATATCTGGAGGATCATGTCAGATCACTCAATAGAGCCTGCTTCAATTGTTCCCTCAACAGGAGGTTATCTAAAGATACCACCATGAGAATGAATCAGGAAGGAAAAAAGGCATCAAAGTACCCGAGGTGCTGATAAGAGGATGAGAGGAAGGGCCCCAGATTGGTAGTGGATGAGCCCTACAGCATGGCACAGAAATTGCTGAAGAGATGGGAACATCAGTTATCTTTGATCCCACAAAAGCCAGAAAGTCTTCCAGATAAAGGGAGGCAATGCAAAAATGTGTGTATTTCTATGGAAAACCTGCATCTGAACTAATCCCCTTAGAGCTTCAATATGCAGAATGGGTGATTCCCACCATGGACTTTAAAACAATGATCTGTTTTGGCAGTAGAACTGGGGAAAAAAAGCCTTGACCCAGAAACCTTCAGAGGAGGCCATGAATAAATAAAAGACGCTTCCTAACAACTAGAAAACGTACAATTTCCGGAAAAATCAACCCCCCAGTGCTTTCTGCCCCCCATTCTGTCCAGCCCCCTATGCTCTCAGGCTCCCCCCAGTGCTCCCTGGCCCCCGCAATGCTCTCCAGTCCCCCCTGTGCTCTCCACCCCCAGTGCTCTCCACCCCCCCAGTGCTCTTCTACCCCCCCCAATGCTCTCAGGCTCCCCCTGTGCTCTCAGACTCCCCCCAGTGTTCTCTGCCCCCCATGCTTTCCACC
Organism: Pelophylax lessonae; assembly: GCF_965119305.1. Classification (NCBI taxonomy): domain Eukaryota; kingdom Metazoa; phylum Chordata; class Amphibia; order Anura; family Ranidae; genus Pelophylax; species Pelophylax lessonae. Next base: position 142,147,735 of record NC_138774.1, read on the forward strand.
CCGGTACTCTGCTACCCCCCTGTGCTCTCCAGCCCCTCAGTGCTCTTTGCCCCCCCCGTGCTCTCCATCCCCTAGTGCTCTTTGATCCCCCCCAGTGCCCCCCCAGTGCTTTCCAGGCTCACCTGTGCTCTCAGGCTTCCCCAGTGCTCTCCGCCCCCCCCCCATGTTCTACACTGTCTGCCCCCTCTTAGCGCTCTCCAGCCCCCCCATGCTCTCCGACCCCATGCTCTCCAGCCTTCTCTCTGCTCTTCACCCCCCATGCTTTTCAGCCAACCCCTGTGTTCTCCGGCCCCCCCTGTTCTCCAGCCCCCCCCCCCCGTGCTCTATCCTATCCCCCCTCACTACCATCAGGATGGAGAGTGGGGAAGGGGGCCGATAAATATGTCATGGGCTGAGCATCATCATCTAAAATGCATGGGCCTATTTTTTGTCCCAGTCAAGACCTGACAGAAGGGGTTCTCTGGCTTATAAGGACCTTTAGCATCCCAAGGTCAGGCACTGTGCTACACAAGAGGCTTAAGGTGTATGGAAAACCACCTAGGGTGGCAGGTAAGGGTTTCTTCAGAAGTCTGGTGGAGTCCATGTCTCCGTGGGTTAGGGCTATTTTGGTGGAAAAAGGAGGACCTATTTAATATTAGGTTGGTGGTCATGTTATGATGCATAAGTGTTACAACATTGCCTGAGTGAGGAATATAGCTGACTCAAGGGCTGTATATTTGGATTTCCAGATCCGGGATGTGCTGCTGCCGAGACGGGATTGGCTTTCCATGGGGAGTCTTATATGTCCTACACTTATCATGATCTCTTATGATTTATAGATCATGAATTTCTGGTAAGAGGCCTAAATATATAATTTTTGCCACTTGCGGATTAGAGCAACACTCGATTGTGCTTATTCATTATTTGAACTGGTGCACATTATTTTGGAACTTTATATGGACATTTTTTGTGAAAAATACTTTTTCTTTTTTTGACACATGAGGATTGATTTATCCCTGGGTTAGGTTTTAATCACTATTTGAATTAGTTCATCACGTATTTTGGAACTGTGTATGGTCAATTCTTGTTGATTTTTCATGTATTGAATTATTTTAGTTGATAGTATGTAACATGGGTTAATATTTGTCATAATTTGACACGATTGTAGCAATATTGTTTCACTTTATCACTTTCACTTTAATGTTGAGGTAGAAACAGCAGACAGCGCAGTCCCTTATACTAATTATTCTAGGTAAGGGTTTTTTCTCATATCACTGTGCTGTGAGTTCCATGAGGACAAAAAAGGGAATGGGTTGTTTTGTGGTAGTCAACACTTTACAGCTTTGCCTGTGGGTGGAAGTAAGTGGGACTACTACTAAATGTATGTTGCCATGTTGACACCAGGAAAAGCAGCTTTACTTACTCCATCCTGCTTTTTCTGGTCATCAAGACCTAAATGAGCAATTATCTCTTGCAGTGCAGGGGCAGCCCCACTACGGGGGAATATTTTTACTTTTCCTTCAAATGAGATTAAATTAAAAAATTTAGCTGCCTCAAAAGGTTACAGCTTTAATTTAGCCATCATTTTAGGCTTAAAGCTGATCTCCAGTGCTTTCCTATCTCTCCCCACCCCCATACCAAACCTATATTTTGTATTTTTAAAAATCCATCTCAAATATCTAAAACTCTAGTTAGTTTAAAGCCTGGGTCCCAGGTGTTCCTTCTTGTGAGCAGTAGTACGGGAGGGTCAGGTTTGTTTCTTCCTAGTAAGGTGGTCACTACTAGGGATGATCGAATGGTTTGGGTCGACCATCGGTTCGACACGAACATTGACTGTTCGGAATTCGGCAACCAGAACCGACCAAAATGCAATGGGACAGGAACTGGGCTTTAAAAGCTTGTGATTGGACCAGAACCATCAGTAAAAGCCAATTGAGGGGGCAGGAGGATGCTAGGAATGTGATTGGAGTGACTAGGGGGTCCAGAGGCTAATCAGTAGTGAATACGCCCCCCAGTATATAAGATAGCCCCGCCAAATCTCTAGCATTGTAATACAGGGATGTGGAAGAGAGTGGAAGCAGTTCTGTTACTCCTGCTTCAAAAGTGTCATTTAGCAATTATTTATTAGTGTGAGGAAAGGGATATCTAGTGTAGTTAGGGTACTATTTTCCACTATAGTTAGATTCAAAAATCTAGTTTCTGTAGGGAAAGTGTTAAGTGTCAGGGTGACCGTAGTGTAGTGTAGGGTGAACTGACTCTGACTGCTATGGCAGGGTGACCAAACCCTTCCATGTCAGGGTGACCGCCATGGAAAAAAGATTGTTTGTATTAGAATTGCAGTAGAGCAGGATATTGGCTTCGCTACTTTCACACCTGGCCGTTTTTGTTGCAGGCGTTTATTGGGCTTTTATGTGGACGTCTTTGGAGGCAGGCATGACATCTGAACTTCTGTGTAGGGGTATATATACACACACACATGTATGTATATATACACATACACATATATAGGTGTGAAAGTAGCAGAACCCTATACCTGCGCTAATGAAATTATTTGCAGGCATAGGGCTTCGCTCCTATCACACCTATATGTGTGTATGTGTATAAATACATATATGTGTGTGTGTATATATACCCCTATACAGAAGTTCAGATGTTATGCCTGCCTCCAAAGACGCACAAAAAATGCCCCAAAAAAACGCCTGCAACAACACACCTGGGCGTTTTTGTTGCAGGCGTTTTTTTAGGCATTTTTTGGGCGTCTTTGGAGGCAGGCATAACATCTGAACTTCTGTGTAGGGGTATATATACACACACACACGTATGTATATATACACATAAACATATATAGGTGTGAAAGTAGCAGAACCCTATGCCTGCGCTAAAGAAATAATTAGCAGGCATAGGGCTATATACCCCTATACAGAAGTTCAGATGCCTCCCAAGCCAGAATCTCTCAGGACTCCATCGACCTACCTCTCTTCATTAAAAAACCTAATAAACATAAATTACAAGGTCATTGCAAAATAGGTTTTGACTCTATTCATGGATACATACTGAAAAGCTTCAAGTATCCATTATAAAGCAAATTTGCATTAGGAAGAATATTTGTAGTGTTTACTTCAGTCTGACATTTCCATTTATTGACACAGGCTAAATTGACTTGTTTGGTTTCTAAGAACCTTGTCATTGTTGGTCCGAAAGATGACCGATCCTGTGTTCATCTCTCACATGAGGTCACTCCAGCAGACTTTAGGGCCCTGTGAGGACCCTGAAATTCTGTATATGTTCCTGGCACCCAATGGGTAGTGACTAGGGATGATCGAACTTTTGAAAAGTTCGGTTCGACCAGAACACCCGAACTTCCCGAAAGTTCGGCCCGGATTTCAGAACCCCATTGAAATCAATGGGACCCGAACTTCGTTAATCAAACACCATTTTGAAGCCCTAAAACCCAATAAACGACCCTAAAAAGTGCCTAGGGTTCTGGGTCACGCCCCAGGGACTATTAATCACACAAAAAAAAGTTCTTAAAAATTGTCATTTTTGATAGAGAGACAATTATTAAAAAAAATATTGAAAAAAAAAATGAGATTTCTTTGGATTTAGTGTTTGGGGGGGTCTAAAAATTGTACCTGTGAAGTTTCAGCTCTGTAGCATGTCCAGAACCAGAAAAAAAAGTTTGTTTGTATTAGAATTGCAGTAGAGGAGGATAGTGGCTTCGCTATTTTCACACCCGGCTTTTTGTTGCAGGCGTTTATAGGGCTTTTTTGTGGACGTGTTTGGAGGCAGACATGACATCTGAACTTCCGTGTAGCGGTTCCGTGCCCCCTCAATTGGCTTTTACTGATGGTTCTGGTCCAATCACAGGCTTTTAAATCCCAGTTCCTGTCCCATTGCATTTTGGTTGGTTCTGGATGCCGAATTCCGAACTTTTTTAGCAAAAAGTTCGAAATTCGGCCGAATTTCGAACCGTCAATGTTCGGGTCGAACCGATGGTCGACCCGAACCGTTCGATCATCCCTACTTCAGACCTCCTGATAGATAGGATTCACAGGCTCCCCAAGCCCTCCTTCATAGCAGGAGACCTTCCCAGGGATGTGTTATTACGGATCCACTTTTATCATGTTAAGGATCAAATCATGAGGGCTACCCGCACATCCTCCACTATACCAGCTGAGTATGCAGGCATCCAACTTTTGCCAGACCTGTCCCAGCATACCCTTCAATGTAGATGCAACCTAGCCACAATTACTAAAGCGTTGCGAAACAACAACATTCCACACAAATGGAGGTACCCAGCTATCCTGCTTATTACACATGCAGGCTCCACGGTTGTGGTCCGAACCCTAGAGGAAGGGCTGGCGGCTCTCCGCACTTGGAACATCCTCCCCCCACCATAAGCGGGAATAACCACTTCACCCCAACCTATGATCCAAGAGGAATCCTGGCATGTGGTCTCCCGCAAGAGATCTCCCAAGTCTAAATGATCCCTTATTCAGGGCTGTTCACTTCTCTTCTACTTTACAACTTTCAGTGTCCCTGGCCTAAGGATGTTCGCATTCTTTATGGCCCTCACCTGCTCTTTTAACAGCATAGACTGTTCACGGACTGCTGGGATGGTCCCTTTCTTATATTTCCTAGTTTTGCTCTCCCTCCCTGTTGTTATCCGTCATCCCTTGATCCCTCCTGCGTCCTGTTTGATAACGCTGACTACCCTGTTTCACATCCACTGCCTCTATGCCTTTGGATCTGCATTTACACATGGCATCTTTCATACAGCACCACTACGCCTCTGTGTTATACAATTTCTTCATAAACCTCCATGACCATTACATGCTTAACGGTTAACGCCAATGGACTGAATAATCCAGCAAAAAGGCACTCACTCTGGAAGGAAGTGCAAGATAGCAAGGCGGACATAGTCGCGGTACAAGAGACGCACTTTCAGTCTAATAACCACCCGCGTTGCTTTCACACTAACTTTCCTCACGTTTTCTATGCCAATGGCCCAGAAAAAAAGGCGGGTGTCATGCTGGCATTTAAAGATTCGCTGACATTTCATTTAAAGTCTACAATACTGGATCCAGAGGGACGATTCATCATACTTACCGGTGATATTAACAACCTTCCCTTAACGGTGGTGGCTTAACGGATCTACTAATGTGTGGTGATTTTAATCTGGTGGTCCACCCCGGGTTGGACTCCTCGTGTCCTTCCGGGGGCCGACAAGTCTCTTTAGCTAACTTATTGAGATCAGAGAGTTTGTTTGATGCATGGCGCTGTTTACACGCATCCGAGAGGGATTACACGTTCTTTTCTAATCGTCACCATTCGTATTCAAGCATAGACTTGTTTGTCACAGATCTACGCCTGTTGGAGAAGTCCTCTTCCTCGGTGGTCAGGGATATCATCTGGTCTGACCACGCGGTGGTAGTGCTGACCATCGAGAAAGGGACACCTGTCAGAACAACGTTCCTCTGCAGATGTGACAGCAGGACGTTGCAAGAATCAAATTCACACATTATGAAGAGTCTCAACAAATTTTTTGAGATCAATACTCCATTTGTTGATGACCCTTGGGTGTTGTGGGGTGCACATAAAGCTTTTATAAGGGGAGTGTGCATTCAGCAACATGCTAGGGCGAAAAAACAAAGACAAGCAAAGATGAAAGATCTCCTGTCTCAATTACACTCCCTTGAAACGGTGAACAAACAGTCCCCCTCGGATTCAAACTCCCACAAATTGTCTCACCTTAGACATGAACTACACCTCATGTTTCTAGACCAGTCAGATAGGTTATTGAACAATTTAAGGAAATCTCACTATACTCAAGCGAACAAGGCTGGTAAACACCTAGCGTCTAGGGTCAAACAAAAACAGGCTAAGGCGAGAATCCCCTTTCTTCTTAAAGCGTCACCACCCCAAAAAATATTTCACCCTCAGGACATAACCGACTCCTTTGCGGATTTTTATGCCTCTCTGTATAATCTGAAAGACAGCCCCGAGGAACACCACCCCGAGGATCACATTATTAATGACTTCCTGTCCTCCTTATCACTGCCCTCCCTTACAAAATCACAACTTGACTCCCTTAACCTCCCCATTAGCGTGAAGGAAGTTGAAACTTGTATCAAAACGTTACCTAAGGGTAAATCCCCTGGCCCAGATGGTCTAATTAATGAATATTAACACCACTTCTCACCTATCCTTGCACCACACTTAGCCAAAGTATTTGGGAAGGCCTCGTCTACCGGTTCACTCCCTCCTGATATGCTCAGAGCGTATATCTCCACTCTCCCCAAACCGGGTAAGGACCCCACGACCCCTGCCAATTTCCGCCCAATCTCCCTCCTCAACTCCGATGCAAAACTTTTTGCCAAAATCCTAGCCAAAAGAATACAATCCGTATTGCCCTACCTTATTCAGCGTGACCAGATGGTGTTCATGCCAGGGCGTCACACCTCTGATGCTACTCGGCGAGTTATAAACATCACCAACTACGCTTCCCTTCACAAAATTCCATCTGTGCTCCTAACAATTGATGCCGAAAAGGCTTTTGGCAGGGTGCATTGGGGGTATATGTATGCAACCCTGGAAAAATTTGGTTTCACCGGCCCGATCCTACTAGCCACCCAGGCATTATACTCTAGCCCCTCTGCTCAAGTCAATAACTCTGGTACTCTGTCGAAGGCGTTTTCTATCACCAATGGCACGAGAATGGGGTGCCCGTTGTCCCCTACACTGTTTAACCTAATTATTGAACCCCTGGCGGAATCCATACGCGTTGACCCCACCATATCTGGCTTCCCTATTGCGTCCATGACCCACAAAATAAATTTATTCGCGGATGACATAATTCTTATGCTAACAGACCCTCTCTGCTCTCTACCAGCCGCCTACCTTGCTTTGCAAAATTTCAGCAAAATCTCCTATTACAGATTGAATGCGTCCAAGTCCGCAATATTAGACATGGGAGTTCCAAGCTCCACGAAATCCTAACTGCAAAAATCTGTTCCCATTCCCTGGGCATCCTCTAGTGTACATTATCTAGGTATTGATGTCACGAATACACCACATACGCTACTTCATGCTAACCTAACGCAAATGCTTAAGAAAACAGATGACACTTTAAAACATATTGCAAAAACAGAGCTTGCTTGGTGCGGCCGCTTGGCGGCGTACAAAATGATAGTCCTTCCACAAATCCTGTATCTATTCAGAAATCTACCCATCCCCTTCCCATACACCAGCTTATCCTTGCTGACCAAATCCCTGCACAAGTTCCTGTGGGAGGGCAAACGGGCTAGATGTGCACCCAAGGTTCTTCACAGGAAAAAACAGCTGGGAGGAGCAGGATTGCCGGACCTGTGCTCTTACTATTGGGCGACAAATATTTCTCAGACCAGTTTATGGCTGCGGCGCTCCTCTCCTCCCATTTGGGTTGACCTAGAAACTGCATTGTCACCCACTAAAGACCTTGGCTCTCTCCTTCTTAGTGACAGATGGATCTCTTGGGACCTCAAGGGACTCACCCTACCCATGCAAGCTTCTCTGAAAGCCTGGCATAAGTCCACACCTCCCCGATATTACACAGATGTGCTACCATGAACACAACTGCCATTATCATTACTGACTCCTCATGTTCCGGATCTCCCTATCCGACTCCTCAAACATCACGATATCACAGACATCGCCCAATTTCATGAGAAGGACAAGTTGATGCCTCTCCACACTCTCCTACGGCACTACAAAGTTCCTGCCTCCCTTCATTTCACCATCCTACGGATTCACCATTTTCTTTCCACGCGCCCACTAGAAGCACTTATGGTTGATAAGCGTATTTGGGACCAATACATTAACCCGCCTAACAAACCTAAAGGCCTCTCCTATTATTATGACATAATCCTGGACACTACCTCTTTTCTAAAAACCCCCTCTATGTTTAAATGGGAACTAGACATTGGTAAGACTTTTTCTATTAAACAGTGGCAGAGGGAGTTGTCGATAGTACACAAGCATACACATTGTGCTACCCATTGGGAAATGACCATGAAAATTCTAATCGGTGGTATTACACACCGTATCGCTTAGCTGGGTTTTCCGATAAGTACTCCCCTCTATGTTGGCGCGAGTGTGGGAAAGTGGGAACCCTTTTCCATGTGCTTTGGGAGTGCCCTTCCCTCAAGAGTTTGTAGAACGCTGTATTCAAGTATATAACGATCCATACCGGCTGCATTATCCCCCCGACTCCAGCATTGGCCCTTCTCCACCTAGGTATTGATGACCACCCTTATCGCTTCCATGCCTGGATTACCCATATCCTTATTGCAACACGTTTGTCGATACTGCGTAAATGGAAAACCTCTACCCCCCCTTCTATGCAGGAAGTAATTACATTGGTACAAACTAACCACAAATGTGAATGCTCCATGACTAATAATGAGCTGTCACTTGCCAAATTTGACCACCACTGGGACTTCTGGTCCTCAAAAGGTGGACATGCTTCTTCTGCACCACATAATATGGTTAACTTAGTTTCTGACCCTACAGTTGCACGGCTAAAGCCGACCTCCCCCTCAATTCATTGAGTAGACAGGGTTGCATGGTAATACTGGCAATGTTGTTATGTTTATTGATACTGTTATGTTTATTGATATTGTTTATTGATATTGTTATTTCTCAGCCAACTGTTACTTATATTCATTGATATTGCTCCTGAATGGTGATCGGGACTGACGGTCCCCCCCCCCCCCACCCACTGTTTTTTTTCTGTAATGTTTCTGCTTATATGATTATCTGTTGATACTGTACTTCACGGCTACGCCGTTGTCTGTTATATTTGAAAAACCCAATAAAAATTATTTTAAAAAATAAATAAATAAATCACCCGTAGGACTTCTAAACACAAGCGGGCATGAGTAGTTGAAACATCAATATGGTGTTAATAGGAGGTAGTGCTTGCTTACCAGCTAGCCGTGGGCAAGCGGCATAAAAATCCTAAATACCAATGTAGGAGACCGTTGCCTCTATTCTCCTGCTCCTAGATCCAACTCTCCTGGGTTGAAACTGCTGATCCGGAAGGCGGAGCTGGCTGGCTTCTCTGGACGCAAATACAATCTTCCCCCACTCACTGCTTCCAGCTGAGATGATCAGCTGTGACACTGACCGACTCAGACGATTGTTGAACGTGCAGGAGAAGGAGGAAAAGTCACATAGTGCATTATCATTATAAACTGGGCTTATTAAAAAGAGATGCACTTACAGGTAAAAAATTATTTAAAAACTTGGTAAAAAGATAGATGACATGGCCACCTGCAGTGCGGACCGTGTAAACGTGACAAATGCTGGCTACTCCGTCCGACGCGTCATTGCTGTGAAGAAGGAGCGCGGCTGCCTGCCCCTCGGCAGCACGCACGCTCAGAAACGCGTCGTATTCCAAGTGACGTCATCCACATGCCACTGCTAACCAAGCCTCGTCTTCAATCCACGGACTTCAGAGGAGACCAGTAACTAGTCCCCGCGGGATGGCAGCACGGACCGAATGATTTCTTCCCCCTACTGACCTGTCTTGGAGTTCCCAGGAGGGTCCCTTTACATGCTTTTACTTATGCACAGATATGAGTGCATACTTTTATTCAATAAATGTGTTTTATAGTCTACACTTAGAGGCGCCTCTCTCTCTTTTTGTCCTCAGCTTGGTGGAACCCCTGGCTTATTGGTTTCTAGACGGCTGCCCTATATGTTGGACTCCCCCCCCCCCCTTCATCTAAAGACTTTTATGGACCCTTATGGACCTTGTTTAACTGCGTGGCTCATACGCCTGTTACATGTTTTTTATCCCACATTTATTGGAAGACTACCATATTGACATTCACTTCTTAATTAAATTAGTTATCCATGGGTGACAAATGTATGGTGCCACAAAAAAATATATATATATTTTTTAAAAAAGAGAATGGATTGTCCTAATGTCTCTCTACATAGAGGACAGACAAGGGGGATGGTGAAAAGAAGAAACAAGGATCACAGATACTGGAACGTAAGCACCCAATATCTAGGTCCATATAGATCTCTACATATGAGAAAATAAATTAAGAGGTTAAAGAATATCTCACTCGTCTATGGTCACAATTGTAACCACATGTAATGAAGACCTCAAGTGTTTGATACACAAAAACCGGGAATCGTCGCTGGATTGGTAGGGTTAGAAAACGAAACCCCAAATACATGAGTAATCCTTAGATGACTCTATGGATCTCGATGTCCTCGTTGTCCATTACTTCTATTATTGTTTTTAACTAATATTTTTCTGTATCGTTCAGGGGTTTTTACACTCTTATCTTCTGGATATTTGTAATTATGAACCTATTAACCATATAATGGGGTTTTATGTTTTTGATGGAGATGAAGCCCACGGTTTTTTTATTTATATATTTTTTTGTTTTATTCAATTTGTATCATTGTATAGATATACATTATTTATGTTTTATGATTTATGATGTATTACTGTTTTTTTTCACCAAGATGCCCCTTGATGCATTTTGCTGGTATTAAATGCTAAACAGGGTGTGCTTGAGTGGTGTAGACCCATGTAGCGGGCAATGCAAGATAGTATGATGGCTCTACCACATATCAGTTGGAATGGCCAGAAAGGGAGAGATGAAAGTTGATACAATGATATATTGGTGCTTGTGGGACAACCAAAAATGTGACCTTTAAGAGTTTGGGGTATGCTCACTTCACAATTTTGTGCCAGATGATTATCCATAGGATAACTCTCCCCCTCCCCTTTCCCCCTTCCGTGTAGATTGTATTGTGTATACATAGGCTTGTTTCACCACTTTGTGCCAGATGATTATCCATATGAAAACTCTCCACTCCCCTGGCGAGTTGGAACCTCTGCCATAATTTCCCTGAGATGACAGAGGGTGGTGGACCTCATTAACTTCAGTTTTGGCCCCCTCCCTCCCCCCTTGTTCTTTTGGGGGGATCTACCATCTAAGGACACCTATCTTAACACACATCTCCATTTACCACTTCTAAGGGTAAGAGATATAAATGGCACCAAAGTGTTGTTTTGTTTGTATTTTGTCTATGATGTTTTAACTATTCTTCTAACCACTGAACATGCTTGGAGGTTGCATGGCAACGCTGGATGGGTTGACACCATGGGAATGTAGTCCCACTAAGGGAGGGGCTAGCTTTGGATCACACCCCCTCTTATCACCCCCCCTTTTTTTTTCTCATTTCCGGGTTTATAAATCAAAGATTGAGATACAGCATAGTAGCTCTGAGGAAGAAGCTAAGCCTCAAAATGCGCCAGCCAGTCTAATTGAGGACGTTACATCTGTTATGCAAGAATATGGATGCTACAACTGCATTGAGTTGATGTGCCTTTGACAAGCATGTGTTTGTGAGTATACATATCAAAAAAAGTTGGCTTTATTGAGGATAATGCACCCTCTGTCTATTTTTCATCAAGGAGCCCTGCCTGACCCTAAAGCCTTGTACATTTGGGCCGTTTGGTAGGAACCGGACACATTTTGGCCCCTTGTGTACAGCTCTTTGTTCTACAGAAGCCAGTCTCATGACTGGCTTTTGTTGAACAGGCAAGCTGGAAAACCAGCCTTTGAACCACATCCGATCAGCGCTGACAGGCAATGGCTGTGAGCACTGATCAATGTGTTCTGGTAGCGAGGGGGGGGGGGGGTTCGCTTGTCAGAATAAAATAGCAGAGCAGGTTTCGCTGCACTAATATCACTTGTATTAGTATGGCAATCTCTAATTTTTTTTTCCATTCAGCCTGCTTGGTTGAACAAACAACAACTTCTAGTGTGTACCCAGCCTCAAATAATGACTCAAATAAAGTTACATTATTCATTGTATTTTTTGTTTTTGAAAGACAACCCCAATTCACTAAGCTAATACTGTTCTTGAGTACATTGGTGGTTGCTGGAAAAAGTATTGGAAAAATTGATTCTGTATATGCATGCATGAGTGTATACCTAATATGCATTTACTAATTGAGTTTTTTGTTTAGTTCTCTTGCTTACAGGGTAACACCAAGTAGATCCAACAATGAATAGACTTATGAATTATTTAAAATTATGCTTTTAATCTCTGTGGGCTTCTGAAAACTGACATTCAATAAATCAGCAATTATGTAGACTGATGTTATTATCTTTATTCCCCCATAATAATATTCTGACTGTGAAAACAATATGTTATGGTACTTGGGGAGAGGAAGGGAAGAAGAGAAGGCAAGGGAAGGGAAGAGGTGACCATTGTAAGCTCCCCTGTTAGTATTAAATAGTTTGTCTAAACCCTCCAACTGACACTTTTGCTGTACAGCTTGTTCCGGAAGTTAATAAATTAGAGGAGGATAAATAGATTAAAAAAAATAGGTTGTGGGGGAACTTATAAAAACAATGACCGCATTGTTAATGCTAGTGACAGACTGCATCATATTTTCCATGTTTGATTTTGCCTTTAGTACCTCTTTTTATTTTCATTGATTTATTATGTTTTACTATACAGCATTACTGACTGAACAGTTATTAATTAGGCAGAATAAAGTAGGAGAGAGTCATTACACATTTTCAATGCTTGCAAATATTTTACTGTAGAGACCCTGCCCTATGCTGTGTCTGTAATTATATTTAGCATGGTTGTTGTTCAGCTGTAACCAGTCCAAGCACTTCTTCACCTTTTTTAAGCATCTGTAGTTCTCCCCTAAGCTCAGTGGAATATTGCTTTGGCCTGGTACTGAGAACGAGGTTCCATTATTCCAAATGGGAAGTACAATCACTAAGTTATGAATATGTATCTAACCCAACCAATCCCTGAACGTTTGTTCAAAGGTATTGTTGGGGAAGATGGTAAATATTTGGGTCACCCTTCCTGAGTATTCTCTACCATTTGGACAATTTCCTGAAGAGGATGCCTGTTTGGAGTGTCTTTCTACCTGGGTCTTGCCTTAACCTGGGGCATATGCTTTGTCAGACTTACAGTACAAAATAGAAATACATCTTTCACATTACAGGTCAAGAATTGTGAACTTTGAGGCCTCAAATGACCTTGTCACTGATTCACCGAAGAGTAGCCACATCCCCTCCACTTCCTGTCATCACCCAGCTGAGAGAGGTGCTGTTTGGAGCTGCAGCCATCTTGCCACTTTTGGAAGCTGCTGATGCTTATGTTCTAGCCTGAAGTCTGACAGCTGCACTTCCATCAAGAACTCTGCTTCAAATAGCGGCATGCCTGCTGAGCTCTACACCCATACAGTGGAGGTCTACATGGGCCTATGACAAGCCTTGATCTACTTTTATCTAGTGAGTGCATTTTTATTGTCTTCCATGCTTTTATAATAAATCTCTACACCTAGATGGAAGCTCCCTCTTGTGTTTGTTTTTTATATATGCATTAGTATCTCAAGACCTATTTTGAGTGGAGCTGCATCCATTTTACCTGGTGTTCCCTACCACCCTCCTGGCCCTCTTATGTGTCCCCTATAATGGCGGTTGGGTTCCAGTCAGCACAGCTTATTCTTTTTCTTTGGCTACATAACTCCACTGGCTACTATAAAGGTATTTTTTTTTTGCTGCGTTTTGAATTTTTACATATTTTTGTTACACATTTTAGAAAATGCAAAGGTTTGAGAAATATGGACAATCTTACCAATATGATATTCAAGACATTACTTTCTAGCAAAAAAAAAAAGGAAAATTCCCCTTTAACACAGTGCTGGCTAGAAATAGTGCTCTTATTTTTCAGCAATGAACATGCTGGAGCGTATATAAAATTGAAAAAGTAGAAGAATATTCAGCGCTGGACTTAAAGCTGATATAAAGTGGATCAACAGCTGAACACTCAAGGGCAATCCAAACAAACACCTCCTGAAACAATATATAATAATAGTGCAGCGCAATCCTAATAATATTTCATAGAAGCATGCTCAAGATAAGTCCCAAAAAGCTCAGGTGCAGGTGCAGATAGAGAAAGACAACTGTCCAAGTGGTCGATGGTAATACTCCCAGAGCGAATCATTCAATCCTTTGATGTGACAAAAAGGTGCTCAAAAGATCCCGCCACCTGTCATTCTCTGCCTCTCACCTTATCTTTGTGACCCTACAGGGTCAAACCAGCATGTAGTATCAAAAGGAGCAAATATATTCCCCCTCCACTGCTTCTCTCCTTAATACACAGCACTCAAAGCATATAGATTGCAGACTTCAAATCACCAATAATAGCTGGAGTCTTCAATAAACATGGAAAGATCTTCCTAAAGGCGTCTCCATAGCATACATGGTAAAGAGAAAGAAGATCTAATGCTCTCTGTATATACTTGAATATGCTTTAATAATATAAGTAATACACTCACGTTTGTGATGTTAAAACATAGCATTGATGCAGAGCCTGCAAGCGTGTGTGCGTGCCGGTATCCAAGCAGGAAGGAGTCTCAAAATGGCTGCTTGGATACCGACACGCACGCACGCTTGCAGGCCCTGCATCAATGCTATGTTTTAACATCACAAACGTGAGTGTATTACTTATATTATTAAAGCATATTCAAGTATATACAGAGAGCATTAGATCTTCTTTCTCTTTACCATGTATGCTATGGTATAAACAGCGGAAATGTTACCAGCATCACAGAGGGCGGTCAGAATGCAGCACTTCCAGGCCTTGCTGCGAGAAATGCTGCGTTCTGCTTTTGCGTGCGCTGGCAGAGGAATTTCCAGTCACAGAGAGACAGTTGCGGGTAGCAATCCAACAGCGCCTGCAAGAAGAGGGCGGTTTGAAAATGTCTTGGTCACTTCAGATATGAGATCCTTCTTTCAGCCGAACCATTGACAGCTGTACTCCAGATCAAGCATCAGGTAACGCCTAGACCGACAGGTGTCTGACTACATCGGGTTAACGGCCGATGTGGACACTCTGAGGAGTGATGAACCCCTGGGCTACTGGGTGGGCAGGCTTGACCTCTGGCCAAAGCTTGCACAATTTGCAATGGAACTGTTGGCTTGCCCCCCGTCCAGTGTCCTGTCCGAAAGGACGTTCAGCGCAGCAGGGGGGGTCGTGACCGATAAGCGCACTCACCTAGCTCATGACAGTGTAGACTACCTCACATTTATAAAAATAAATGAGGCATGGATCTCTGAGGAATTCAACACATGTGACCAGTAGACCATGTTTCATTGAAATTACTCATGACAGGCCACAAATATCTGCCAGACCACCATCCACCCACAACAATTCCTGGTCCTTGTCTTCGCTAAATACAGCTGCATAAAAGGCCTTTTAATGTCCATTGAATGCCTAATTTTTGGGGCCTTGCATGGCCGACACTTACTTATTTATCCTGTGAATGCCTAATGTACCTTCAGCCACAGAAAACAACGTTCTTAGCTGTCAGGTAAACCAATGTGGGCTAATTTTTGGGGCCTGCAATGGCCGACACTTACTTTTTATCCTGTGAATGCCTAATTTTTCAGACTGGAATTGAAAATTAATGGGTCTGTAAACATTCCGCCAAATTGTGGAATGGATGCGGACCCATTTTACAGATGTGTGAATGGACCCTATATGTATTTGACATGTATTTACTGGCTGCTGTCAGTTCTGGCTGATTTAGGAAAAAAATATATATTTTTTTGCTGTAAAAAAAAAAAAAAAAAAACATTTTTAGGGCAACTTTTCCAATTGCAATACCTCTGTTATGACATTGTCCATGTGGTGAGACTATTTGTGCACAGCTAGTAAGTATTTTCTGGCTGCAAATATGACCTAAAGGTTTTTAAAGTTCGCCTCCCATTAAAGTCAATGGGGCCTGGCGCAAACTTGCGGTTCGTGGACATTTGAGAAAGTTTGCGGCTAACGTTCGCGAACCGCCCTGGCCGTTGTTCGTCCATCCCTACCTAAGATTACCAGAAACTACCCCTCTCTCAGGGCTCATTCACACAGATGTTTCCTGTACCACGTTCCAAACACACTGGGTGTGTGATCTGATGTGGTTGTCAATAGATTCCTAATAACACTCCAAATGCAGATCGCAAATTCAGTGCGTTTGTCTGCACCGGATCGCATGGTGCTGATCTGGTGCAGTGCATTTTTGAAAAGTAGTGCATGCACTACTTTTGGTGTGGTCCAGTGGGATTTTAGCCCACTTAGATGAATGCGCTAAAAATCATATTGCATTAAATTGTGCAGAAATTGTTCAGGAACATTCTGGTGGAAATCGGCACTCAAAGTTGCTGTCATTCAAGGGTCTAATAATAATAATAATAATAATAATAATAGTGTATTTAATGTATTTTTTGTTTGTTTTTAGTTTTGGATAGAATAGGAACAATTTAGAACCACTGTCAGGTTGTACTGCTATCTGGGGCTCTATCAGAAGATTACCCCCTTACCCATTCTGAGAAAAAAAAACATTTTATCCAAAAAGAAATGGGAGAAAATCTGCAAACAGTGAAACAAACAACAATGACCCACAGAGCTTCTAGTATTCACCTACTTGCATTCCCCCCTAAAAATTTATTTTTTACTATTTTTACTTCTGTCTGTGTTGCTGTTAGATAGATTTCCCCTCAATTTCTGTCGTAGGGACAAACTTTTGACCAGAGAGAAAGTGAATAAATCTTTTAAATGGAGCCTCCAACAGCAGAAACATGAGACAAGAGTTCTAATCCTTCCCCATGCTATCCAAAACTAAGAAAAGTGTAAGCAATGTATTTGGTTACAAATACACTAAAAATTGTAGACCTTACTATTTTAATATTTGGCTAGCATCATTACACCCCAAAGCATACCTTATTTATACTTCCGTGTTCTGTGTTCCTAGGCCAACTGTCTTGTACTGCCCCTCTCCACCCTAGTTGTACACCAGGTATTTACTGACTGCCATCACTATGATGTGTGGGTTGCTGTGTATTTCCCCTGACAGCCCTTATACCCAAAGTCACAGCCTAGGATGGCTATGCAGAAATACAATCCTGGTCCTAGTACTCATAGAGGCTAAATATTTATGCTCTTTAAATTCAAAGTCCATTTAGGGAACAACAACAAACATTTGTTGAGGAGGTAATGCCTTTTTTAACCACCTCCATCCCAAGCCTATTCTGACACTTCACACCTACATGTGAAAATCTACTACTACTAGAAAATTACTTAGAACCCCCAAACATTATATATATTTTTTAGCAGAGACCTTATAGATCCTATAGAATAAAATGGTGTGTGTGGCAATTTTTTATTTCACATGCTATTAGCGCAGCGTTTTTTCAAACGCAATATTTAAAAAAAAAAAAAAACACCTTCATGAATAAAAAAAACAAAACAGTAAAATTAGCCCAATTTGAAAGATGATGTTACATCAAGTAAATAGATACCTAACATGTCATGTTTTAAAATTGCATCTGCCTGTGGAATGGTGGCAAACGACGGTGCTTAAAATTCTCCATAGGCAGCGCTTTAAACGCCTGTACAGGTTACCAGTTTAAGAAGAGAGAAGACCAGGCGCCGATCTAAGTGTAGCAATGCAAAATTTATTAACAATTCAAAGAGTACTACTCACAGGAGTAAGGTAAAAACAGGCATCTCAATAGAGTGATGGGTTTTGGCAGAGTTCATCCAGGGGGTCCTTCCGTGATCCTGGCGGAGCTGGTGCTGTGGAGGATGAGCTGCGATCTCCTGGTAGGGGACGCGCTGATCGCTCGGTGGTGGTTTAGCAGCGTGGGTCCGCAGACGGCCTGAAGAAGGAGCGCATGCTCCGCAACGCGTCGCCATTCTAGTGCACAGTGTCTCCAGGAAGTGACATCACGGCCCTCCTCCCTGCGGACCCACGCTGCTAAACCACCACCGAGCGATCAGCGCGTCCCCTACCAGGAGATCGCAGCTCATCCTCCACTGCACCAGCTCCGCCAGGATCACGGAAGGACCCCCTGGACGAACTCTGCCAAAACCCATCACTCTATTGAGATGCCTGTTTTTACCTTACTCCTGTGAGTAGTACTCTTTGAATTGTTAATAAATTTTGCATTGCTACACTTAGATCGGCGCCCGGTCTTCTCTCTTCTTGTCTTGGATCATACAGGGTAACTTCACCCTTCACTGGAGGCGGCCATCAAAGTGCATAGCAAACTACACTGGACTTTGTCTATTGAAGCCAACCTTGCCTTATCTGCTCTATGCATAGATACTGCATGCGGATCTGACAATCTGATTGCGCCAATCTCTCCCCTTCTCCAGGTTACCAGTTTAGACTGACACAGGAGGTCTGGTGCTAGAATTATTGCTCTCACTCTGACGTTCGTGACAATACCTCACATGTGTGATGCAATCACCGTTTACATATGTGTGCGGCAGAGGCGTAATTAGAACCTTCAGGAGCATGCAAGAAACCATGAAGGGCCCCCCTTCCATTCGAGCTCCCAGGTAGCCATCACCACTAGCTGCATCGCTCCCAGCCTCTGCGATGGGACAGGAGAGCCCGGGGAAGGTGGCGGGAGGGGGGTGGGACCCCGTTACACCAACCGCAGAAGTGATCCAGTGGCAAATTAGCCACTCAGATCACTTCTGCCTTCCACAGAATCGCCAGCTGAAAATAATGGTACCAGGATGCTGCCTGAAGGTGCAGGCATCATCCCGGTATAACCACTGAAACCCAATGATGTACTTCCTTGGGTGGGAAGTGGTTAATTACTTGGTGATGACTGATCCAACCTTTTGTAATGTAATGTATACACTATCTCTAAACCAGTCCTAGTAGCTTGGAAGTCTGGAAATGGAAGCTCTGGAAACCAGAAGCTATATTTCCTAGGCTTCGAATTGTATTTTATTTTATTGCCATAACCTGCATTAACTGCTAGTTTGTTTCTTTATGTATGGCTAGCTGTAAGCTTGACACCAGAACAATATTGCTTATTTCCATAGGGAAGCAGCAAGTGGCAGTTTGATTACATGTGCCAGGTAATCACCCTCGGTTATTTTGTTAGCAAACTTATGTCCATGATGCTCAACCCTCTCAAAACTCCTGCACCTTGGTCAAGAGGAAGAAAAAAAAAAACCTTTATCACTCCCCAGGGTCAGTTGGTTTCCTCAAGAAACAGTGTTTTTTTTTTTTTTTTTGTTACCTTGTGCAATAAAGCATTTCAAAGCTTATTGACTCTTACTAAAAAAGAACTTTTACTTAAGTAAATTCTGACTGCCTTTTTTAAATTCAATATATCTAGTTTTTCTAATCTGTCACTATAAAAAAAAATTAAACTTTTTTTTAGTTTTGTTTAGTTGCCTGCTTCTAAACCCACTCCAAAAACTCAAAACAATATTCTGACTGTAATCGTACAAGGGATTACAGGAGAAATGTTGAATAATAAAAGATGCATAGCAGTATAATATAATTTTTGTGACAAGGTACCAGCATTTCTACAATGTTTAGATACAATTTCTAAGAATATCATATCTGAAATCAAAGTCAGTATTTCTGAAGTCCTCCTGGGAATTTGGGGGAAACAATAAAAGAATTGGGACCCATGGAACATATAGTAGTGTCTGGAAGCTATATAAAATCAAACGAAAATGCTAGATCTTAAAACAAGCAAATATTTAAGTTGCACCAGAACCATAGTTGTTGAAACAACATTTTTGTATGATGATTATTTTACTGACACAACACGTTGGAGGGATTATTACATTTCCCACCACACCAGAGGTTATCAAGCTCTTGCTCATTCCCATGAGAGAATCCTATTGCCTGAACTTTCTCAAATAATTTGCTTGAAGCAAACTTTATGTAGCAAATGCCACACCAGCTAAACCTCTGCTCCTACTTGAAAGTAGTCACTCAGCCATCAAATAACATGAACACATCAACTTAGTTTGAAGACTGCAAATTGGAAGAAACATGACTTATTTTTCACTGGTGATTTTACCCTGACTGCCAATGCACTAGAGGCATACCAGAATGACATATATATAAATATATGCTGTTAATAGCTACTCTAGTCAGTGTTGTAATGCAATCTTGTGTTGCAGCTGGGGCATGCCTCACATCTGTTGTGCTGTGCACCTTAAAGCTCTCTTTTAGGCATACAGTTTTTGCTGAGTTCCTAATGTTTAGGAGCAAAAATTCCTCTTCAGTCTTCACTAATAATCCTGCAATCTGCTTTGCTGGGTCTGAATTTGTCAATATGTGGTTTTATTTGTGTGCCTGTGCGTTTCTAAAATGTATGCATAGCCCCTTCTTCTAAATAATACCAGCCATGCAAGCTAGACATTAAAGTTCTGGCCTGATTCAAATTTGATTCAAATATTTGGATCCTCCAAGCCTTTATGCTATCTGGCATTAGGTGGATGCTGAAAGGCAATAGGTTCCTTCACACCACCTGTGCTCCAGAAAGATGATTTGGGATGGGGGTGGTGGGGGAATGCATAAACATTACTGACCCAGGGATAAGCAGTTTAACTCAAAAATGTTTCAAAACTCAGTTTTGTTTAAAATAACCATAGATAGATATGGGTGTTTTTCCATTTCAACCCTGGACAGTAATATAATCAAAAAAAAACCAGGACAAGAGCAGGGATTAGCATACAATGAGTTACCGTGCCACTATGTTGTCTGGCAGAAACAATGGAAGAAAAATACATTTTTTTCAATGTAATTTGAATTACTATTGCAGCTTTGTTTCAACTGAAGTATCATGATCTTGTGTTATTACTAACATTAGAAGCCCTCACCCACATCTTTAGAACACTCTTATAGTACATAAGTGTGGAGAAGAAATCAGATGAAAACACACAATTGGGTTTCAGTAACACTATAGATATTGCTTCAAAATATTTTTCATCAATAAACAGAATATCAGTCGTTTACATGTATACGTTTTTGAACCTAGATTTCTACACAAATACCCCAAAAAGACATAATCTGATCAAAATACAGCCGTGGTCAAAAGATGTTAGAATAACACAAATAATAATTTTTACAAAGTGTGCTGCCTTAGTTTTCATAATGGCAATTTGCATATAATCCACAATGTTATGAAGAGTGATCAGATGAATTGCAATTCATGGCAAAGTCCCTCTTTGCCATGAAAATGAATTGAATCCCATAAAAAAACATTTCTACTGCATTTGTAAACAAGGCTTCAGGGCACCCAAGAAAGTCCAACAAGCTCAAGGACCGTCTCCTACAGTTGATTCAGCTGCGGGATCAGGGCCCCACCAGTGCAGAGGTTGCTCAGGAATTGCGGCAGGCAGGTGTGACTGCATCTGCACGCACAGTGAGGTGAAGACTTTTGGAGGGGGGCCTGGTGTCAAGAAGGGCAGCAAAGAATCCACTTCTCTCCAGGAAAAACATCAGGGACAGACTGATGTACAGGGATTAGACTGCTGAGGACTGTTATCAAGTAATTTTGTCTGATGAATCCCCTTTCTGAATGTTTGGGGCAAGAGAGAAGAAAAGGTGAGTGCTACCATTAGTCCTGTGTCATGCCAACAGTAATGCATCCTGAGACCATTTATGTCTGGGACTGCTTTTCAGCCAAGGGAGTGGGCTCACTCACAATTTTGCCTAATAACACAGTCATGAATAAAGATTGGTACAAAAACATCCTCTGAGAGCAACTTCTAACAACCATTAATTAAAGAACGGTTTGGTGACAAACAATGCCTTTTCCAGCATGATGGAGGACCTTTCCGAAAGGAAAAAGTGATAACTAAGTGGCTTGGGGAACAAAACTTTTTGGATCCATGGCCAGGCAACATTCCAGACCTAATTCCATTGAGAACTCAAGAGGTGGGTGAACAAACCAACCCCCCACAAATTCTGACAAACTCTAAGCATTGATTTTGCAAGAATGGGCTGCCATCAGTCAGGATGTGGCCCAAAAGTTGATAGACAGCGTGCCCAGGTGCATTGCAGAGGTCTTGAAAAAAAGGGTCAACACTGAAAATATTGACTCTTTGCATAAATGTAACTCTTTTGCATTAATGTCATTTTCAATAAAGGCCTTTGACACTTATAAAATGCTTGTAAGCATACTACAGTATATCATAGTAACACCTGACAAAAAGATCTAAAAACAGCAGCAGACTTGAAAATTAACATTTGGGTCATTCTCAAAACTTTTGGCCACGGCTGTAGTAACCAGTAAACATTTGTAACCTTTCATGTCTTTGCTGAACACTTTGTTTAAAAAATCATAGTCCAGTCTATAGTTTTGGAACTATATGTGGGTGAACAAATCTCTATAGGTCACACTACTGCATCTCGGTTGAGTTGGGGATCTTGAGTTAGCCATTCAAAAATACAAATATAGTTCTGCTTACTTTTTGCTGAAATTCAACCTGTGTTTTGGATCTTTATGTTGTTGACCATCCCAACCTCTGTTAAGCTATGGGTCGTGGACTAATACCATGGCATTTTCCTGTAGAATTTCCTGATGAAAATTTGAATTTGTTGCCTCTATATAATAACAAGCTGCCCAGGCCTTCAGTGTAGCAAAGTAGTTCCAAATGAAGACACTTCAATGGTAGTAATAAGGTTATGATGTTGTTATATATTGAGTTTGGTCCACAAAACTTGGAGTTGTGCAAAGAGTTTTGTTTTTTCATCTATCTACATATCATCATTGCATCATTGGTTCTGGTAAACTTTCCCTACCCTGAGAAGGTTTGGGCAGGGAATGTATGTCTTTAGACATAGTCTAGAGACATACAGCTTATTTTGAAAAGTAATGGTTTCCTTCATAATCTTCATCTATAAGCACCATTATTTTAGTGTGTTTTTATGGTGGTGGTGTGAATAAAGACTTTGGCAAGTTCAAGAATTTTATGCAGGTCCTAGTTGCACATGTAGTTGCTCAGCACACTTCTGTCAAGAGTAGCAACAGTTCTGCATTTCCTTTATTTGTAGACAATTTATATTGCTATAGATTACTGGGAATAGCGAGGCCTTTAGAAATGTTTTTGTAGCTTTTTCTGGGACTTGATTATCTGGACTGAAAAATCAATAAGATATGTCAATGTAAGTAATTTGTTAAAGGGAATGTTTAATGAAGGTAAATTTAATCTAATGTAAAAAAAGGGGGGTGGTGCGCTATTCAGGTGTAGAAATACATGTAAAACAATTTTTGATAACAAAAATAAACAGAAATATACAGAAAGTGTCCAAATTTTGATAGTAATCCATAAATACATAAAAATGAAAATCAAAAAATATAAATGAAAAAGTGTAGAAAAAAGTGAAGTTCCTCCATTCATCAGTTGATTTGTCAGATGCTCTCAATTTAATTTAAGAATTAAAGTCAGTGCTTGCAAATAAATCTTAGTAATCTTCCAGTCACTTTGGTGACCTCTCCTCTCAGCGTATTGTCCCCAGATATGTGAAAAAAATATAAAAAGCAATATAGTGTAATATTGTCACAAAAAATGCCAAAATATACACAAATAAAACAGGATCATCAACCAACACTCAATAAGTGCATATGAAAGACCGTGCTGTGGGATGCACATAAGTGCTCGTGAGATAATATAAAGTAAAATCAATAAATCCACATGTGCTGTAAACACTAAAGTGCCTCCAAAAAACTGTAGGCCCTTATGATTTGTGGATGGGCTTTTAGATTTTATTACATTTGTATTTTTTTTCATATTCATTAAATTCACCCTTATTAGTCATAGTTTTTGATATTATGCCATGAAGCAGTATAAGTTGTGTGATTTATAGGAGTCCCCATTTGTATATAAGAATTCTGGTGCATCATCCCTATTCAGATGGATTTATTGAACCAGATCATATGAAATACGTAGTATATTTGATATATTGATGTTCCATACTGATTATTTTAGCATATATATTTTTTGATAATGTTATAATATAAATATTATATGTTGGTATTTTACCAGATTGACCCTGCAGTCTTATATTTAGCTTTTAGTTCCAGTTTATTTTTAATAGTAATTAATAATTTTATTTCTTATATATATGCCATTTGTTCTATCTACCTGGTGAAGCTGTTATTAGGCTCATGTTTTTCGAATAGAGGAGTATCTTTTATTGGCCTTTATTCACTACGAAAGTCCTTATATATCTCTATCCTTCCTAGTTTATGGGGTGTTTGGAAAGACATCACTATGGCAACGTTTACACGAGCCGTTGACTATTTAGGTCCGGCGTGCTGTCATCTAGCTCCACTCTGAGGAAGTCACGTGTCTGTGACGCAATGCGTAGGAGGAGCTAGTAACACTGTGG
This sequence comes from Pelophylax lessonae, assembly GCF_965119305.1. Taxonomy (NCBI): domain Eukaryota; kingdom Metazoa; phylum Chordata; class Amphibia; order Anura; family Ranidae; genus Pelophylax; species Pelophylax lessonae. The sequence goes on from NC_138774.1 coordinate 142,171,967, forward strand.
GGCCATTCAACAGAAGAGAGGAGCCAGATGCACAGAAGAGGAACCCGAGAAGTGGAGGATCCGGGACACTGTGCAAAACCAACTGCACAGAGCAGGTAAGTAGAACATGTTTGTAGTTTTGTTTTTTGTTTTTTTTAAGCAAGACTTTACAACCACTTTTATTGAACAAGCTGAGATTAGAAGCATTAGATTGTTTTCTATGCAGAAGTGAGCCTGATTTGGACTCGCCATCTTCAGTAAATAAACCTTTTGATTGTGTAATGCTTCAAAAAAGGAAGCAAAGCCTGCATATATAATATGGAAATATTGCTGTCCTCTGATGATATGTAATAAATTCTACATGGGAACAGCTACATGGTTTTTAAACAATAACATAAGCTTGCTGTGTTGCGCTGATCTCTTTTTACAAGACTATACATTTCCTTTAAATGAAGCTGCCCTATTACTCTACCTTGGATGAATAACAGAATACATTTTAGTTGATCATGAAAAAATCCAAGTAATTTTAAAAAGGTTAGAAACTTCTTACAACTGTATAAACCTTTAATGGAATAGGAAGACCTCATCCTGGGCTCTAGCGATCACAGGATGATCACATTTAGCGTAAATAACAATATAACAAGGCAAGAGGGGAACATAAGAACCCTAAACTTCAGAACGGCAAACTTTCCCAAATTGTGCTCAACGATGGAAAGGGTAAACTGGGACCAAACCTTAGGAACACTGACCACAGTGGAAAAATGGGAATCCTTTAGGAACATATTAAACAAATGCATCTGCAGTGCATTCCTGTGGGAAATAAATTTAGGAGACAAAGCCAAACCTGGCTGGCTAAACCGTAATGTAAAAAAAACTTATTAGGGGTAAAAAAAATGGCCTTCAAGAAATATAAATCAGAGGGCATAGTATCGGCTTTCGAGCAATACAAGGAGGCAAATAAGAAAAGTAAATACGAAATCAAAATGGCTAAAATCAACTTTGAGAGACAAATAGCGGAGGATAGTAAAAAGAACCCAAAGAAATTCTTTAAATATATCAACAGCAAAAAAATTATGGCAGAGCATATTGCACACATAATTAACGATGATGGGAGGATGGTTACAGAGGACACTGAAAAAGCAACCGTGCTGAATGCTTTTTTCTCCTAAGTCTTTACACAGGAAAAGGAGGGGTACACTGACCATGACTGTATGGTTAGTAGTAATACACAGGACTTGCCACTATGGCTAACAGAGGGTGAAATCAGGGAAAGGCTGGATAAAATTAACACAAATAAATCACCAGGCCCGGATGGCGTACATCCGAGAGTACTCAAAGAACTTAGTAAGACTATATCTAGACCACTGTTCCTGATCTTTGCTGACAGTATTATGACAGGAAATGTACCAGGGGATTGGAGGAAAGCTAACGTGATACTGATATTCAAAAAGGGGCAGAGGCATGTCCCTGGAAATTATAAGCCTGTCAGTCTGACATCGATAGTATGTAAACTTCTGGAGGGGATGATAAGGGACTATATCGTAGAGTTTGCTAAAGACAACAACATCATCAGCAGTAATCAGCACGGGTTTACAAATGGGCATTCTTGTCAAACCAATCTCTTAACATTCTATGAGGAGGTGAGCTGTGAGCTAGATAGGGGGAGACCAGTGGATGTGGTGTACCTGGATTTTGCTAAGGTGTTTGATACAGTTCCCCACAAGCGCTTAATTTATAAAATAAGGTCTGCAGGCATCGACCGCAAGTTTTGTTCTTGGATATGGAACTGGCTAAAAGGGCGTGTCCAAAGGGTGGTAATAAATAGCGCATACTCAGACTGGTCTGAGGTGGTAAGTGGGGTCCCCCAAGGCTCAGTCATGGAACCAACCATGTTCAATTTATTCATAAACAGCATTGAGGACGGGATCAGTAGTTCTATATCAGTTTTTGCAGATGACACAAAATTGGGCAGGGCAATAACTGCACAGCATGAAGCAGATATCCTACAGAATGAAAAACAAAAAACATAAAATTGCTGCGCATTAAGGTAAAAAACTGTAAAAACAGCAAATATACAATAGTGGGTACAGCAGCCACACTAATCAGAAATGTAGCAGATTAAAAGAAATAAAAACAAAACTGTGGCGCTAAAACCCTTTTAGAATGACAGTCCCACTTAAAGATGTGAAAAAAGCAATAAAAAAGCAGTCCATGTGTGTCCGTCTCCACGTATAGAAGTAATTCTCGAGCAGAAAACCACCACCAGAAAGCACTCCAACACCAGTACTTCTTACCAAAAGTAGTTGATCTCCATCACAGAGATCAAAAAGTGCGCATAACCGGTAATAATGAAGGCTTCTCCAATGCAGTCCTGATAAGCTCACGGTATGGTATATTATGCAAAGAGAAAAGGGACATCACATAGCGCAGACCGCTTTAAAAGGCTTTATTCTTAAATAGATATATGGTACTCACAAAGTACTACATCTCGCATGTAATACATGGGCACAGAGACCTCCCAGATGTCCTTAGGGCGTCCCAGCCGTGGACCACCAGATCGATGGCCGTCCTGTCTCCTCCAAAGATCGCAGCACGCGCCACCCAGCACGCCACCCGACGCATGTTTCGTCCGATTGGACGTCGTCATGGGGTGTGGCTACAGGGTGCGCCAATGCCTTCTATAGCGGAGGAGAGAACCGCCCACCGGAACTGAGTGGCCGGAAGTGAGGTATGCGCTCCACACGACCGGAACCACCACTCTGACCGGAAGAGGAAGGAAAAAGAGAACAACATAATGGGGAAAAGAAGGAAAAAATCCCTTCAAGAAACCCCACACTGCGATGTCTCCGCCATCCTTCAAATAAGCAATGCCCTATATATGGAATCAGCCAAAAAAGAAGCATTACTCCATATACCGAACAGGTATATAGAAATCCAATGTGTCAAGCCGCGGCCCGAGGAAAGACAGCGCCATCTATCGGTGCTCCAAATGTGGAACACCCCAAGTACAAGGAGGTCTCAAAAAGCACAAAAATACATATATCGATTAATAACATTAAATAAATTACAACATCAGATAACACACAACATAAATTAAAATGCTACACAATAAAATAAGTTCTCTTAAAAGTTTTGTACTCATTACATAAAACTATCAAATGTTGCACAGCAAATAAAGAAAAAAAGGGGGGGGGGGAACACCAATCTAAGAATTATTGATATGGGCGTTTATATCCCACTCAATGTTAAGACCCAGGGGGGTATAAGATTTGAGTCTGTATATCCAGCTCGTTTCGAGCTTGGAAACCCCTCTTGTTAGATTGCTTCCTCTCCAATGTCCTGAAAATCTATCGATCCCCAAAAACAAAGTGCCACTAGGATCTCTATTGTGGCACTCATCGTAGTGCCTAGAGAGGCTGTGTTTGGGGAAGCCATTGACTATGTTGGCCACATGCTCCTTGAGCCTCACATGAAGCTCCCGGATGGTGCGGCCAACATAGTCAAGGCCGCATGGACACCTCACCAAGTAAACCACGTACCTAGTGGTACAAGATGTAAACGGTTTAATCTTGAAGTCCTGTCCAGAACCAGACTTAAAGGTGTCAACACGTCTCTTTTTCTCCACATTAAGCTGACAGATAGTGCACCTCCTACATTTATAAAATCCTCCCATTTGCTGAAAAAAAGAGACTTTTTTAGGGGGATCCCTAATGTTGGGGGCAATCTGCAACCTTAAGGGAGGGACACCCCTATAGATAACCTGAGGCTGGGGAGGTAAAAGGGGGCCCAACACTGAATCATTCCGCAAAATGTGCCAATGGCGCCGAAGAATAGTTTTTACTGAGAAATGTTGAGTAGAGTACGAAGAGAGGAATGCAAAATCAAAAGGACGTTTTAAATCTCTCTGTTTAGGCTGAAGAAGATCCTCTCTCCCTCTCGAATCAGCCTTTACCAAGGCCTGACTCAAAAGAGACTCATCGTACCCCTTCTCACTAAATCTTTCTTTAAGGACAGAGGCTTCCTGCAGAAAATCTTCATGACGCAAACAATTACGCTTCAGTCGTAGGAACTGACTGACAGGAACGGACTCCAACCACGATTTATGATGACAGCTCGTGGTATCTATGAATCCGTTCCTGTCAGTCGGTTTAAAGAAAGTTGAGGTAACAATCTGACCTTCCTCAATACGGATTCTAAGATCCAAAAAATGAATCTCGCTCACGCTTGATTCATAGGTCAGACTGATGCCCCTATCGTTGTTGTTTAGGGTTCCCATGAACTCAACCAGGGAATCACCCGTGCCGTCCCATAGGAAGAGGATGTCGTCGATGTATCGACGCCAGAGCACAAGCTCCGGCCTGGGTACACCCCAGACGACATCCTCTTCCCATTTGGCCATGAACAGGTTGGCCATACTGGGCGCGAATTTCGCGCCCATGGCCACTCCCCTGTTCTGTAGATAGTAAATGCCATTATACCAAAAGTAATTTCGGGACATTGCATAGTCCAGAAGGGAAATAATATAATCTCTCTGGAAACTCAACAAACTTTCTAACCTCAAATAATGAGACACTGCCTCTCTGCCATGTTGGTGTGAAATTATGGTATACAGGGATGAAACATCCGCTGTTACCAAAATGTAATTGTCCTGCCAGGTGATATTGCCCAACTCATTTATCACCTGCATGGAGTCTCGTAAATACGAGGGCATTTTTACCACCACAGGCTGTAGGAAATGATCAATATATTTGCCCACCCGGGAAGTAACGGAATCAATACCGCTAACTATAGGTCTCCCGGGTGGGCAAATGGGATCCTTATGTATTTTGGGCAAAAAATACATAACGGGTACTCTGGGGGCAGAAGGCACTAGAAAAGCCTTCTCTTTTTTAGTGAGAAGCTTCCTGTCAAACCCCTCATTCACCAGGGCAATCAGTTCCTTTTTGTATTTGGCAGTAGGGTCACCCCTCAGGGGAATATAAGTGTCCCTGTCTGATAGCAACCTTAGCATCTCTGCGTCATAGGCGGTGGTGTCCATAATGACAATCCCGCCGCCCTTGTCCGCAGGCCTCACTATGATATCACTCCGCTCCTTCAGAGACTTCAGTCCCCTATTGAAAGCGGAGTGCATCTCACATTTGTTCAACCGAAGTTGATCTATGTCTTTAGCAACCAGATCCCTAAATACGGCCACCGCCGGTGCCACCCCACCAGGGGGGTTGAACGTGGAGGCATTAGAGAAACTGGTGCTTTTAATGCCCATATTATATTCGGTTTTAGATGTGGAAGGATTCACAGTGAAGTGTCTCTTAATGTTGACCTTTCTTACAAACTTCTGGAGGTCTATAAATGTGCCAAACTTATCTAGCTGTTTCGGGGGTGCATATTTTAAACCCCTATTAAGGACACACTTTTCATCGTTAGAGATTGGGGCGGAACTAAGATTGAAGAGGCCTCCGTCCTTTAAAGACGCCTCTTTTTTCTGGCGGAGTCTCCTCCCCCCTCTTGTCCCCCTTTTTTTCCGTTTTTTCTCCTTTTTGCTTTGGGGGTAACCCCAGGAAAAAAACGTTGGTTGGTATTATTGGTAGGTGCATTTTGAAAATGTCTTTCCCTGCCTCCAGATGCCTGATCATGTTGTGGATGATATACATCCCCCGAGTTACCTGACCAACCACTCTGTTGATTGGAAGATCCTCCTCCTCTCTGCGGGTGGGTGGTCATGTAACGCTCAGGTTCTCTAACCTCGTTCACCAATGGCGCAAACCTGTTGTTAATGGGCACATTGCCCTCAGGATACTGTGGGTGAGGGGGACGTCTCCCCCCTCTACCCCTACCTCTCCCCCGTCCTCTACCCCTCCCTCTGGCCTGATAGGTCCATTGGGGAGGTTGGGGAAGAGGAGAGTAAGGTTGGCTCATCTCCGTTCTCACTAGACCGTTAATATCGGGGTTAGGGACAGATGATACCTCCATCTCATTATCCAAGTCGTTGGTAGGAGCTGAGGCCAATTTAGCAGATTGCCATTTAAAGATTATCTGGGAGTTATAATCTCCCAGATCTCTGGCAAATTTCTTACGTTTCTTGGCCTTCTGTTCTGCATCTACCTTCTCCAAATGTCTTTTTAGAGCTTCTGACTTGGTTTTGTATTCGTCCTTGTTTTTAAATGAGGTCAATTTTTCTTTAATCAAATTGATATCCTCATCTAACTTGGTCATTTTGAGCCTTTTCTTAGAAAGCATAAAACTCAAAAGACCCAGTCCAGCCTTATTAAAAAACAAGGACCATTCGCTAAGATCGTCTACATCACTTTGGGGAAATACCTCCCATCTGAGACTCCTGGGCACCATGCCATCCGCAATGTACTTCTCAAAGAAGTTTACATCCCATCTGGCATGGAGCTCGGCCGTCATCAGATTTTTCAATCTAAGGAACAATCCCCCCAAATCATCCGAACTTGGATCCACAGCGGAAAATATTCCTGCTGTATCTATGGTGTGTGATGTCCGATATTCAAATATATCCATAATTGTTTATTTCAACAAAGAGACCTAAAGTCTGCATCTACAGCAGCAGCACCTATAACAATTCAAGGATAGACAAAAAACATAAAATTGCTGCGCATTAAGGTAAAAAACTGTAAAAACAGCAAATATATAATAGTGGGTACAGCAGCCACACTAATCTGAAATGTAGCAGATTAAAAGAAATAAAAACAAAACTGTGGCGCTAAAACCCTTTTAGAATGACAGTCCCACTTAAAGATGTGAAAAAAGCAATAAAAAAGCAGTCCATGTGTGTCCGTCTCCACGTATAGAAGTAATTTTTGAGCAGAAAACCACCACCAGAAAGCACTCCCAACACCAGTACTTCTTACCAAAAGTAGTTGATCTCCATCACAGAGATCAAAAAGTGCGCATAACCGGTAATAATGAAGGCTTCTCCAATGCAGTCCTGATAAGCTCACGGTATGGTATATTATGCAAAGAGAAAAGGGACATCACATAGCGCAGACCGCTTTAAAAGGCTTTATTCTTAAATAGATATATGGTACTCACAAACAAAGTACTACATCTCGCATGTAATACATGGGCACAGAGACCTCCCAGATGTCCTTAGGGCATCCCAGCCGTGGACCACCAGATCGGTGGCCGTCCTGTCTCCTCCAAAGATCGCAGCACGCGACACCCAGCACGCCACCCGACGTCCGGTTGGACGTCGTCATGGGGTGTGGCTACAGGGTGCGCCAATGCCTTCTATAGTTGTGTGTTATCTGATGTTGTAATTTATTTAATGTTATTAATCGATATATGTATTTTTGTGCTTTTTGAGACCTCCTTGTACTTGGGGTGTTCCACATTTGGAGCACCGATAGATGGCGCTGTCTTTCCTCGGGCCGCGGCTTGACACATTGGATTTCTATATACCTGTTCGGTATATGGAGTAATGCTTCTTTTTTGGCTGATTCCATATATAGGGCATTGCTTATTTGAAGGATGGCGGAGACATCGCAGTGTGGGGTTTCTTGAAGGGATTTTTTCCTTCTTTTCCCCATTATGTTGTTCTCTTTTTCCTTCCTCTTCCGGTCAGAGTGGTGGTTCCGGTCGTATGGAGCGCATACCTCACTTCCGGCCACTCAGTTCCGGTGGGCGGTTCTCTCCTCCGCTATAGAAGGCATTGGCGCACCCTGTAGCCACACCCCATGACGACGTCCAATCGGACGAAACGTGCGTCGGGTGGCGTGCTGGGTGGCGCGTGCTGCGATCTTTGGAGGAGACAGGACGGCCATCGATCTGGTGGTCCACGGCTGGGACGCCCTAAGGACATCTGGGAGGTCTCTGTGCCCATGTATTACATGCGAGATGTAGTACTTTGTTTGTGAGTACCATATATCTATTTAAGAATAAAGCCTTTTAAAGCGGTCTGCGCTATGTGATGTCCCTTTTCTCTTTGCATAATATACCATACCGTGAGCTTATCAGGACTGCATTGGAGAAGCCTTCATTATTACCGGTTATGCGCACTTTTTGATCTCTGTGATGGAGATCAACTACTTTTGGTAAGAAGTACTGGTGTTGGAGTGCTTTCTGGTGGTGGTTTTCTTCTCGAGAATTACTTCTATACGTGGAGACGGACACACATGGACTGCTTTTTTATTGCTTTTTTCACATCTTTAAGTGGGACTGTCATTCTAAAAGGGTTTTAGCGCCACAGTTTTGTTTTTATCCTACAGAATGACCTGGACAAAATAACAGAGTGGGCAATGACATGGCAAAGGAGGTTTAATGTGGAGAAGTGTAAGGTTTTGCACTTGGGGACTAAAAAGCACAATACACTTTGGGGGGGAACCTTTGGGGGAATCAAAAATGGAGAAAGATCTGGGAGTCTTGGTAGAGGATAGACTAGGCAATAGCATGCAATGTCAAGCGGCAGCTGCCAAAGCCGGCAGAATATTAGCATGCATAAAGAAAGGCATGTATTCCAGAGATAAAACTATAATCCTACCACTTTATAAAACTCTGGTCCGACCGCATCTGGAGTATTCTGTCCAGTTCTGGTCGCCAGCCCTCAGGAGAGAGTCCAGAGAAGGGCAACTAAACTAATTAGGGGATTGGAGGACCTTAATAATGAAGAGCGTCTGCAATCGCTTGATTTATTCTCCCTGGAGAAGAGACGCCTGAGAGGGGACATGATAGCAATTTATAAATACCTCAATGGTGATCTCAGCATAGAAAAAAAGCTATTCAGCCGAAAGGATTGGATGAGGACTTAGAGGAGAAGCGTTTTAACCTCAGGCAACGCAGGGGATTCTTCACTGTTAGGGCTACAGGAGTTTGGAATTCTCTACCACAAGAGGTGGTTTCTGCGGGAAGTATGGTTGCTTTCAAAAGACTCTTGGATGTGATCAGAACATTCAGGGGTATGAGAGATGATTATGGCCACACACACCTACACAGGTTGAACTGGATGGACTAATGTCTTTATTCAACCTCAACTACTATGTAACTATGTTTAGTGGTCCAGTCTTTCTTATTTGCAAAGGATCACCTTTGCATTTCTGAAGAGCGGACCTATAAAGCTGTGAGTCATTCTCTGTCAACTTTGTAGAAAAAGCACATTTATATATAAAGAGAAAAATATTTTTTGTTACGCTTACACTTTACATTGGGGTTGATTTACTAAAACTGGAGAGTGTAAACTCTGATGCAGCTGTGCATGGTAGCTATTCAGCTTCTAACTCCAGCTTGTTCAATTAAGCGTTGACAAAAAAAATCTGGAAAGCGAAATGGTTTCTATACAGAGCTGCACTAGCGTGTTTTAGTAAATCAACCCCATTGCCTGATTGAATGATTAGCTGGCAAAAACAGTTTACTCTTATAGCAAAATATACTATATATGGCCACCAGAAAATTAGCTACAATTCAAATAAGTCCACAAATTAAGATATTGAATTTAAAAAAAAAGTATTATTATTATTATGATGTATATAGCATACTGTATATATGGCAATAAACTGTGAAAGGTGAGCTGATGAAGAAAGAAAAAGTAAAGTTTTGAGGTAGGATAACCTTTTCTAAAAGAGATGAGTTTTCAAGGATCACCTAAAGGTGGACATAGCACATTTATCCTAAAATCATAGACTGTATTCATAGTATTGCTGGCATTACTGACCTATTGTGTAAATGGTTGCCTATAGTGTCTATGCTATGTTATAAACTATTTTATATTATTGTGGTTTTGTTCAACAAACCTTTGTTATTTTACTAACTACTGTATTTATGTATAGGATTTGTCCATGACGGTACCTTTAAAGTCCACTTAGCCCCCCCCTCCGTTCTCTTTTCTATATTGGGACAGTGGTACCTGTGCTGAATATCTCTATCTTGATCTCAGCTTTTTTAATACAGCTCTGCATTTTGACTTCACAATGGGGACATGTTTGCATTTTACAACTGACATAGATTTTTTTATATTAGTATAGTGATAGAATTAATTCAAAGGCCATAAAAAAATGGATCTCGTTCATGCATGGTTGATAGCAAGTTGAAAAAGATGCTAGCTCCTTATCTCTTGATGACTACAGTAGTTAGATATGTTCAACTGAAATTACGGTTTCATCCAGCTGCTGCATTTAGAAAGCTATAGTGATACCACTATTCCATCATTTCGAAAATAAAAAAATAATAAACCCAGCTGTGGGAGAATAAATCCATCATTATGGGTTCATAGATGGGGTGAAAACACAAATTTCTACAGAGAAATATTGTTATTGGAATCTCAAAAAGATACTTCAAAAGAAGCCCAGAGTGCATTCAACTGGACACATCCATCCAAAGATTAAAGGGTTAGTATCAGAACGTTCCTCTGTGGTTGTGCTGATGAATCAGAATCGCTCTGGTCCATCCTGGAAGCCCTGCAGAAAGAAGGAGAAGAAAGTGGGCATTTCAAATCCCTGAACCCCTACACCGGCTGTATGGGCATTGACAGCTTATCACCCATGGAGGTAAGCACAGTGGGGACCGGTGGAAAGGGTGTCAGATGTTAGCTCATCTTTTCATTTTTTCGAAAAGGTAATCTTACACTTTAAATATAATATCGTCCATTTGTCAAGAGAAAAATAAAAGAGCTGGTCCCCTGAAAATGTCCATTGACTGGCTGACTGCTATACCAATCCTATCACTCTGAAACTCTCTGATCAAAAACAGGTATGCACATGAGGAGTTCTGACTTCAATTACAGTTTCCAGGTCAGACAAGCCAAAAGCAGCCAGGCAGCTAGAGTGTTTTCATTAGGAGGCAACCTCCATATTTTTTTCTTAACAGGTATCCTTTACGTTGGACAAGACAGATGTTTAGCATTTCAGTGCAGTTGTTTACCTTATCTAATGGTAAAATCCATCCTATTGAGCATTGGCAGTTACATTTAGCAAAGACATTTCTTTTACACGTATCTATATGTTTAGCTGATTAAAAATGAAGCCAATTGTTCTTGAGTTTCACACTATGAAAATGTTTAATTTAGGAACCGCAAAACAGGCAGACAGGGATTTTGCTTTGTGCTTTGTAATTATCTAGTGTGAATTCAATTTCCCCCCTTAGGATATGTGTAACCATTATACGAATGATACCACAATATTACCTATTAGGCAAGTAAATCAAGGAGGAGAGTTCTAGGCCCACATGGATAAAATGCAGATCATTTAATGGGCATTCTGATTTATCAGTAGCATCACTCAAAAATAAATACTATTTATATTAAGTTATTTAACCTTTTATTTCTTTATAATATATGAGCACACCTTGGGAGCAGCCATTATTATAATCTCCATCATATTGAATTGAATCTGTTGTCAGGGCTTAGAAATAGGAAAGGGCAAGGTGTAACATCAATACGTTTTGCAGGGAGCACATAACATCCAGTCAATAGTAAAACGTAGTGCAAAAGTGAATATATCGGAGCAAACAATTGGCTGTATGCAATCAACTAAAGGTGCTAAAATAAGCTGCTATACCAATTGAGTTTACCACTACAAAGCAATTCAATAATCCAAAACAACGGTACAGCTCTAAAAGGTGCATTCAGTGATAATATGTAAAAATAAAAGAACATATATCTATGCAATATTAACCACTTTACCACCGGAGGATTTTGCTGTCTTACGTCCAGGCCACTTTTTGCGATTCGGCACTGTGCGATTATAACTGACATATGCGCAGTCGTGCGACGCTGTACCCAAACAAAATTTATGTCCTTTTTTCCCATGAACAGAGCTTTCTTTTGGTGGTATTTGATCACCTGTTCGATTTTTACTTTTTGCGCTATAAATAAAAAAAGAGCATACATTTTGAAAAAATAACAATATTTTTCACATTTTTTTATATGAAATTCCCCCCCAAAAAAAATGTAAAAATCAACTTTTTTTTTAAATTTTTGGCCAATTTGTTTTCTGCTACCTATGTTTGGTAAAAAAAATCACAATAAACGTATTTTGATTGGTTTGCGCAAAAGTTATTGCGTTTAATAACTAAGGGAAAGATTTCTGTCATTTTTGGTGGGTTTTTTTTTAACGAGTAATGGCGGCGATCTGCCATTTTTTTTTTTGCGGGACTGCGACATTGCGGCGGACAGATTGGACCCTTGACTGACATTTTTGACACTTTTGGGGGTACCAGTGACATTACTGCAGTAATCAGTGCTATATATATGCACTGTTACTGTAAAAATGACACTGGCAGGGAAGGGGTTAATTTTATTGGAGAGGGAGGGGTTAATGTATGCCTGGTGCTTACTAATGTGTGTGGGGGGAGGTGACTGTGTGACACAAGGACAGATCGCAGGTTCAGCTATGTTTACACAAGCGGGCGGATCTCCACACTCGATTCCCCGACGATCGGGGAAGAGCAGCGGCGATCGCCCCTGCTCCTCCCCTGGCCCGACTCCCGCTGTGACTGAATACAGCGGGAGCTAGCCTCCGGCGGCGCGCACGAGCCTCCGGTGGCACGCACGCGCCGCCGAGAAAGGGGAATGTCTGGTGACGTAGTACTACGTCGCCAGACGTTATCGAGCCACTTTGCCGCAGTAGTGCTCTAGTGAGCAGTCGGCAAGTGGTTAAAGTGCTATAATACATAAATCTGTGCAGTATTAAAGTGCCATAGTACAAATAACTGCGCAATATTAAGGTGCTATAATAGAAATAAAGTGCTTGTAATAAATCAAATTCATATAATATATATAAATAATTGATAGATACAAAGAGTCCAGTGGTCTTGTGCTAGAATTGGTGCAAAATTAGCTTGATGACGATAATCCAGCCAGTGTTTTACAAGTGAATCTGTGTGTCTTCCACCACCAACACCCAAGATAATTGGCCTCTCACCTGAAGTTTTGACCTGTGTTTAACCACAAGGTCAAAATAAGCAAATAATCACCAGCAGGGATTAGCAGGCTCTCTCACAGCCTCTCAGTAGACACACTGCTGCCCAAAGATAGCCAAACATAGGGACACGGATCTCCAGAGGTGGGAACTTGAGTCACATGACTTGACTTAAGTCAGACTTAAGTCACCAGTTTGAGGACTTGAGACTTGCTTGACTAAAATTAATAAAAGACTTCACTTGACTTTGACTTGGTATTCATGACTTGAGACTTGACTTTGACTTGAGACATATGATTCGAAATTACTTTAATTTTTTAAGTTATTAAAAATTTGCATTTTCTCAAGATGTGTTAAAGCAAAATCAATGTGCCTGTTATGTTTCTGACACCACAGTCACTTAAAACACCTCAGTGTGTTCTGATTTTTAGGACACTGGCTGTTTAACCACTTTAAGACCGGAGGATTTTCCTGCTTAATGACCAGGCCACTTTTTTCAGCTTGGCACTGCGCAACTTTAACTGACAAACAGAGCTTTCTTTTGGTGGTATTTGATCACCTCTGCGCTTTTTATTTTTTGCGATATTAATAAAAAAAGAGCGAAAATTTTGCGAAAAATTGACATTTTCTACTTTGACAGTTAAAAAATATCCAATATATTCTATTCTTGTCATATATTTAGGCCAAAATGTATTTAGCTACATGACTTTGACAAAAAAATTCTCAATGAGCGTATTTTTAACCACTTTAAGACGGGAAGATTTTACCCCCTTCCTGACCAGGCCATATTTTGCGATTCGGCACTGCGTTACTTTAACGGACAATTGTGCGGTCGTGCGATGCTGTACCCAAATGAATGTGCGATTTTTAATTTTTGAATAAAAGAGCGACAATTTTGTAAAAAAATAAACAATATTTTTCACTTTCTGCTATATAACATTCCCAAAAAAAATTTACAAATCAAAATTTTTTAACATTTTAGGCCAATTTGTTTTCTGCTACATGTTTTTGGTAAAAAAAAATTGCAATAAGCGTATTTTGATTGGTTTGCGCAAAAGTTACTAACTACAGGAAAGATTTGTAATTTTTATTGTTTCTTTTTTCTTTACTAGTAATGGCGGCGATCTGCAATTTTTTTGCGGGACTGTGACATTGCGGCGGACAAATCGGACCCCTAACTGCCATTTTTGACACTTTTGAGGGGACAGGTGACATTACTAAAGTAATCAGTGCTAAAAACATGCACTGTTACTTTAATAATGACACTGGCAGGGAAGGGGTTAACACTGTTGGTGATCAACGGGTTAAATGTGTGCCTCATGCTTACTGACGTGTGTGGGGGGAGGGGGTTGTGTGACACAGACACAGATCGCAGGTTCAGCTATGCTGAATCCTGTGATCTGTCCCTACCTGTCACAGAGAAGATCCGCCTGCTTTGTTTACACAAGCGGGCGGATTTTCTCAGTCTTTCCCTGATGATCGTGGAAGAGAGAGGGTGATCGCCATCTCTCCTCCCCTGGCCCGACTCCTGCTGTGTCTAAGCACAGTGAGAGCGAGCCTCCGGCGGCGCGCGCGCGCCACCGAGACAGAAGGGAATCCAGCGATGTACGTCTCCATCGCTAGACCCAGGGCTGCCACCCTGCTGCAGTAGCAGCAACGTGAGCAGTCCTAAAGTGGTTAACAATGGAAATACTTAACATGTTTTTTAGTGACTGTGGTGTTAAAACATGACCGGACGAAGGATTTTGAGCTGTTTGGGCATTCAAAGTGTTTCTTTAATATGCCAAGAAAAAAGCACTAAGCAGTTTTGTTAATGTTGAAAATAAAACAAAACCTTTCCTGACCACTGACTTTTAACTGATTTAATGGTGAAAATTGGGGTAGATCAGTATTTTGACTTGATTTGTGACTTGACCAAAATAAATGACTGACTTGACTTGCTTGACTTCTAGCAGGGACTCGACTTGACTTGCTTGCTTTTTGCCACAGTAACTTGGGACTTGCTTGAGACTTGAAGGTTAAGACTTGTGACTTGCTTGTGACTTGCACATGTGTGACTTACTCCCATGTCTGCGGATCTCATCATGTACAGGCACTACTGATAGTGCATGGAAACCGCAATTTTAGAGCAGCAAACTAGCTGTAAGCTTCCAGGTGAAGACTATACGCGTTATGTCATCTGTCAATCAGACGCTCGACTTCCTCAGTAGGGGGTGGCCATTTGACACTGTAAAGCAGGCAGGGTAATAATAAACAGACTGTACCAATTGCTAAATGTCTTTTTGGTACTCAGCAATGACATCACTGTGCCATAATTACTGTCCCCCTTTTTTAGTGAGTTTTGGGAGTCCTCTCCATATTTGGATGTTCCCACTCATGTCAAACTCTTTTATCTTGTTCAAATTCTTTATTGGAATAGGTAAAGAACAGTTCAGAACAATATTATAAAAAGATGGGTAAAAACTGTAGGCAGACAACAAATATCATAGTATGTGAAACATCAAGCATTATACAACCAGATATACCTTATGAGATAATATTTGGTATGAGAGGCAAGTCTCAGGCAAAGGTTAATAACAAAATGGTTCTGTACAGTAATAGAATGTAACATCAATTAAACTATTCACAAGGGACATACTCAGTGGATGGTATGGTGGAATTGCATATCAAAGGATGTTAAGGGTATAGCAGGCCTACATCCATTATAATGCATAGTTAATGCTCTGTGAGAATGGCCCATGTGGTAGCAGTAGAGCCATTCCTACTCAAGAGTCCCTAAAATGGGGAAAAGCCAGAAAAAGAAGAGGCCGGTCCATGTCCTCTACCTAATTAAGCAGAGGAAAGGACAGGAGGACAGAAGAGATCTCGAGGAAGTTGAGAAAGTATCAAGAGTAGGTGGGAACCAGCTGGTTACAGGTAGTCTAGGGTGGATAAATATGCTTCTAGCCTCAAGGTAGTAAAAAGGTAATCATCGAAGCCTGGAGGTAAGTAATAAGCAATCCAAGGTCTCCTGAGCTTTTCATAGGAGAGCACTCTGTCAAGTATGACTGCTTCAGTCTTGGCATGGATAATAGCTTGAGTGATCCTATCTTTCATTGCTAGGATACATAGCAAGGAGGATTACCATGCTTTTGCCATGGTTTATTTAGCTGCTGTGGTAATAAAAAGTAAGAGTTTAAACTGCGGTGTGTCTGTCCAAGCAGGGACAGGGAGAACGAGGCTGGGTAAAAGGAGGAATTACAGAGAAAAGAAAGGGGATTGTGGGGGGATTGGAGGCTGAAGCACCGTCTAAGTCTGACCCATATTGTTAGGCTATGCTTGGTGATGGGGTTGGTGATGGACCTACACTGAGTCGGCGATAGCCACAGGAGGTTTGCTGTGGAGAGAGGTTTGCAGTCAACGGCTTCTAGTGCAACCCACAGCGGGCTTTCTTTAGTAGCGTGGTACTTAGGAAACTGTGCCAGCTGTGTGGCGTAATAATATTTAGGAAAGTAAGGTACGCTAAGCCCTCCCCGGATGTGAGGTGCGAATAGTGTTGTTTAAGGAAGAAGGGGCTTGATTTTGCCCCAAATATATTGTGAGGTTCTACGTTGTAAGATGCGCAGGTAGTAGGAGGGGATTTGTATTGGAAGCACCCTAAAGAGATTTATAGAAGTATAGACATCTTAACCACTGTTATTCCACCCATCCATGCTAGTGGTAGAGATGACCATTTTGACATAAGATTGGTAAGGTTTCACAGCATGAGGGGGTAGTTGGCAACATAAAGTTCTCTTGGGTTTGCAGTACATTTAAGGCCAGTTTGTTCAATTTCATGTAAAGAGTGTGCTAAGATCTACGAAGAAGCTTTTCCGCCAATTCTGTCAAGAAGAGGTTGAGTTCTAATCGTGTTTTATCAAAGGTCAGTTTAGTTGACATTGAGGGCAAGTTTTGGAAGACCTCTGAGGTCTTATAAAAATCCTCTTCTAGTCGTTTATGGAGGAGACGCTTCTCTTTGCATTGGTCTTCTTGGCTGATACAGACCCTTTAATGACTGGTTTGTGAGCTTCCCATAGCGTCAGGGGGGAAATGTCCAAGGACATGTTGTTAGTAAGATAGTCCTTAATAGCATTTTCAATTTCTAAGCAATGAGTAGGATTGGCCAACAGGCTGTTATTAATCTACCAGGACTGGTGATTAGGTTTATGGACAAGAGAGGTGATGACTGCACTGTGATTGGACCAGGCGCAAGGTACAATGGTCGAAGTCTGGATAAGCGGGGAGGTGCCTATACTGACAAAAATATGGTCAATGCGGAAAAACAACTTGTGAGGGTAGGAATAGTGGGTGTATTGTCGACTTGCTGGGTTCTGTTCTCGGCAGGAGTCCAATAGCAAGTGTTGATTTAAGAGTTGTTGATAGGAAAGTTGTAGTGCTGTAGATGAAGCTGGGATTTATCCAAAAGAGGATAAAGCACTTGGTTGGAATCGCTGCAGATTAGGAGCGTACCATGTTTATGAGAAGCAATGACTGATAATAAATGGGAGAGAAATGACAGGGGATTTTTGTTAAGGGGCATAATAGGAGACAACTGTGACTTCGCTGTCTAGCAGGTATCCCGTGAGTATAAGATAGGGACCTTCGGGGTCCCTGATTTCTGCCTGGAGAGTGAATGGCATAGAACAATGAAATGCAGTCAAAACACCCCGTTGCTTAGTGGAGGCCGAGGCTGTGTACACTTGTGGATATTTTGGCGACCAAAAAATGTTGGCGTTGACTGAGTGGAGAAATGCATCTCCTGTAAACAAACCACTGAGAGTGGTTAAACTCTTTTTTATATACAATATATAAAAACTTAACAAGCAAAGTTGTATAAACCCTTGCCCTTGTTATAGAAGGTGTGCATATCTTGGATCTTACCCCCTGGGTCCCAGAGTTATGTTATGAACTGTTGGGTAATTTACCTCCCCATTGTTGACTAAAAACTGAAATATCACTTTTGAATAGACTGACCCCATAACTGTGGAGTATTCAAAGACATTAATTCATTATTTCTGCTATTCTCACATGGTAACAAACACATTTTGAACATTCTTAATTAGGCACAGTAGAAACTTCCAGCATAGCAGAACAAAACATATAATGAATACTATTTTAAGCACTGATATTTTTGCTGCCTTGGCTTAAAATTTGAATTTAGCCAACAAATTCATAATGTTTTGCTTAAATCTCTGACCCTATTGTAGAAACTAGCTTAAAAGCGGGAGTTCTTGACATTGCTCTGTGTCTGGACAATTTAGACAGTTGTTCAATATGGATGTGCTTAGAATGAATTTTGCATATGTTGCAGTGTGAATTACTAACAAACTTGAAAAAACATGCAACTTTCACTAATTAGTGGGCAGCTACATGTCCAGATATTTATTTATTTTCTGGGCTGTTTTCAAAGTTTCCTTTAAGCTTCAGAAACTTCTTCTGGACGAAGAAGCAAACAGTGGTACTGGAGTTTCTTTGCACTGGAGTGTTATCCCTTTAAACGTGTTTATTTTAATACTGCCAAAGGATTAGTGGCTTAGCGCTGCTACTGTGATCTTTAAACTGGAGAGCAGTCATGTGGTTAACCATTTAGAGCCACAGGGGCTGGTAGCTCATTGCCCTGGATTGAAGTTAATTCTAAGGAGACCTCAGAGCCTCTTTATCCAACACTTGTATATAAATAGCTGGGGAAGAACAGACTGGTGCTGTTTTTAAGGTGAAATAACTGGTTGCTTATGCTTAGCAAGAATTGTTAATATTGTTACAGTGTTGCTTGTGATTTTGAAAATAAAAATGGAATTAAGATGGAAAACATCTATATCTTAGAATACTTTTTTCGCAAACAGATTATGAAGGATTATGCACAGCTTTATATAATGTAGACCAGCCTTTCTAAGGTACCTTATATAGGTCATAAGATGGTCATAGATGGCCAGATGTCTCCCCATTAACAAAAAGGCTTCAAAGTCAATGGCATTTAAAACTTGCCAGCATGTGAGAGTGGTACATGCACAAAAATTCTCTAGTTTGCTCTACTATTGCCCTATCACTTAGGAAAGCAGGTTAAGAATCTACAAGATGGGAAACCTAATTCTGCAGTAATAACAACCTTTCATAATTTAGGGACCTTTTATTCTTCTCTGTGGCTCCTACAGGGACCTCCAAGCACCCTAAAGTGACTCTGTATGTGTTTAAATTAGTAAAAAAAATAATAAAATAAGGCAATACTTACCCAGTATGCTGCCTATTCATTGAATCTTTGTTGTCTTGCAGAGCAAAGCCACTAGAAGAATCTTCACACCAGTCAAACACGTGCCTATATCTCCCACTGCATGCCTTTGTTCCTTTCCTACAGGACACAGAACATTGTTTTTTTTTTTGTTTGATTTGAGACCTTGATTCATTGCCGGTGATATACAGTATCAGCCCTATTACTAGTCACTGAGATTACATTTTTATTCATTCTCGTATTTTGTTGTTGTTTGTACAAAGGCTGACCTCAGACAGACAGATGTACAAGGTACAGAGAACCACTGTGAAACTTGCATGACACTCATTGTGCTAGATACACACAGCAAAGGTCCATTTTTAGTGGTTTTACCTGGGAAGTGTATAGGGCAAATGGAGCAGAAAGCGGAGCTTTAGGCAGGACCCAGCAGGTCCACCTACTACAGGTTGAGTTCAGAAAACTACTGGTGGAGGTGGATACAGGCATTCCCCAAGTTACAAACATTCAACTTACAAATTACTCCTACTTACAAACAGAGGGAGACAGCAGGAAGTGAGAGGAAATCAATCCCTAGTAAGGGAAATTCACTCCATTAAGAGTTATCATAGGTAAAATGTGTCCCCACTGAAAGGTAAAAAGTATTGTGCATATTCTGCTCTCAGCATTAAAGTATCTCAGCAAGTTGTGGCATCCATTTACTTTGTGCAAGGATATTTAGAAAGTTCCTTGCTTATTGCTCTTGTATAGCTATCTACACGTCTATGTTCAATCACATAAAAACATGTTTTGAATATTCCAGATTTCAAATTTTACTTCATCATCATGAAAAAGTTCATGGCAAGTCACAAAATCACCACTTATACTTAGGGTCTGTTGTCTGAGAGACGAGCTTAAAGCAGAGTTCCACCCAGTGAACGTTTTTTTTAATAAAAATACCCCCGGGACAGTCAGGGCTAGTGCATTCCACAATGGCTAGCCTCTGATCTGTCCCGGGTTGCACTTACCTTTTAGAAGAAATACTTACCTTGAAAATGTATTCTCCAGCGCTGCCATCTCAGGTGTGGGCAGCTTGAAGCCAGCGCGATCCTCTTCTGTGTCCTCTTCCGTCTTCTTCGGTCCCACGATGCACTGCACCGGCCCTGCCGTCACTTTCGGTGCCACAGTGTCATCCCTGCACAGCTTCTGGGCATGCCCAGAAGCTGTTTTGCAAGGTATGATGGCGCCTGCACCGGAACTGACGTCGGGGCCAGTGAAGACCCATTGATTCCTGGGAGCGATGACGTTCAGCTCCCAGGAATCATTGCATGCCAGGAAGTGACGACTGGCCGCGGCCGCCGAGGGGAGGAAGAGGAAGTAAGGTAAGTATATTTTCTTCTAAACGAGGTAAGTAAAAATAAAATTGTGATTATCCATTTGTTTTTCAGGTGACCCGGAGCGAGAAGATGGAGGTAAGTATAATTTTAGGGTGGAACTCCACTTTAACCTAAAAATGAAACCTTTTTTTTTTTTTTTTTTGAGTGTCTGAGGTCTGGTCTTTGATGTCATGGATGTCATGGTTTCTTCCCCCCTTGTGCTCATCCAGCAGTGGGCAGGCCCTGGATATTGCAGAAACATACCATGTAATGTTGTGACTCCATTCTCTGCAGTGATTACGCACTACAGGGAGCTTTGTCCTAAAAGAAGTAGGATGAATGACACTGGCCATCATTGGATCATTAAACAGTATGTCTGCTGGGGGACAGGGCTGGAGAACGGGTGTATATTACCCCGTTTTAATTCTCTCTTTTGGAAGGAAAATAATAAACTATACACTGAAATGAATTTAATGCTGCTGTGCAAAGCTGTTAACTTGCCAATAACTTGTTTAAAAATAAAATTGGTTATATATTTTTTGCAGATATACCATAACAGAGATTCCATTGATGTAAATGATCTTACAAATATATATATTTTTTTAAACCTAATATCGGCATATAGTTTTTAATGATGTATGCACATAGATTAGGTGCAGTTATATTTACTCAATAAATAAGATGCGCAGTTTTTAACTAAGGTATTACCTAAAAATGATTAGGTAATAAATGCAATAAACGATGTGCAATAAGCAAAATCAAACAATAGGGAATGTTCAAATGGCAAAGTGTCACTAGATAAGTGAAACTCTTGTTGCCTAGAATGGTGTATAAAGTGAAATACATCAAAAATATATTTTTTGTGAATAAGTAGCCATGAGGAGTGGTTCAATCCTCTGGCTGTCTGTCCTGTGTTGTCATTCAGACCGGTAGTGTCCATGGTGTGGATGTCTGTCCGGGGGAGCAGCAGGATCCGGGAGAGTGCCGGAATCTGCCTATACTACTGATGGATGCGATACTTGTATGAGGCCATATCGTTTATATTGTTGTTATACTTATGGGAGAGCTGATCCAGGATTAACCCCTTAGGAGACTGGCACACAGCATTTGCCTGACAGAGGGAATACCTAATTTACTTCACGCTGGCTATCCCTGCAGGGGTGCCGAGTTCTGGTGAGTGCAGGGGATACTGAGAGGGGAGCACTGGTTTCCTCACCCGGCACCCAATACCTGGACCACCTCGGGATTCACCCATTGAGCTTACCTTGAAACTTCATCCACTAATTTATCACTTATGGATTTTTACTATAATTTTTTATAGAAGATCAATTTTTATACATATTTTTATATGTATATGAACTTTTATTGCTATATTTTATAGAAGATTACTTCTTATACATGTGTTTTTCATATTTACATATACATTTTTCTATTTCTATTCTTATTCCCTATTTTCACTTGCTAATTTATATTGGCACACTTGAGAATTTGCTCTCAGATCACTTTATATTATCTATTTATACTAATTCTTGCCAATTGGATAATTGGCTTCACTTAGCACAGAGCCACTTTGCTCACTTTTTTCTCACATATTTATTTTGTTTATTGTATTTAAATCGCCACATGTTGTTCACCTAGCACCTTACTTTATTACTTTTATTCAAAATTTTATTTTTGATACATAGATGATAACATTACGGTCACTGTCACTTTATTGCACTTATTCAGTTATTATATTATTGATTGCTATTATTGTACTACCACCATTATTTAATGCCAATTGTTTTTCTTATATTTATTTATTATACCACTATCTATTATATATTTTCAAGTGGCACAACATATTCCATTTTTTCACCACTATAAATAGACCATAATATTATTTGGCAGCGCCACTCACCTCACCATCCCTACACACAATAAGTAGCCATGATCTGTTCACAAAAAATGACAGATAATAAATGGTGCAAAAATTTCATAAAAAAAACAGTGCTACACAATTCAATGTGGTTAGTGAAAATATGATGGATGCTCTAACTTTCACACATACAAAAACTGTTGGTAGTGCAGGTGAAATAATTCACAATGGAAAGTGTGTCGCCGCTGTGCTCTATATGTGAAAATTGGTCACTTACCGAATCAAATGATCCCACCAAGAGACCATATGCGTGTGAGTGGAATCGCCTCTGAAAACAAGTGGTCAGCCAGCTCCAGGGAATGTATCCAGGCTCATGGTGCTCATTAATCTCGTTAATCACATAATGTGGTTATAAAAGATAATGGAAGACGCTCATAGTGCATTAATGCGTCTAAAGCTGTTTTTTTTTAAATAAAAATTGCACCTACATCAAGGACAATGAATTTAAATGATATGGGATAAAATCTTGCACAGCCACCTGCAGTGAGGTTGCGCTAGTTGGCGTCACTTTGCTAGCTCCAATCCAACGCGTTTCCTCTCAGAAGGCATCGACTGGGATGAAGGCTAGCGGGTGACGTCTCTCACTAATGCCTCGTTTCCACTGAGTGGAACGGTTCGGGTCGATACAGTTTGGAAGGGTTAGAATGGTCTGGTCTATTCAGGTGAGCGTTTCCACTGCAAGTCGGGCCACCAGGGACCATGCGGGGTTTACACCAAATGAGGTGTTTGTTTTGCTCTTTCATTTGACGTGAGCATTGAAGTTTTCCTGTCCGCCAATCAGTGGAATCTATCGTGTGACGCCAGTAGCTCCGCCCTAACCGAACCGTTCCATTTCCTATGGCCCTACATCTGAAGCAGGACCAGGAATGGAGCGGTTTGGTTCGCTTGTATGGGCCACTTTCATAATGGAAACACTTAAATTAGCGTACCGTACCGAACTGACCCGAACCGATCCGCTCAGTGGAAACGAGGCATAACCCATCCACTTTTATTGGAAACTTGCCTCTACCTTCCCATTATTGCACTTGAGCACAGGAGATTTGAACTACACTAGCCCCTATAGCAGCCGCCATTAAATGGAGGCCCACGGTCCAAGAACGGACCGCACAATGCTTCCGCCCAGACCGTCAGGCCGATACCTACGAGCAGTCATTGGTTTGCTGGGACCGCGGTGTCCCAGTAACCAGTGATGTCCTGTGTGTGAGCCGCGCTGCTTCTTACTGCGGCTCCCGGTTTACGGCTCTCACGCCGAGCCGCGAGTTGGGGTCGTGATGTCATGTGTGCACCCAGCCCCGCTGCTCCTTACTGCAGCTCCCAGCTTTCACTCCCAGCCGGGCCGTAAATTGGGTGTGACATCACGTGCGTCCCGCCCCCCCTGCTGCTCGCAGCTCCTGGCTTGGTATATCTCGTATTTATCTCCTGACTCCTGCCCCAAAGGTATGTGGGGCACATTTAAAATGGATTGCTGATGAGAATAATTGCTAATGTGCACACTGTTGGGCATATTATGTTAAGGGGCACACTGATGGGCACATTTTGTTGTGCACATCAGAGTGCCCCATAAAATAAAATATGCCCATCACAGTGCCCCTTAACATAAAAAGTGCCCATCAGCATGCTTCTTATTTTATGTTAAGGTTCACGCTGATGGGCACATTTTATGCTAAGGGTCACGCTGATGGGCATATTTTATGTTAAGGGGCACTCTAATGGGCATATTTTATGTTAAGAGCAATGCTGATGGGCATATTTTGTTCTGCCCATCAGAGTGCCCCTAACATAAAATGTGCCCATCAGCGTGCCCCTTAGCATAACATTTTCCAATCAGCGGGATTCTTAACATAAATTAAGGGGCACCCTGATGGGCACATTTTATGTTAGGGGGCACTCTAAAGGGGCACATTTTATGTTAGGGGCACGCTGTTGGGCAAAACAAAACGTGACCATCAGCGTTGCTCTTAACATAAAATATGCCCATTAGAATGCCCCTTAACATAAAATATGCCCATCAGCGTGACCCTTAACATAAAATATGCCCATCAGCATGCCCCTTAGCAAAAAAATTTGCCCATCTTAACATAAAATAAGGGTCACTCTGATGGGCAAATTTTATGCTAAGGGGCACGCTGATGGGCATATTTTATGTTAAGGGGCATGCTGATGGGCATATTTATGCTTTAGGACACACTGATGGGCATATTTTATGTTAAGGGGCACTCTGATGGGCACTTTTATTTATTTATTTTTTGGCACATTTATGCTATTGGGCACACTGATGTGCATATTTTATGTTAAGGGGAACTCCGATGGGCACAATTTATGTTAAGGGGGCACACTGATGGGGACAACTGATGTAAGGGGGCACTCTGACGGGAATGCCTGATGTAAGGTGGCACTGTGATGGGGACACCTGATGTAAGGGGGCACTCTGACGGGAATGCCTGATGTAAGGTGGCACTGTGATGGGGACACCTGATGTAAAGAAGCACTGTGATGGGGACACCTGATGTAAGGGGGCACTCTGACGAGAATGCCTGATTTAAGGTGGCACTGTGATGGGGACAACTGATGTAAAGGAGCACTGTGATGGGGACACCTGATGTAAGGGGGCACTCTGACGGAAATGCCTGATGTAAGGTGGCACTGTGATGGGGACACCGGATGTAAAGGATCACTGTCATGGGGACACCTGATGTAAAGGAGCACTGTGATGGGGACACCTGATGTAAAGGAGCACTGTGATGGGAACACCTGATGTAAGGAGGCACTCTGACGGGAATGCCTGACGTAAGGTTGCACTGTGATGGGGACAGCTGATGTAAAGGAGCAATGTGATGGGGACACCTGATGTAGGGGGCACTCTGATGGGAATGCCTGATGTAAGGATGCACTGTCATGGGGACACCTGATGTAAAGGAGTACTGTGATGGGCACAGACTTGAGATTCGGACCTCGGCCCAAAGAAAAGTTTAGCAACCTGACCTCCTTGAATTTTAATTCATTACCCCTGCCTTATAGGTTTTTCAGGAATACTAACACTGTTACATTTAAGTCTCTCTCCTGGCCAGGTTACTAGCAAGTTATATATTGACATAAGTCTAGGTCTAATATAGTTATACAGCTTTATATCAAATGAAGGTTCTACATGAGAATTAATGCATAGATAAGCTGTTTGTAAAAGAATGGGAAGAGACTCATATTTAGGAGCCTGAAAATATTATTTTTATTTATTATTATACAGGATTTATATAGTGCCAACCGTTTGGGCAGCATTTTACAACATGGGGGCAGACAGTACAGGTGCAATACAATTCAATACAGGAGGAATCAGAGGGCCCTGCTCGTTAGAGCTTACAATCTAGAAGGGAGGGTCAAGTGAAACAAAAGGCAATAACTGTGGGGGATGAGCTGAAGAGGAGGGTTTTTAGGGATCATTTAAAAGCTAATAGAGTAGGAGATAATCGAACAGATTGGGGTAAAGTGTTACATAGGATTGGAGAGGCTCTGGAAAAACCTGGAGGTGAGCATGGGAGGAGGTGACGAGGGAGCTAGAGAGCAGGAGGTCTTGAGAGGAACGAAGAGAATGATTAGGTTGGGGCATTGAGACTAGGCTATTGATGTAGCTGAGGGCTAAGTTGTGGATGGCTTTGTAAGTTGTTGTTAGTATTTTGAATTTAATTAGTTGGGTGAGCGGAAGCCAGTGGAGAGATTGACAGAGAGGAATAGCAGACACTGAGCCAAAGAGGAAGGGACACGTGGTGGAGGAAAAACTATAAGTTTGGTTTTGGATAGATTGAGTTGGAGGAAGTGGTGTGACATCCAGACTGATCTATCTTCTAGTAAATTAGTGATACGTGTGGAAACTGAGGGAGTGAGCTGAGGGGTGGAGAAATAGATTTGGGCGTCGTCAACATAGAGATGGAATTGGAAGCCATGGGAGGCTATCGGCTGACCCAGGGAGGAGGTGTAGATTGACAATAGGAGAGGTCCAAGAATAGAACCTTAGGGGACCCCAACAGAGAAAGGAAGAGGAGAGGAAGAAGTAGAATTGTAAGTAACACTAAAGGTGTGCTTAGATAAGTAGGAAGAGAACAAGCAAAGAGTACAGTTACGGATACCAAAGGCGTGGAGTTTTCTGAGGAGGAGGGGGTGGTCAACCGTATGAAAGGCAGCAGAAAGGTCCAGAAGTAGGAGTACAGAATAGTGTCCATTGGTTTAGACCATTAGTAGATTGTTAGTTTTAGGAGAGAAGTTTCTGTGGAGTGTTGAGGAAGGAATCCCGACTGAAGGGGATCAAGAAGGCTATTCTCAGCAAGGCAGTGGCTCAGTCAGGTGTAGACGGTGTAGGTTGTTAAGATTGGTTGGGTCTAGTGAGGGCTTTGTAAGTATGGAGCTGACTAGTGCATGTTTTAGAGAGTTGGGGAAGATGCCAGAAGAAAGGTAGAGCTTTAAAAAGTGGGGTAGAGAGTGTAGAATAGAGCCAGAGGGTGAACGTAGAATTTGTGAGGGAACAAGATCAAGAGGGCAGGTGGTTAGCTGGACATTAGCAAGTAGATTAGCAACCTCGTCTATAGTAGTGGGATTGAGTGAGGGAAGTATTGATTGTACCTGTGGGCATGAAGTGTAAAGCTTGGAGGGTATCTGAACAGCAGAGATTTCCTCATGAATTGTATCAATCTTCTGTCTTCTCTTCTGCAACAACCTAGCCACTTCTGTCTACAATGCTTCACTTTTAGCCTCCCTGGACACACTGGCCCACCTCACTATACACACTAGAGATAAGTGATGGCAGGATGGCCACCGCTCCTCTCTATGCCCTTGGAGCACCGGAGTGACCTCATGACTTCACTTTCGGTTCTCGAGGCCATATAAACCTTTTTTTTTTTTTAAAGCAAAAGATAACATTTTTTTTTTATCTTTTGCTTTTTAGGGTAAAGGATAGATTTGGGGTCTTTTAGACCGCAGATCTCTCCATAAAGAGAATCTGTCATGCTGTATTTTATCACAAGGGATGTTTACATTCCTTGCGATAGCAGTAAAGCTGATCAAAAACATTTTTTTTAAAGGGACAGTGTAAAAATCTAAAAAAATTTAATAAAGTAAATTAAAAAACAGACATTTTTTTAAAGCATTCCTGTTCCTGTGTGCCTGTGTGCAGTAATGAATGCATACATAGATCGCACCCACATATGTAAATGGTGTTTGCACCACACATGTGAGGTATCCCTGTGGACCACTGAAGGAGAGCAATTATTCTAGCACTAGACCTCCTCTGTAACTCAAAACTGGTAACCTGTAGATTTTTTGTATTTTTAAATTGTCCCCTGTGAAGATTTTTAAATAAGTTTGGCACCATTCCATGAGCTTAATCATTCCATGATTTTAAGTTTGGCACCATTATATGAGCTCATGCAATTTTAAGGCATGACATCCATATATCTATTTACTCAGCGTAACATTATCTTTCATATTATACAAAAAAATTGGGGGAATATATTGGTCTTTTTTTTGTTTTGTTTTTTAAGTGCATTTTTTTCCAAAAAATTTAGTTTGTGCTAAAACTGTGCAAAACTGTGTGACATAAAAAATAGCAATAATCTTCTCTAGGTCTCTGCTAAAATATATATACATCTATATCTATATCTATATATATATATATATATATATACATATATATATATATATATCTATATATATATATATATATATATATATATATATATATATATATATATATATATATATATATATATATATTATATATATATATATAATGCTTAGGGGTTCTGATTGATTCTCTAGCAAAAAATACTGAATTTTACTTGTAAACAACAAATGTCGGAAAAAGTATGGGACATTAAATGGATAAACATTAAAGCTGTAACTTAATATGTGCTTGCAGAAAATGCATTATAAGTTCCCTTTAACAGTTTGACCACCAAACAGTGTATAATTTCCTTCAGATAGTCTATTCCATTTGAAAAAAAAACTATTTTCAAAACAAATGAATCTACTATATTCATAGAATGTATTTATGTGTTTCCTGTTTGTTCTTTGATGATTGATTTAATGCTCTGAAAGTTTTTATTACACAAGAAGGATCACATTTCCCACTAGACAGAGTGGGCAGTAGTTGAAGGATGTGTAAAATTTTAGAGAGCAACAGCAGCAAACATTCAGATGTAAGCACATTTTCATCAAGTACACTTGCAGTGTTAATCAGAAAAATCAACAGACCACAACTTTGTACTTCCACACTGTGGTGAAAGTCTAATAAGCTTTAAATCGGCTTTGTGTAACTTGATTAAATATATGTACATTTGCTCCACTGATCTCTACAAACCATTACAGCAAGTTATATGTTACATGAATGTGGGCCAACATGTCATGTAGTTAAAAACATTTATGAGGCATCAGGAGACTTCTGCTGCAAGCACATTACTAAATTTTTCTAACCTACCCCAAGCTAATGATAGAACATTAGATGCAAATACAGAGAACGCTATGTTGTTTACTAACAGCAAAAAATCTTTAATTGATGTGAATCACAAAGAAGAGAAAGAACAGACATGAACCTTACTGCCACACATTACTTCCTAAACATCTCTGAATACACTTAAAGGAGTTGTACAGTCAGAAGGTTCTTTATCCTGATGTATTCTATGCATTAAGATAAAAAGCCTTCTGTGTGTAGCAGCTGCCCCAGCACCTCCTAATATACCTGAGCCCCCATCTCTTTTCAGCAATGTCCATGAGTCCCTCGGCCGTCCGGGACGCCCCCTCCTGATTGGCTGAGACACAGTCGTGGCGCCATTGGCTCGCGAGGTTGTCAATCACAGTCAGTTAGCCAATCAGGAGAGAGAGGTTGTGGGGCCGAACCACAGCCCTGTGTTTGAATGGACACATGGAGCTACAGCTCTGCTCGGGTGCCCCCATAGCAAGCTGCTTGCTGTGGGGGCACTCGACAGGAGGGAGGGGCTAGGAGCTGCCAAAAGGGACCCAAGTAGATGAGGATCAAGGCTGCTCTGTGCAAAACCAACTGCACAGAGGAGGTAAGTATAATATGTTTGTATTTGTTTTTTTGTTTTTTAAAAACGAGACTTTACAATCACTTTAAACTTAAATACTGTATATATATATATATATATATAAACTTGATATACTTCATAATCTATAGTATCTCTGAATCCAAAACCTCCTTTTGATTTTAGTTTTCCATATGGAATTGTGAAAACTATTATCAAGATTTTGGTCTGTGTTTCATTTGGAAGATTTCCCTTCACTTCCAGTCCTACAAACCTAATAGTAAGTGAAAAGAAATCTTAACAAAGTAGGGAAATTTTCTGCTAAAGGGTTAGTTCACCTTTACCAAAAAAAAAAAATGTCTATTCAGGTAAGGGATCTTTGTAGACAAAAACAAGCTGTGCAGCTCTGACTAAAGTTAAATAATTGACCTCGCTATAGGTGTAAGCTATTTAAATACCTCCCAAAGCCTCGCTGGAATACTCCCATAGCATTACTAGAAAGTTGCTAAGTGAGAACTACTCATTATTGCTCACTTCCATCATCACAGAAGTAAGTTTGTTCTCTGATTCAAACCCCTTCACATGCTCTTTCTCTCCTCTGATCATCTCTGGGCTCAACATTTGAGAGCTCACTCTTATGATGTTGGAGGTGAGCAGTACCTAAGTGACTAGGCCTCAATTGTCCTAGCAATGTTCTGGGAGTATTACAGTCAGGCTTAATTAATTATTTTTTCAGTTTGTTTCTATCTACAGATGTTGCTTTTCTGCATAGGCAGTTTGTTGCTAAAGATGAACCAACCCTTCAACCAACCCTGTCTCTTGAACCAACGGAACATTTGCAGATTTCACTTCTAAGCCTGTTCCAGTGGCAGACCAAAACTTGGGTTTTCCCTCACTTTCATTCACAGTGTCAATGGTCAGGGACACAGACTAGAAGAAATAACCTGTCAGGGTTGAAAGAATTTCACTATTCTTTTCAAATGTTTTGGCTATATTTTATATATATATATATATATATATATACAAAGGTATCTCACAAAAGTGAGTACATCCCTCACATTTTTGTAAATATTTTTTTTATATCTTTTCATGTGACAACACTGAAGAAATGACAACACTTTGCTACAATGTAAAGTAGTGAGTGTACAGCTTTTATAACTGTGCAAATTTGATGACCCCCTCAAAATAACTCAACACACAGCCATTAATGTCTAAACCACTGACAACAAAAGTGAGTACACCCCTAAGTAAAAATGTCCAAATTGGACCCAATTAGCCATTTTCCTTCCCCGATATGATGTGACTCGTTAGTGTTGCAAGGTCTCAGGTGTGAATGGGGAGCAGGTGTGTTAAATTTGGTGTTATCGCTCTCACTCTCGCATACTGGTCACTGGAAGTTCAACATGGCACCTAATGGCAAAGAACTCTCTGAGGATCTGAAAAAAAGAATTGTTGCTCTACATAAAGATGGCCTAGGCTAAAAGAAAGTTGCCAAGAGCCTGAAACTGAACTTCAGCACAGTGCTCAGCGTCATATCCAGAGGTTGTCTTTGGGAAATAGACGTATGAGTGCTGCCAGCATTGCTGCAGATGTTGAAGATGTGGGGGGGCAGCCTGTCAGTGCTCAGACCATACGCTGCACACTGCATCAAATTGGTCTGCATTGTTGTCGTCCCAGAAGGAAGCCTCTTCTAAAGATGATGCACAAGAAAGCCTGCAAACAGTTTGCTGAAGACAAGCAGACTAAGGACATGGATTACTGGAACCATGTCCTTTGCTCTAAAGAGACCAAGATAAACTTATTTGGTTCAGTTGGTGTCAAGCATGTGTGGCGGCAATCAGGTAAGGAGTACAAAGACAAGTATGTCTTGCCTCCAGTCAAGCATGGTGGTGGGGGTGTCATAGTCTAGGGCTGCATGAGTTCTGCCGGCACTGGGGAGCCACAGTTCATTGAGGGAATTATGAATGCCAACATGTACCGTGACATACCAAATCAGAGTATGATTCCCTCCCTTCGGAGACTGGGCTACAGGGCAGTATTCCAACATAATGACCCAAACACACCTCCAAGACGACCACTGCCTTGCTAAAGAAGCTGGTGATGGACTGGCCAAGCATGTTTCCAGACCGAAACCCTCAACACATGAGCATCTGTGGAGCATCCTCAAACATATGGTGGAGGAGCGCAAGGCCTCTAACATCCACAAGCTCCCTTATGTCGTCATGGATGAGTGGAAGAGGACTCCAGTGGCAACCTGTAAAGGTCTGGTGAACTCCATGCCCAAGAGGATTAAGGCAGTGCTGGAAAATAATGGTGGCCACACAAAATATTGACACTTTGGGCCCAATTTGGACATGTGCACTAAGCGGTGTTTTCACTTTTGTTGTCAGCGGTTTAGACATTAACGGATGTTG
Source organism: Pelophylax lessonae (assembly GCF_965119305.1). NCBI lineage: Eukaryota > Metazoa > Chordata > Amphibia > Anura > Ranidae > Pelophylax > Pelophylax lessonae. Next base: position 142,203,768 of record NC_138774.1, read on the forward strand.
TTTTAGTTATTTTGAGGGGACAGCAATTTACACTGTTATATAAGCTGTATACTTACCATTTTACATTGTAGCAAAGTGTAATTTCTTCAGTGTTGTCACATGAAAACATATAATAAAAAATTTACAATGTGAAGGGTGTATATCGACAGTACCCGTACTTCTCTGTATCGCCTATTATTTTCAAATAAACATTTATTTGAAACAAGATAACATAACGGCTCTTAGTATCTGTTAGCTAATCAATCTCCTGGAAGTCCAATGACTGGTGTACCAGCATACTCACCCCTTGAGAATACGAGGTGTGGGTGGAATGATACGCCCAGCCCACCCAGGAGCAGTTCCCACAAGATAAACTATCGGGCACCAAGTGAGTCTCCTGAAGTGCGCATATAGCTGGTAGAAATTTCTCAAGGGAGGTGGACACCATAGTGCGCTTAAATGGGTCCTGGAGACCTCTAATGTTCCATTAAACAATAGGGACCATAGTCATTATTCAGAAAAAAACAGGATACAACAAGGAGGTATGGCAGAACTTGCAACACATGAGAGTGTGTCTGGGCATCTCCCTGCCTGGCAAGGCAAAGGAAGAATCTGGGCACTCCTTCACGGCTAGGGTACTGCTGCCATATCAGGGCACATGATTCTAATGGGCACAACAATTCTCACCAAACGAACTGGAACTTGGAACTCTGGTGCTGTACTGTCGTGAGTTTCCTAAAGGTGTGTGTAACACTAACAAGGAACACAGAAACTGAACAGATACCATCTTCTCCAGCTAGTAAACACAGTCCCATGTTTCGGGGGTTTGCCATGGGAACCCAACTGGTAGATGGTAGAAAGGAACAAAAAAAGTTAGAAAACCTATACAATATTTCAAAAATATGATTATGAGTCATGAATTAACTCGTAAATCACTGTGATTTCTTTGCAACAATTGTAGATCCTAAACATGATCAGGTAGTAGGTGGGATATGAACACGCAAAGGGGTTCAACGCTCTCTAAATAGGAAGGATAAATATTTCTCCCCGCCAAAACTGTAGGATCCTAAAGGGGAACAGAAGAGGAAACCTTGAAATTTACCCGATAGGCACATCAATTTCCCCCCACCTCAGCTTGTCGAAACAGGTGAGCATCCAGCCATCTCAATGCTTCTGTTGCAAAGAATTGAACTTGCCCTCTGACTGATATGTGGAGTTTGGAAGGATAAATCATGGCATAAGTTGCTTGCAGACATAGCAATCGCTTTTTTACATCAGAAAACCGTGCCCTGTGTCTCTGCACCTCAGCTGAGAAATCTGGGTAGAAGGAGATCCGGGCCCCATTTTGTAGGATGTTTCTCTTTTCTCTTGCCAATCACAGTACAATTTCCTTATCCTTGGCAAGAATGGCAGGGGACGGATGCCCGGGTGGTAATGGTCTTGGAGACACTCTGTGCACTCTCTAAACAGAGTATAATGGAGTAAAGGCTTCTTTCCCAAACACCTCCAACAGCCAGTTTTCCATTAATTCCATAGGGTCCCTCCCTCCAACTTCTCAGGGATCCCCACAATTCAAATATTGTTTCTCTGTAAAGGATTTTCAATGTCCTCATTTTTAAGCTCATGGTAGCCTTGTACTAGCTTGTGCCTCTCTAATGAGTGGGGCCATCTTATCCTCTACATCAGTGGTCCTTAACTAGGGTCCTCGGGGCCCACTAACAGGCCAGATTTTAAGTATTACCTTGGGGAGATGCAGACTACAATACTGCAATCACTGAGCAGAAAATGAGACCTGTGATGTAATTTAGTTATCTTGCAAACCTGGCCTGTTAGTGGGCCCCGAGGACCGGAGTTGAGGACCACTGCTCTACATCACTAATACAGCCCTCCACCACTGTGCTGCGCTCCCGAATCTTTTTTAAATTATTCTGGATTAAGCCCAATTCCTCCTTCAGCTCACCAAAGTTCTGTTTTAAGGTTATCAACTGACGCCACACATTTATGAACAGCTCTAAGTATATCTGCCAGGGTGGGTTGTTCAGGCTCATCCTTTTCCCCTTCCTTCTCAGTGTCAGTAGTGAGCTGAGCAATGGCTGCTAGGGGGCCCTGTGAGGCAGGTTCTGCCACTGCCTCAGTATGAAAGATGGCCGCTTCCAAATCCGTCTCTGAAGACCGTCCTGTTCCCCTGGTAAACCTCTGGGGATAATAAAGCATGTCGCATAGGGGCTCTTTTCCGTCCGCTCTGTGTTTTAGGAGGTTTACTCACATCTTTCTGCTTCTCCCCACGTGGATGAGGCAAGGCCGCCGCAGCGCCATGATGAGAGTCAGTCTGCCTGCTGTCACACTTCTGCTTGCGGGTCACGATGCCGCTGGATCGGGTAGCCAGTGATGCCAGGAGGGTCAGAGGGATAAACAGCAGTATCTGATAATAAGCAATTCCAAAATTAAGGCAGGGATCAGGATTGTTTCAGGATCTTTTGTGGGAGCTCTGTGAGACATGTCCTCTCACATACTGCTCTTGGCCACGCCCCCTGAGAAAGAATATTTGATATACTTGTTTCTACTACCTAAATTATTTGGTTTAATTTTTTCATGTTTTTTACTTTTTCTGTGCTGTTCATTTTTTCCCTGATCTTTTATATTAGATCTTGCTGAGTGGAATATCAAATGCCAGAAATTTTGGGGGGGACTGTAGTAGACACTGATTTGCAAAGAACATGTAATGGCAGGGATCTTTAGCAGTCTCTTGTAACAATTCCCCATTCTCTGACAATCTCCTGCAACATGGGCTTGGTCTCAAATCATTACTGTAACAGGTTTTTAGTTTCATACCATCTCCTGTAGCATACCTGCAGTTTCTAAGCACATGTGATGTCAAGGGCCACGCTAGGCCCCCTATTTAAAATAAATGTAATACTGGTCTACGGTGATCTCACCGCATTTGAACTGTTAGTGGATGCATATGTTGGATTGAAAAGAAAAAAAAAATCTGAAAAAAATTAAAAGGTGAACTAACCCCATACACTCTTCTCCCTCGGTCCCCACTGTTCTTACCTCCGTCAAATGAGCTTCTGAGCGAACAGGCAGTCAGTGCAGCCGTCTAGGGATTTAAAATCCTGCTCTTCTCCCCCTGATTTGTGCAGTGCTTCTAGGATGGATCAGAGTGAGTGTGATTGGTCAGTGCCAGCGGAGAGCATCACTCTAATCCATACCGGAAGTGATGCACAGAGAAGAGGGAGAAGAGCAGGAATTTCAAACCACCAGACCACTGCACTAGCTGCATGTGCAATGGCAGCTCATTGCCCATGAAGGTAAAGACATAGGAGACCAGGGGAGTGGGAAGGGCGTACGGTGTTAGTTGACCTTTTAATTTTTTCAGAAAAAGTGAACTTATACACCAATTGCATCCATGTATATGTGTGCTTGTTTTATGACCTAAACCTTAAGTACAGTAGGCCTGTACAGACACAGAGACTTAAAGTGATAGGTCACTTTTACAGAAAATCTTTCAATGGGCACCCTCCCTAACCCCCCTCGGTCCCCACTGTATTTACCTCCCAGGTTGCCAAGCTGTCAGCACTCCCTCACCTGCTCCAGCAGTACAGGGATTTCAAATCCTCATTCTTCTCTCTCTTCTCTGTCAGCACTTTCAGGATGGACCAGATGGGTTCTGATTGGTCGGCGCAGTCAATGTGAATCCATCTGGTGGAGGGTTGAGGGGGTGTTTAGTGTAAGTTCATTTTTATATTCTGTAAAGGGGAACTAACCCTTAAAGGGTTTCAAACCCACAATGTGGAGTTGGTGGCACTGGACAATACCCCCAGTTTAACACCCCAAAATAATCCAAAGTTCAAGATTAGGTGGGTGTATTGCGAGGCAGCTCTTGATCTCAAGAGGCCTGAATCAGGAACAGCTTTCAGGAATAGTATTCAGACTGATAAAAATTAAGATAATGAAAACTATCTTTTAAGAATTTATCTGCGATATTGTGTACACGGGACAGAAGTCAATGTGTTTCGGGGTTCAAAAGGATGCCCCCACATGAGGTTTGTACATTATGATAGATTATTAGCTTAGATTAGTAGCTGTGCCTTCAGTAAAATTGTGATTAAATACTTATTTTCAAAAATATATTTAAAAGAGACACTTTATTACTGGGCTCTCAGGAAATGTGTTAAATGATAAGGTGTCTTTTAGCCACCAAGAGGAGCTGCACTGCATTGCTTGATTAGCGAGTCTGTGGGGGACATCACCACAGATCAAGTAAGTGTAGCAGCTCTTTTAAGCCTGCACTAGGGAACCAAATATTTTTTTTTGATGCAATCTGAAGTTGGGCTTTATTTGTGTATTTTACATCTGATTAGAGTTAATACGGTTGATTTACTAAGGGGAAATAGCAAAAACAAAATATTCCAGGTGCTCTCTATGTAACACCTGTGCAGAAGGGCAAACATAATTGCACTCTGATTTGCCAAAGTCAGTGCCTCCTTGGTGCCAGCCAAAAAGCATGGGATGAGATGCTAACAGGGTACACAACAATCATAGACAGGGCACGGGAAAACACTTGTAAAGGCCAGAAGAGGATCAAAAATCAACCAACGATAAATGGACGAATAAGTTTATTAGAGTACAAACAGGAACATAAATGCAGCACCTCTAGGGATAAAAATGTCACCTCTGCAGTCCTCTTCCTTTAATCTTTAATAGGATTGAATTAAAGATCAATTAGCATTTAAAAGAGGAGTCTGTAGTCACTGGGGGAGCCCCAGAATATTTGCCATCGCAGGGTAGGTAGATCAGCTTGCCAGGACCCTGCCTCGCGCAGTAGAAACCAGCATGGAACGCATTCGGAGCTGGGCCGGGGGTGACCAATGTCTGAGGAAAAAAGGAGAGGAGAGACACGGGCACACTGGAACAGAGATCTGCAAACTACAAACTGAAGCTTGTGGCTGGGCCGCCTCTACCCGGAATCCTTAGATCACATACTAGCTCAAACTAACATTTGGCAGATCCACCTACCAAAGCAGTAGTGGCTGATAAATATGGAGCAAACAGCCTCAACCCTTCCCTAATCAAGCTGACATAGAAAAAAAAGGAACATAAGGAGTCTGGCTACCTATATATTATGGAGCTTTCCCATCACCCGGTATTGCGCCATCAATTTACATAAGGCTTTATATATTTAATGTACAACCAATGAACCAACACAAGAAATTCTGCAACCTCCAAGGACGCTGGAACTCCATCCTAGACTTCTAGAGATAAAGAAAAACCCTAAAAGCCTTAAAGTTTTACTAAACCCATGAGCCTGCATTCACTATATCTGGTCTCCCACAGTACACAGAGCATGGAATTGCAATTATTTTAGTAAATATAAATTGCTAAAACCTTTTTTCATCAGCAGTTAGAGCAGTCCTGTGACTTCTGTCAGTGTCTGGTTAAAGCTTGTAGGAGGAGTTTTCATTCTCCCATGATTGTCCTATGAAAATGCAGGACCCCTGCATTTTTTTCCCCTCAGATCTTGGGCATGTCGGGCCCAGCTCCAAATGCGTTCCATGCTGGTTTAAACTGTGCGAGGCAGGGTCCTGGCCAGCTGGTCCACCTACCCTGCCGGAACTGTGGCAAGCATCCCGGGGCTCCCTCAGTGACTACAGACTCTTCTTTTAAATGCTAGTCGATCTTTAATTAAATTATTTTAAAGATTATGGGAAGGGGACTGCAGAGGTGACATTTTTAGAGGTGCTGAGAGTGAAGGATTTGCACCGACAGATTATTATCCAATGCTGTTACCTTACAGCAGTAAGCCTAGGGTTTGCTATTCCTTCCGGACACCGCACGAGTGCCTTGTGCGCCGCAGTGATGGCCTATTATTGCGCCGGCGGGAGTCCGGCGTGGCTTTGCCACAGCCACCATCTCTGCTTATCGTGGCAATTGACATTCCTGGCACCTGTCATCTAGCACTCTCACTTTCAACAGTGCTCCTGCTTCTTCGGGGACCCGGTGTGGTAATGTGCATTTATGTTCCCATTTTTAGTCTAATAAACGTATTCATCCATTTATCGTTTGTTGATTTTGGATTCTCTTCTGGCCTTTACAAGTGTGTTCCCGTGTGCTGTCTATGATTGTTGTGTACTAAAGGGAAATAGACTGTGCATTTTGCAAGTGAAATTCCTCAAGAGCTTTGTAAAAAAAAGGGGGGGGGTAGCTCTGCTGTCTTCCATCATCCAATCTGGTGCAAGTAAAAATGCAGTTTTTTTTTTCCTTGCTTGTAATTGGTTAATCTTTGCAAAGTAAAGTTTCATCTCATTACCAAGCTCTGGAGGGACTGCATTTGCTGAGTGTAACTGAACTTGCAAAGTGGGCAGTCTATTTGCCTTTAGTAAATCAACCAATTATGTATTTTTGCACGCTGTACAAGTGAAAATATAGGTATGTGAATTATGTCCCGTTTGATGTCCTTTAAGTTCCACATCTACTAAATCAAATTATTTAATAGCATTATACATTTTATATGCTTCTCTGCACAAACTTCTTTCTACCATCTGTCTTCAGTAACCACTGACACTTTCCCTATTTCAGTTCCATTTTGTTGTGTCTGTCACACACTGCGTAGCCTTGAAATTGCTGTAGAAATCTATACTGAGCTTGTCAAATCACTCAAAGCACAAAAAAAGCCACTAAGAGATATGCTAGCTGGAACAGAAGATTGTACTAAAGCACAGCATGGACAGTTGTGGAAGTGCATGTGTTAACCTTCCCATGTGATTATGAAATTTTGTATGATGTTTAACTGCACTCATGTTTGTGGGTCAACTTTCCTGCTTTCATGCACTGTAAAGTGTGGTAAGAACGTCTAAAGAAAAGCACTAAATAAATACATTGAATAAACATAAATGTGTACTATACATCAGTCAGAAAAACAATTCTCATATTTCATGTGTGCAGCTAGTACAATGTAAAAGCATAATCTCACCACCGTGCAAACATATTTTTATGTCTAGGGATTTATCATGACTAAGGGAAATTAAAGAGGAACTTGGGTAATTTTTAAAAAAATGTAAAAGTCAGAAGCTACAATTACTGTAGTTGCTGACTGTTTTTAAACACCTACTTACCAGTTCAGGAGTCCAGCGCTCTGGCAAGTTCTTCAATGGTCTTCAGGTCCCTGGCACTACAGAAAAATTGCCTAGGCTATATACAGCGCTTGCCGCAGAAAAACAATTAACTTAATGTATGTGAACAATGTTGAAAACTTATCTTTACAGTATAAGTGAAAATACAAATCAATTTAACACATAAAAATTAATAAAAAGTTCAAAGGAATTGATAAATAGATAAATAAGTCTTTTCCAGTGGTGATCAATATATGTGAATAAAATAAATGTAAAATTCAATAAATAAAGTCTTTTCAAGTGGTGATCAGGTGCAAAGTGCTTTGTGCTCAATAAATAAAGTTTGTGACTTTCGTGACGTGGATTCCTCTTTTCCTGTGGCTTGTGGTAGAAATAAATGACTTACCAGAATTGTTGGGTCCTATGTGCTGTAGCGCACTAGGACCTACAGCGCTTGGAGGCCGTTCAGGCCAGATTGGGGATCCCCTTTGTGGATGATCCTGGTGGGATACAGGTTAGGTTCCTCCATACCCGATCTCGATCCTCAGGATATGGGGTTAAAAGAAAGGCTCCAGATAGTGTATTATCGTTTTAAAAGTTTTATTCATCAAATATTCATAAAAATCAGAGTGAAGAAAGACTCAAACTCCAAGTTTGCAGGCAAAGAAACCGCTTACAAACACCTCCTAGCAGAGTGGCGGAGTGTTCCGGCTTGGGTTCCACGTGGTGCGTAGCGTGCTGACGTGCGTAACACAACCTTGACGCGTTTGACGCGTTTCGTCACTTCCTGTGATGTTTTCAAAAGGTCAAAAGAGGCGCGGTGTATAGTGTTATCTTTTTTCTACCCTGGCACTACAACCTTGGCTGTGGAAATCTACTTTTGACTTTTTGCTGTTTCACAAGCAGCTACTGTATATAGGCATGAAGCACTTGCACATTGGTCCCGCTGCCTACTGGGATTGTAAAGTGTTCCAGGAGGCTGCAGGCTAGGAAGGGGGTCGAAATTCCTCCCTTCTTGCCTAGATAAGAAAAGCAGAAGTGGAAGTGGGTAGTTGTCAGAAATAGGTAGCTTCTCCCAGAAAGAAATAATGTTCCCAATATTTGCAGAGGGGGGTAGAAGGATGTGCAAAACTTGATAATTATTGTTAATAATGTTTATATGTTTCACTTCAAGCTCACCTCCACTTTGAAGGCAAACTGGATTCTGCAGGTTATGCTGTGAAATCAATATTTCTGGTTCATAATGACAGAATGTTATTCTGTAAGGGTCTAGCATGGAATTGAGCATAGGGAATTGCTCCAAATGTGGACACCATCTTCCCTAATAACTTCATGCAAAGTCATACAGAAGGATACTTTTGCCTTCTTACGGATCGAATCAGATCCTTCAGGTCTGTGGCCTTTCTTGATGGCAAGAACATCTTTGCCTGTATTGTGTCCACAAGGAAACCCAGATATTCCAGATGCTGAACCGGATGTAATGCTTATTTTTTCAAGTTCAGGATGCAACCTAGATGTTCTAAGAACTGTACTGTTTGAAAACATTTCGGCTTAGAGCCGAAGCCGATCGATCTATTAGTAATAGATCCTCTAGATATCCTATCACTGATATCCCTTGAGACCTTAGAGCGGCCAGTACTGGAGCTATAATCTTTGTGAACACTCTTGAAGCTGTGGCCAACCCAAAGGGCAGGGCCATAAACTGAAAATTACGATTTCTACTGCAAAGTGTAAAAGCCTTTGATGGACCTGAAATATAGGCACGTAAAAATATGCATCCTTGATGTCTATGGATGCTAGAAATACTTCTCCTTGTAGGGAGGCCATGACTGAACGAATTCACTCCATACGGAAAGTACGAATTTTCAGAAACTGGTTCAGAGCTTTGAGATCCAGAATAGGCCTCACATTTCCGTTCAGCTTGGGGACCTTAACTGGTCCAGAGCTAAAAAGAGAGATCTTCTTTTTAGTGGATCTGCAGGTGTGTTTGACTTTACAAACCGAGGATGCGGGAACACCCGAAAATTCTAGTTTGCATCCCTGCGAGATGATGGAAATAACCCAGTTGTCCTGAATTATTTCTACCCAGACCTTTGAGGACCGTAGCAGCCTTCCCCCCACCCTATTGAGTGGGGGCACCTCTTCACAAGGTAGGCTTGGAGGTAGACTTGGTGGATCTCTGGGCCCAGGGTTTCTTTTGCCCTTGCCCTGAAGGCTTGATTCTACCAGACGGCTGGGGACGTCGCAACTGTCTGGGATTAGAAGCACCAGGAGTGTGACTGCTGGGAATCTTAAAAGAAGAATGTTTTCTTTTCATCTTAACAGGTAGCAATGCACTCTTCACCTCCCCCCCAAAATCCTTTGGATATACTTAGCCAGATCATCACAAAATAGGCATTCTCGATGAAAGTGAAAGCCAGCCAGCAACTTTTTTACACAGTAATTCCGCAGACCAGCTTTTTAGCCAAAAGATTCTGCACAAATGCACTGTTAAAAGAGCAGACTGTGGCATCTGCTGTATGGAGTCTTTAAGCGCATCCACTGCAAAACATAAAGTGCGAGGTAGATCTGTCAAATCTTCCACAGACTCTTCTTGAGAAGGAACTGTATTGGACACTCCCTTAATACGGTCTTTTAAAGACTGACAAACTCCTATAGCTGCCACTGCTAGTTGTATCGCAGACCCTGCAACAGCAAAGGAGGCTTTTAACTTCTTATCAGCTGGATCTTTAAAAACCTGTGCAGTATCCACAGGACAAGTTAAACTTTTGTTAACTGAAGAAATGGAAGCATCCACAGTAGGTATACGCCATTTTTTAGTGAATTTTTCCTCCATAGGATACAATAGTGAAAACCTTTTGGGAGGAACAAAAATCCTATCAGGATGATCCCAATCGGCATACATTACCTGCTCCAAGAGCAGATGTAAGGGGAAAACCTGAGGACTATAAGGAGGGCTCAATGAGCCTGGAGAGGAAAAAGAGACTTCCGACATCTCTAGGGGGGAAATTTGTATCCAAACCAGACCATGTCAGTGAGAGACTGAATTAATAATCTCTGGGTTAGATAGGCCAATTACGACTCCTCGGATCCTGACTCCCCAGAAGTGGATTCAGCTTGACCTTCTATAGGGTCCTCCATTGCTGCTTCTTCCATGTCCTCTGCCCAATCCTGAACTAATTCAGGTGGTGGCTCAGGTGAGGGGGATCAATCACCTTTCCTCCCTCCTTGCGATGCTGCAATCATGCCAGCAATCTTACCCTGAAGGCTGGCTAAAGCTGATGCCAAATCATCCTTAGTGACGTAGGTTGCGACAGAAGCACTAAGGATAGCTACTATGCCTCACAACCGTAATTGGCTGATCACCTCTGGCTCTTCAGGAGGAGTAGACACAGAGGAAGTACGGCTAGGACATCCGAGGCCTGACAGTAGCATCACAGTGCCCCTTCCAGCTGTGCCCCCCCCCCCCAGCCCTTTATCAGGTGGGCATTGCTCTTAGGGAAGACAAACTCGAGGTACTAACTTTAGTGTACTCAAGGCTTGTGCCAAGCTATACAGCTTATCACACACAGCACTAATTATCCCAAAGATACAAAACCTGCCTTGTGCCAGTAAACATACAACACAGTGGCTCACACAACCCAGCTTGCGCGCTGAAACTCCTGTTTAAAAATTGTGCCGCTCATGGTTGCACTACGCATGTGCAGCGTGCTACGTGGCATCTACATGCACGCCAATTGCATCCAGACACTCCCCTCTTGCTCCAAGCATACGCTTGTGTATAAATGGCGAAGATTCGTGCACGAATGATCCCTTGCTACAAACACGCAATTGATGGCGTTGCTTGACCAGAGCTTTCGGAGGAGAAAAATGCGTGGGCGCTTTCACTTTACCTTGCTCCCTTGTACTTGTACAGATTAATGAAGTGTAAATTATACCTAGTAGGTATTCTCTGCGTGGATATTCTTTGATTTTGCTGCTGATGAATAAACATGCTGATATCATTGTATAATTTAGCACAGCTGAGTGAATGGAATGCTTGTAGAGAATTATTGAAGAACATTCCAGAGCCGTTTTTGTAGGGAGGCAAAAGGGAGTCTTTTTAATTAGGCACACTAGACCAGGGGAGTCACCAAAAACGTACAAATAATGGACCTTGGGTTGTAAGGCTGTAAAGCAGCTCCTACTTCAACTACCTACTTCTTTTGGAAGCCTCTTGTTTATAGATGATAATGTATCTGATGCATTAAAAAGAAGGACCATACTCAAGCCTGTTCTTTAAATAATGGTATTGTTCAAAAAAAGTTCTGCTTTGCAGTAAGGTTTGAGCTCTAGGGACAAATTGTTATGTACTTGTGTTCTGCCCCAACCCCCTATTGCACTATATTAGCCAGGTATCAATGGACAGAACATCTTTACATTTTCTCTTTGTATTGTGTTTTCCTTGTAAGTACCAAAGGCAAGTATCAAAGTCTACCACAGATGAGCTATCTGTATACTATGAGTGGCACTAGGAGGTTTTATGTGATTCCCATGTCTGCAAAGGCTTCAGCACCCATCAATTATCCAAGGCGCAGAAAGCATCCCTTGCCCACAAAAACAGCACATGGACCTAAGGCAGCCCATACATGAATCCTTGAGGTAGACTGTAGTGCTGAACAACTTCAGAGCCCTTCCTGGTGCCCCCTTTATCCCTAATCTTCAGGGCTTAACAACTTGGCACCCCCTTTACTATACACTCTGAGTTAGCTGGCTCTTTGATCCCCTTGACCTCTCTGGAGTGGTCCCCTCTCTTAGGCAGACCCCTGGGCAGATCTTTGAGTACTCACGACACTGTTTTTCCGGAAGTCTTCTGCCCAGCAGCTCCACTGTTCAGCCCACTGGATCCTCTGCAGCCCTGGTCCCTAGGCCGACTGCCTGGACCACCTTCCTCACTCTGCAGGAGGCCGTTCACCTCCTCCTGGGACTTTGCTCCCACCAAAAGACACCCTGTCACATGCCCCCCTCTGAATTTATTCCCAATCCCAGGATGCATTGCAGCAATTCTCCACTGTCCAACAAGGTCCCTCATTGGATACAGTGGGGAGACTCCCCAGACTCAGCAGGTCACACCTGGAAGCATGTGACAGGCTAACTAACAGATCAGGCCCTCCTGACAGGCAGAACAGGGCCACACATATGCTTTGCCTAGCACCTACCTGGGAGGTAGCTACAAGTATATGATGATGTAACAGGTTTTTCAGGCATTGGGCCTGATGTGGGTCTGCCATGGTTACCGGTGACACCTTCAGCCCATTTAAGCTGAATACCTAAGTGTAAGATTGGAGACAATGACCATTCCGGCATCTTTGATTTGTTTTGTTTATTTGATATTGGGGATGGGAGAAGGGGATGAGTGGGATACTTCTCTGGCTCAACTACGTACAAACGGGACACTTTGTGGAAAAAATGCCTTTTCAGCGTTGTCTTGACGCTGAATGCCGACCAACTTTTGCTGACGCTTGAAAAGACACTGACTTGCTGAACTGTACTTGAACTTGACTTCCGACACTCTGATCAGCTCAAAAGTCCTGGACTGTACTTAGACTTGACTTCTGACGCTCTGGGTAGCTCAAAGGTCCTGCATATAGCTCCCTCCAGTCCTTCTTGACTGAGGTAGCTCCTTTAACTGCTGTGCTGCTGCAACTCTCAACACTGTACACTGCACGCTGTACACTTTAACACTATAGGGCCCAACCGCTGGCGCCCCCTTTACACTTCAGGGTCCTCTCACTGGGCACCCCCTCTACACTTCAGGGTCCTCTCACTAGGCACCCCCTCTACACTTCAGGGTCCTCTCACTAGGCACCCTCTCTGCACTTCAGGGTCCTCTCAATAGGCACCCTCTCTGCTTCTCTTTAGGGTCAACACTGGCACCCCCTTTACTTTTACTCCTGCACCAGCTAGCTAGCTCCTGGATCCCCACGACCTTCACCAGAGTGGTCCCCTCTCTCTTTAGGCAGACCCCCAGGGGTAGTTTGCAGTACTCATGACCTGGGAATGCTTTCCTGAAAATGGACCCCTCTCCGCTCCGCTGCGCTGGTCCTCCACACCGGATCCTCTCTGCAGCTCAGCCTTCTGTCACCTCAGGCAAGCTGCCTGGGTGACCTGGTCCTGCTGACAGGAGGAAAGACAGCCGTACTCTCCCTCCTGGGACTCTGCTTCCCGCCAAAGACGCTGCATCATGTGCTCCCCTCAAACTTATACCCACTCCCAGAATACTGTGCGGCATAATTTGCCTTTCTGGGGTAGATACAGGCCACCATTGGCTGTTTTTCCTCCACTGCCCAATGAGAACCCTCTCATGGAGAACAGTGGGGAGACTCCCCAGTCTCAACAGCTACACCTGGGAGACATGACAGCCCAGCTGAAAATCATGGCCCCGCTGTTAGGCAGCCAGGGCCCACTATACCTTACCTAGCACCTACTTTGTAGGGTGCTACATCGTGAATAATCTATTTTCTATAGGCACCTAGACACTAGACTTGCTAATTGGCTTCTGGTAATTACAACTGAGCATAGCAGTTGTGCTGCTAAATAGCCTTCTATAGAGTTTTGTAGTGGCTAATTTATTACAGTATATATGTTCCACCTACCTAATTACCAAGCAAAATTGGAGTATGGTTCTCCTAATTGATTATCTGTTGTTCCATCCTGTTTGAATGGTAGAGGTTGTTAGAGAGTCAACAAAAGGTTCGCATACTGAGCAGCCTTAGGCAAAGTTCTGTATTATCTAAAATAAATCAATCAATTACAGAATGTTTCATGACCTAAGAATACAAATGCTTAACATATCACCCTTTTCCCCTCTTTCTTTCCTCTCCCCTCCCTCTCTTCATCACTTTATCTCTTTCTTGATTATTTTTACTGATCTTTCTCTATTCCTTCTACCTCCTGAATTTTCATTTAGGACATTTTTCTCATCCTTATCACAGTGGTAAGCCATCTTAAGCTGCAAACAAACATTGCAATATTACCCTACCCCATCTTTTTCTAAGAATCTTCTTTCTACAGATATGCAGTTTGTATACACACATAAACACTAAAAATAAAGTGGTAATAAACCACAAAACAAAAATGTAATTTTTTGCAGCTTTTTAGGCTTTCTTCACTTTAATTTCACCTGGTGATCCTGCCAGTGAGTATGAAATGTTCAACTTCCTTTAAAAGACCAAACTGTGCAACACAACTGCATATAGATAAACCAATTAACCACCTCGATACCAGACACGTTCACTCTCTTCCTGCCCAGGCCAATTTTAAAGTGGTTGTAAACTCTCCCACATAACTTTTGCACATATTAATTATCAGTAAATACAGTGCAAATCGCTGTGTGTAGATGTCACTATACCTCCTCCGTTTGCTTGTAATCTGCCCCATTCTATTTATTGACGTCACCCGCGCATGTGCAACCTCTCTCCCACCCTTTTTACGGCATGCTCTTTGTGCCGTAAATCCATTAATAAGTATGCCATAAGTATGCCAATAAGTATGCCATGTTCCTCTTATTGCGGCACTGCGCTGAGATACCGGGAGATTTTAGTCCAATTCAGAAGTTCCTGATACTCATGTGACCTTAATCGTCAAACAGGTTGCTATGATAGGTGGGACACAGTTGCCATAGCAGTCCCGGAGCTAGAACGAGGCTTGGCTAAGAAAGCATTGTGCATGTGCGAGATTTCTGCTAGCAATAGAAGAAAGGGCAGAGGTATATAAGAATGCAGACTCGGAAAACCATTCATAAAATAAAGCTGGCTTATCTGAGGAAGCACAGATTTGAAAACTGCTGGAAAAAAAGTAAGAAATACGCGAATGGGGGTTGATTATCCTGTTATTTTTTTTAAACAGCATCTGAGGGGCAGAGTTTATTTCTGCTTTAAGTTTTCAACGCTGTCACACTTTGAATGACAATTACTCAGTCATGCAACACTGTAAAATTTTGAGAAAAACACTTTTTCTTCTGTTATTTTTTTTGCAAATATGTAATTTTTCTTCACAAATTCAGGCCAAAATGTATTCTGCTTTATTTTTTTGGTAAAAATAACCCAAATCAGGTATATTTAGTCTGTGTGAAAGTTATAGAGTCTACAAATTATGGTAAAAACAACCCCAATTCCAAAAAAAGTTGGGAAGCTGTGTAAAATCTACATAAAAACAGAATGCAATGATTTTTAAGTCTCATAAACTCATATTTTATATACTACAGAAAATGGAAAACACATCAAATGTTTAAACTGAGAAAATGTACAATTTAAAAGAAAGAATAGACCATTTTAATATTTATGGCTGCAACATGTCTCAAAAAAGTTGGGACAGGGCAAAAAATAAACCCGGCAAAGTGAAATCCTGATTCCAGAAAAGTTTTAACAACAATCTATAAGTGTCTGGGAACTGAGGAGACCAGTTGCTGGAGTTTTGGGAGAGGAATGCTGTCCCATTCTTGCTTTGCCATAGCTCGGACCTTGATGAGCACAGCTAGTATTTTAGCTGGGGTGCCTAAAAGGGCAGAAGCTCTTCAGGCTGGGAACTTTTACTCCTGGACATGAACAGAGCTGTCTCAGGCAACTATTTATGTACTCCCCAGCCACCTTCTGGACACCCTCCCCTAGGGATTGGCTCACAACATACATTTATTAAGATTGCTGATGTGCCTTTCCAGCCCACTACATTCTAGAATCAAACCTGCAGCCAGTGGAGCTCAAAGCAATCACAAACTGCTCCAATGATTACAATGGAGCCAAATAATTTGATTTACATAGTTTTCCCAGTAACCTATCCAGGAGGGTACTACATCCCTATCACATTTTTGGAAGTTCTGGAGCACCAGCACAGTGGAAACACCCACAAAATAACCCCATTTTGGAAAGCAAACATTCTAAGGTATCTAAGAGGCATACTGAGTCTTTTGAAAGTAAATTTTTGCCACAAGTTTTTGGAAAATGCAGGAAAGAAAATAAAAATTGTTTTACACAAAATTGTTAAGTAATAAGATATTTCTAACACACATCATAGGCATACTTAGGTTTACCCCCCAAAACACATTCAGGTACTCCTTTCAAAAGTGGCAATACCACATATTTGAGAGTTTTTCACAGCCTAATCACACAGAGGGATCCAAGGAGTACCTTCAGGCTTTCTAGGGGCATGAATTATGCTTCTAATTTCCTGACTATCTATTACATTTTTGGAGTCCCTGGAGCATAAGCAAAGTGGAAACATCAGTAAAATGACCACATTTTGTAAAGCAAACACTCCAAGGTATTTTCTAGAAGGCATGGTGAGTCTTTTGAAACTGCAGCATTAAAATAAAAATTATTTTTTTACACAAAGTTATAATTTTAAACCTATTTCTCACATACAGCAGGGGCATACTTAAAATTACAACTCATTACACATTCAGCCAGTCCTTCTAAGTATGTTAACACCACTTTTTCAATGTATAATGCTTTACAAAAGTACAGGCGTCAGGCAGAGGCAAACACCACACAGGTGGTGCAGTGATCAGGAACACCTCTGCTGACTTACACTGGTCTGGTGACACTGGGGCTGGTATGGTCACAGTCAGAGACACCCCTGCTGGCTTACACTGGTGTGGTGACAGTGTGACAGGTATGGCGGTGATAAGGAACATGGTTGCTGGTATACACTGCTCTGGTGACACTTGAACTGGTATGGTGGTGGTCAGAAAAACTGTCGCTTGTTGCACTGGTGTGGTGGCAATCAGGATCACAGATTCTAGCTACACTGGTCTGGTGATACCATGGGTGATGGAATGGTGATTGAAGAACTGTGACTGGCTGCACTATTAGGGCTCATTCACATGTGAGGTGGTGGGGAGAAAATACAATGCCTTCTCACTGCCTGACAAATGCTCTGAAGAGCAATCAGAACAAGAATTGTTCTTCAGAGAGCATCATACATATGAACTAATCCTTATGGTGACATTAAGATTGCTGTGGTGGTGATCGGGGACACTGTGACTGCTGTGGTGGTAATCAGGAGCACTGTAACTGGTGTGGCAGTGATCAGGGATACTAACTGGTGTGGTGGTGATCAGGGACACTGTAACAGGTGTGGCTGTGATCAGGGATACTGTAACTGGTGTGGGGATGACAGTGGCGAAGCTAGACATTCTTTTACCCAGGGCAAAGACTCAGATTGTGGGCTCTCTTCTTTTGTAGCGGGGTGACCCTCCTAATATGCCGCAGAGGTGAGGTTTGAAATCGCCTCATAAAGCATGCTGCTTTCTTCTGGCGCAGCAGCTAAAGTTGCCACCTTTCTTCAATCCAAACATGAATACTTTAGCAGTTCACAGCAAAAGTTTTTTTTTAGTATACACTATAGGATTATAAGCCTGGGACACCTTTTGGTGACCCAAGGATAGTAGTAGAGTGGGTAAACAGTGAACGGTGGTTGTGGCCAAATTGTGTTAACAGTGTGAGGAAGGGGGGGGGGTCATGTTTAAACAAACCAAAAGTTTTCTTGTACCCATAAAATCTGCTTACATTAGTAAAAAAAAAAAAAAAAAAGATGCTTAAAAAAATATGAACTTAGCCCCAATTAAAAGTGGACAGTGTCAGTCAGCAGGGCAGTGGACATGTCAAAAGGGCAGTGGAATGTGTCAGAAGGGCAGTGGAAGGTGTCAATAGGGCAGTGGAAGGTGTCAGTAGGGCAGTGGAAGGTGTCAGTAGGGCAGTGGATAGTGTCAATAGGGCAGTGGAAGGTGTCAATAGGGCAGTGGAAGGTGTCAGTAGGGCAGTGGAAGGTGTCAGTAGGGCAGTGGACATGTCAATAGGGCAGTTGAAGGTGTCAGTCAGTAGAGCAGTGAAAGATGTCAGTAGGACAGCACAGGGATGGTGGGAACCCCTCATAATGGGCACACCAGGTGTACAGACCAGGGAACGCAGCACAGGGATGGTAGGAACCCCTCATATTGAGCACAGCAGGTGTACAGGCCCAGGAACTCAGCACAGGGATGATGGGAACCCATCATAATGGACACAACAGGTGTACAAACCTGGAAACTCTGGACACTGATGGTTGGAACCCCTCATGATGGGCACAGCAAGTGTACAGACCTGGGAACTCAGAACAGAGATGGTGGGAACACTTATAATGGGTACAACAGGTCGACAGACCTCTAGGCAGGGGGGGGCGGCATTTACTAGAACTGATTGGCTGTATTCTCCTCCTGCAGCCGCTGACTGCCGGTGGAAGGGAGAGGAGGAGAAGGCAGCTTTCAGATGCTGGAAGTGGAGGAAAATACAGCCTGTTTCAAGTAAATGCTGCCCCCCCACTGCCCCTTCAGTCCAGGTGTACTAGGGAGGCCACACAGGCCTGCTGGAGCAAGGCGACACGCACCCCAATCGTTTAGGCCCTGCAGGTACCTAGTATCAGCAAGAACCAGGAGGCAGTGTTATCCACGGATGGTCAGATCACTAGAAGAAAAAACATAAAGAAAGCCGACACACTGACCACCCCACACAGCACCGATATCAGCTCCTAGTGAACAGAAACAACATGTTTATTAGGATACCGGTCACTTACCCGCAGCCTCCGCTTCAAACCTGCCACGCTGTGACACATGTCATGTGACTGGGGGAGGAGGTGGAACATTCCGTGGAGCTCTGGGTTGCCGGGAGGGGGAGCTGAACCAAGGGCTGTTGTATTCAGTGCTAAAAGTTCTGGAAAGCCGAGAAACTAGTTACTGTGTGACATGGAAAATGGGGGGAGTCAGTCATGTGTATACGGTAGCATTTACAAGAAGTAATCTGTATTTTCCTCCACTTGCAGCAGCTGAATGTTGGATGTTCTAGTAAATGGCACCCTTCCTGCAGCATGGAGACAGCTGCGCCCCTCTCAATGTGGCGCCCAGTACACATGTCTCTCGCCCCACCTAGTTTCGGCCCTGTTCCAGAATGTGGTAAAGCACGTTTTCATCACAGTGGTGGCTGCAAGGGGGTCCACTGATCTTGTGGCTGTGTGAGAGGAGAAGCCAATCTGTGTATAGCTAGTTTCGGCCCTGGGAGACGATTAGGGACAGTATAAATAGTGTGTTGGTTATCAGGGACACTAACTGCTTTGGCAGCGATTAGGGACACTGTATCTGGTGTGGTGCACCGGATTCCTGTACAATTGAAATGCAAATTCAGTGCGGTGTGAATTGAGCCATACATTATGTATGGCTCAATTCGTACTGGATCTGCACCAAAAAAAGTGCAGGACCCTTTTTTTGTCCGCACTGGAATCGAATTGCATGGGTGTTCAGACCTATGCAATCCAATTTCATCTGATTCCACAGTTTCCACTGCGCTCATTGAAACCACTTTGGGTGTGTCTTTAACTTTATATTGATACCCGCAGCGGTTCGCAGAGCACAGTGTGAACTGCCTGCAATTCTGATGCGGAGCAGGAACCACACAGGAATCGCTGTGGTTCCCGCACTGCATCAGTGTGAAGCCAGCCCTAATCAAGTAGAATGGGTGTTAAAAATACATAAAACTTAGATAGCTACTGTCATATTTTAAGTTGAGGCATTTCACAGTGAAACATGCTTCTTCAGGACTTTATTTTTGAAATGGCAGATGTCTTACACACCAAATCTTTAGTCTATAAATCAAAAACATAAATTAATACATGCATAGGTACATAAACAAGGTTAAATAATGTATTATATTTGATAGCAAATCATCTGTCCTGCAGGAAGGGAAGAAGAAACAAGAGAGGACAAAAAAAAAAAAAACATCACACGCCATCCATATGTCCAAACACCAAAAGACATATTCCCAAAACTAATAAGTCAATAGGGAGAGCCAATCACATCATCCCTGGTGAAGAGCACAAAAGACAAAAATAGTGGGACTTTACATATGCATCCACTAGTATTTCAAACTCCGTTAAAAGAAAAAAACATAACATTTTATGAAATGTATACATTAACCACTTGCCTACAGTGCACTTTCACCCCCTTCCTGCCCAGACCGATTTTCAGCTTTCAGCGCTCTCACATTTTGACTGAGAATTACTCAGTCATGCAACACTGTACCCATACAAAAATTGTGTCCTTTTTTTCACACAAATAGAGCTTTCTTTTGATGGTATTTGATCAATACTGGGTTTTTTATTTTTTGTGCTATAAATAAAAAAAGACTGAAAATATTGTGAAAAAACGCATTTTTCTTTGTTTCTGTCATAAAATTTTGCAAATTAGTAATTTTTCTTCACAAATTTTGGCCAAAATTTATACTGCTACTTATCTTTGGTAAAAATAACCCAAGTAAGTGTATATTATTTGGTCTTTGTGAAAGTTATAGAGTCCACAAGCTATGGTGCGAATCATTGAAAATTGATCACACCTGATGTACTGAAGGCCTATCTCATTTCTTGAGACACTAAAAAGTCAGGAAAGTACAAATACCCCCCAAATGACCCCTTTTTGGAAAGTAGACATTCCAAGGTATTTAATAAGGGGCATGGTGAGTTTTTTGAAGTTGTAATTTTTTCCCACAATGCTTTGCAAAATGAAGATTTTTTTTTTTTTTTTTTTACAAATTGCCGTATTAACATGTTATTTCTCTCACACAGCACATGTATACTTGCAACTACACCCCAAAACACATTCTACTACTCCTCCTGAGTATGGCGATACCACATGTGTGAGACTTTTTCACAGCCTGGCCACATACAGAGGCCTAACATCCAAGTAGCCCCGTCCGGCATTCTAGGAGCACAAATTACACATATAATTTCCTGACAACCTATCGCACTTTTGAAGGCCCTGGAGCACCAGGACAATGGAAACCCCCATAAAATGACCCCATTTTAGAAAGCAAACAGCCCAACGTATAATTTTTGAGGCATAATGAGTCTTTTGAATATGTCATTTTTTTCCACAAGTTTTTGGAAAATGTGGAAAGAAAATGAAAACACATTTTTTTTACACAAAGCTGTCCATTTATGCAATATTTCTAACACATAGCATGTACATAGCAAAAATTGCACCCCAAAATACATTCTGCTATTCCTCCTGAGTATGGCGATACCACATGTGTAACACTTTTTCACAGCCTGGCCACATACATAGGCCTAACATCCAAGTAGCGCTTTACACAAAGTTGTCCATTTATCCACTTTAAGACTGGGCCTATTTTTGACACTTGGTGTTTACAAGCTAAAATCATTTTTTTTTGCTAGAAAACTACTTGGAACCCCCAAACATTATATATTTTTTTTTTAGCAGAGACCCTAGAGAATAAAATGGAGATCGTTGCAATATTTTTTATCACACCATATTTGCGCAGCAGTCTTCCAAATGCGTTTTTTTTGAAAAAAAATTCACTTTTTTGAACTAAAACATAAGAAAACAGTAAATTTAGCACAATTTTTTTCCATAATGTGAAATATAATGTTACGCCGAGTAATTAGATACCCAACATGTCATGCTTCAAAATTGCGCATGCTCACAGAATGGCGCCAAACATTGGTACTTAAAAATCCCCATAGGCAACATTTTAAAAATTTCTGCAGGTTACTAGCTTAGAGTTACAGAGGAGTTCTAGGGCTCAAATTATTGCTCTCGCTCTAACGATCACGGCGATACCTCATATGTATGATTTGAACACCGTTTACATATGTGGGCGGGACTTGCGTATGCGTTTGCTTCTGCGCGCGAGCTAACGGGGACAGGGCGCTTTTTTTTTTTCCTATTTATTTTATTTATTATTTTTTTATTTTTACACAGTTTAAAAAAATAAAATGTTTTGATCATTTTTATTCCTATTACAAGGAATGTAAACATCCCTTGTAATAGAAATAGGCATGACAGGTCCTCTTTATTGTGAGATCTGGGGTCAAAAAGACCTCACACCTCACAGCTACACTAAAAAAGAAAAAAAAAAAAAAATTGTTGAAAGAGGAAAAAAAAAAAGCAAAAAAAAAAAAGCGGCCCTTTAAACCGGTTGCTAGGCAATGTCTTTTGACGTAGCTCCGGTCCTCCAAGACCATAGAGTTGAGTGAGGGCCATCTTGCCCTCACTCGACTTCCTGTCTCTGAGGATCCGGGACCGGATAGTTTTCCCCGCTGCCGGCGGGTCCGGTAAGCTGGGAAAACGTCTGGGACGCGGCAGGAGGGGGGGGGGGCACCTCTTCCCCTGCACCGTAAGGGTAATTCCGCGGCGAATCCGCCACTCGGACCACCCTTATCTGAAAGCCGACCGCCCGCCGTTTCAAAAAATACCGGGGTTATGGGGGCTATCTGCTGCCATAACTCCAGTATTTAGCTTTTAATGGCCGATGCATTTAGTCATTAGGCGGTCAGTAAGTGATTGCATGTATATGGCAAACAGGTGACGATGACTGATGGGGTGACAGGTGACGATGACTGATGGGGTGACAGGTGACGATGACTGATGGGGTGACAGGTGACGATGACTGATGGGG
This sequence comes from Pelophylax lessonae, assembly GCF_965119305.1. Taxonomy (NCBI): domain Eukaryota; kingdom Metazoa; phylum Chordata; class Amphibia; order Anura; family Ranidae; genus Pelophylax; species Pelophylax lessonae. Next base: position 142,226,335 of record NC_138774.1, read on the forward strand.
TGACAGGTGATGATGATTGATGAGGTGACAGGTGACGATGATTGATGAGGTGACAAGTGACGATGATTGATGGGGTGACAGATGACAATCACTGACGGGGTGACATGTGACGATGATTGATGGGGTGACAAGTGACGATCACTGATGGGGTGTCAAGTGACGATGATTGATAGGGTGACAGATGACGGTGACTGATGGGGTGACAGGTGACGATGACTGATGGGGTGACAGGTGACGGTGATTGATGGGGTGACAGGTGACGGGGGATGGTCACTGATGGGTGACAGGTGACGGTGCACGGCGGTACTGATGGCAGTCTCTGGTGACCGGTGAACTTTAGGCTACATTCACATGTGAGCGTAGCGATCATGGGCAGAATCACTGCGATTCCGCCCGCGATCCAGAAATCATTGCAAATCGCGGGACGCCTGTGCGTTGCCTGTGATTTGCAATAGCACCCCAAACGCTGTGCGATGTTGCAGCGATTTCCGCCTGCCGAATCGAGGTAACATCACGCAAACAACGCATGGCGCCCCAAAGAAACTCTTGTACCTTTTTCGGGCGTCATGCGATGTTTGCGCGATGTTACCGTGATTCGGCAGGCGGAAATGGCGGCAACATCGCACAGCGTTTGGGGTGCTATTGCAAATCACGGGCAGCGCACAGGCGTCCCGCCATTTGCAATGATTTCCGGATCGCGGGCAGAATCGCGGTTATTCTGCCTGCGATCGCTGCGCTCACATGTGAACGTAGCCTTATGGGTGTCAATTTCTGGGCACTGATGAGGTGACTGTTGGGTGACAGGGGACATTGGGGGGGGCTGAGGACTGTGTGTGGGGACCTTTATTTGTGTGCTTTTTACTTTTTACAGGGGTACAGAGCAGTAACTCAATGTTTCTAGCTCTTCTCCCCTCACACTGGAAACTGTATGAGGAGAGAAGAGCTAGTAACACTGAGTTACTGCTCTTTGTTTACATTTTCTGATCGGCTGTGAATGGATTCACAGCCGATCACATAGTAAACAGTCACTATCAGTGACTGTTTACTACCGCCGGTGACAGCTGTGTTCCTACTGAACACAGTGCCACCGACATGACCGCGCTGCGCACTCCCGATCGCGCATGCGCGGTCATCTCCCGGGCGCCTTCATTGTGATCGGCTGTGTCATTGGAACACAGCCGATCACGTGGGAAACAGCCATGCCTATTGGCTGTTTCCTCCCTGCCGGTGATCGGCTGTGTCCCGGGGACACCCCGACACCGGCAGTGCACGGCGGCGCGCCTGCGATCGCGCGCCTGCCCTGCTTGAATGGGCGGACGTCATATGACGGCCGCCCAGGATAATAGCCGCACCGTCCCGCCGTCATATGACGGCGGGCGGGCGGTAAGTGGTTAAAAATGTTCTGGAAGATATCAAAATAACCCATTAGTATGTTATTACAGGTACTTATATTGGACCATCAAAATATACAGCACTTTACATACATATTGTACAGTCACATCAGTCCCTACCCTCAAGGAGCATACAATCTAAGGTCCCTATTCCCTAACAGGGCCAGATTAACGTAGGGGCTATTGGAGCTGCAGCTCCAGGCCCCTACCTTTTATATAGGCCCCGGGTTGGCCATATTCACTGTGACCGCTCTTCTGTCACTTGTAAACACAGAAGTCTGGCTTCTATGCTCGCTTTCCCAGGCAGCACCCTCAGAACCTCCCCACACAGCGCGAAGGCCTGACAAGGAGGGACAGTTGCCGATGCATGGATGTGTTTATGGGCTTCAGAGACAGCATCCCATGTTGAATTAGGCATGCATGGCTGCTTCCTCCTCTGGGTGCATGCCAAGGCACGGCCCTTAAGGCCCTTCAAAATCCTCAGCACCAAGACCATGATGCTCTTAATCCGGCCCTGTTCCCTAACCCACATTCATACATACACAAAATTGGGCCAATCTAGACAGGAACCAATTAACCTACCAGCAAGTCTTTGGAGTGTGGGAGGAAACCCACACAGACACAGGGAGAACATGCAAACTCCAGGCAGGTGGTTTGGTGGCTGAGATTCAAACCAATGACCCTAGTGCTGCTAGGGCAAAGTGCTAACCACTGTGCTGGTGCCCAATATATGTATAGTTATATAGTAATAGTATATATTTGAGGTCATAATCACATCAACAACCAATCCCTGAAAGACCCAGATGGGGTGTCAAGATTGTCGCTGTGGTGAGGTCAACATGTTGTGCAGAAACCACTGCTTAATTAGGACTTTAAGGACCTTGGCCCTGGGTAGCTCTGGGTAGCCTGTGGGGGATAAATAGAGCCAAACAAGTGATCATAGATATATCACAAATATCACAAATATTCCCAACAAGGATTCCACTAGATAGAATTAAACAAAATGTGTTATAAAACGAATGAAAATTATCAACAAGAAAAGTTACTGAATCATAAATCTCCTATGGTGATAAAATATGAAACAGTTACCTCAAGGATTACTCTTGCATGTTGCCAAAGGCAAAGAAATCTACAGAGGCATTACTGCTCAAACAGTAGGAGACATCTAAAAAATGATGATAAAAGGCTTTTTACTCTTGACGGAGGGAAGCAGATGAGGTAAAACTGACGACAAGAGCAAAAAGATGGACATTGATTTTGGCCACAAATCCTAAGGCTACATTCACACCTGAGCGTAGCGTTTTCGTGCGTTTTTTACAGCGATTTTACCACGATTTTTACCGCGATTTTACCGCGATTTACAGCCGTTTTTTGTGCAGGCTTTTTTAGATTGTATAGAGACCAATGGAAAACGCCTGTAATCTGCCCAAAAAGAAGCTCATGTACTTTTTTGAGCGTTGGGCGTTTTGCTCACAGCATCAAAACACTCAGATGTGAACAGGGGCCATTGAAATGAATAGGATTTGTCTTGTTGGGCGTTTTGAGAGCTGATCCTAGAGCAGAAAAACTCCCCAAAAACGCCCCAAAACGCCTACATGTGAACAGACCCTAAAGCTAGAAGTACCAAAAAAAATCATATATACTCATATAAACAAAAAAGGAAAATACAGAAAATCACCCTGACCCTATCACTGCGCCAAATAGTCCCCTAATAGAGTACGTGAAAAACTCACCCCAGAGCGCACCTATGCTGAAATGGGAACCATGCATGCAGCTTCCTCCACAGTCCCCCTAAATACATACCTGAGCACAATCTTGGCCTAGCGATGTGCACAAGTGCAGAGGCTCTCTCGGCTCTCTCGTTACTTATTGGCTCAGATATTGCAGTAGGAGCCATTTGCTCCCACTGCTGTCAATCAGAACCAGTGATGAGGGGGTTGGGCTGAGTCTTATGGACACAGAGAGCAGGGCTTAGTAACAAGCATGCACGAGTGTCCCCCATAGCAAGATACTTGCTATGGGGGCACTTGTGCATGCTTGTTACCAAGCCCTGCTCTGTGTGTACATAAGACTCAGCCCCACCCCCTTATCACTGGTTCTGATTGACAGCAGTGGGAGCCAATGGGGGTACTAGGCTTGAAGGTGGAGCCTAGAGCACTGGCAGGGACTTGAGAAGAGAAGGATCGGGACTGCACTTTGCAAAACCATTGCACAGAGCAGGTAAGTATAACATGTTTGTTAATTTAATGAAATAAAAAAATAAAGCTTACAATCACTTTAAGCAGCACAGCAGCCATCCACACATGGGACACAGCTCATTAGAGTTGAATTATTGGTACATAACAAATATCCAAAAGATATCCTGGATTTCAACTTTAAACAAATAAGGTAGAAAACTGAGACATCTGTAAAATGAAAAAGATGTTCTCGCTCTTAAAGTGTTTGTAAAGCCAAAAAGTTTTTGTTTGTTTTGTAGAGTGGGTTAGTATCCCTGTCAGGTTTTTATTGCTGTTTGTGTTCCTGCTGAAGAGATCTACTTTCTATTGGAATATGTGATGTTGGCATTTCAGAAAGCTGCGGGCATCACAGCAATGCTATTCTCACTTGGGCAAGAAAAGCAGGAAGTGCACGACAGATGTTTGAAAAAAGAACTTTCATTTCGATAGTATCTGCCATGTAGGTCCTAGTTCAGGCCCTTCCTCTTATAGGGTGACAACATTCTGTTTCTTTTATGCAATGGGACTGTATTGTCGTTCAGTCACACAGTATTCTGATAGGGGCTACAAGTGGCCATTTTAAAACACATTATGTAGGCATCATCCACTGTTGCAACTATCAGGAAACCCTTCCTGCAATATCCCTAAAGCTTGCCATATTATTTAGTATTTTAGGCTGAAATGCACCCAGTGGGTGTCCCTGTTGGCTCCCTCCTATGTGATCAAAAAATCTGATGCAGCAAGTGTTTGGGTATTCTGGCAACCAGTGGTGCTAGGTGTCATAATAAATAGCCACCATGGAAGATTTGTCTACCTAGGCTTTACAGTGTGGATGGAGGAATCTGTTCTTTTTTTCACCTTCAGAGAATTAAATCTTTGTGTTTATGGGCAGCTTAAAGATGAACTTTACAGAGTCAGGTTTAATATGAACCCCATCCTACCTGGTCTTCTGGGGTGGGATGAAATAACATATGCACCCACGCCGCAAATACAGAACTGTCCTGCTATGCACCAAAAACTGCCACCATCTTGTTTGTGAGGTGGTCAGGAGACCAACTGGCTCTTACAGGTCCTAGCAACAAGGCTTCTGATTACGCTGCTCTGCACAGTGGGTTATACATAGCCCTGAAGGCTTCTGGTATCTGCAGCCGCATGTCAACCATAGCATGTGTACAGCCCCCTCCCCTTGTATAATAGCTTTTAAATGGGCGGTTGGGAGGTGGTAAAACCGAGGCTTAACCATTTATTTTTTACCCCTCCTGGCTGACTGTGTGCTTGTGAGAAAGAGGCACTAAGAGACCGACTCTCTGCTCTGCCTCTCCAGTGCTCACTGGCTGTGGAGCTCGCTAAGAGGTCGAGCCAACTGCCGGTCAAGGCTTCTGGGTGGAACCCGACTGTGGAGTTGGGTTCGATCCAGAGCCTGGACTGGCTCTGTGACATCAGCTGACAGTGAGCTTTAGTCTGCTGTCGGCTGGAAATGGGTCACAGGAGTGCAGAACGAACTGCACTTTTATGATCCATAGAAGTACTGTAGTGGCAAAAAAGCTTTGGCCATACTTTTCCTTTTAAGGATAAGTGTGTACTTTGAATAAAACAAACACACATGCCCACCTCCATTCTGTAGCATCGGTGTCATGATATACCTGTCCCACATTGACTCTAAGACCGAGAACTGAGTGATCACATGACTGCTGATCGCTCAGCTCTTGGTCTGCTTGGAGAGCAGAACAGTTATTGTCATTTACTACACTGCTTTGAACTGACTGTTCAGTGGAGTGCCAGTATAGGAGGGGTGTTGCCAACTGGTTCTGTCTCTCAGCACTCTCATGCACTGAGAGGTGGAGCCAGGTGCTAATCAGACTGCAAGGTGCCAGGGCCGTGAGTGGCCCTGCCACGCCAGCTGATTGCAAGCAACTTAGTGCCTATTCTCCAAAAGATATCCATACACGTGCACTTCCTAATGGCCATGTAATCAATTTTTTTAAATCACCTCTTACTGTGTTTTTCTGCCATCTTGTAACATCCTCTGTGAGCTCCTGATCCTCTTATTTTTCACCCTCATATTTTTTGTTTGGAATGAGCAGTGCATGTTATTTGCGGTCATGTGCACTGCTCTATGCACACTACAAACTACAATTTTCATAGCCTATAGTCCCTCTTGGGTACAAGCAAGAGAGGGTGGCTATGTTCCTACATACAATGGGACCATGGAGAAGGAACATAGCCACCCTCTATCAGGAAGTTGGATCACTGCAGCAAAAAAAAAAAAAAAGGAATTTTAAGATTTGGAGGAGGCTGAGAGCCATAGAAGATACTTTATGAGTTAAATGGAATTCTTTATACTGGGAACCAAAAAGTAAAAGTCATCAGCACAAATACTGTAACTACTGACTTTTAAAAAATGGCACTTACCTGTCCAAGGATATAGCACCGTCCTCACCTGACTGGTCTTCGGCCCCTGGCACCAGCATATTAACTGTGGGCAGACAGCTGTGACTCCTGGCAGCCTCACAGCTAGTTGCCCACTGCGCATGCATGAGCTGCTCTAAACTTTGTAAACAGTCCCATAGCCTTCTGGGACCTCTGACGTGTCCCAGAAGGCAGCGGGGGGGGGGGGGGGGGGAGAACTTCCTGTGGGTCTGCTGTGCCGATCTGACCTGAAGTGGCAATGGGTATCTGTCAAAACTAGGTCCTCTGTAATGATAGGGGTAGTGTGATGGAAGGAGTCCTGTATAATGATGGGTGTATTATGGGGGAAGGGGTCCTGTGTAATGATGGGGGTAATGTGGGGAAGGGGTCCAGTGTAATGATGGAGGATGGGGTCCTGTGTAATAATGGGGGTAGAATGAAGGAGGGGGTCCTGTGTAATGATGGGGGTAGAATAGAGGAGAGGATCCTGTCTAAAGATTGGGGTAGTATGGATGAGGAGGATCCTGTGTAATGATGGGGGTAGTATGGGGGGAAGGAGTCCTGTATAATGATGGGGGTAGTATGGGGAAAGCAGTCCTGTGTAATGATGTTGGTAGTATGACCCATTAAAGTTTGACATAAGTCTATATGTTTGTTTTTTGGGATGTTGGCTGGAGAATAAAATTTAATGAGGGTCCTGTGTAATAATGGGGGTACTAGGAAGGAGGAGGTCCTGTGTAGTGATGGGGGTAGAATAGAGGAGTGGGTCCTGTCTAAAGATGGGGGTAGTATGGGGGAGGGGGATCCTGTGTAATGATGGGGGTAGCAAGAGGGAAGGAGTCCTTTGTAATAATGGGGGCAGAATGGAGGAGGGGTCCTGTGTAGTGATGGGGGTATTATGGAGGAGGGGGTCCTGTATAATTATGGGGGTAGTATGGGGGAAGTGGTGCTGTGATGGGGGTAGTATGGAGGAAGGAGTCCTGTATAATGATTGGGGTAGTATGGGGTTAATATAGGGGAAAGGAGTCCTGTATAATGATGGGGGTAGTATGGAGTAAGGAGTCCTGTATAATGATGGGGGGGTAGTATGGGGGAAGGAGTCCTGTATAATGATGGGGGTAGCATGGGGGAAGGAGTCCTGTATGATGATGGCGGTAGTATGGAGGAAGGAGTCCTGTATAATGATGGTGGGTAGTATGGGGGAAGGAGTCCTGTATAATGATGGGGGTAGTATGAGGGTAGTATGGGGGGAAGGAGTCGTGTATAATGATGGGGGTAATATGGAGTAAGGAGTCCTGTATAATGATGGGGGGTAGTATGGGGGAAGGAGTCCTGTATAATGATGGGGGTAGTATGGGGGAAGGAGTCCTGTATAATGATGGCGGTAGTATGGAGGAAGGAGTCCTGTATAATGATGGGGGTAGTATGGGGGAAGGAATCCTGTATAATGATGGGGGTAGTATGGGGGAAGGAGTCCTGTGTAATGATGAGGGTAGTATGGGGGAAGGGGTCCTATGTAATGATGGAGGGTAGTATGGGGTAAGGGGTCCTATGTAATGATGGAGGGTAGTATGGGGGAAGGAATCCTGTGTAATGATGGGGGGTAGTATGGAGAAGGGGTCCTGTGTAATGATAGGGGTAGTATGGGGGAAGGGGTCCTGTGTAATGATGGGGGGTAGTATGGAGAAGGAGTCCTGTATAATGATGGGGGGGGGGTAGTATGGAGAAGGAGTCCTGTGTAATGATGGGGGGTAGTATGGAGAAGGAGTCCTGTGTAATGATGGGGAGTAGTATGGAGAAGGAGTCCTGTATAATGATGGGGGGGTAGTATGGAGAAGGAGTCCTGTGTAATGATGGGGAGTAGTATGGAGAAGGAGCCCTGTGTAATGATGGGGGGGGGGGGTAGTATGGAGAAGGAGTCCTGTGTAATGATGGGGAGTAGTATGGAGAAGGAGTCCTGTATAATGATGGGGGGTAGTATGGGGGAAGGAGTCCTGTGTAATGATGGGGGGTAGTATGGGGGAAGGAGTCCTGTGTAATGATGGGGGGTAGTATGGGGGAAGGAGTCCTGTGTAATGATGGGGGGTAGTATGGGGGAAGGGGTCCTGTGTAATGATGGGGGGTAGTATGGAAAAAGGAGTCCTGTGCAATGATGGGGGTAGTATGGAGAAGGGGTCCTGTGTAATGATGGGGGGTAGTATGGAGAAGGAGTCCTGTGTAATGATGGGGGTAGTATGGAGAAGGGGTCCTGTGTAATAATGGGGGTAGTATGGGGGAAGGGGTCCTGTGTAATGATGGGGGTAGTATGGGGAAGGGGTCCTGTGTAATGATGGGGGGTAGTATGGAGAAGGAGTCCTGTATAATGATGGGGGTAGTATGGAGAAGGGGTCCTGTGTAATGATGGGGGGTAGTATGGAGAAGGGGTCCTGTGTAATGATGGGGGTAGTATGGGGGAAGGGGTCCTGTGTAATAATGGGGGTAGTATGGAGAAGGAGTCCTGTGTAATGATAGGGGTAGTATGGAGAAGGAGTCCTGTGTAATGATGGGGGTAGTATGGGGGAAGGGGTCCTGTGTAATGATGGGGGTAGTATGGGGGAAGGGGTCCTGTGTAATGATGGGGGGTAGTATGGAGAAGGAGTCCTGTGTAATGATAGGGGTAGTATGGAGAAGGAGTCCTGTGTAATGATGGGGGTAGTATGGGGGAAGGGGTCCTGTGTAATGATGGGGGTAGTATGGGGGAAGGGGTCCTGTGTAATGATGGGGGTAGTATGGGGGAAGGGGTCCTGTGTAATGATGGGGGGTAGTATGGAGAAGGAGTCCTGTATAATGATGGGGGTAGTATGGAGAAGGAGTCCTGTGTAATGATGGGGGGGTAGTATGGAGAAGGAGTCCTGTGTAATGATGGGGAGTAGTATGGAGAAGGAGTCCTGTATAATGATGGGGGGGGGGGGTAGTATGGAGAAGGAGTCCTGTGTAATGATGGGGGTAGTATGGGGGAAGGAGTCCTGTATAATGATGGGGGTAGTATGGGGGAAGGAGTCCTGTGTAATGATGGGGGGTAGTATGGAGAAGGAGTCCTGTGTAATGATGGGGGTAGTATGGAGAAGGGGTCCTGTGTAATGATGGGGGTAGTATGGGGGAAGGAGTCCTGTGTAATGATGGGGGGTAGTATGGAGAAGGAGTCCTGTATAATGATGGGGGTAGTATGGAGGAAGGAGTCCTGTGTAATGATGGGGGTAGTATGGAGAAGGAGTCCTGTGTAATGATGGGGGGTAGTATGGGGGAAGGAGTCCTGTATAATGATGGGGGTAGTATGGGGGAAGGAGTCCTATGTAATGATGGGGGGTAGTATGGGGGAAGGAGTCCTATGTAATGATGGGGGGTAGTATGGGAGAAGGAGTCCTGTATAATGATGGGGGTAGTATGGGGGAAGGAGTCCTGTATAATGATGGGGGTAGTATGGGGAAGGAGTCCTGTATAATGATGGGGGTAGTATGGGAGAAGGAGTCCTGTATAATGATGGGGGGTAGTATGGGGAAGGAGTCCTGTGTAATGATGGGGGTAGTATGGGGGAAGGAGTCCTGTGTAATGATGGGGGGTAGTATGGAGAAGGAGTCCTGTATAATGATGGGGGTAGTATGGGGGAAGGAGTCCTGTGTAATGATGGGGGTAGTATGGAGAAGGAGTCCTGTGTAATGATGGGGGGTAGTATGGGGGAAGGAGTCCTGTATAATGATGGGGGTAGTATGGGGGAAGGAGTCCTATGTAATGATGGGGGTAGTATGGGAGAAGGAGTCCTATGTAATGATGGGGGGTAGTATGGAGAAGGAGTCCTGTATAATGAGGGGGGTAGTATGGGGGAAGGAGTCCTGTGTAATGATGGGGGTAGTATGGGAGGAGTCCTGTATAATGATGGGGGTAGTATGGGGGAAGGAGTCCTGTGTAATGATGGGGGTGGTATGGAGAAGGAGTCCTGTATAATGATGGGGGTAGTATGGAGAAGGAGTCTTGTATAATGATGGGGGGTAGTATGGAGAAGGAGTCCTGTATAATGATGGGGGTAGTATGGAGGAAGGAGTCCTGTGTAATGATGGGGGTAGTATGGAGAAGGAGTCCTGTGTAATGATGGGGGGTAGTATGGGGGAAGGAGTCCTGTATAATGATGGGGGTAGTATGGGGGAAGGAGTCCTATGTAATGATGGGGGGTAGTATGGGGGAAGGAGTCCTATGTAATGATGGGGGGTAGTATGGGAGAAGGAGTCCTGTATAATGATGGGGGTAGTATGGGGGAAGGAGTCCTGTATAATGATGGGGGTAGTATGGGGGAAGGAGTCCTATGTAATGATGGGGGGTAGTATGGGGGAAGGAGTCCTGTATAATGATGGGGGTAGTATGGGGGAAGGAGTCCTATGTAATGATGGGGGGTAGTATGGGAGAAGGAGTCCTGTATAATGATGGGGGTAGTATGGGGGAAGGAGTCCTGTATAATGATGGGGGTAGTATGGAGAAGGAGTCCTGTATAATGATGGGGGTAGTATGGAGAAGGAGTCCTGTATAATGATGGGGATAGTATGGGAGAAGGAGTCCTGTATAATGATGGGGGGTAGTATGGGGAAGGAGTCCTGTGTAATGATGGGGGTAGTATGGGGGAAGGAGTCCTGTGTAATGATGGGGGGTAGTATGGAGAAGGAGTCCTGTATAATGATGGGGGTAGTATGGGGGAAGGAGTCCTGTGTAATGATGGGGGTAGTATGGAGAAGGAGTCCTGTGTAATGATGGGGGGTAGTATGGGGGAAGGAGTCCTGTATAATGATGGGGGTAGTATGGGGGAAGGAGTCCTATGTAATGATGGGGGGTAGTATGGGAGAAGGAGTCCTATGTAATGATGGGGGGTAGTATGGAAAAGGAGTCCTGTATAATGATGGGGGTAGTATGGAGAAGGAGTCCTGTGTAATGATGGGGGGTAGTATGGGGGAAGGGGTCCTGTATTATGATGGGGGGTAGTATGGAGAAGGAGTCCTGTGTAATGATGGGGGGTAGTATGGAGAAGGAGTCCTGTATAATGATGGGGGTAGTATGGAGAAGGAGTCCTGTATAATGATGGGGATAGTATGGGAGAAGGAGTCCTGTATAATGATGGGGGGTAGTATGGGGAAGGAGTCCTGTGTAATGATGGGGGTAGTATGGGGGAAGGAGTCCTGTGTAATGATGGGGGGTAGTATGGAGAAGGAGTCCTGTATAATGATGGGGGTAGTATGGGGGAAGGAGTCCTGTGTAATGATGGGGGTAGTATGGAGAAGGAGTCCTGTGTAATGATGGGGGGTAGTATGGGGGAAGGAGTCCTGTATAATGATGGGGGTAGTATGGGGGAAGGAGTCCTATGTAATGATGGGGGGTAGTATGGGAGAAGGAGTCCTATGTAATGATGGGGGGTAGTATGGAAAAGGAGTCCTGTATAATGATGGGGGTAGTATGGAGAAGGAGTCCTGTGTAATGATGGGGGGTAGTATGGGGGAAGGGGTCCTGTATTATGATGGGGGGTAGTATGGAGAAGGAGTCCTGTGTAATGATGGGGGGTAGTATGGAGAAGGAGTCCTGTATAATGATGGGGGGTAGTATGGAGAAGGAGTCCTGTGTAATGATGGGGGTAGTATGGGGGAAGGGGTCCTGTATTATGATGGGGGGTAGTATGGGGGAAGGAGTCCTATGTAATGATGGGGGTAGTATGGAGAAGGAGTCCTGTGTAATGATGGGGGTAGTATGGGGGAAGGGGTCCTGTATTATGATGGGGGGTAGTATGGAGAAGGAGTCCTGTATAATGATGGGGGTAGTATGGAAAAGGAGTCCTGTATAATGATGGGGGTAGTATGGAGAAGGAGTCCTGTGTAATGATGGGGGGTAGTATGGGGGAAGGGGTCCTGTATTATGATGGGGGGTAGTATGGAGAAGGAGTCCTGTGTAATGATGGGGGTAGTATGGGGGAAGGGGTCCTGTATTATGATGGGGGGTAGTATGGGGGAAGGAGTCCTATGTAATGATGGGGGTAGTATAGAGAAGGAGTCCTGTATAATGATGGGGGTAGTATGGGGGAAGGGGTCCTGTGTAATGATGGGGGTAGTATAGAGAAGGAGTCCTGTATAATGATGGGGGTAGTATGGAGAAGGAGTCCTGTATTATGATGGAGGTATTATGGGGGAAGGCTTCCTGTGTAATGATGGGGGTAGTATAGAGAAGGAGTCCTGTATTATGATGGAGGTATTATGGGGGAAGGCTTCCTGTGTAATGATGGGGGTAGTATTACCCATTAAAGTTTGAGATAAGTCTATATGTTTGTTTTTGGGATGTTGGGGTGGAAAGTAAAATTGCATGGGGAGGGGGCAGGAAAATATTTTCCCAGAGTCCAATCAATATTAAATATTGCCCTGCCTGCCCCCCCTCCCCCCCCCCCCCCCAAATGTCCTGGAGTAGTAAAGGAGAGGATGGAGGCAGAAAAGTGAAATGTCCCCTTTTGGGTGAAGTCCTCCTATAAGAATGCATACTGATACCCCCCCCCCCAGAGTTTAGTGTGACTTGAATGGTGAAAAGGGAAGACAGGAATAGTAAAGTCTCTGACTATATTTATACAATCTCTATTTTCTTTAATAAGGAGGCTCTGCACACTGGATCCTTCTCTGCATTGATGGACTAGGGTTGTCACAGTGTGTGCCCCCCCCCCCCCCCCAGGGTTGTCACAGTGTGTGCCCCCCTCCCTAGGGTTGTCACAGTATGTGCCCCCCCCCCCCCCCCCCATATGATCCCCCGTGTCTGGGAGGAGATGAGAATATGACATTTGTCACCTAGCTGAGGACAAGCTCTCCCGAGGACTGTGCGATCCGGTCAGTCCTCCCCACACTGCCATGTAATTATCGGGAGGCAGAAGGGAACGCTTCCCCTTTAAGATGAAGTGACTGTAATCAGGCCCCGCCCCCCCCGGTGACACAGCACTTGTAAATGTCCTATCAGTAATTGAATGGCCGGAGACTCCTCCCTGAAGTGAGGAACAGTGGGCTGATGGAAATGTAGTGAGCAGTCTGAGACAGGCACTGGGTGAATCATTAGCCAACTGCTACACTGGGATGCTTTTGTCTGGAGTCTAATAGGAAATACATTGATATACATTGATAGACACAGCACACTGTCTGCCTCCTCCTGACTGCACAGTCTTCTTCTTCTTCTGCTTCTATTTTTTTTTACCTTGGGGCTTTTACCAATACACCAAAGTGGATGTAATATCTGGTGGATCTCCAGTCCAAAATGCTGCTGGTTTCCCAGCGCATAGAAGCACCACGCATGGAGCCTTATATACCAGTAAGTAACCTAGGGATCGCTAAAGTCTTCTTCTATCTATTGATCCCCAGTGGCAGCTGGACCCCGAAGTGTCACTTCTAATGTCATCCAGCCCTGCATGTCTTCATCCACAAAGTGTGCTTATTGATAAACATGATCATGCCTTGTAAACACTCTCCTGCCTGCCATGCTCAGGGACTCGGCACTCTTGTTTTGTCTAAATTATACATTGTCACAAAAAAAACAAAACAAAGATCAATGATGGTAAAATGATAAAGATGCTGTGTGGACAGTTCAGGGCTGATGGCAGAGGCTGGCGTCTCCTCTTTTCTTCTAATTTTCTAGGCTGGGTGATTTCTCCTAGATTAATGCTGACTGCCCAGGGACTAATAGGATTAAATTCTGCCAATAAACTCTGCCTTGAAAGCTGGAATATCCCTGTGTAAACACAGGCTGCCTCCTACCCTAATGATCAGGGGCTGTTTAGTGGATGACACCTTAGGTTAAGCAATGGGCAATGTGTGGCTGGTTCAACCCCTCCAGCATGGAAATGGTTAAAATGCAGTAAAGGAGCCCCTTCGCCCCCTTCGGAATGGAAATGGTTAACATACTGGAAAGAGGGCCCTTTCACCCCCTCCGGCATGGAAATGGTTAACCTGCTGGAAAGGGGGCCCTTTCACCCCCTCCAGCATGGAAATGGTTAACATGCTGGAAAGGGGGCCCTTTCGCCCCCTCCGCCATGGAAATGGTTAACATGTCGGAAAGGGTGCCCTTTCACCCCCTCCGGCATGGAAATGGTTAACATGCCGGAAAGGGTGCCCTTTCGCCCCCCCTCCGGCATGGAAATGGTTAAAATGCTGAATAGGGGGCCCTTTCTCCCCCCCCCCCCCCCCTCCCGCATGAAAATGGTTAAGATGTTGTACAGAAGTCCTTTCCCCCCCTCCAGCATGGACATGGTTAAAATGCTGTAGAGGAGTCCTGAGTGTCATTCAGAGCCTGCGATCACATAGATTCCACTTCCCCAGCTTGAATGGGTTGGGAGTGTTGCATGCAGCCTATTAATCTCCCAGCTCCCATTACCCAGTAATAACCAGAATTACTTCATTTGTTGCTGTCCTGTACAGGTCAGAGGTCACCTGGGTGTCACTAAGAATTAATACAGCAGCAGGGCTTTTAACTGCAGTGCAGAGACGTCTGCTTTATTCATGACATAGACAGGACTTCTTTCTTCTTGGTGTGATACACTGTGTACTTCCTGTATGGATTCCTTTTTTATTCTTTTTCTATATTCCATTGATTGTAGGCAGTTGGTGATTTACCAGGTAATCCCCTTCGCAGCAACTTATTGTCATCATTTGTAAGCTAAACACTTGATAAATGAAGCCCCCCCCCCCCCCCCCCCCATCATCTTTGGTAAAGTGACACCTGCCTGGCAGTCTTGTATTGTCAGTGAGTGGCAAAGCTGGAGCTGTTCTTGCTGGCAGGAGCTGTGTCCAGCAGGGGGTGAATGTGTGTTTGTGTGCTGAGCTATTAAGGTAACCATACATGAAAAGGAAAAGGGGAGGTTCATTAAGAGCTGATCAGACAGTGCTATGACTTTCCTTTTATAATGGAATCATGTTCTGGATAGCGACACTTGTCTCTTTGTATCATCAGCTGCTCTTTCCTCCAAAACATTTGGATTTCAAGGTGCAATGACTTTGGTAGATCTCTCCATACATTGATCTAGATGTATGATTAGCAGATGACAATTCCTAAGGCTGACTATACAATCTTCTAATAGATGGCCATACACTATACGCTTTCCTTAAGATCACTCATCAGCTATATAGTGCAAGGGCCTGCCTAATAGGATGCAGTTTGAATGGATTGTTTAGGTTTCTCTTCCCATTACACCAATCTTTATATTACATTAATTATACAATCTCCTTTTAAATTTATTATTTTATTTATTTCAGGTACTTATATAGCGCTGTCAATTTATGCAGCGCTTTACATATACATTGCACATTCACATCAGTTTACCAAAACGATGTAATATGAGCACAAACCTAAACAATCCATTCAAATTGTAGCTATTTGGACAGGCTTTTGCAGTGGATAGTATATCTA
Source organism: Pelophylax lessonae (assembly GCF_965119305.1). Lineage (NCBI taxonomy): Eukaryota > Metazoa > Chordata > Amphibia > Anura > Ranidae > Pelophylax > Pelophylax lessonae. The sequence goes on from NC_138774.1 coordinate 142,241,789, forward strand.
AAAGAGATTGTACAATCAGATTGTATAGTGTATGTATAGTCAGCCTTCAATCTACCATCAACTAGAGATGGGCTCAGGTGACCTCTGAACTCCAATCTTTACCCTATCCGAACTTGCACAATTTTTTTTCCTCCAATAGGCTTCAGGCCAGGTCATTCCTGCCTTGCAGCTTACGTAAACATAGAGGCAGTTTGTGGGGCGGGAATAACCCAGCTCACAGCTCATTGGAGTACTAAAAAGAGTGTGAGTTCAGAGTTCAGGTAGAGGTAAGTTGGGAGGATGCTCAAGCTCATCTGTAGTTGATGGTAGATCTAAAGCTGGCCATACACTATACAATGTAATTGTACAATCTTCTTAACAATATCTAAGTGTACAAGTTCTTTTAGATCCACCATCAACTATTAAGCGCATGGGCCTGCCTGATTGGATACAATTTGAATGGATTGTTTAGATTAGTCCTTATGTTACATCGTTTAAAGTATATTGTGCAATCTTTGTACATCCAGATTCTAAAGTGTCTGGCCAGCCTTATGCCCCGTACACATGTTCCCATAATTGTGCGACAAAACCCGCTTTCGACCTGATCTCACGATAATCTGATCGTTAGTACACAGCTTTCGACAGCCGATCACGACAGTTGGTCCAACAAAATCCAAAGGGACAAACAGGAAAACTTCTGTCGTATGACATCTTATCGAACGATAATACAGTATGCGTACGCTAAAAGTCGATCGACAAATACCACGCATGATCGGAAATAGTCAAATGACGTTGCACGACGCAGGGGTCAGACGTATATGACATCACTTCCGATACGTAGCTACGAAAAATACACTTGGTCAGTGAATCGTAGGAAGAAAATCTGATGGTTTGTACGCAGAGTTGGTTTCAATTTTAGTAACATGCAACAATTACGAAACATTAGTCGTACGATTATCGGAACGTGTGTACGGGGCATTAAGCTGGATACACACTATACAACTTCTGTTGTTAGATTTCCTTTGGATTTACCTTCAACTATGTAGTGCAGGGGCCTGCCTGATTGCATACAAATTGAAAGTGTTTAGATTTGACATCATATTATATGGTTTTGGTAAATCTAAAGGAAAAAATCTAAAGACAATTGTATAGTGTGTATGGCCCATTAAGCCGGATACACACTATACAATTTTCTTTAAATTTTTTTCCTTTAGATTTTCCAAAACCATATAATATGAGGTCAGACCTAAAAACATTCAATTTGTATGCAATCGGGCAGGCCCTTTTGGGCCATACACACTATACAATTTTCTTTAGACTTTTTGCTTCAGACTTACCAAAACCATATAATATAAGGTCAAACCTTAACTCTTTCAGTTTGTATGCAATCAGGCAGGTCCTTACACTACATAGAAAAGGTAAATCTAAAGGAAATCTGACAACAAAAGTTGTGTAGTGTGTATCCAGCTTTACACTTCATAGTTGACAGTAAATCTAAAGGAAATCTAACAACAAAAGTTGCATAGTGCGTATCCAACTTTAAGCTGGATACACACTATACAATTGTCTTTAGATTTTTTTTTTATTTAGATTTACCAAAACCATATAATATGTGGTCAAATCTAAACATTTTCAGTTTGTATGCAATCAGTCAGGCCCTTGAACCACATAGTTGAAGGTAAATCTAAAGGAAATCTAACAACAAAAGTTGTATAGTGTGTATCCAGCCTTTGATCTGCCATCAATTATGTAGTCAAAGGATCTGTCTGATTAGACAGTATTTGAATGGATTGTTTAGGTTTGTTCACATATTTAATAGTTTTAGTAAATACAGAAGAGATATTATAGTGTATGTCCGGCGTTACTTGTTATAGTTTGCTGATCCGATCTTTAAACCTATCGCAGTAAAATGCTATACTGTATTGTATATTATAGTGGGTGAGAAATGTCAGTTCTTCTGTGTATGGAAGCTTCTACTTGACAATAATTACATGTAGGGGATATCCTCTTGGGTCCAGCAATGTGTACAGGTTGGTCCCTGGTGGCACTCTTGCCCCTGGCACTGAAGAGGTTAAAGACGGATGCTCCTGTACCACATTGCATCGGCCAGCAGAAGTGGATTTTATTGCAAGGAAAACACCCTCTGAGCCTCCCAGACAGTGTGGGAGATTGGAGCTGGCTCATGTTTTTTAAAACTGGTTTATTTTTCCCCCCCCCCACCCACTCGCTGATTAACCCCTGCATTGGCTGATACTCTAAGAGGATAATGAGGCTTGAAAGTCAAAGGCTTGATCAGAGCCTCCAGCAGATGAAGAGTTAAAGCCGTGATTCCCTTGTTGACTGTCCTTTAGAAGTCAGTGGCAGTTCATGTCAATCCATTGTGTACATTATACCCTCACACGACAGCAGGTTGTGATGCAGTATTAATAAGCGTTTTCCTTTCTCTGTACAAAGGATGGAGTAATATGTTCTGTTTAAGATTAAACATCTTCATTCAATGCTGCAGCAAGCAGCCTTTCTCCAGTGAAGTGTAACAACTAGCTACATCAAACAGTAATGAGTGAAAGGCACCGTTCCTGCGAGCTCAGCTTATTGTTTTTACATGAAATAAATCCATTATTTTAAGCCTACCTGTTCGGCGACGCAGGATGTTAATCTATTGAGTCCAAATTGTTACTTTACAAATGAAATCTGGATTTACTCTGTTGGCTGATGATGGCAACGCAGATAACGCTTACACATCACAAACTTGGCATTACGCCCAAAAAGTTTATTTATTTTTTATCTTCGGCAATCAGATTATTTCTTCTGTTTTCTATATCATCTGTGTATTTCTGCTGAAGTATCACAAGTTTGCATGAATTTTAGGCAGATCTGTAACATAGGCAATATCACAATTTTATAAAGCAGACTTAAAGTAGAAATAGAAGCAAAACTTTTTCTTTCATTTTGCATAGAGCAAAGGGGGGGGGTTATACTGCTGTATGGGGGTCCTAAATGTCATTCAGAGCCTGCGATCACATAGATTCCACTTCCCCAGCTTGAATGGTTTGGGAGTGTTTCATGCAGCCTATTAATCTCTTAGATCCCATTACCCAGATTTTTCTTTTTCACCATGTGTCCCATTGTGGAGATTTCACTTCACTTCCTGTCCCATAGCCAAACAGGAAGTGACAGGAAATCCCTGCAAATTGAGGTCACCAGAACTAGTGTCCCCATTGAAAGATTCCCCCTCTATTACTTTTCCTAGAGACAACCCAAAATGTGGGATTTTCTTTTACTTTCAATGATAAATAGAGAGAGTTAATCTCCTTAACTGGGCCACAGACAGCAATAAAAAATCCCAGGTGTTCTAATCCTTTTCCCCTCTGCCTTTAGTTATACTTTAAAACTTATACTACTTATACTTTATAAACTCACATTACCATTAGAAGGAATGGCAGAATTTTGGGGACTTTTACGTAAGGAGAATTATGCCTTGTACACACGCATCGATTATTGGGCGGGAATTTTTGGCCAACGTCCGATCGGCCGATTTTCGGCTTGTTAGTATGATGCTTCCGACAACCGACTCCGACTTTTCGGCCGAAAAAAATCTGGTGTGCAGGCTATAAAATTTTTGTTGGCCGTCAACACAACGGCCGATTTTCCATCAGTCAGTACAGATTTCGGCAGGCAAAAATCTGATGAGCAAGACTGGGCATGCTCAGAGAAGAAAAAACACACGGAAAGTAAACCAGCACATGACATCACTTCTGAAGTAGATTTTTGTTGGCCGAGAAAATTTGTGTGCAGTCTAGGCACATTCCAACCAACAAAACACCACTCTGGACAAAAGTCGGACGATCGGTCGGCCGATAATCGTTGCGTGTGTACGAGGCTTAAGTCAAAAGTGAGTCTAGGCAACAATCTGTAGGTTTATTCTTCCATTATTAAAATATTCTTCCATTATTAAAATATTCAAGAGTACCTATTTTTTAATTTTGGTAAGAGTTATGATAGATTAAAACCCCGGCCAGTTTTTATCTCTTTTATGTCTTATTGGTAAAATTTTTAACTAAAGCCCCGTACACACGATCAGACTATCGAACGATCTGTCGTACGTTTTTTGTGGCATGCTAGTCTGATATGGAAAGGGAAGAGGTTATTTTCATACGAATTTTCCCGTACGACAGAATTCTACTTCAGAAGGGATGTCATGTGTTGGATTACTTTGTACGTGTTCTTTCGTCTCTGAGCATGCCTAGTCTTGCCACCAAAAAAAAAAGGTCACATACTGTAATATTTTGTTGGCTTTGAATACGGCATGCATTCGCTGTGGCATTGTTTCGATAAGCTTTTGCAATGTCACAATATTTATTTCCGTCCAGTGTTCCATTCATTTTTCACCAAGATCTTGTATTGATGATGGGAGACTCGGACCACAAAGCCTTCTCCAGCACATCCCAAATATTCTGAGTGGGGTTAAGTTCTGGACTCTGTGGTGGCCAATCCATGTGTGAAAATGTCTCATGCTCCCTGAACCACTCTTTCACAATTTGAGCCAGATGAATCTTGGCATTGTCATCTTGGAATATGCCCGTGCCATCAGGGAAGACAAAATCCATCGATGGAATAACCTGGTCATTCAGTATATTCAGGAAGTCGGCTTTGCATTGTGCATGTGGAAATGCTCTTACTTTCACTAATAAACATAGCCCTGAGTTCTACTGTTGTTTTTCTACGATTTGATTTCTCCAAATATTTAAGTGATTGCTGATCACGATCAATCAGCATTTTTTTTCCAACCACATTTCTTCCTTGAAGACGATGGTTCCCCACTATCCATTTCCGTTTTTAATAATGCGTTGGACAGTTCTTAACCCAATTTTAGTAGTTTCTGCATTTTCCTGTTTTCTCTGCTTGATGCATGCCAATGATTTGACCCTTCTCAAACAGACTAACATCTTTTCCACGATCATGGATTTGTCTTTCGACATGGTTGTTTTAGAAATGAGGAGCTACTCATTGCAACAGTTGGGGTTGTATAACTTGTTGCCAGCTGAAAGATAATTGCCCATGCAGAAACCATCCAATAGGAGGCGTTTACCTATTTGCTTAGGTAATTCCAGGTCGTGACTTTTTTTTTTTTTTTTTTGGCCAGGCAGTGTATAAAGTTTTTTTGTTGGCAGCTTCTGTACCACAAAGGATTTGCACAATCACCTTGGGTTGTGATTGACACCCCCAAAACATGTTGAATTTTATACACCGTCTATGTTTGAGATGAACCAATTTTTTTGATTGGAGTATTATGGTGTGGCCTTTCAGTGCTAGATTTTTCTGTGTCAGCTTCTTTATCTCATGACCACATGAAACTGTGTCACAAAGCAAATTGTAGTAAAGGAAACTGTTAACGCTGTTATGTACACTCAGAAGCTGGGATACAGGTAGTTGACAGGGTAGTAACTACCATACATGCTAGGAGGAAGGCTGTAATGCTGAAACATGTTAGAAGTTTTACACTGTATCCTTACTTTGTAGCCAACAAAGAGTAACTAGAAGAGTACACCAGGTGGCCACTGGCCAGCTGTTTTCTTGCTTTTGATTTATCACATGAGGAATTGGACATCCAAGCTTGTGCACTAGTCTTCAGCATGTATGCTTAATGTCCAGCTGTTGAGCTTGGGTATGGTTTTTTTTTTTTTTTCATTACCAGACATCTTAGAACTGAATTTCAAGAGGAAGAGTCAAACTGCAAATAAGTAAAGCCAAATAAAAGGAAGACAATATACTTCCTTCTTAAGTAAGCCTGCACAGTTAATAAGACTGAATTCCAAATTCTTACTTAAAGAAAAGGAGAGAAATATGTAGTATTCCATTGCTGACTTGTTTTTTTTTTTTTTTACAAGAAAGCTAATGGCCTTGCTGCCATATTGACCCACAGTCCAGTCTGCTCATGACTAAATAAGAAGGAGTTCTATTTCTTTTCCTGAGTTGCATTCTTGTAAGAGTGACTCAGAACATGTTAAAGCCATGGAGGCAATATAACAGGCCAGCCATTTAGCACCTTCGGGAGAGGATTAACAATGGCAGCAATGGCCAATGTGTGACTGATTCTGTTTTAAGCTCTTACCCTTTTAGAAAGCTAAATGTTGTCTGTAAGAGTGATCACTACTGTGTGCCTGGACATTGCAGATAATTCATCATGGCTGCACCCCCTGTGAGTTTAGCATTGCATTATAACAAAACCCAGAGATTGACAAACTCAGCAGGAACATGCCAACATTATCTAATCGGTGAACTTCTGCTTGTCCAAGGACTATTTTGTTAGCCACAAACTCCCTTTAAATGACATCACATTTGTTGAATGTAGCTCGATAGCCAAAAAGACAGGAGAGAGAAATAAATTATACACTGCCAGACAGCTGTGCTAAAAAAATTCCATCTGTTTCCAAACCACATAAGCTACCCGGCATATCATTGGATACTGGGGTGTTTAAGTGGCATTTGCATGCTGGTGTTACTCCCAGGACAGTGTGGGTGCTGCAGTTTGCCAAGACCGGGCCAAGAGTATTATCTTAAAAAAAATTTCCAAAGTCATTATGACATATCAAGGGAAAAATGTTAGATTAGTGATTAGAGAACTGATAATATAGTTTTGATGTGCCATTTGCCAAAGTGCTTGTTTAATGACCTCTAAAGTTTGTTGAGAAGGGTCAAATGAGTTTTCTATGTGTAGCCATGTACCCGCTTTCCCCTCCCACTCCATGTGCAGTGGTGCCAGGTCCTTGGTTCACCTGCTCTGCTTTTGTTAGGATGGCATCCTGCAGCTAATCCCTTCTGTCTGTAAATGGGAAGCACGGCCAATTCTTATTTACACTCCCATGGAAAATAGCCTGGCCGTCATGGAAATAAAATAGATTGTTTTTTCCTCCCTTTATTGCAGATAACCTCCTGACACTGTATCACACAGCCATTTCTTGTTTTAATAAGCTATTATTGAAAAACACACAGTAAAGGAAGTTAATATGGGTTAGCCAATTTTATCTGTGACCATTTCATTGTTATTATGGTCTGGGCTGCAGTCCCAATACCTTCTAATGACCAGTAATGTAACTTTAGTGGAAAGATGGAACGCTCATTTCTGTATATCATGCTTCAGTAAGGTGTTGCTTCTGGTTTCCAGTAAATAGGCTATAGTCCAAAGAGCGCCTGTCTGCTAAGAGGCACCAGCATGGAAATATAATAGGGCTTTTCGAAAATAATAATATTTGCCTATTAGAGCTCCCTCTTTGCTGGAAAACACGGTCACTATATATATTGTCCCAGAGATGTGGTGACAAGTACATCCATGTAGCTGTTGCTGATGAAGCTTCTATAAGGGTCAATTCCTGAAGAAAGTATAAAGAAGATCTTGACAGTTTTATATTTTTAAGGCCAAGGATGACGGTAATTAAACACAATAGGCTAGGTGGGACTTTAAGTGAGACCCCAGCAGGTAGTGCCCGGCGTCTCCATCCCTCTATCAAGAAAAAAATGAGGTTGTAGGATTATAAGAGGTGCATGGAAGTCAGCCAGCCCCCAGTCTGATGTACTCACCCTCCAGTTTGTCACCAACCAACTAGACCTGTCTCATGATACAAAGAACAGGGGTTTAGTTGACACGCATGTGTAAGCTGCCGAGCCACTACACGGCACCCTGTTTTATCTGCAGTCCTAACACTTCCTAATTTAGTGTCTCCACACTGGGAGTACATGGCTGCTAATGGATGGATGGGGGAACAGGTGGGAGGAGACAGCCCAAACCTCCCCCAACCCACCCCCATCCATGACTGGTCTGTTGTCACAAAACTCAAATAACTAAGTTGTAATGATGGTACAAACTGGAAAGGACCAGCTGAGAAGCAATACACCTCCATGGAGGATGACGGTCATTTTCCTTTTTTGTGGAAAACACCTTTATAGAAGAACTCAGAATAACTGTGAAATCTCTCTATCCATACAAGCATATATTCAGTGGCCACGTTTTTGGAAGCTGCAGCTACAGTAATAACATAGAGAATGCAGACTTAAGGTTCAACTTTGTCAAGATGTGGTCTTTCTTTATGGTGTTTTTTAAGATCAGGTTAACAGAGTCATGTGCTAATAAAATGAAGTAGAACGGAGAAAACATCAGTGAATAACACAACTTCAGACTTGAATTTCTCTTGAGTGCAGCTGATACAATGTTATATTTCATGCTCTGTGTTAGGTTTTCTCCAGAAGAAAAAAAATAAATAAGCAATAGATAGATTTTATATATATATATATATATATATATATATATGAATTGGTACAATGTGAGTAGGAAATAATCAGCATGTAGAATGTTTACTTCAAAAATCAAACATGCAAAAATGAATCAAGCTATTTATTTTAATTACAGTTCTGGTGATAGTTTGTGAGCACATATACCTAAGGGGTGATTATCCTATACAGTTTGACTGTTAGAGTTTCTGTTACTGCATATGGGTTTGAATATATCTGCATGTGGTTATATGTATATTTTTATTCACTGACACTATAATTATGAGGAGGCTTCAGAATTCCAATGAGATCCAAAGATTTCATTATCATTCAAACAATATACATACATCTGCATGCAAGCTGTTGCTGTATGTTAGTGATTAATGATGAAATGACAACAGCCATAGCCTTGTAAGTGGTGAAAATGCTAGGAGCACCTGGTAAAGAGTGGTTCTAGGGATCAAAAGAATATGTGTTCCATCAAAGATATTCACACTTCTTTCTGGTGAACTGACCTCCTCTCCAACATAGTTAATATGGATGAAAAAAAAAAGGGGGGGGGGAGTGTTTTGAGGACTCTCTTATGCATTGCTAGTTTAATGCACAATTCATTCTTCCTAATGTTGTATGGTTGACAAATGTCGGGTCACTGAAAGCCCATGTGCTGCTAAATCTATAAATCTGAAAAAAGGGTTCAGGGTTTCTTCTAGTTAAAAACTAAAAAGAACAAAGTAACAACTGAAATAATAGGGCAGTACACATTTAAGTCAAATAATAATGTCAAATGTGTACTGTTATACTGTAATAAAACTCACAAGAGGATACAGCTTTAAAGCATCTGCTCCATACCACACCATAAATAAAGAAAACACAGTCCATGTGTTTTGAAGGCTCAAAGATCTCCCTCTACTTCAAGGCTTGAGTTTGATGGAAAGATTGGAGGACTGCATAAAGAATTAGATGTAATAAAAATCAAAGGATCAGCAAGCTTTTGGACCAACTGTTTGGGCTGTCATTTCATTTTCTAAATCTGGGCTCCCTGCTTTTAGGACACCCTGTTTTTCTTTGAGGGTAGCCTTACCAAAGCCACTGTGCCCCATTGCAATCTAAATGATCTACTGACAACCTTTTATCCACCATTCTTTTTTACTTCTTCCAATTGTGTATTTATGGTAGTTTTTGTCTGTGGCAGTGGTGTGGTATGGAGCAGATGCTTTAAAGCTTTATCCTCTAGTGAGTTTTATTTTTTTTTTTTTCACAAAAGAGTTTTATTACAGTATAACAGTTGGCAGTCAGCCATACTATATATAATATCACCTAAAGTGTTTAGAAAATAATGGTAAATGTTAGCTGTAAATTTTGGCTACCACTGTTTGGTGTCAGGCTTGTAAAAAAGGTATAATGCAGCAGATGTTGAGAGAAGAGGAAGACCTACTTTGGGATATTAGGACACTTGATGGGGGCCATACATACAGTATCTCACAAAAGTGAGCTCGCATTTTTGTTACTATTTTATTATACCTTTTTTATGTGACAACACTGAAGAAATTACACTTTTCTACAATGTTAAGTAGTGAGTGTACAGCTTGTATAACAGTGTAAATTTGCTGTCCCCTCAAAATAACTCAACAAACAGCCATTAATGTCTAAACCACTGGCAACAAAAGTGAGTACACCCCTAAGTGAAAATGTCTAAATTGGGCCCAATTAGAAATATTCCCTCCCCGGGGTGTCATGTGACTCGTAAGTGTTACAATGGTCGCAGGTGTGTTAAATTTGGTGTTATCGTTCTCACTCTCTCATACTGGTCACTGGAAGTTCAACATGGTACTTCATGGCAAAGAACTCTCTGAGGATCTGCCAAGATCTTGAAACTGAGCTGCAGCATGGTGGCAAAGACCATACAGCTTTTTAACAGGACAAGTTCCGCTCAGAACAGGCCTCACCTTGGTCGACCAAGAGTGCACGTGCTCAGCGTCATATCCAGAGGTTGTCTTTGGGAAATAGACGTATGAGTGCTGCCAGCATTGCTGCAGATGTTGAAGGGGTGGGGGGTCAGCCTGTCATTGCTCAGACCATACGCCGCACACTGCACCAAATTAGTCTGCATGACTGTTGTCCCAGAAGGAAGTCTCTTCTAAAGATGATGCACAACAAAGCCTGCAAACAGTTTGCTGAAGACAAGCAGACTAAGGACATGAAATACTGGAACCATGTCCGTGGTCTGATGAGACCAAGATAAACGTATTTGGATCAGATGGTGTTAAGCGTCTGTGTCAGCAACCAGGTGAGGTGTACAAAGAAAAGTGTGTCTTGCCTACAGTCAGGCATGGTCCTGGGAGTGTCATGGTCTATGGCTGCATGAGTGCTGCTGGCACTGTGGAGCTACAGTTCATTGTGGGACCCATGAATGCCAACATGTACTGTGACATAATGAAGCAGAGCATGATCTCCTCTCTCCGGAGACTGGGCCGCAGGGCAATATTCCAACATGATAACGACCCCAAACACACCTCCAAGACGACCACTGCCTTGCTAAAGAAGCTGAGGGTAAAGGTGATGGACTGGCCAAGCATTTCTGTAGATCTAAACCCTGTTGAGCACCTGTGGGGCATCCTCAAACGAAAGGTGGAGGAGTGCAAGGTCTCTAACATCCACCAGCTCTGTGATGTCATCATGGAGGAGTGGAAGAGGACTCCAGTGGCAACCTGTGAAGCTCTGGTGAACTCCATGCCCAAGAGGGTTAAGGCAGTGCTGGAAAATAATGGTGGCCACACAAAATTGTAACAGTTTGGGCCCAATTTGGACATTTTCACTTAGGGGTGTACTCACTTTTGTTGCCAGCTGTTTGCCAGCTGTTTTGACATTAATGGCTGTGTGAGTTATTTTGAGGGGACAAGCTTTACACTCACTACTTTACATTGTAGTAAAGTGTCATTTCTTCAGTGTTGTCAGATGAAAAGATAATAAAATATTTACAAAAATGTGAGGGGTGTCCTCACTTATGTGAGATACTGTATAGAACCTATTGTGAATCCCTCAGACTATTAATTATGCCCCAGTGGGTGAAGTTTAACAAAAAAATGTATATTGAATTGTATATTACCACATTTTTTTTTGTATATTACCTACAATTGTGGACTATACTGCACATACAATCATATCATGCGAAGACTTTATTAATTTGATGTAATACGAAGGTACAAGGTGGGACCCAAAATATGTACTGCACTAAAGACATGGCCCAGGAGGATGCATCTTATAATATAACTAAACTAATACTATAAATAAAAACCAACACAAATTAATATTTTGTCATAAGTAAATGGCCGCGGCACTTTATTGGTTACAAATAAATTAAATAATTATTTATTCAAAATTCCATCAAATAAATTTCAAATCCAACAAAATTATAAAACATACATCTGTATTGCTCAGTCCCAGAACTCGACCGAAAATAAAAACATATTTAAAACCACCAAAGTCCCCCCTTGCTTCAAGGGTGACTCTACCACATAAAGTGCCAGCGACGGTGGGGGGGGGGGGGGGGGTTGAGCTCGCCAGGCAGTCACTTCCCAACTGAGGGGCTTACCTCAGGGACCCCCTATATAAAGCCTTGGGTCAGAAAGTTCTAGAGGGGCTGCCTTATTACATTTAAAGGGCCAGTGTCCTAAAATTAAATAAAATTCTGACACAAATTTTTTTTTTTTTTATTACATCCCCTGTACCATGTGCGAGGGCACCTATACTTGTGCCCTCTTACCATTCTAAGCACAGCACTGTGTAAAGGACAATGTTTATTAGCTTAGAGGCATTTTTAAAACCATTTTGTCATTCGCCAAAACATACCAAACTAATTATGCATGCCAAACTCGTACTTTCCTATGGCCCATCACTGCCAGCCTGATTGGCCAATATGGAAGATGCTGGAAACAGAGCATCTCTTGATTTTGTCAAAAGCCTGGGTGGTTGTGGGTTTTGAGACCCCTAGGGAATCTTATGAAGATGTTCAAGGGTGTGTATAGGTAATCCTCGGCACCCAGATTTTACTCATATAGCCAGTTTTGCGTGTTTAGGAAACACCAGGGTTACTTCTATAAGTCTATGAAAGAGGCAACGAGGGCTAGAAAAGTGTGGCAATCCTTAGCAACCAATGTGAGTTTTATTGGATCAGAGAAAGATCGATATATCTTTTAGGTTTTACAAATTGAGAATATAAATGGCAGCTTTGGAACTGACTGGGGTCTGCTGCCCAACTCTAGAAGCAGAGAATATAAAGTGAAACCTGTATTCTTTTTACTAGATGGGAAAAAAGAGGATTTGCAACATGTTGGGAAATCTGTTTTTTTGTGTATCTTGTTCAACACAACCCGAATAATTTCTGCAAATTATGTTTTTAAAAAAAGCACAAGTTTCCACTAGGGAAACATGTATGGGCTCCCTTTATTAAATGACATGCTCTGTTACTAAATAAAAAAGGAAATGCCGGAAACTCCTCAAATAGTCTTACTACACTCAAGGGAGGAGCTGTAGAAAACAAATGTCAAGTGATACTCCTGTTTACTAAGTTCAGATATTACGAGGATTATAATAGACCTGATTCCTGTTCATCTAGATCTCGACCTCTTTAAACAAGACAAGACGATGTTCCTTTGGTCTGAGGTTCCTGAGTTAGGAGAGAGACTGTTCTGCTTTGCAGTTTAGGAGATATTCAGCCATTAACCCCTCTTCAGAGGAGGTTACAGCTTTTACTCAGAGGTGATAACTAAAAGAAAGTCAAGTTAAATCCCCCCCCCCCCCCCTCTTGGATGATGTCTCTAATGTTTGTGTATACTCTGGTTTAAATGTAAGCTGCAATGTCTTTGTTTCCATGACACTAGAGAAGTCTTTTGAGATTCCTTCCCATAATTCTGCCCTCCTCCCTGTGTCTGCATCAGTCAAGGCACCAGCTAAGAATCTGGATTTGCATGAGAAATTGTGCAGGCGAGGAAGAAGGGGGGGTGGGCAAGTCTAGGGAATGACATCCCAAGAGTGCGTATGTGAGTGTGTGAGTTATTCCCTGCCCTCCCTCTTGTTCTTTTCTAATGCAATAATAAGTGGAACAAAGTACAGGAGAATAGCGGGTTTCACAGAAAGCAAAGTGTGGCTGATGGTTCAGTCGAATACGTTAGAAAACACAGTGCGGAATTGTAGCACTTTACAAGAGCACCAGATCAGCGGTAGCTTTTCTCATTAAACGTTTAACACCGAATGCTGTCCCCTAAGCCATTGTTGAAAGAGGTTTCAGACTCTAAATGTCGGGGTGGGCATATTTCGTCCACATTTAAAGCGTATCTAAAGCCAAGAACTAAAATGTAATGTATTGCAGCTTACTTTTCCTTTATATATGGTGGCGGAATTTCTTTTCTTTTCGCACACTTTCTTTCATTTTTATTTTCACCTGGTAATCCTTCCAGGAACATACTTCCTGTCCTAGGGTGACAACTGATCTGTATTTAGGAGGAATAGTGTTGTCACCCTAGGCAGGGAGTTTGTCAGGACCATATTTAACACCCCCTTAGACCCTGTTCAGACAGGGGCGACACGACTTGCTGGGGCGACCTGTGAAGTCGCGGTGCACAGCGTCATATAATTGAAGTCAATGCAAGTCGCCTCCAGGTCGCCCCAAAGTAGTACAGGACCCTTTTTCAAAGTCGGAGCAACTTGTGTCGCTCCTATTAGAAGGGGTCCTGTACTATTCAATGGCGGGCGACCCACCGCGACTTGTCAGGCGACTAAGTCGCCTGACAAGTCACGCTAGTGTGAATGGAATCTTACTGTAAAATATGGGGAGGTGTTTTGTAGTCCTCAGAGACAGCTGGGAATAATGCTGAAAACTGTGCACAGAGGAATAGAAAACAAGTCATCAACTCAAGAGATTTGTGCCTGGATGAACAGCATTTTTTTTTTTCTGCACTTGTTGAACCAATATAACAAAATGCTTTCAATAGTATATTTAATATGCGTTAAAGTGTTACTAAACCCACAAAAGTAAAATCAGTCTGTATATGCAGTAAAGCATGCTTGTTGTTATACTCAATGGGAAACCTAATCGTCTTCATTGTGTAAAAAATCTGTTGATGCTGTCTTCTCTGACCCCCTCCCCCTCCTTCCACTGACCCCTGATATTTTCCTGATACCACAGAGTCTATGTAGTTAGGATGCACATGCTCAGTTTGATGTTTATTGCTAGATAGGTTTTTTTTTTTTTTTTTTTTTCATGGGAGGCTGCATTTGATCAGCACAGGGCCAATCAGCACCGTCCAGACAGAGGGTCAGGGGTCTTGCAGTCTAAAAAACTCCCCCTACAAACTTTAACCAGGGCTTGGCTGGATACTGATAGATGTCACATGACTGCTATATACTGCTAATGAGAAATGGTATTTAGAAGTTTAGATTTACTAAAATAATTGCATTTCCATGTTCTGTGTACTGTGGGAGACCAGATATAGTGAATGCAGAGTCCTGGGTTTAGTAGCACTTTAAGGGAGAAATGTATTGTTTTGGTTTACATACCCTTTAACAAAGAAATGCAAAGTGCAAGGACTGTTTATATATAAACTGAATTTTGGGGACAGCATGGGCATCCGAGGTAGCACCCCTAGTCCTGTGCCGCATGGCCACAGAGGTCCCATCAGCTTGGCTCATCAGCTGTCTCACATAGAGGAAAATGTCAGCAGTTATTGGCTCCGGTAATCGTTTTAAAAGAGTCTAAATCAGTACTAACGTGAACTGTGGCCTAAGGCAAGTGTTCTAAGGGCTGGTTGAGGTGTGAAGTCCTGCTGAGGGTGAAGGAGGAGTTGAAGTCCTGATTTAGTGGGAAGTTTGAAGTACTGCTTGGGGGTTTTTGAAGTCCTGCTGGGAGATATACAGTATGAAGTATATAACATTACAAAACAGTTCTGCCACAGTTTGGCCACATCAGCAATGTGCCAGGTTGGTGTTTTGTGTGCTGCTTTTCCTGAGAGACCCAGAGATTTGTCTGTCCTGAAGCCAGGGCTGGATTAACCATTAGGTACTGTAGGCCTGGAAATGTGTTTTACTCAGACTGGCATCTATTTTTAAAAGATTGGTTGCTATTGGGTATAACGCTTTGCACATTCCATTTGTACTTCACAGTGGTTTATTAAACAAAAGTCTAATCATAAGTAATGCAGTTTTATAACTAACAGACAAACAACCTAATGTGTTTTAAAGGCTACAAAACCCAGTGCAGATTTTGTAGCCTTTAAAACACATTAGGTTGTTTGTCCAATTTATTATGAGTATGCCTATAAGTTCCATTACACACGGGGGCCACCCAGATGCCATGTGTACCTCCCAGCATTTTAGTGATGAGGGTCTTTTGCATTGGACCTTCACCCTGAACACACAGGACCCTAAACACCAGTAATGCATTGTACAGCATGCAGCATTCACATCCAGCTGAAGCCTGCCAATGACTTTGACAGGCTGCCTTCAGAGGGGCTAGAGGTTGTACCCATTCTCTCCATGGCACGGTAAAACACAGCATAATGCACCTCAGACAGATGACCCCATTTGCGAAGGGCCTAAATAGTATCACTATAAATATGGTTACTACATGGTATGATTTTCATTTCACTTATTTTTTATTACTTCTCCTCGGAAATTGAAGATTTTTCACACCTTAATGGTGCAAATATTTGGGTGCAACAAGACAGCAACACAAAGGTACAGCTAGGCCTATGCTGTGCCCCCCTCCTTCTCAACATTGAAAGCAAAATGTTCACCCTGCATGTTAAGGCTGATAACACACAAGCAATTCTGCTGCTAGCAACAGATGCAAGTTCCAGAATCGTTAAATAGGCTCCCTGTGTTTCCCAATGAAATCACTCAAGGCCCATACACACGCACAGATTGTTGGCTGTAAATTGTTGGCCAACGTCCGATCTGCCGTTTGTAGGCTTGTTAGTATGATGCTTCCGACAACCAACTGCGAATTTTCGGCCGAAAAAAATCTGGTGTGAGTGCTATAAAATTTTTGTTGGCCAACAAAGAACGGCCGATTGTTCCTCAGTCAGTACAGATTTCGGCCGACAAAAATCAGATGAGCAAGACTGGGCATGCTCAGAGAAGAAAAAACACACTGAAAGTCAACCAGAACATGACATCACATCTGAAGTTGTTTTTTGTTGGCCAACAAAATTCCAGTGCAAGTCTAGAGCACATTTCAACCAACAAACAACACTGGACAAAAGACGGCCGATCGGTTGGCCAACAATCTGTGCGTGTGTACGAGGCTTCACTCCATAACCACACAAAGTGAGATGTTTCTATGTTGCTAATCTCCATCGTTGGTCATGTCAGCAACATTTCACTACTTCAGATTAAGACATTGCGATCCCATAGGAACAGAGCTGGCGGTCTCTTATCAATTCTGCTTCTGTCGATTTTTGACAAAAATTGTGAGCGGCAGATTTGCTAGCAGCAAAGTCACCCATGTGTCTTCAGCCTGAGGCTTAATTAAAAAGGGGTGCAATGGTGATGTAGCCCTTGATCACATTGAACGCGGGTTTGTAATCGTGCAAGTTCAGTTCGCGTTCGGTGGGTTCATGCACAGATGTCTATTTAAATCGCCCCGAAGTCGCCAAAAGTAGTGCAGAAACCACTTTAGGAAATTCGGCTTCGCACCGATTGGGACAGTGCCATTGCCAACAATAGGCCGCGATTTGGTATGCAATTTGACATGTCAAATCATGCCGATGTGAACGGGGACGTAAAAAGTGACTGAAAACAAATAGTTACATTTCACAATTCATAATAAATTGTAATGGGTTTAGATAATCTTGCAAACCAAGCAGCCTTACCAGAGAGCACAGCCAGGCATTGGACCTTTCTGGAGGAGATTTCATTAGTTATGCAACCTGGTCCACGACACACCCTAGGCTTTGTTCTTTTTTTTTTTCTCTGCCCAGCATTTACAGTAACCTAAAAGTAATCATGACAAAGGCAGACGATTACTGCTCTGAGTTGCAGCAACATGTGAATTGCTTTTTTGCTTTATATAAATTAGCGTGATTGAAGTGTTTTCAGACTTCCCTAGTGACGCCCTAGATCAGTGGTCCTCAACCCTGGCCTACAGGGCACACTAACAGGCCAGATTTGCAAGATAACTGAAATACATCCCAGGTGATATAATTTGCTGATCAGTGATTGCAGTACTTTAGTCTGCATCTCCCCAAGGTAATACTTAAAATCTGGCCTGTTAGTGGGCCCTGAGGACCGGAGTTGAGGACGACTGCCCTAGGCCTAGATGACCAGTGGTCTTCATCTTAGAAACATGCTCCTTTGAGGGGAACATAGGCAAAGATATCCTGTGACTGAACCATGATGATGTCATTGTGTAAATCCACTTTAGGACAGCATGACTGCAACATAGTAGAGCAAAGATAAAAAAAATCCTGTATAAGATCAGAAGATAGGACATATTGTGCAAAGAAGATAGAAAATATGTTGCATTGAAAACTGTCAACTAAAATGAGAAGTTTACCTGTCATGCACTAGAGGTCAGCTGTGTTTTGTTGCTAGAAACTGTAATTTTTCTAGGGTGCATGCCTCATCAATATCCTTATAACAAGGCTGCATTCGCTACCATACTAACATAGAATACAGAATGTCTATTTATTTTATTATATAACCAAAAGGTGTATTTTAAAGGAGATCATACACCAAGCATTGGAATTTAGCAGTGAATAAATGCGTTGAGTAATCAGAAGAGGCATTGGGCACTTCAGTATAAATGAAGTGGGCTTGTTTAAAATACTCCAGATGATCAGGGGTTAAGCTCTGAGCTGATGACACATGGACAACCGCATAGGATTGGCTCTTGCCATAAATAGGCTTATTTCCCTACAAGTTTCCTGTTGCTGTGATCATGCTGCCTTTGTGTGTCCTTTTCATGGCAAATCTCCATATCCGTTACATAAGACTTGTAATGAGAACAGAGGGAGTCACTACTGCAGCCTGGCTGGCTACATACTAGCACATTAGAAGTTTTCGCCATGACTGAGTGCTGATTTTTCATGGATTCAAACATATTAAAGTTAGCTTAAATTGTATGAAAAGTAAAACATTTTACTTTAGCTTTGTAGGGAATAGGCGGGGGGAGGGGGTGGAGGGGGATAGAACTTCCATAAGGTTTTTGTCTGTCTCTTTTTGTCCAAGGAACCACTGTCTTCAGGGCAGAGAGTGAAGGGGAATCCCAAATATTGCAGTTGTCACTGGAACAGCAAGTGGGAGGAAATCTGTCAATGGTGAAACCTGTTCCAGCATCAGCTAAGAGGGGATTTCCTTCACTTTCATTTTCTGCTTTGTCTCTGATACAGGAAATGAAGAGAAATATCCCCAGTGGGCAAACACAGCAAACAAAAAAGGCCAGGGATAACCTTCCTCCCTACCCTGTCCTAAACCAAATTATACAAAAAGAAAAAACAGAGCTCCTCTAAGTGCAGCAGTTTATTGTAGAAGAAATCACAAAAAACAGTTAACAACTCACTAGATGTAGATGTAAAAAGGCTTGTAGGTGCCAGTGATGTGCCGAAGATGGTATCAGTCACAGCGGTCCTGTAAGGTGAGACTCCAAGATCCCGATCAAGATAGGCGGGTGGACACCGCACTGGGAATCCTCCATCTTCGGGGTTCCGGGTAAGGATAATCACCGTAGGACCTCGCTGGAACGCAGCGCACGCTGCGTGACGTTACTGGGACCTGTGAATGACACGACGCGTTTCAGAGCTCGCGCACGGCTCTTAGTGGGCATGCACACTCTTTTTCCAAGTTATATATACAGTACTTTGTAGCAAAACTTTTATCCAAAAATGAAAAATACCTCTAGTGGTCAGCCTACTCGATATAGAAGGCCTCAAGTGCGGCCCATGACATCACTTAACCATAATGTGCTGACTGCAGGTATGCTACAAGAGGTGAAATAATACTGCAGATATATTATAGATGTGGTTTGAGACTACAAACCTGCAGTTGGTGAATGTCAGAGACTGGGGATATGTTACCAAGGACTGCTAAAGTCCACTGCCAATACAGTCCCTTTACAGTGCACACTACAACCCCCTAAAAAGATTACTGACCCTGCTTAAAAAATTCATCTTAGCAGGGTCCACTATAAAAATAACTAAATAATAGACAGAAAAAAGTGTAATAGAAATAAGTTAAATAATTTAGCTAGCAGACCCCAGTATAATTATTTTCCTTCACTATCCCTAAATGAGCATCTAAGCAAAGAAAATAACTGCTATTTGCTGCTGAGGCCAGAGGGATGCATAGTAAGTACTTAAACCCCTGCATTCACTATATCTGATCTCCCACAGTACATGGAAATTCAATCATTTTAGTAAATATAAACTGCTAAATACCTTTTCTCATCAGCAGTATATAGCAGCCTTGTGACTTGTATCAGTGTCTGGTTAAAGCTTGTAGGAGGAGTTTTCATACCTCACTAGCTGTCCTATCAGGATGCAGGACCCCTGACCCTCTCTCTGGACAATGCTGATTGGCTCTGTGCTGATAGCATGCACTCTCAGAAGAAAAAAAAAAAAAACCCTAGCAATACACACCAAACTGAGCATTTGTAGCCTGACTTCAGTAACTCTGTCTTATCTGGACATGTATGGGGACAATGCAAAAAGAGGAGGATCTGTGCATACAGGATCAAACAGCCTTTTTACACAATGCAGAGGATTAACCCCTTAGGTTCCACAGTGAGTATAACCAGCATGCTTTACTGCATATACAGGGTGATTTTACTGTTGTAGGTTTAGTACAACTTTATGGACCACATGCAGCAGGTTAAGCTTCCGAAAAATACACAGTTCAACAATTTACAAGTTTTACATACAAATATACTATATTTATATATTGCTGAAGCAGGAGGGGGAAAACACTATTTAGAGCTCCTGTAATCTCCTCGCCACTAACCTGCCTAGTGGGCAATGAATAACCATTAACCCAATGATGCAGTCCTTCCTGTGCTTCCCCATAGTGCCTAAATGCCTCCTCTCCAGCACACCATTCCTGCAATGTGTTGTGGCCAGATAAAACAATGTCAAAAAGCTTGGTTGGGTCACAGTGCTGGCACTGCCACTCTTGGCCTGATTTCTGCATGGGCATTTTAGGAACCTAACATTATGATGGATCTCAGATCACTATACTAGCAGTAATCCAATACACTTAAAGATTTTGGAATTAATGCAAAAAAGGGCACATTTGTACCTAGGCTTTAGCTCTAGATCAATTACATGTTACAAAGTGGTTTAATACTTTGGCCACCCTTGTATTGGATTTTTCTTGAGTAACTGATGTTACAGCTGGAACTGTGTTAGTTATGTTTAATGATCATTGATGTCATTGCATGTTATGTTGTCCCTCCTGTGGATAGTATGACATACAGCCATAGAATTTAGAAGAGTAGAATGCTCTTTTGGGATGAAATCCACTAAGCATACTTTATAGCACTATTTAAATCTAAAATGGCAGAATAACATAACCTCATGTTCATTTTAGAAAGCTTATAGCCTTGTCATTTTATCTTACAGTGTAAAAACCTATATGTTGTGTAAGTCACACAGTATGTAACTTGTGGCTCTACACAGAACAAAACTGCTCCAGGCAACCTGACCTGCAATTTAGACTGTAGCTAGCAGGATCGGTTGGGGGTTTTGTGTTTCTGCTTTGTCTGGATAGTCTCAGGATGTCTTATGTCATTGAAGTCTTTAACAATTTGATATGAAGTCTCCCTGGCTCTTGAATTGGAATGAAATAATGTGGGCTTGATTTGGTTTGGAAAATGAAAGCTACTGCCCATCCAATAATATATAATAACATGTGTTTATAGAGAGCTTTATACTGTTCAGCACAGAGATGTTACACAGACAGTGATTCCAGGCCCTAAGCCTTTCTGTAACCCCCAGCCTTCAAATACCCCTCCTGTAATCTCAACCCTTACGCTAACCTTTCCTGTCACCCCAACCTAAACACTACCCCTTTTCTAAACCCCAACCCTGCTTGTAATCTTCACAATTATCCTTCTTGTAACCCCAACCTTCACACTTAGGCCCCATGCACACTGGCTTAATAATCACTGCTTCTACAGGAGTTTTGTGTTCTGTCTGTAGAAGCAGCTCAATGTTATCCTATGTGTCCATGCACATTAGAACGATTAGGGTCCATTCACACTAGCGTGACTTGTCAGGTGACTTGGTCGCCTGACAAGTCGCGGTCGGTCGCCTGCCATTGATTAGCACAGGACCCGTTCTAATAGGAGCGACACAAGTCGCTCCGACTTAGAAAAAGGGTCCTGTACTACTTTGGGGCGACCTGGAGGCGACTTGCATTGACTTCAATTATATGAAGTCCATGCAGGTCGCCCCAGCAAGTCGTGTCGCCCTGTCTGAATGGGCTCTAAGAGGCATATTTTGAGCTCAGCGTTTAGAGGCAGGAAAAAAAAACCTTTGGTTTGCATTTGTGATTGGAGCTTTCTGGCAGAAAAAAACGCAAAACTCTCCTAAACTTGTCTAAACTTTGTACAAAAAATGCTCTATATGGACCTTTTTTTTCTGCAAAGGAAACTGGAGGTTTTTTTTTTTTTTTTTTTTAAGCCCTGTGCATGGAGCATGGATTCCTGCATTCCTAACTCTCACACTAACTCTTCTTGTAACCCTACCCCATCCAACACTAACTCTTCCTGTAACCACAGCCCTCACATTAACCCATCCTATAGCCCCATTTCTCACACTAACCTTTCCTGTAACCTCATCCCTTACATTATTCTTTACTGTAACCTCAACCCTTATACTAACCCTACCTGTTATCTTACCCCATATTAAGCATTCCTGTATCCTCAAACCTCATACTAACCCTCCCTGTAACTCCTAACCATCACCATGGCCACAGGCTACGCTTTGCATTTTCCTGTGGCCAGCAGTCAAAACATTCATATCCTGAACGCTATTCTTCTGCTCATCTAAACCCAGCAGCTCCTAAACTCTGCTAAAAGCCTACGTGTACGTTGACACATATACTATTATGGAGTTGAGCTTAGGAGCTTTGGCAAACTAAAATTCCAAAAGCTCCTAAACTCCAGTTTAGGAGTTGCCAGTGTAGGCTAGTGTACATGAAGTCTAAGGCCCCTTTCACACATGGAGTCCGTTAGGCGGACTCCGTTTTCGATCTGCCAATCCCCCGCTGAGCAGGCAGATAACAGCTGTGTCTCCACGCTGTGTGCGGAGACACAGCTGTTAGGTCCCTATTCTTCTCTATGGGGGAATCGGATGGGAACAGACCATCTATCCATTCTCATCCGATCCGCCAGATGGATGGAAAATAGGGTTTCCATCCGTCCGGTTTTGACGGATCGGATGTCAGCAGACATGTCTCCGCTGACATCCGATACCCCATAGAGATGCATGGGGCGTCCGTTCAGTTCCGCCAAAAAAAATGACAGGTGGATCTGAACCCCCATCAATCTTTCCTGTAACCCCCCCAACCCTCACACTAACCCTACCTAAACCCCACACCAAACCTTTCTGTAAACCAACCACTCACACTAGCTCTTCCTGTTAATCCAAAAATCACATTACTTTCTGTAACCCCTAACCCTCAAGCTAACCCTTTATGTAACCTCAACCTTTGTACTAATCCTTCCTGTAACTGCAAAACACTTACCCTTCCTATAACCTCCAACTAACCCTGTTTTTAACCCCAACACCCACATTAACCCTGCCTGTAACCCAACCCCTCACACCAACCCTTCCTGTTACCCCAACCATCACCTTACTGTGATCCTAACCATTAGATTAACCTTTTCTAATTTGGAGTGTTTTCATACTCGCCTCTTCGGATCTGGGATCCTCTGCACTGAATTGAATATATAAAACTAAAGTTAGAGATATCACATTTACACAAGTGTGTGTGTGCATATATGCATGCCGATCTGCTACTGTGCAGGAAATCAGAAGTTACTGTTTATCATGAAGTGAAATTGCAGAGTTGGCAGTTTAGGAAAGCTCTTTTTATTGTTGCTTAGTTGCAGTAATCTGACTTTAGGACCTAAACACTAAACCTTTCCACTGCTATTGTACTTTGCCTGTGCACAATCAGTATCACATTTCCAAGTATCTTTAGTTGGAGTTCTTTTTTTCGGTCTTAAAGTGTAAGCAATGTACTTTGATCAAAAAACAAAAAATTATGGTGTTACCATCTGGTCTTATTGTGTAAAGAGAATCACTATACAATTGACTTGCTATGGAAGCTAAAAATGTTGGCGCTGAGAACACTGCATTTAAAACCACCCTTTAGAGATTAGCCGAAGCGCATATATTTATGCAGGACCAAAGGTAAAATAGTCAAGTACCCGAGCTGCTTTCAGTGCCATTTACATCTTTCCATTCTCTACTTCTCTGGAGTGAGATTATCACAAACCAAAGCCGCTGATGTGAGAGTTTTAACATATGGTGCCTCCATGAAAGAGGAGTTGTGTTGGCCTTGAACCTGTCGGACTGCCCAGCTGCTTTTTGCCAGCAAGAACAGCTAATCAGCTTTTTGCTTCAAAAATGAGTTTTCTCCTGTGCAGACCTGCTGACTTTATTCCAGAGAAGACAGAATTGCCTGTGTCTCCTACAGGAGGAGGATGTGACACAACTCTGTCTACTGGTGCCTTTCTTAAGCAGTTAAACACAAGGGGAAAATCAAATACTGGCACTGATATCATAGTAGAGACTAATACTCCTCCTCTGCTTTATCAAAGAGGCTTAAAACTCCCTTCGGGGAATTCACTAAGACATAATCTGGAGTAGTTGTGCCTGGTGACCAATCAGTTTCTAGCTTTCATTTTCCAAGCTTAACTGGACAAACTGAAGTTACAAGTTGATTTGTTGCTATGCACAACTACCCCAGATTCTGTCAACCCCAGTTTTTGTAACTTCCCTCCACTTGTGTTATTCATAACAGCCAATTGGATTTTACCCTTCTATCTTCCAGAGCATATCAGAAAATGAAAGATTTCTTTAAGAATGTACAAACATGGTTGTTAGGTTCTATATAATATTTTTTTTTTATATTTCAAAGCAGAATAGACCTACATGGGAAAATTTGGTGATGTCATTCTAACATCATCAGGAGTTCCTCTATTCAGGGCCAGCTTTTAATTTTAGTTTTGGAGACGAGAGGGATGGTTTTTACTGCTGCCGGTGTCTGCGTTAGGGAGATTCATCCTCTCTATTTGTCCTGTTTACCATTATCATTGAAAGTGAAAGTAAAGAAAATCCCACATTTTGGGATATCCCCTGAAAAGTAATAGAGGGAAACTCTTCCAATGGGGACACTAATTCTGGTGACCTGGGGTCCCCAAGGGATTGCCTTAATTTGCAGGATTTGCTCTCACTTCCTGTTTTGGCTATGGGACTGGAAGTGTAGGGATATTTCCCCAACAGGACACAGATGATGGTGTTCTGTCAAAAGAGCCAACTCATCAAAATCTCCAATTACGTCACTTCCAGTGACTCTCCAGCAGCAGTAATTACAGATTTCAATGACTTGTTTGTTTTCACAGAACACCGGAAGCATATACACTACGGTACAAGATATGAGTGAATATTGTTTGTCCGTCCAGTAGTAACCAACAACATGGCCGCCTCCAAGGCGGCACCAACTTTTTTACTTCTTAGCCAGAGTTCTATCAAAACAGCCAACTCGTCTTGTATCGTCAAGTCGTCATAATGTGCTGCTGGAGAGTTATCAGTAGTGACGTAATTGGAGATTTTGACGAGTTGGCTCTTTTGACAGAACCATGGCAAAAAATAAACTGATAGGGGTTATAACCCTTGCATACTCTATCTAAATGGAAAAAAAGGTTTTGCCTATAGTTCTACTTTAATACTTTATTAGCAATTAGGACTGGAAATTGTGAAAACGGCACCTCCAAAGCTTATCAGCTTAAAAACACAAAATGTTTTATGTAATTAAATTTGAAATCTATAAAAAAAGATTGCATCTATTACCCACGCCATTAAAAAATGACAACATGTTTGTGCTCCCCCATATAAATAGAGTAAAGCAGGCAATGAACAATACCCTTATAATTTAACCAGTATACTATTTACAACTCGTATGGACCTTACTCCAATATTGATGCATATAATAAATAGGAATAGTTAAAATGAACACTCCTATACCTTGCTAAGAAATAGATGGGGAAAAAATGTATCAACAAATTGACACAGTCTTGTGTGCTATAGAAGGGAATGTGCTTCCAGCTATCATAGGTAGGTATAGGTATAATTCTATGGTATGCATGTTAGCAGATGTCGTTAGCTAGCCTGACACTTGGTGGCTCTGTCCCAAAGTAGTAGGGTAGAGGGACTTAGGTAATTGGATGTTTGGTCCCCTTTTAGATAAAGCCTTCCTATAGTGATGTAATGGATGGAGTTGGTGCCCATTTAAATGCCAGGATGGGAGAAGCCTGAGTCAGAGTGTGGGAGCCGAACACCCCAGAGTCAAATGCATGTAGTCTGCTACTGCAAGGGCCCTTCACAGGGCTGAAACCCTGGGTGAAGTAGTTTAACACTCAGAAGAACCATCTGTAGTTGCACTGACTCTGATGTGGACTGTAAGTGGGATGCAAAAGGCCTTTTAGGCCAGCCTAAGTTTTCTCTGGGGTGAGAGCTAGTACACCTGTGGTGTGATATCTGGGATCATGCACGGCTAGGCAGAGCTATAGTCTGGGACATAGAGAGAGACTGGTATACTACAGAAAAGCACCTTGTTCATCTCAGCAACAGGAGTGAAATGCTGTAGATCTAATTTACAGGGAGATTGGTCCCAACACTGTGGTGCTCCCGAGGAGAGAGGACATTCAAAAGGGAAAATGGCATATGAAATGATGTGCTTATGCATTTTCCATGCTGTAATGACTGCTACAGAATGTCTGCTCCTGTGTATTGTATTCAGCATCAAAGAGTTCCATCAGTATGTCAATGTGATGTTGAATATCACTGTCATCTTTAAGAGTACCAGTAAAGTGTGGAAAAGGCATTACTTGTGTGGACATTTCTTTATTCTTTAATATTAAGACCAAAGGCTAGGGATGTAGTGAGTGGGCCAGGGGTTGGGTACAATATGGTAAAGGCTTTCATCTACCAGCAGTGGGTCACTGCCCCATCCGCGAAGAAGCGGGGCAGAGACTTGAGCAGGTTGGAAGCAACACACAGCCACTCAGAAGTCCCATTTATATGTAGGTAATATTGCAGATGTATCAAGCCTTTGGAAATAATGTGTTTCCAGTCACATATGGGAGAAAGTAATTGCGATCTAGTAATTGGCAGTTGTGTTAAAAAGAAGTGCTCTCCAAACATTATACAATCTCCAATCATATATGAAGCAGGCTAGACATCACTGAGTAAAACATACTCCAGGCAGCTGTTAGTATAGATGTGATAAACTGATATAACGATGGTGGATCCCAGGACAATCTGTATGCAATAAAATCTGCAAAGCATACTGTATATATTAGGCATAGATCCCCCAATGAGATCAAGCAAAGCCGGAATCCTGGCTCAGTCAAGAACACCTTGTAGAATACCTAATATAGTGACTATGTACACCATTCATAGGAGAAGAGGATTTGTTAATACACCAATGCACAAGGTGTATGCTTATTCTCCTTGTGGTAAATGCTGTCCATCACAATGATAATCCACATAGAAGGGCACACAATTTTAGAGGGAGGATGCTGCAAACCAAAGCAATAAACCCACTTGTGTATTATAAATGTTATATATTTCAAAGCAGAAATTACATTTATGCTTGGGAATTTATTTGGAAATTTGGTATTGTCATTATGACATCATCAGGAGTTCCCCCAGTGAAAGTCAGCTTTGTCAAAAATGTCTGGGTTGTCTTAAAGAAGAACTAATAGCAAAACTTTTCTTTTACATTTAGGATAGAGTAAAGGAAGGTATATGTAAGGTTTATTTTTGCCATTTCTGTCCCATTGGGGAGATTTCCCTTCACTATCTGCCCCATAGCCAAAATAGAAAGTGAAAATCCCTCTAAAGTAAGAAAATCCCTGGTTGTCACCAGAATTGGTGCCAAAACTGGAAAATATCCCCACCATCCTTGTTCTGGGGACAACCCAAAATGTGTGATTTTCCTTTTCGGTGATATTGTTAACAGGACTAATAGAGAGGGTAAATCTCCCTCACAGATGGCAATAAAAACCTGATAGGTGTTCTAATCCTTCTCCATTCTATTCAGCACACACAAACACCAGCACACAAACTCCTGGTATAAGGTCAGGGGGCTTCAGGATTAGTCTCACTGCTGCCCACTTCTCGAGCATGCGCAGTATGGGGCCGACTATGAGTCATTAGGAAGCCACAGCTGGCTTCTGAAGCCAAGTTGGTGGTGCGGAGGAACTTGAACCCTGAGAAGAGTAGTCTGGATAGAAAACAGCATTGCACAGTACTTGTAACTGTTAACTTAAAATTTTTCTGAACTTAGGTGAAGTTTCTCATTCGTTAAGGCAATAGCAAGCGTCGTTTTGTGTTTTTCTCTGCTTTGAGCCAAGACCTTTTGCCGTTTAAAACAAAGTAACGTTCACTGCAAAAAGAACACAAGGATAGGTAGAATTTTAGAAAAGGTTTATAAGCTTCAGTTTAATTAGCAAAAAAGTAGTATTCGTAACCTGTGGAACCACAATTGTTGCAGCATTAACTGCCACTCTAAGGCTAGCAAAACCTGTTGGGGTTTAATGTTCCCGCTTTATCTTGACTCATGCCATCAGAGTATTTAACATTTTAAATATGTAGTCCCCACGGCTCCTTCTGCTCAGCAAAGTTTGTTCTCTTCATTTTACTTTTCAGTCATTTATAATATATGGAAGTGTCAGTCATATCTCCTTACGCTGTTATCTCAGATGTCAATATTGTATTCCTTCACATTTTAATTCTTTGAAAGATGAAGGTAATTGTAGAGTTTCCCTGCTATTAATTCATATTTACTCAGGTGGAGATTTACACCAAAACACATACTTCATTTCAGTCTCCCATGAAGGGGTCATTCCTAATTGCTGAGACATCATATTTTTCTAACATTTTAACACCTTCTGGACAGTACGATGATAAAGTACATTGTGCGTGGATTTCCTGAAAAGCAAGTACAGACACACACACGCTTAATGATAGGCCTGGCTGATTTTTGCAGCACTTGTCTCACCATGTGTAGAAATGTCTCCTATATTAGTGGTGACCACTGCTTATTACCTGTACAGCAAAATGAAATTTAGGAAGGAAGTACTTGTCATCTGAAACACCCTTCTTTCCTAATGCCATCCTTTTTTTTTTTTTCTGCTCATCGGTAGAACAAATGCTTTGCTTGCAATGCCTTGGTTGGGCAGCTCGGTGGCTCAGTGGTTACTTCCTTGTAGTACTGGAGTCCTCAGTTTGAATCCTGACCAGGATCCTGTCTCTATGGAGATTACATGTTCTCTGTGCTTGCATTTACTCTAGTTTCTTTTTTTTTTTTTTTTTTTTATGTAGCACCCTACAGGTAGGTGCTAGGTAAAGTATAGTGGGCCATGGCTGCCGACTAGCAGAGCCATGATTTCAGCTGGCTGTCATGTCTCCCAGGTGTGTCTGCTGAGAGGGGAGTCTCCCCACTGGCTCCATGAGAGGATTCTCATTGGACAGCGGAGGAAACCCAATTAGAGACACACTCAGGCCTGTATCTACCCCAGAAGGTAGATTCTGCCACAGAGGATTTTGGGAGTGGGTATAAGTTTTGAGGGAATGCATGACGCAGCATCTTTTGGTGGGAAGCAGAGTCTCAGGAGAAAGAGTACGGCTGTCTCTCCTCCTGTCAGAAGGATCGGGTGTTTCGGGTGGCTGCCTGGGAATCCAGAGATTGCTGAGTTGAGCTGCAGAGGGGATCCGGTGTGCCGAGGACCAGTAGAGGAAGAGGGGTTCAGTTCCAAGAAAGCCTGCCAAGGTCGTGAGTACTGTGAACTGCCCCTAGGGGTCTGCCAAGTGTAGAGGGGACCACTCCAGAGAAGGTTCCAGGGATCCAGGAGTCAGCTAGCTGTAAAGGGGGTGCCTAGTCAGAGGACCCTGAAGTGTTAGAGGGGGTACCTAGTCAGAGGACCCTGAAGTGTAAAAGGGGGCACCAGTGGTTGGGCCCTGAAGAGTCAGTGTGCAGTGTACAGAGCTAAGAGTTGCAGCAGCATAAACAGTGACAAGGAGCTACCTCAGTCAGTGAAGGGCTGGAGGGAGCTGTTCAGTGACTTTTGAGCTAAATCGAGTGTCAGGAGTCAAGTGTTCTGCAGTCCTAAGTTAACAAACAAGTTAAAGTTGAGGGTCCAGCACAATTTCAGCATAACGGTATCTTTGAATGCGAGGAAGCGCTGGTCGGCATTCAACTGGCGTTAAGGCAGCGCCAACGGGGCTTTTTTGTACAAAGTCCCAGTTAAGCCTAGAAGAGCCAGAGGAGTATCCCACTCATTCCCTTCTCCCATCCCCAATGTTCAATAAACAAAACAAACCAAAGATGCTGGAATGGTTATTAGTCTCAGTTCTCAAACCTGGATTCACAATGTGTTGGAAGTGTTACCGGTAACAATGACAGACCCACCTCAGGCCCAAGGCCTGGAAATATTGCTACATTGGCATGCCAGAAGGTTAAATGGCTCAGAGCGTGCCCAAGATAGCTGTCTCACCTCCTAAGCCTATGAGTCCCAAGAGAGAAAAAATCTATAGAAATACAAATAAAAGTTACATTAACTGCCTACAAGTGGCACTTTAAGTGCAGCAAGTATGAAAAGTTTATCAAAGCCAAAAAGGCATTTTGGAAGCTGCTGAGACCTT
Organism: Pelophylax lessonae; assembly: GCF_965119305.1. Taxonomy (NCBI): domain Eukaryota; kingdom Metazoa; phylum Chordata; class Amphibia; order Anura; family Ranidae; genus Pelophylax; species Pelophylax lessonae. Next base: position 142,271,959 of record NC_138774.1, read on the forward strand.
TTTCACACAGGCAAACCTAAACATACCTCCATGTGAAGGGTCATATTTGGCCGAACAGGATGCTCGGGTGTTCTGTTTGGGATACAGTAGTTACATGGACACAGCCTTTGCTCTTAATTTGATATCCATTTGGGTGCCTGTCCCTAAAATAACCCTGTCTGTGTTCAGGGACACAAACCCACATGACTGTCAGATTGGGAGCAGCGGGAGCACACACAGCCACTGCATCCAAATAGACACAAATGGGACTGCCTGCACCTTAATGCATGGAACGCCTGTGCATCCTGTGGGAGCAAACACTGCCCTTTGCACAGATGTGTGCTTAAATGGAACTATACTTATCTTTCCCTCAACAGTTCCCTTCCTCTGCCTGCGCCTGCATCTTCTCCTATGTGCCAGTTTTTGGTTATGTGCATTGGTCGGAGCGGGATGATGTCATTCCTGCGTATGCGCAGGAAGCCATCATCCCGGCACTCAGGATGAGTGCCAGGGATGTAAAATTAGCTGCACGTGCGCAGCTCAGTGTATATCATCTGAGAAGACAGCGAGCAGGCAGGTAGGTGTATTTTATTGCAAAAGAAACACTGCATGTCTCTTCTGCAATAAAAAGCCTGCCTGCTTGCTGTTTGTGACAGTGGAGCTTTAGTTCCACTTTAAGTATGCTCATGTAAACGAGGCCTAGTTCTATTAATGTTTTTAAATAATGTTTATTTCATATGTATGTATTCTCTTGGATACAGTGATAAGTTATTTTTCTCATGTTTTTATGATTATCGCTTATGGTTTTATATTATCAGCAAAAATGTTCAGCTTCCATCATTTTTCTAAACTCAAAAAGGTTACTTTTAATTGTAATAAAAAAATGACCCATATCAGCTAAAAATAAGAGGTAAAATACTGAACTGCCTGAACATTGTGGCAATATGACTTGTATTGGGAGTCTTACTGACTCTTGAGAATACTGTAACTCAGCCTGTCTTTTCCCTGATATAAGTATGTCCTGCTGTATCCTAGAATCTTGTTCTAGGACTATCTGTGAAGCATGTGTTTTCATCTGCTGAGTTAGAACAAGTGTTAATAAACAGAGTGGAATCAGTTCTGTAAGAGAGAAGGATATTCCAGGCACAGGCGGTGCAGAGTCCTGTTTTCCTGCCGCTGACGTCGAGAGTGACAAAGATGTGCTGTGTGGGTTGAGATCAGGACGTCACAGAGTTTTGCTTCAACCAGGAAATGGCCTGTTGCTGAGAGGTGGAAAACAAACAAGGCATCATAAAATACACGTCCAGCAGCTTGGAGCTTTTTCCCCAGCACAGACTACTGAACAGAAGTTGTTTTATTCCACTGGATTTTTAGTAAAATGATGTATTGCCATTCAGAACATAAATTAAACGGCCAGTCCACCTAAAAGTGATAATCAGTTATAGACAGCAATGAGAGAATCTATACAGATTCAATCTGGCCATGCTGTATTACTTTGTAGCATTTTGTGGTACACACGGCACAAATGCCTCTTGCCCATACACACTGAGAGGCACGGAAAGGAGATTAAAGTGGAGTTCCACCCATTTTTGGAACTTTAGATCTATGTAATCCCCTTTAAAATGGCTTTTACCAATGGAAACGTTTTTTTTTTTTTGCTAGTAAATACCTTAATTTCTGCTTTATTCCTCCTCTCCTCACTTCCGGGTCCGATCGGCGATGACGTCATTCGGCGATTCGCAGTGTCTGCTGGGATATATTCTATTCCAGAAATCTCGCAGTAGCTGAACTGTACTGAGCTGTGCCTGCCCTGCCACCGCCCCACCTCCTCTCATTGAGTTGTATTGTATGCATGTATTAAGGCTGTTCTCTGCCCCGCCTCCTCTCATTGAGTTGTATTGAATGAATGTATTAAGGCCGTTCTCCGCCCCGCCTCCTCTCATTGAGTTGTATTGTATGAATGTATTAAGGCCGTTCTCTGCCCCCCCTCCGCCCCGCCTCCTCTCATTGAGTTGTATTGTATGATGAGGCGGGGCGGAGGCGGGGCAGAGAACGGCCTTAATACATTGCATACAATACAACTCAATGAGAGGAGGCAGGGCGGAGGCGGGGAGGAGGCGGGGCAGAGAACAGCCTTAATACATTGCATACAATACAACTCAATGAGAGGAGGCGGGGCGGAGGCGGGGCAGGCACGGCTCAGTACAGTTCAGCTACTGCGAGATTTCTGGAATAGAATACATCCCAGCAGACACTGCGAATCGCCGAATTACGTCATCGCCGATCGGACCCGGAAGTGAGGAGAGGAGGAATAAAGCAGAAATTAAGGTATTTACTAGCAAAAAAAAAAAAAAAAAAGTTTCCATTGGTAAAAGCCGTTTTAAAGGGGATTACATAGATCTATGTATTCCAACCTATTAGAAATGGGTGGAACTCCGCTTTAAGCCACAGGGGTTTGAAATCCCCAGTCTAGTAAAGCAGGGTTCTGGTCCATGACAGAGCAGGATTGCAGGACCACAGTACAGCGGGACAAGGGGGCATGGGGAGGTCAAGTGTAAAGTTACCCTACAGATTTTCTGCAAAGGTGACCTTTCACTTTAAAGTCAACCTAAAACACCTCCTTTTGCAATGGGGTGTCACCCATACTGCAAGGGTAAACTGTTTTTTTGCTTATGGGATGGTAAAAGTACTTTTACTTACAGTACCTGATCTTCATTTTTCCCAGAAGGTAGCACTCCCCTACCCTCTGGTGATGGACTGTTCCTAGGCTTCCTCATAGCCAGTGCTGAACCATGCATCAGTTTTGATGACATTAGGGGACCTTAGACCGCCGAAGTGCAAGGGAAAAGAGGTAGCAGTGCGGAGGAGACTGAAAGAGTAGAGGATCAGGTAAGTAAAGTGCTTTTCAGAATCACCTAGACCTAAACGTGCAGTTAACCCTTGCAGTTTGGGCACAGCCCTACTGCAAAGGAGGAGTTTTTGTTTTTCTGGAGTTTTTTTTTAAAGGTTATTAAATTGGCCAAGGAGAACTCATTACTTTGTGCAGTCTACCTTAGTTCTAGTAGTATGTAGTGCAGATTCTTTCCTGATAGGATGCAAATGAATCGGGTAGTTAAAATAGGCCCTCACATTACAAAGTTTTGGTAAAATTAAGCTGATTGTACAGAGGTTTTACTATCACCTTGTAATATGAACGTACAATATAGTAGGGTATACACGTTGAGTTTTTTTCTTCCATTCAACCAGCACATTTATTGAAATAAAACTCAGGGATCTCTCCCACAGTGTATTTGTATTCTGACAGCCAGGACTTATCCCTGTAAGAATACACAGATCAGTGCTGGCAGCCATGGCTGCAAGCTATAATAGAATGTTGGCTTTCTAGCGTGACCATTCAACAGAAGTCGTCATTAGACTAGTTCATGTTGAACAAATAGTAGTACACACAGACCGAAAGTTGGTTGGTTCCTGCTGAACTGTCCGACTGTTTCCTGTAGCTCATGCTTACCAACTAGCCCCTTTAATAGAGCGATAAACATTCACGTAGGACAACTGGCGTCGCCCAGCACTGCAATGTAATAGGGAGATGTAATAAAGGTTCCATCATGTGCAGTCCCTTCCAAAAGGAGAAAAGCTCATTGGACCAGGACAGGAGTCACATGACTGAGAAGATATTAAACCTCACCCTAGAGATTATCTACATGCTGACAGGAGAGGTGAGGAGGATTCTGGGAGCTCACATAACTTTACATATCTATTAATAAAACTCAGACCTAACTGGAGGGGTGAGGAGGTCTCTTGGATGGTCACAAGATCACACATATTATTTATGAAACACAGACCTGAACGGAGAGGTGAGGAGGATTCTGGGAGGTCAAATGACATCACTCATATCTCTATTAAAAAAACACTCCTGATTTCTGAGGTGTGTTCATTCGCCTTCTGGTTGGGGGAGCAGCACGGATTTGGAGAAGAGGTGAACCGGTTGTTTACATTCAGATGATACAGTGTATATCCGGTCCAGTCATAGATTGAGCCTACTGGCTTTCTACATACCTGTTTTGACCGCTCTATAATTTGAGGGTGAACACTTTCTGGTAAGCAGGATTCCCTTTCCCAACAGTGGTGACGTGTGCTTTCAGGATTCACGGCATTTGATGTGGGGACATTTCCTGATACAACTCCTGTATATATGGACATTAATTTATTGGACAGAATATTATTATTGTTGGCACTGCACCCTGTTGTTGCAATAGGGCCAGTAAGCTGTAAATAGGATCCACATTCCTGTGTTCTTGTTCGTTTTTTTTTTTTTAGATTTTTTATCTGGGTTATCCACAATTTACATACTCGCACACTCAGCAAATTAAGTGTTGGCCTGCTACAACCCACTGCTCCAGTGTCACAGGCCTTGTCTCGCACTACCATGTTCCATTCTTATGTCATTGGATACCAGCTGCCTCTTTCTGGATCTTGCAGCTGGGCCCCAGATGACTAGGCGCCAGGTCTTTCTTCCAGCGCTGTGATATGAATTTCCCAGGAGGACCCAGGAGCAAGGTTACACATCATTCTTACCTAGGTGAGAATGCAGGCAGGGGGCTGGGTGGAAAGTAGTCAAGGAAAGAAAGGTAAATAATAACTAAAACAATGGTTGGCTTTTTTACATTGTGGAGGGGCGTGGAAAAGTACAGTTGGGCTAACTTTTATTTTTTTAGGTAAAGAGTTTTAATGGCAGTATATAGGTGTAAGTACACTTTAAAAAAATGATGCTCCTATACCTGCTTGATATAATATATTACTAAGTGACACTATCCATAAGCATGACAGCACATACCTTCTGTAAAGTGATAGGAAATGTTACAAAAGAAATCTTTGCAGTGTTTTCCTGTGTTATACGAAATAAATATCCGAAGCATCCTTTCCGATGTACATGCCTTCCTACTGATTTTTAACAGCCAGGTCTGGGCTGCTTTTGAAGAAAAGCACATCTAAAGGGATCCCATAGATGCCTTCTTCAATAAATGCGCATGATGGATAGAATGTTTTTTGAACTAGCAGGACCTGGTACAGCTCTCAAAGGACAGAGAAAAGGAAAATGATGAATGATTGATTGTATTTGTAAAACGTGTTACTTGGATGTTTTAGAATAGTTAAATGTTATGCATTGCTTTATTTTATTTATTTATTATGGTTGGGGCCATTATTAACTCAAAAAACCTACACTACTTTTGAAATGTAATACAATATTCCATGCAGCCAAGTTAAAGGTTATGGTATATTCAATGCTTTTCTCTGTAATTAGATCTTCCTTTCAGCTTGGAGAAAATGACTTGCTAGAGCCTATCAAGGCTACAGACAGGCCAGAGTCCTTAGTAAGTGAGAACAACAAGGTCATAACAAATGCCTTCAACATCTCACTCAGAGGTGTCGGCAGCAAGTCTCCCCATCCCCTGAGTGTCTGACACCACTAAATAACTCAGCAATAAGGCACCTATTGTAAGATCACTCCCAGCAAGCTGGTATTCATGCCCAACCGGCATCATAACAAGGGAATTCCTTTGAGCCCTTTAAGTAAGTCAATCCCCTTACATATGATTGTAGCTGCATTATTTGAAGCTGTATCAGGAATTCATTGTCCTCTGTTACCTTTGTTCCGTTGTGTTTTGTAGCTGTAGCTAAACCACAGCTGAGTTTTCAGAGTAATTCATATTAATATTGATTTTTTTTTTTCAGGGGGCTTATGTTATAAAGAGGGAGCTTTTATTCCCCTGAGCTCTTGGGCAATTATCTTGCTGCCATAAATGTTGATACACACATAATGGATGTAACAAAAAAATCTCCTTATCCAAGCAGAAAAAGGCAGAGTGTTTGTTGGAGCAGACAGAATGCTGAGAGTGTGAATAGACAGACCCATATGTCACTGGCTCAGGAGATAAATGATGGACGAACAGAAGTTGGTTACTATGGATCAGCACAATAAACCAATTCCCATCATACACCACTCTTAATAATGTACCAGATTTAATGTCATTCAGGGGTAACCTAGGTAGCGCCAGTCAACTGTAAGTTTTTCAAATGTTCTTTTTATCTAGAAGGCAGAAGTGTTGTTCTACAGTAATATCTTTAGCGGATGAAAACAGCTTGAATTAAAAAGATATTTATTGTAATTATATGAAGAATGAATATTTTTAACATTTAAAGATACATAGACTGGCTTTGCTCTGGGCCTTGCACATACCCTTTATCTGATGCCCATGCCATCTTGTGAAATTAGGACTGGTATTAGAAGCCCCCCTTCTAATTTTGTCCAGCATTGCAAAAAAAAGGGCACTGTTCAGAAATCACTGGAAGCGGCATGTTTACTGAAGCATAAAATAAGTCTGGAGCTTTTGTAAATCATGAAGGATGTTAGGTACCAGCAGCCAAACATTAAATAAAATATAATTACACCCGGCTGTGCATACAGTTTATGCCAGTTTAGTCATTGCAATGAAGGCTGAATGTTTCCATCATCACTTTTCTGTGTCATTCCTAAAGGTAAGCTCTAGTAAGCAACACTTACCTTTTAGGGCCCGTTTACACCAAAGAGCCAATTCCACCGCTGGTGGCGCTTTGGGATACAATGCAGAAGTGCTGATCCCAACACATCACGCTGTTTCCTTTTTTTTTTTGTTTGTTTTTGTTTTAGGTCATTTCAATACAGTTCTATTCACCATGGTGGCGTTGCAATGTGGTAGTTCACATCGCAAGCTGCGTTGCCAAAAAAAGTAGTGCACGCATTATTTTATTTTTTTAGCACACACCACGGTAGCTGTCACTATAGAAGGCAAAACATTTTGTTAGCATTATGCTATTTCCGGCACAGCCCTACTGCATCTGGTCTGAACAGGCCCCTAAACTGGTCATACACATATCATTTTTTTTTTTTTATAAGCCAGTGGGCTGATCTAAAAATCTGAATGGATTCCCCTATCCACACAATCTAGGTAGATGAGGGGATGATCCCTGCTGTGTCATTGTACTCTGACAGCTGGGACTCCTCTTCGACGAGAATAACCTGATCAGCACTGCAGCCGGTTGGCTACAGTGCTGATCAAAGCCAAAATTTTCCAACAAGCCCTTCTGAGGGCAGTCAGTAATTTGACTGCTCTCGAATGGGATGGCCATAGGCAGAGTGAAATTCAGCCAGTCTCTGCTGAACCGGGAACATTTTGATTAGTTTAAGGCCAACTTTTAAGCTGGTCATGATATATAACCCCAATTCAAGTTTAAAAACAGTAACACATGGAAACTGTGTTTGCCAGAACCCACAAATGCATAACTGTCATTTAAAAAAATAAAAACCCTATAGTTTTGTTTAAAATGAATGTTCACAGGGCTGAATGATTGACACTGTAAAGAAAACTGTGTATGAGGCCAGACAGATGACACATCTGTAACTGTCAGACTTCAGGTAATCTCTGACTTTCAAGTGTCTGGCTCCAATCATTAGTGGTTCTCTTATAAGTAAACATACCTCTATCCTTGGCAATGCAAACTGACCAATTCAGAGTTATTCAAGACTGGAATCCTATGCAAATCTTGACTTTTCTTGTGCAAGCTGAACTTTGCTTCACCCTTCTCGCCTTCTGAATGTCTGTACTGGTCTTTAATGTGTTAAGTGAACTCACTGACTATTAGAGAGGCTGGGGAGGAAGAAGACTAACCATGATATGGACAAGGCCATCATTCTGCTTACTTTACTCACTCTGTCAACACACTTCCAGTGTCAGACTGGCAGCAGTGTGCTTGCAGTATCTCAGGTTTTGCTAAGCAAGAGAAGCAATATGACCACAAATAAACTAGCTGTATTTTAAAATTCTGAGTTTGGAATGCATACAAAAATTGAATAAGTGACAATCTTTTATGTCAGCCTAAAATATTAAAAGTCACGAAAAATAAAGAACATCTCTTTGCTCTCTTTTTGTCTATTTATTATGATTCGAGGCATTTTGTTATAGCTGTTCAATAAGTGCCAAAAATACATGTTTATCCCACCAGAAATCTAGTGACTTTCTGAGCTCTTTGCTGTTATCAGTTACCATTATACCCAGGTCTCTCTGTGGACCACAGAACACCTTTCCTATAATAGGAAGAAAAGGAGTGGGTTTATTTGGCAGAAAGAGGGCTGTGAGCTGTCAGGAAAGAGGCAACAGATGAGGGAAGACCTCTTCTGTATTTTGTCCTTCCCTTCCTATAGGGCTGCTTATGCTTCACCTCCCATTCTAAGAATCCAAATCCTAACAAAGACCCAAGGTCTTTCAAAAGGACCTTTAAAATGCTGTGTATTGGGGAGTTTTTGGTGGTGCTGAGTACTGTTAAGTCCCCATCTTCCATGCACAGGTTGATATCCCCCACCTTCCTCATCACTCTCGCACTAATACTGTCATAGTTATTTAGCTTGCTGTTGCATAAAGACCACTTTAAATAATTATTTATATTCAAACTGAAGCATAAACCTAACCTAGTTGAAAAAGTTACGATTTCTGTGAAAAATAATGTTTCCATACCGAACAGTGATAAACGTGTGGTAAAATTTAATCATCCCACTACTCCTTTGTCAAGTCATAAAGAAGAGCAATCAGACAGCAAATTATTCAGATTATCTGGTCAGCTGATGTGCCAATTAGCAGTTCTCCTAGAAACTCCACCAGAAACTGAGACAAAATTGTTAACGGGTATATTTACAGATATAAACAAAAGAAATGTTTTTGTACAGATTAAAGTTCCTTTGTACTAAAACCACATGTTAGAACTTGGAACACATTAAAAATTTGTTCTTCATAACTTTTTAAATTAATTTTCCATTTGTCTCTGTGATTATAAAAAAAATGTTGTGATGGGTATTGTTTTAATAAGTAATAAAATAATAATAGATATCCATAATAATAATGAATATTCGCTATCTTGGAGTCTGGCATTTAGCCTTTCACACTTTATCTGCTGGTCACCTATTACCTATAGCTGGCCAGAGATTGCCAATATGGCATCTAACAATGAGCGACCTGCATACAAAAGTGGTGTTGTTGCCTAAAGCACCAATCAGATACCACCCAAAACAATGAAAGCTATTAGGTCATTATTAGAATTGATCTTTTTCACTTCTTTCGTACCTCCGGGTTTCATATATGAAGCCTAATATTTTCTTTGCTGGAACAAGCAAGCTCTGAATTTCAGTTATTCTATATAATCAAAAGCATTTCTATAATTTAATTCACCAGTAAATGTATGTAATTTAGTTTGCACTTATTTGGTTTTTTATATTTTTGAGTTGCACATGAGTTGAAGAGAGCTTATTTCTTCTCAGCAGATGCATGGGCTACCTACGTGGAAGGGAAAGTAGGGGATGTATTGGATGAAGCAAGCTACTGTAAACTTTCTGCTGTTTTTTTTTTTTTAAAGACTTTGTTGGGCAGTATATTCCTTTCAAGCAGTCCACCCAACATAAAACAAAGAATTCTCTAAGTAGCTACCATGTTGATTGTCTGTCGGATTTCAGCACTTTCAGTCATTGACGTTGAATATGAATACCAATCAAAAGCTCAGAATTCATTTTGAGTACAATTAATACCTACATGGTTGGGTTTAGCAAGTACTTAAGTAATGAAGCCAGAAATTCAGTATGACAGCTAGGTTATTAGAACTTGCTGACACAGCCTAAACTCTGCTTAGATTCCTGCAAACTAGCAGCAGGCTTGTGGCAGTGCAAGACAAATGTCCATTACATGTTTACAACAGATGAAGGAAACATGCCAGCACCCTATTGAAGATTCTGCATAACTTCATAATTGCACACCTGGCAACAAAGGACCAGTGTGACACATTGGGGAAGAAAAGTAGTGCTTAATCATTAATAAAATTTATTGTAGTCATGTGAAACAAAGTTATGAAACCATGAAAAAAGTATTATTTTTTGTGGTCAGAAGAGACACTGCAGTATATTTATGTTCCATATATAGGTTGTTCCATATATAGGTTTTCACAAAGTATACTAGGTATGTTAAGATCAATGACAGGCAGTGTGATTAGCACAATAAACCCTTTTGATGGTATATAGGACACAAGTGATTTGTAATAAGTCCAAAAACAAGATGTTGACTAATTCCCCTCTACTGTCTTCCCAGTGGTCAAATGGGATTCTAAGTCAGTGGCTCCACCAGCAAAAAACAAAGCAAGGGGTTTTATTATGTACTTTCTGTGTGGTACAACCCAACTTTACATCAGGAATCCAGGCATTTGCATACATTTCAGGATCCATATAAACATAGTGGAAATACTGTATCATTGGTGTTGCTTAGTGGCTTCATATCAATTCATATACTATAGCTCATTAGTAATGACATTTCACAGGTTTTTTTTTATCACTCGATGGTAAATTAAGACTCTAGAGAAAAGTACTAAAGAGTGGCAAAGAGCTTGTAATTGTAACACCATGACTAAGGTAAACTCATCATCAAAAGACTCTTTACACTGTTGTGACATTTGTTGCAACACATTATTGAATATGCATGTGGCATCTACAATCCATAACTGGTCATTTGGCAGAGAGACCATTGGCTGAATGCAAAAATAATTAATGACCAAATACATTTACTGGTTTATAGCTAAACAAGCTAATTAAAATCTTACATTTATCCTTTTGTCTGGTGAAAAATGATTTGCTCAGGCCCCTCGCACACTGCTCAGCGAATGCTGTTTGAATCAGCCAAACATGAATGCACATGCAATAATATGGACAGTACTGCATTTTTAGCTAAAATTGGTTGCAGATATGGTAAAAAGGTCACATTTTTAAAATGCTGACAACTGTAGAAATGTTTCACCCTTCTACACTGCAAAAATCCTTATTTTCTGGTTTAATGCTATCCATTTTACAGTAAGATTTACATGGGTCATTTCCAAAAACATAGAGCTAATCTTGTAATAGGTTGCCCATTGTTAAAACAAAACCATATCTAAATCCAGTGGGTCAGGAACTATGGCAAGCAGTCCTTGCCACTGGGATCCCTGGAAGATCTAGGAAGCCAATAGGTGACTCAGTCTCTCTACCTGTAATTGAAATATTACTTTGGCCTCTGAGTTCTAAAGTATCTGTGGTTTGTGGCGCATTATTTTAATAGCACACTAAAATTATACTTCATAAAGCATCAGAATTTTCACCCTGGCACATAGACAACATGCCTTTTTTATTAGTTCTGTTGACCATTTATGGATTAATTCAGCAGAGAGGCTAACTGCATTATACACTTTTTTTTCCCATTTTCTGTTATTCTATTTGTATAGCAGTGACTAAAATGAATAATAAATTAATTTGCGCATCGCTATATAAGCGCTGCGCAAACTGTTGGCGCTATATAAATCCTGTATAATAATAATAATATGCCATTATAAGATACATTTTCAAACTTCCTTATAGTCATTTTCTAGAAGCTACAGTTCATTTATTAGATAGTGGTTCATTGTACGGACTGCATTTAAACACACACATTATTGTGAGAAGGGGGTGGGGGGACACAGGGAGCTATCCTTGCCGGGAGAACACATTGAATATTGTTATCGGCCATATCCACTGGCAATAATCGCATTCTGAAAATCTGACATGGAATATGCAAAGTAGAAGTGGATACTATTAAAATAAATACATGTGTCATCATATTCAAAAAATTGACTTGACACCATCTATACGTGTGACTGTGCTCTATTTAAAAATTTGTTGTGTGCAAATAGTGCATTAGCAAACTATGCTGTGAAAGTGCAATACACATACAATTGATAAACATATATATATATATACAACCTGTGCAAACCAATATTGGTACTATTCAACATGAAAGTGCAAGTGCCTGTCTACAAACAACTTGAGCAAAAAACAGCTTGTGCATAAGGTAGCCTCCTGTACAAAAAATATATAAAGTTTATAAAGGTGTGTTGGTGTCCTTTAGTTCCACTTTTCACGTGGTCTTGTTGCTCCTTGTAGTACTTTCGGTAAAACAACAAGCAGCTGTGTTGTTATGCTTACATGGAAAAAGACGTTCAATCGCTCGTCATTGCGTAACTTCTGGTTTCTGTCAGTCGAATGCATGGGTACCCGGACTTCGTGAATTGTTTTACACGAGCGATTGAACATCTTTACACATCTTAACGGATTTGGAGTATGGAGATTGTCTCTTCTACATTCCACTGAGCTGTCAATGGGAACATATGGGTGCCATTTGGATGCGAAGGGGAGCAAATAGGAGACTAAGGGGGCACTCATAAGGCAGATATACAAAATGGGATACCCCTGCAGATGGGGACTGATATCTGGTGTGACCTCAGGTGGGGGACATGAGTGAAGACACTGGGTTTTATCACGTGACGTGGGTGTAATCTGGGTATAACAACACAGCTGCTTGTTTTACCGAGAGTACTACAAGGAGCTGCAAGACCACGAGAAAAGTGGAACTAAAGGACACCAACACACCTTTATGAACTTTAAATATTTTTTGTGCAGGAGGCTACCTTATGCACAAGCTGTTTTTTGCACAAGTTTTTTGTATACAGGCACTTTTTATTGCACTTGCACTTTCATGGTGAATAGTACCAACACTGGTTTGCACAGGTTGTGTGTATATACATATATATATATATATATATATATATATATATATATATATATGTTTATCAATTGTATGGTTATTGCACTTTCAGAGCATAGCTTGCACATGCACTATTTGCACACATAACACATTTTTAAATAGAGCACAGTGACAAGTATAGATTTTTTTTTTCAGAGTGGTGTGGTGACAAATCTATTTTTTGAATACGGTGACACATGTATTTATTTAACTAGTCCTATAGGTTGTAGCAGCCTATCGGAAGAGCAGCGCCATTACCCACTTCTATATTGCATATGCCTATCAGACGCCACCCAGGTGGTTAGTCTCAGTGGGGGCAGCAGCCACATATACATTTCTTTTAGATCCATAGCGCGGAATTATATATCTTTTATATTTTAAAATTCGACATGCTAATTGTACCTAAGTCGATTCATAGATCAACTTGGGTACATTCAGCCTGACCATAGATTGTTAGAATCTCGTCCTATCCCTGTTGAACCGGCAGAGATTTGAACCATCTACTTTATGGCTGGCTTTAGTAGACCTAGCATTTTGCAAAAACAAGTTAAATCTTTTTATGTTGCTCATCTTTTGCACCCATAAGGGGAAGGTGGGACCAATCTATGTCCAGTAGATGAAAGAAACTCTGTGGCCAGCTTTAAGAATTGCAAAATCACAAAAAGTTCAAGTATCTCAAAATTCCTACTTGATCATTTTTTCCTATCCATAAACATTTTTTTATTGAATTGTGGGAAGGGAAATACTGTTGAGTGTCAGTTGAATGAGAGCTACGAGTCTGCTTGGGTTGCTAACATCAAATCCAAGATGATGATGCCCAGCAGCTTTTCAATGTCTATAATTTTACTGGTAAAAAACATGCCTCAAATATGTTAACTGCACTTACTGTATGATCTTCTTTGAAGGTTACTGTTAAAATTAATGGTTGGGTGACAGGGTCTCTTTCAGACCATTTGAATGGCTAAAAAACTAACCAATATATGTTTATTAAAGAGATTGGTCTTTAAAAATATCAGCAGTATTTCTTACATAGAGCAAAAGTAAAGCAAATGAGTATGTTTATTCAGGACAACCAAGTAAGAAACATAGGAGGTGATTAAAAATAATGACATGGGGGTTGGAGATGAGGTTCCTTCTTAATGTTCTAATGTTTTAAAGCTCTGTGATACCTAAGTGAATTAAGTGTTAATTTACATTTAATTTAAATCTTTGATATTTTACATGCTTATAAAGGAGAACCGAGGAAAAAATGAAAACGTGTAGCTTTTTTTTCTCGTTCTTTAACTGGAACCATTTTACAGAACAAGTAACCCGAGTCCTAGCCCTAACCCTAAAGCCAACCTTGACCTAGCCCTAAACCATTTTTTTTTTTTTTTTATTTTGCTCTAACTTTTTAAGAGCTAGTAACCTGAGGCCTAGCTATAACCATAACCTTTAATGTAGACTTTATCCCACAGAGAGCCCTGGTCCTAGCCCTATTCCAGCCCATTCATTAATTAGCATAGAAACTGTTCAGTGTCTTCACAGCCCAGAAGCAAGTTCATTATCTCCTGCCCAATCCCGAGTATTCACCAGTTTTATCAGGGCCTCAGAGTATTAGGTATTAGTAGGGAGCATCCATAAATACGATTTTAAAGCAATCCCTAAGAAAATAAAAAATGTTTCATAGCACCATTTTAAAATGGTACTTAAAAACATAAATTGAAACCCAGTCTCCTATCAACTACACACTGTGTGGAGGCGTTTACTTTTTTAGCTCACCTTGTCCCATGTATGATTTATAGTGTATGAATCTAATATATGTTTGTAGTAAGCATACCTGAGTTACTGGTATGACATTGTAGTAAGCATACCTAATTTATTGGTATGACATCACTGTTTTAGAAGTGCCTAATAACATAATGCATAATACATTTAATGAAAGGTATAACACACCTAGATATGAGCATACCTCTTATAAACAACCTTCTTGGTTTGTTGCTGTTTTATAACAAACTTGTCATCTCACAAAATCCAAGATTACACTGAACCATGCTGACTTTGAAAAATAGTCTATCCATTACAGATCTACAAGGATTTTCTGCACTTGATTTCCCAGGCCTGCATTTCTACTGTCATTACAAAAAGGAGGGATTCCATTCTCCCTGTTACATTTAGAACTTATTTAATATGAGGGGAATACACCAGAAAAAGAGAAACTCTTATGGTGGGGGGGGGGGGGCAACATCAAAGACCGGGAATGTAGCCAGAAACTGTGACAGGTAGGTCTCACTCTTTTTGTCCCAAACCGGTGTAAGAGGCCAGTGGGTGATTCAGCCCACCTAACACCTAACTGATTTTTTTTTTTTTTTGCTTTGAGTAAAACCTGCTATGCACAAAAAATAGCTGGTAAAAGTGGAGTTCCAGCCTTATTTAAAAAAAAGACACCCGTGATGTTTTTACTAATATCTGTCTAACAAGGTAATTATATGCAATGCCACTGTTGTAGTTATGTATTTTGTGGAAAACGAACCTTTGTTCTCGATTGCCAGTGTGCTCCCATCTCAATTGTGGCTATGTGAAGCCCACTAATGTATTTTTCCAGGATAAGGTGCTGCTGGCTACCCAGCATGCACCTCCCAATCTTGCGCATGGATTGTTTATCGGGTTGCCATCACAACGGTTATCACTGCCTTGCATTGCGTTATTTCCTGTTTGAAAATAACGCAATGCTAACAGGTGGCGATGCCCACTGACTCCTGTGAATGATGACACACATCTCCTAGAAGCCAAAGAGCTGCAGGAAATGACGTACCTCGCCGCAGCGGTTCTAAACAGTCAGAAAACTGATTACCCCATGGAAACAATGTATATCAAAAAAAAAAAAGTCTAATGTGGTTTTACATGCCACTATGAAGCGAATGGTGCCAACATAGAAATGTGGGTGGAATTCCACTTTAACCCTATATTTGAGCTGGCATGTTATTGTTGAATATGTGTAATGCTTTACTGTTTCTTATTTGGTGACCTTTTCAAGTGTGCATGAAACCACCGTCATCAATTCAGATATTTTCATTATTCATTAGACTTTGAAGAGTCCTTTTACTGACAGATAATGCACACTGTGGGGTTGATTTACTAAAATGGATAGTAAACTCTGGTGCAGCTGTGCATGGTAGCCAATCAGCTTCTAACTTCAACTTCTTCAGTTAAGCTTTGAAAAAAAATAAAAAACTCGGAAGCTGATTGATTTCCTTGCAAAGCTGCAACAGATTTTGCACTCCTAGTTTTAGTAAATCAACCTCTGTGCCCCTGAACACTTTTTTGGGCACCGCTGAAACTTTGAAACAGATAGAGATGCTGGATTATAAAGCTAACTGGTTTATGTATCTGCAGCCGCGATTATTCTATCATAGCTTTTACTCCAAGCTTCACCATTAATGGGACAAATATTTGTTTTGTGTGACAGGCCTTTAGGACATATAGTACATAGGCACCACTCTAAGTATGCATCTATGATTAGCAGATGGAAGTTTGTAAGCCCAGTTCAGATCAATATTTTCCAGATGACACCCAGTTTGCTTCAGGTTTTCATCAGCCAAGATTCAACCTTCTAAAGCTGAAAACCCCCATTGTTTCTTGGTGAATCAAAATCAAATTTGGAATCTTTTCCCCTGTAAATGTTGCACCCATTTAAAAACAGCTGTTTGTATGAAACATGTTTTTAAAAGCCTGCTGGTTGAAGCATTTCCATAAAGCAGATCAAGCTACGCCCCATCTATTAGTAATAGCAGCCAATGCAAACAAAGCTGGACATTTGTTGAGAAAAAAAGAATTATGAGATGATTTGTGTTTTGTACGTATCTATTTTTCTGCTGCTGCTGTTAGGATTTTATGGTTGTGGGATCAGTGTCTGTTCTCAAAGCAGAGGCAATAAAGACAGCCTGAAAAATACTATGGTGTTGATTTACTGAAACTGGAGAGTGCAAAATCTGGTGCAGCTGTGCATGGTAACCAATCAGCTTCTAACTTCAGCTTGTTCAATTTAGCTTTGACATAAAAACTGGAAGCTGATTGGTTTCCGTGCAGAGATGCACCAGATTTTGCACTCTCCAGTTTTAGTAAATCCACTCCTTTTGTTTACGTAGAAGACTTTTTTTTATAGCTAATATAACAACATTTGTTAGACTAAACTTAAACCCATAGCTGATACAATTACAAAGGATTTCACTTTTTTGTAAAAGAAATTCAAAATATTACAGCAATTATATATTCCTGGTCCTTAAAGGATTAAATGTATATGTCTCACAGAAGAGCACTCTCCTGTTTTGTACCATGAGCTCATAACTCTGTTTGCATTCAATATGTGGGAGAACAGGCTTAACATGTAAAGTAGTAATATATTTGGGTTACTCTATTTAAACTAACTAATTTCAAAGTATAAAGTAGTTATGTTAAAAATACCAACTATGTTATAATCTACTATGCAATAAAAATGTGGAAAATATAAAGAGATTCATTAAAAATTGAAAGCAAAGGAAATGGCTAAAAAAAGTAATTGAGATACATATACAATGTATATGAACTGCCTAACCTGCCAAAAGCCTTTTCCTGAGAGACATTTTTAAGGCCCCTTTAAGACGGTACAGACTTCGTCGAGTGGATCTGCCTGCTCAGCAGTTGGTCTCTCTGCTGATCCCCACTGAGCAGGCAGATGACAGTTCTGTGTCTGCTCTGCAATGCAGTTACCAGACAGATATGGAACCCCATCCGTCTTTTTTTAGCAGATCGGTTTAGATTGGATACCGGCGGTTGTCAGCGGATGCATGTCTGCTGACATCCACCGCTCCATAGAGAGCCATGGATGGTCCAATTGGGTCCACCTGAAAGACTGACAGGTGGACCCCATCGGTCCATCAGTGTGTATGGACCTTAAGGTCGTGACCATTTACCTTTCTTCACTGAAGTCAAAACAATACAGCTTTGTCTAAGCGACTTGCACGGACTTCATAAAATGAATGTCTATGCAAGTCGCCTCCAGGTCGTCCCGAAGTAGTACAGGACCCTTTTTCTAAGTCGGAGCGACTTGTGTTGCTCCTATTAGAACGGCTCCTTTACCACACAATTGGAGCGTGACGGACCGCGACTTGTCAGGCTGACAAGTCGCGGTCCAAGTCGGACTAGTGTGAATGCGGTCTAAAGCATTGCTTTACCTTCTGCTCTCAGTGTGAATGTTGAATTAGGGGATAAAAGTAGGCAAACACAAAATGAGCTTTTCAATAAATGGATTGAATGAAGGGCTTTTATATACTGCCCGAATTTACAATTTAACCTTTGTTGAATCAGGCAGAGGTAGGCTTTAAATAGTCAACCATTATTCATTTATTGAGCTTTCATCTTCCATTGATAAATGGTAATACACAAATCAGCTGTACGAATGCTTTTTTTTAAATATAAGCGGAAAAGGTTAATGTGTTTATATACATTTTAAATATGAATTCCAGGTATCAACATGTTATAGAATGTAACTACATATATGATATATCTGGCTGCTGGAAGCTGGAAATCACTAAAGTAGACACCGCTTCTCCGGTGAACTCTACTTGCATCCGGGGCCCGTGCTGAGTGGCCAGCCTGATGCCTTGTAAATACAAGAGATCGGATGCTCATAATGGGCATCATTCAGAGAATGCTTTGCATTTTCTGAATGAATGCAAATTGTTTTCTGATTGGACAAGGTGGACAGCGTGATGTCACACACCCACCCCTCCACCTCGTACAATCAGAGATTGTTTGCTTTGTATTTTCTGAATGAATGCAATTCTCTGAATGATGCCCATGATGCCCATGCTGAGTAGCTGACTTCCTGTATTCACCAGGCATCAGGCCGGCCAATCAGCACAGGACTCGGAAGCAAGTGGAGATCACTGAAGAAGTCTACTTCAGTGATTTGCAGCTACCAGCAGCATGGCCAGGTATGTTCTATACATAGCTACATTGGTCCAAGCTGGACCAAAGTAATTGTATATAACATGCCAATGCCAGCAATTATTCTTTAATTTGAGAAGCATGTGGTAAATTACAACTTTGAGCTAGTTTAGTATGTAAATCATAGTTATAAGCCTTTCTGTAAAGCTTTTTTTGAGAAAGTATAAACCAGAAATGTTGTTCTGATGGGTCTGGTTATATTAGGTTAAAATAACAGCAGTCAATCATAATTCTGGTTTTATTTTTCTATAAAAGAAAAAATTATATATGATTGATTTGTTCAGCAACCCCTCTGCTTTTCTTCTCATTTTCTTTTTTCCAGTTGTTATAAATAAGCCCCCTATAGCCATGAAAGGTGGATATAAAGTTTAAGATTTAGGTCAGTAAGTATAGTGGAATACTGAACTAATGTGAGCATACATTAAGATACAAATTATATTGTTTATTAGCATGCATCACTGATTTGAAAGGCTCCTTATGTATTTATCTACTTGGCCTCATAATAAACATGGATATAATTGATTATTCAGTTGTACAATTTCAACAGAACACATTAGGATCTGGTCAGGTTGTTTTGGAATTACTCCGTGCCATTATTTGAAAAGATTGGTGCGTTCTGAAAGCTTGGCATTATCTGTGATATTCAGCTGATTATACATCTGACTTATATTTTACGGTCAGTATGTAGTGCGTTTGATGTCTGGATTAATGTAGAGGTGGAAAGTACATAGAATTGATGTAAGTTATTACATTTTGACTATAAACATCAGTTGTCAGATGGTACAAATTGATTGGTGTATTAGGTTATTGACAGCACGTCTCATTGCATGTAGACATGGGATGTTTCATTAAAAGATCTAAACATTCTATAGTTGCTAAAGGGAAAAACTTATTAACAGCTGTATCTCTGCTTAGGCTACTCTTGTATTTACTTACCTATACCTCTGCCCATGCTGCTAAATACCGCGATGTTGCCGAAAAATTGCTCTCTGAAGTTTGCGGAGAATATAACTTTTCTGGGAGAGTTGATCTCTTGTACAAGAGATCCTTCCCCATGCGCTTTACAGGGCACAGTAGTAACATGGAGGTCGGAGGAAGGAATCATGCATTGGGTGACATGGAAGGTGGACACTTCAGGAAATGTTGGTTTCTGGAATACCACTGTAGGCTTTGAGCAGCCCCATTTTTTGAATACCACTGAAGGTTTTGAGCAGCTTCTTTCTGGAATACCAATGTAGGCTTTGAGCAGCTCCTTTCTGGAATACCAATGTAGGCTTTGAGCAGCTCCTTTCTGGAATACCAATGTAGGCTTTGAGCAGCTCCTTTCTGGAATACCAATGTAGGCTTTGAGCAGCTCCTTTCTGGAATACCACTGTAGGCTTTGAGCAGCTCCTTTCTGGAATACCACTGTAGGCTTTGAGCAGCTCCTTTCTGGAATACCACTGTAGGCTTTGAGCAGCTCAATTTCTGGAATACCACTGAAGGCTTTGAGCAGCTCCTTTCTGGAATACCACTGTAGGCTTTGAGCAGCTCCATTTCTGGAATACCACTGAAGGCTTTGAGCAGCTCCTTTCTGGAATACCACTGTAGGCTTTGAGCAGCTCCAAGACCTTTCTTGAAAACTAACCAAGCAAATGTATCTAGTTGTATATATTATATGCCTAAACTGCCACCAGCATCATACTTTAGCCTTTATCCTTTCTGTTATTTACATTGCTCAGCAGACCAGAGTGTTCATGGACAAACATTAGAACTCAACTGACAAGTTGTGAGTCTCTCTTTTATCCATATACATTATAATATATACAGTATATATTATTTCCTATACATCTGTATGGTTAATCCCTGTTGGTAGGTTGGACCAATATATCCATAAATGTTTCAAGTCTGTACAGCAGCCCTGAAGTAGAGCTATAATATAAAATATCATTGACTACTGCAATTTATTTGTGTGTAAAAAGCTTCTAGTTCAGTCCTATTTAGAGATGTCTATCTTCTTTAATACCCTACTCTCTGTAAAAAGCATCAAAATTATATGTCATTTGAAACAACATAAATATGAGAATAATATTGATTTGATAACAAGTTCAACAAATACTGAATCCTGCACAAGCTGTCATTTTCTGCCGGCTGCTAGAGAATTCTAACATTTTGGTTTAAATACGGCAAGAGGCAATGCTTAAAGTGCAACAACACATACCAACGTATCAAAAGCTGTCTTATTCATTATTTTTCTAATTGATTGCAGTGGATTAGAGCACTTTATAAACATTTATCTGCTCTCTACAATACATTTTTAAAAGGCTGTTTACGTCTTAGATGGCTGCACAGCATAATCAAGTCAGTACAACTATACACTTTCCAATAAAAGTAAAAATTATAAGTATTAAAGGAGTCATTATGTCATCAACTGCCAGATACACATAGAATTTTTTTTTTTATTCCCTATGTGTAGCTACCACACTATTCCTCCTCTGCACAGCATTACAGAGTATATCCGGAAATGTAGGCTTGGTTCCTACGTTGTATGGAGAGCTTTCCCTGTTCTGGGTCTGCATAAGCTGCACTGTCTTTCATACTGTAGCAAAGTGACTAGGTATAGTCACATGGTCTATCATGGTGTCCAACATTGGGTATGTTTACTAGCTTTTTAACTCAGAAAATTAGATACAAGAATAAATAGGTACTGTTGAGCCTTTTTGGTGCTATTAAGTGATTGCAAAATCTAATTTTTTGTTTTTTTAATAACAAACATATTTTATTTACCTGCTCTGTGCAGTTGATTTTGCACAGGGTGGCCTGGATCCTCCTCTTCTTGGGTCCCTCTTCTGTGCTTCTGGCCCCTCCCCCCTGTTGAGTGCCCCCACAGCAAGCAGCTTGCTATAGGGCAGTGGTCCTCAGCCCTGGTCCTCAGGGCCCACTAACAGGCCAGATTTGCAAGATAACTGAAATACATCCCAGGTGATTTAATTTGCTGCTCAGTGATTGCAGTATTCTAGTCTGCATCTCCCCAAGGTAATACTTAAAATCTGGCCTGTTAGTGGGCTCTGAGGACCGGAGTTGAGGACCACTGCTATAGGGCACCCAAGCAGAGTCACAGCTCCCTGTGTCCATTGGAACATGGAGCCGTGGCCCGGCCCCGCCCCCTCTCTCTCTTGATTGGCTGAGTGACTTTGACAGCAGCGGGAGCTAATCACGCTGTGCTGCTGTCTCAGCTAATGAGGAGGGGAGTCTCGAGCAGCTGAGAAACTCCTGCAACATAAATATGGATAAAGATGGGCTCAGGTAAGTATGAGGGGGGGGGGAGAGGGACTGCTGCACACAGGTTTTTTTTTATCTTAATGCACTGATGTAAAATCACAGCATAAAATAGTGTAGTAGTAACAATACAAAACAATAGTTATTTTTTACAATTTAGTATAAGCTCACATGAAAAATCTCCTTTCATGTTGTGAGTGCTGCTGCTCTGCTGGCCATCTCTTTCCAGAATTTTCTGGATGCCCGGCATGCTTCTCATCTGCTCATTCTTTTTTTTTTTTTTTTTTGTAAAATCAGTTCTGCGATACACTAAAATGTATATGCCATTTAGAATATTACAGTTCATTTCCTTGCTACACTAGCAACTATGTACAAGGCAGAGAAAATATGAACATAGCATTTTAATTCCTGGCTAATTGCAAAGTCTGACTATCTGGAAAGGAATTTGACCTGCCCTTTTTATAAGTGTTCATGCCGTGCATCATAACGTTAGCAAAATGATGTAAGCCGCTTTTTAAGCTGGCTTGTTCAGCTCCTCTTTTTGTGAGTTTATATGGCAGTCTGAAGAATGTCAATTAGGACAGTTTTGTCTATAGTACATTGCCTTCTGAGCAGTGATTGCATCACACATTGTACAATCAGATTGTCCATTTGTCTCAATTTACATTCATTCACGCAGAAATGCAGGATTTGTGGATACATGCTAACGCACACTATAATTGTACATATAACGTATCCAGCGAAAAACTGATTATGAGTGCAAGGCATATTGTAAATCTGTAACAGAATAATTGTAGTTGATGTTCTATATAACATTCACCAGATTTCTGCAGTCAGACTCTATGTGTATTAAGCAGTCTTACTCTCTGTTAGATATGATCTTGGATTTAAAATTCCATTTGATCATTCTGGAAACACAGATCGTATCTAATAATAATAAAAAAAACAACACACCTTACATTCTGCAGCACAAAATATGATTTAAATGAAGTGGTAATCTTACAACCAGTTTGTAATGTGAATGGGCCATAGAATTATGCTATGAGCTCATCTTATAACACATTGTAGTGTGATAGGAGGCCTAAAAGCTGCATATCAGTGTTTTTATTGTGCCGGCTGTGTGAGTTTAGCCTTCAGTGCTTTTCTAGGTAAGTACACTGTAGAAGGGGTTTATTCCATGTTCAGTATTAGGAAAGTGTTAGGTTTGGTTACAATTTGGGGTCTAAGCTTAAGTGTTAAAGTATTTGTAGAGTCAGAAGTTTTTTTTTTTTTATCTTAATGCATTCTATGCATCAAGATAAAAAGCCTTCTGTGTGCAGGAGCCCCCCCCCCCCCCGTTAATACTTACCTGGGGTCCCTCTAGTTTCAGCGATGTTGCAGGAGTCTCTTGGCTGCCCGGCAATCCCCTCCTCATTGGCTGAGACAGCAGCATGGAGCCATTGGCTCCCACCGCTGTCAATCAAAGTCAGTCAGCCAATGAGTAAAGAAAGGGATGGCCGCGGCTCTGTGTTTGAATGGACACAGGGAGCTGTGGCCCGGATTGGGTGCCCCCATAGCAAGCTGCTTGCTGTGGGGGCACTCAACAGGAGGCAGGGGCCAGGATAGCCAAAGAGGGATCCAAAAAGAGGAAGGTCTGGCCTGCTCTGTGCAAACCAACTGCATAGAGCAGGTAAGTATAACATGTTAGTATTTTTTTTTTTTTTGTTTTTAGATAAAAATAAGACTTTACAATGACTTTAAGTTTTAAGAGATTACGTTTTATAGAGAAAAAGAAGAGAAGAACCGGTGGGAATGTTAAGGGTTATGTAGGGGTTACTGGGGGGAATGTAGGGGTTATGTAACCAGGGTCAGGGTTAGATTTAGATTAAGGCCGGCCATACACAGTTTGAATCTCGCATCTTTGAACTGTTAATGGACAGGTTGAGTGTACCAAGGTAATCGATCAACTTGGGTACAACCAGCCTGCCAGATTCTCTTGCGATTATTGCTAGCGGCTCCTACAGCCACTAGCAATAATCACTGTCTTCGGGAGAGGAGGGCTTCCTCTGCCCCGCCGCCAGGACAAGACAACTGCTGATTCCCTGTCAACACTGTCTGCTTTGATGGGGGAAACGTGCAAATAACTTTTCTGCAACCTATGGTTGCAGGAAAGTAATTTGCACCGTGTATGGCTGGCCTATTTATTAAGATTCCATTTAGGTGGACGATTAAATGATTGGGTGTGCCTAATGTTAGGGATATGTTATGAGAAAAGGAAACTTAAAGGAGTTTAAAGCATGTGTCAAGGCAAAATATAAAAATATATAAAAACAGCGCACAGCGCTGGATCAAGATTGGGCTCAGGCAACTTTAAGGGGGTTGGGGGGGGGGAGCTGCACACAACAGATAATTTATTCATTCTAGGATGCAGCAAAGTTGGAGTTAGGCGAGATGATCTCTGATGGTTGGTTACAGATTACTGCACATTGTACCTTTTTTCTGTGTTTATTAATAACAGGGCAAAGAAAAAATTGGAACAGAAATGAGTAAGCGTAAATCCAACTATACATGTATCGAAATTCAGTCAGTTCAGCCGCGACTGTCCGAATTTCGCTTTATGTGCGGCAGTGTGGTTGAATAGAAGTCGATCTACCAATTGACTTCTGTTCAACTGCCCTGTCTGTATAATTTCTGCTTGAGCAGCTCTGCAGGCAATATTCTAACTTGGCCTAACTTGTTTAACTTGGCTGGCAAGTGGAGTACAGGGGTAGAACTGCGTGCTATGTTATATGTATGTACAAGGGGGAAGGACAAACTTTGTTAATTACATTAGCATACTCTTTTTACACTCTCACTAGTATAGTAGTAGTGAAGGCATTAATTTTGTATTCTAAATAGTTTTTTTCTGAAATACGAGATTTGCTTATATAGGTTGATCCTCATATCCAAATGTGTTTTCCTTTTCCGAGTAGTGCATTCCATTACAGAAATACTTTCAGTATGAGTCATGTGACATAAATATCATAATTTCCTTTATCATAATCTTAAAGGACATCTCCACTAGTCTGACAAATGTAATCATTTGATAAGGCAATGCATAAAAATACTAAAGTTTGTAAATAATTAATCACTACTAACTGGACAAAATGCATACTTTAAAGAGATGATGTCATTAGGTTTCCCAGAAAAAAAAAACAAATATAGCATATTAAAATATACGCACTATACTTATCATTACCACCAAAGTTGAATGAGATCTTCACTCCCTTTCAGATTTACAGGCTCCACAAGAGTCTACAGCCCCAAACTCTTCTAGGAGTGTTGGATGTCTGCATCTCCCCTCTGCCCACTGTGGTTCCCCTCCATTCACCCATCCACCCCCATAAACTATGTCACTAGTATGTGCCTTCAAAGCTGCACTTTGTCTTATTTATGTAATTTAACAGCAGTTGGGGAATTTGTAAAGGGTGAAGCAGACACCCATTAGAATTCCCTCAGGGCGCAGCACCAAAAGTGTTGGTGCCTGTGCCTAATTCGTGTACCTGTCACAGACAGGTACATGATATTGTCTTTGTCCATACTGGGAAAGGATTCTCCCCAGTGCAGTCCTACCCACCCTCCCTCCTTCCCCAGGGACTGTGTCTGTCACACTGACAGGCTCATGGCCAAGGAATTGTATACAAGGGCTTGAAGGGGACCCGAAAGACTAGTTCCCCATCAGCTTCTCTCCACTTTTGATTGACAGTGCATGGGAGTGGGCAGATCCATAGCTGGTATTCAGTCCAATAGTGGCTTTCAAATCTGCCCACTGCTGTACACTGTCACTCAAAAGTGAAGCAGACCTGATGGACAACTGGCTGTAATCCTTTAAGAATTTATCCCTGCCGTAGTGGTAGAATCTTAACATGGAGGTAATAATAACTTCCTGAATTTTTCTGTTGTGTCGGTAATGTTGCCTATACTGGCACAAATGCTTGACTTAAGGTAGTTCTTAAGGGAACTACTGGCTGAAAACTGTTGCTGGGACTGTTTTGAGTTCTTTTTAGGCCTATTTTAGGTGGAAAATTGCTTTGGTCATCAAAAAGCTTTAGATATTTGGAATGTGAGATATTGTTGACAGAACAACTTAAGCTGGCCAAAGATGGTTTGAATCTTAGACATTTCAGCATGGACCGGCCATTGGCAGGCTGATTGTACCCAACCCAATCCATCAATCACTTTGGGTACAACCAGCATGTCAGATTTTTACATGCGATCATTGCTAGCGGCTATAGCCACTAGCAGTAATCACTGTGTTCTTTGGGCAGGGTTGGCTCTCCGCTACCCCCCCCCCCCCCTCAATGGGAGAACAGAATAGCTCTGTGGGATTGATTCCCCCATCAACACTGACTGTGTTAATGGGGGAATTGAGTGATTTTTGGTTGCAGCAAAGAAAATCAAATCATGTATGGCTTGCCTTATGTATCAATACATTTTCCACCATCAGCATTAAACATTGCTGTATAAATGTGTTCCTGCAAAAAGAGTGAATAAGGTTAATTGAATATATAATAATTCCCTTTAGTTCACTTTCAAAATGTCATGAAATGCTTTTTCTAGAGAAATTAATTACCTGAAATATGTCCTTATCAGTAATGGGCTGGCAGGATGGTCTCGGAATAGAGAGTGGATACATAACAGACTCAGTGAGCCCAGTACAGACACTACATAAAAAGATGAAATGCCTTGTGATGGCCCCAGAGCTCTTCTTACAGCCTGTCAACTGTTGTGAAGTGATTTGATTACTCGGAAGTGTTAAACTAAGAGAATAAATCTCTGCATCAGGGGAATGGAGGACCAATCCAGCAGTCATAGGGCAGAGCTGATAGATGTGAAGTGCAGGTGTCACCGTTCTTACACAGACTTGACATTACAACATTGGGACACGGTACTTCTGGGAAACACTGCAAGTGTTCAGATGGGAAACCTTTACTTCATAATACTTTCCCTGACAATGGGTCGTGGCACATGCCTTCCAAAAGAACATTGGCATCTATTTCTGGGTTATTTACTGTCCATCGTTTAATGGCAAGCAGCAAATAGTTTGTTATGAAATAGTTTTATAATGTGTACTGTTCCAGCAGCTGTAAAAATGCACAGGCTTGACATTATAAGTACTCCGGAAGACTTGTGTAGCATGCTACCGTATATGGTTGTCAAAATTGTTTATAGGACAGTTTTTTTTTAACTAAACGACTTTGTATTTTTAGTGTTTCTTTATTCAATTTTTAATGCTTTACTGTTGATTCAGACCTGTTCATTCTATTTAATCTGTGTGTTACCTGTTGAATTATATATTTATAGGGATGTATCAGTTGTAGTGGTCTTTTCTGAAAAAAAAAATAATAATAATAATAATTACATCTTATTTGAACTCTTAGTCCCGGTTCACACTTGTGCAATGCGGGAAGGCTGCGAATTCGCAGCCTGTTCCCGCATCGCAAACTCACATCTGGCAGTTCACACTGCCATATCCGATACTCAGGGGGTGTCAATTAAATAGTAACGACACCCCCAGTTTGATCGCATATCGCAGTGCGATCTGACAGTTCGCACAGGATCGGATCGCACAAGTGTGAACCACTGTGCGATCCGATCCTGATGCGACTGGAAAAAAGGGTCCTGTGCGTCTTTTGTGTTGGTGCAGTGCGAATTTCAGCCATACAAAGTTTATGGCTGAATTCGCATCTGCACATCCGATCGCATGTAATGAAGGAGCAGTGCGCTCCGAATTACATGCGATCGCCGCACTCGCAATAGTGTGAACCGGCCCTTAGATTGTAAGCTCTCATGAGTGGGGTCCTTCTAACCCTCTTGTATTTTTCTGTATTGTAACTAGTACTACTTTGTCCCTTTTCATATTGTAAAGTGCTGCATACGCTGTTGACGCTATATAAATCCTATAATAATAACTTTGGAACTAAAAATGCTAGAATTTGAGTTTTCAGTATATACCACAGTGATACAAAAGCATGAATCTTAAAGCTTCAGAATGAGTAAAAATTGTCTATATAAAAGTGACATGTATAGTATAATATTACATGAATCTTAGAGCTCATGCACACTGCAGCTACAAAAAAAAACAAGCTATTTTACAGGCATTTGAGCTTTTATTTCAGCTTGAAGAAGGTTGTGCTTTTTTGTGTTTTTTTTTTTTTGCACATTTTTATTGAGCTTTTTTGAGCATAAGCATTTGTCTTTTTTTGTCACAAAGCTTTCCCGTCCAACATCAGTGCCTGACCTCACAAATACGCTTCTGGAAGAATGATCAAACATTCTCATAGACACTCCTAAACCTTGTAGACAGCCTTCCCAGAAGAGTTGAAGCTGTTATAGCTGCAAAGGGTGGACCTGCTCAATATTGACCCCCTACGGGATTGAGATGCCACTAAAGTTCATGTGCGTGTAAAGGCAGGTGTCTCAATACTTTTGACAGTATAATGTCATAGCTATGACTAAGCACTATGGAAGGTGTGAAACCTGTTAGCTGTGCTGTATATTTCACCACCTATTTGCTGTCATTTTATATGGTTTAATAAAGGTGATTTTATTGGAGTGCGGCCATGCAAATTTTTTTCACTACTTGTTTCCTGTTGCATACAGGGCCGACACCCTTTCTATGTGCTGTGATAGTGAAGTAGCAGGGCTGTTACTTTGAGTGGTATACTACTGTTTTGATACATAGAGATTAAACAAATCCTCCTGCATAAGCTGTACCTGTTTACCTGCAGTCTTCTCTTCTTTACATCTATTCAAAGTCCAGAATTTTAAAAGCTTGTCTGAGCTGCAGAGCTCAGTGAGGAGAGCTCTGAGAGCTGATTGGAGGGAAGGGACATACCTCCCTTCACACGGCACACAAGAACTGATCTAAGGCTATCAATCACAGGCTGTGTTTTGGGGATTCCTCCCCATCACCTTTTTTTCTCTTGGGGTCCGGAAAACCTGTCAGAAGTTATTCATTCTGATAGCAGAGGAATGAGGCATCAGACAGAAATGACACCTAAGAGAAAATTCAATGGGGACACACAGAATCTGGTGCAGCTGTGCATGGTAGCAATTAAACCTGGAAGCTGATAGGTTTCTATGCAGAGCTGCACCAGATTTTGCACTCTCCAGGTTTAGTAAATAACCTCCTTAGTGCTCTTATTTGAGGCAAGTACACACTGTACAGGGATATGCTTTCTCCCTACCACAAGTAGTCAGAAAAACTGCTTTACATCTCTTTAATGCTGGTTTCACTTTGATTTTACTCTGGTGATGGCTTTAGGCCTAAAATCTACTTAACCTTCTTAGCGGTATTCCCGAGCGTGGCTCGGGGTTAAATTTCAGAGCCAAAAGCGGTAACCCCGAGCCACACTCGAGGTACCCCCAGAAGCATTGCTGGATCCTGTAAAAGAGGTTACTTACCTTGTCACCGGGATCCAGCGATGTGTGCAGCGGCGGATCTTCCTCCCGATCCTCCCCGTGCCCCAGCTTCCGTCTCCTGTGACGTGACGTTCGCAGGGGGGTGGAACCGGCGGCAAATTCAAATGTAAAACACACCAAACACACTGATACCATTCAAAATAAAATAAGTTCACATTACATTGCCCCCCAGTGCCCTTTCCTGCAGTTTTACTGTACTTTTTATGTGTATATATATATATATATATATATATATATATATATATATATATATGTGTGTATACATACATACATACAAACATACTTTAACTTATTTATACTTTTTTATTATATTATAATTTATACATTTTGTGTTTCAAACTTTATCATACCCAAGATGTTATAAAGAAGAACGCACAGTAAAAAAAAAAAAAAAAAAAATATGTAAATAGTTGGTTTAGGCTGCTCATTCTCAAGAATTACATGCAAAATAATGGTACCGCTTTCAGTACCTAATCCGAAAGAATCATACCGCCAGGGAGTTTAATGAGGCTATGCTTTGCACATCTAGCTCCTGCTGGCCCAATGACTATATTGACCACCGAGACACTCTCATTGGACCAGGGAATGTGGGATGTTTGGTGGCTGCAGCAGACCATATAGGTGAAGGTTGAAGGAATTTTGCACATCACTAGAATCTTATAGTAACAAAATGTTTGGGCTTCTTCTCCAGTTTTAACGCCAGTTTGTTGGCTTGATAAACATGTACTAATTATCTAAGGTCCTCCAAATAGTCCACTTCACAAGGACTTGTACAGAGTGGCACTAAAATAGTTTTATAAATATCCTCCTGGTAATTGAGGCTGTTAAGTTCTGCCAGAATTCAGCCTCACAAAGAATTAGGCAAATATTATAAGCAAATTAAAAATTAAAGTTCTGTCTGTTTAGGACCATTCCATTTTGTCTTTTGTGTATTTGCAGAGGAGTATCTGGCAGCTAGAACATCTGCTAAAATACTGAAATAATTTCAAGTGGAACAACTCAATTTCATTTGTTAAATGCATTGTAAATGACAAATTACTACATAAATGAATTTAATCAGTGAAAGCTGTTACCAGAGTAGATAATCTCTTTATAGGTGCTTGCCTTCATGCCTAATCTTTAATTTTTTTTTTTTATTCATCACATATTTAATATGCAAAATTAAAGCAAATACACACTTTGTACATAGTACACTGGATAGTAAACATTACAGGGAAACAACATTTTCATTTTATGCACATATAACAATGTTGTCAACTTAATTTAATAATCTTAATATTTTTTTTTTTTTTTTTTAAAGCCATCTTTCCATTAGGAGTTACTATATACACATTGCAAAGATGGAGGAACCCATACTTGTATGAAAGCAGTCATAATTACACAATGCCTAAGCACACATTACTTCCTATAGAAGACACTGCACAATCATTGTGGCTGACAATGATGCCTACGGTTAGCTCACATGTTAAACATACATTAAAATTACATTTTGAGGAATCCATGCACACTCTGAAATTGTAATAGGTTTTCTTAGAGCAGTTGTTCAGCAAGAATGGAAGAACCTCCCAGTACATACTGTATATGTTGGGTCTAGTGACAAACTTACATATAAAAAATGAATATTTCTAATACGCGTGTTCTATGAAAATGCAAAGTCTGCTTATTTCCCCACACCCTTGTCTATGAAGAAGAAGAAGAAGAAAAAAAGAAAACACTGAGAGAAAAAAAAAAAAAAGATAAATGCTCACTAAGAATAAGGGTGCTTTGACCTAGGTGAGTGTAATGTAACTTTGCCTTTCTGTAGCCTCCTGGGAATGCTGAGAATCCCAGTAGAATGGGTTTCTGAGAGCTCCTATCAAATTGTGCCACTTGATTATTCAATCATAAGGGATGATGCCCAGTCAACCATGTCACAGCTGGCTCCTGTGGAGCTTATTCTATTAAAGAATAAATACTGTTATAAAACTTGAAGCTGCTGAAATAATAATTAAAATAAAAAAAATAACACTTTTATCATGTAGGTAGTTTGCAATCCATTGCTTGACAGTCGTAGGCTAGGTTCACATATATGCAAATTGGATGCGTTTCTAACCGCATCCAATTCCCATAAAATGTAAATGTGACCGGCTCTCAATGTGACCGACTCTCAACTTTCAAAATTGGTGGGCCTGGTGGTGGGGGTGGGGCAGAGGGTGGAGTAGGGGGCAGGGCTAATAGCGGTACACATAACTGATCTGCATTGAATTGTTGCGATACATACCAAAATATTGGCAACACGTGGCAAAAGCATATTGAGGAGTTTAAAAGTGGTAAAAAATAAGGGTCTTACAATGGCAACTAAATGCTCTAGTATCATTGTGGCTGCATTGGTGTCAGTGGGAGGAAAAATAAAGGTCATTGTTGCTAATTAATTTTTTCATGGTGGAGTTTTTTCCTGGTACTGGGGTTAGATGTGTCCAGCTGTTGATCTGGGACTGCCATAAAGTCTCCGCAGAGACTCCGTGATTCTTTCGGAACCCGACAAGTTTTCTTCATACCCTTGTTCAGGAAGTATACTTGGCGGCTGTTTGAGGCATATACTGTTGCTAGGGGGATGGCAGAGTTATCAATTATGTAGTTTAGTATTAGGAAGCGTTTATTTGTATCAATAATGCTATTTTGGAGTTGAAAATCGACTGAGCGATATATATTGCAATAAGGACTCCTCATTTTTCTTTGGTCCTGATGCTGTAAAGATGTGGGGAAAATCTTTGTGTGCAGGTGGGTGCTGCTTTTAAAGTGTGTTTCTTGTACACACAGGCAGGATGTGACAGAAATGGGTTTTGACAGTCTGCAATTAAGGCCCTTTTAGCCGGGTGGGAAAGCCCATTAACTTTCAAGGCTAGAAGTTTCGTGTTCATATGGTGGAAGTGGTGTTATAGCTGAGGTAGTACTCAGAGTTCTTTGATGTCTTCAGGTATTGGTGGCAGTTGAGGATGGTCAGGTGGAAGTGAAGTTTTTGGTCTCTTTTTACTGTTTTTCTTCATTGTCGGCGCAGGTAAAGTGAATGGATGTGATCTGTCGAGATCCCTAAAAAGGACAAAAAGGAGAGAAAAACAAAAGAAACACATATTGCAGAAATATGTTTAGCATTTCACACTGCAACACTAGTGTGGGGTAAAGAGTCTCAAGGCCAACTGGTGCCGCAACAGAGCACAACGGGGAATTTGTACACTCGTAGAAAGAAATTGGAGCACTTCAGATCATTGGGGGTCACGTCGATCAAAATCGGTAACAAACTGCCATTGTGTCATCAGTTTTCCAGGGGGTTTCTTGGCCCTCATGGATGGCATTGGTTCAGGTATAATGCCCCAAGTGTGTAATAGATCCGTTCCTCTCTCCACTGATGCTATGGTGAAAGATGTGCCGTTCCTTTCTACTAGCAATTTGGAGGGTTGCTTCCATTTGTATACTGTTTTGTGGTTGCGAAAAGCCTTGGTGATCATGGACAGTTGCCTCCTGAGATCAAGGGTATGTTTAGTCAAATCTGCGTATATTTAAATTAGGGTATATAGGCTTGGTAGATGGCGAATAGATCTGGATTTGAACAAAATTTGTTCTCTTATGTGGAAGAAATGGATTCCTAGTAGGACATTTCGTGGAATGGATTATGAGAGAAAGGTAGGTCATATTTGGCACACAATATATGCGGTCAGTTGTAAGTTCTATGACTGTCGCTTTAGGTAGAAGAGTGGAGAATAGGTCTGGCATATTTTTTGAGGTCTTCTGGTTGGATCGTTTCAGGAATTCGAGTTTGAGGTTTTCTTCTCCTAGAGCGATCCTCTAGGTCAGCTATTTTTGTATTGAACCATGCAAAAATAGCTGACCTAGAGGATCGCTCTATGAGAAAATACTTTATTCTATATTTTCATCATGGGCCTCAACCAGGTCATTAATAGTAGTAGTCATCTCTCCCATAGATTCTTCTATGACTGTCTCCTAGTGAGTGTATTTACCTTGAAAATTGTTTGGTCAGTGAGAGTATGTTGGCATGGAGTGATTTACAGTATGGAGGGTGAGTAACATTTCTATAAGCAGAGTGTCCACTACTGGTTGATTTGTGGTAGGGAATGAGGCTATGGGTGATACTTCATGCAGGCCATGGCCTGGGGAGACAGCGTTGTTGCTTATCTCCTGGTCTAGTGTAGTGTGATCCAGTTTCATGCAGGATTTAGTTGGGCTGCCGCTGGTTGGGCTTGGGGAAGATGTCCTGGAAGGAGATAGAGGGCCCTCTGATCTCCATGAAGCCACGGGTGTCTCATCTGGCAGGTATGTTTTAGGGACCGCGGAAGAGGTGAGAGGAAGCAGGAACTGAACGGCAGGCACCATCTTGTCTGCTACTTCGTGTTGGCTGTGTGTAAAATTGCCGGTGTATGGTGCTTGCTGTCACTGGGGTCCTCGTTAATGCTCTGGGGCTCTCCCCTAATGCTGCCATTCAAGTCACCCGTTAATTCATATTTTACTGTTGTTGATCTCTAGTACGTTCTCAGATACAGTATCTCTGCTGACTTATGCCTGCCCTGTCCTTTCCTACATTACCAAATACCTCTACTGTTTTTGTTAAATTCTTGATTTCTCTACTGCTTGCCTCCTACCCTGA
The DNA here is from genome assembly GCF_965119305.1 of Pelophylax lessonae. NCBI lineage: Eukaryota > Metazoa > Chordata > Amphibia > Anura > Ranidae > Pelophylax > Pelophylax lessonae. The sequence continues at coordinate 142,305,901 of NC_138774.1, forward strand.
TCTTTGTTACATTCACATAATAGGTCTGTTGCTAGCCACCAGTCCCCCAGACTTCCTTTCAACTTGTTTTTCCCACCATTGTTTGGTACCTCCACTCTCTTCTAGCTTGTGTTCATTAGCAGCATTCTACAGCTACCCTATATAGTTTTGTGTTAAAAGCCCTGGGGGAAACGTAGTACTGGTAGGTCTGCTTGCCTTAGGAGAATGGGGCTGCTAAAGGTGAAGCTACACTTACCCCCTAAAAATGCTATACCTATTCTTAAAAAATATTCCCTCCCACTTCCTACTACCGACCCTGCATAAAAAAAAAAACATCTGTATACTTAACTAATTTTAATCTGTTTTGGTCCGGTCACATCGTCCAGGCTCCCTTGTGTCAGTGAGAGGCTGCTGCAGGGGAGAGGAGGGAGCACCAACAACAACTTGGCTATGGGAGCCTATAGATGGTGTCACGGCCATCGTCAAATGCTTCCTTACACAGAGCTGCAGCATCATGTGACCATACTGGAGCAGATTAAAAATAGAGAAGTATACAGGTCTTTTTTTTTATACAGGTTAGGCATGATGTATAGCAGGAGGTAACTTATGGTTTTCTTCAATTTTAGATTTTTTTTTTTACAGAAGGGTTTTGGAGTTTATTAAGTACATAAGGTTATGCCATATAGTCATACTAAACATGAATAAGCTTTACATAATTTGTCTTTAGGATCAAAGCCTTTGTACATATTGATTATTTGTGTTTTTATGGGATAAAGTGTGTGCAACTTTGATCTGCACTGCTGGAAAACTGAAACCTGCCTAGTGCCTATATAGCCTCAGTACATACTGAAAATACAGAGTACTTTCCCTTTTAGTTCTTACATGCAGCTAGGCTGTAGGAAAATGTGTGCATGGTCCAGCTGTGTTTGGAATAATGCATGAATTGTTAATATCTCCTTTGTGCAAGAGCCTTCTTCTTAAGTGCTGATTGCAGATGACTTTTTATTCAGCAATCTATTGGCTTGCTTGAATAACAATGCCTTATTTGTGTCCTGTGTAAACCGTGCCATTGAGGGCTGCTAGATCCATTTCTTGGTTTTGAAGGAGGATTTGTTATAATTTGAGGCAGGAAAACCTACTTTTTTCACCTGGCTATTACTATTCCTGGTAGACAGCCTGAGGATCGTAACTGAGAGGTGTTCAGTTACAAGAGAGAGGATGGGGAGGGGGGTATCCTGCTTAATGGATAGCAGAACTATGCACTTAAGCTAATTTACAACAGTAGACAGGTTTGCCTAGCACTAGATCCTAGGGTAAAATTGTAAGTGTGAACACATCATTATGACTTATTTCCGACAGCTTGTGAACATAAAAAGGTTTTATATACATCTGTGGGTACTGATTAACCCTGGATTGTCGTCATGTCTCTTAAATCCATGTTTTCTCAAATCTATACAGATTGAATGGAAACATGTTAAACAGTATACAGGCCAAGCAACCAATCAGGAATATTTTACCTCTTACAGGTCATTTCCCTTTGCACCTTCATGTTACTGTCTATCTGCTTTGATAACTGAGTATGTTTTGCATAGCTTACAATATAGGGCCCTCGTTGTACTTTAGTGCAGTGCTTGTCAACTAATATAATACAGAGGGCCTCAGGTTACATTCCTAATAGCCCACTTAGTATTCTGTGAACCATTCACAAAATACAAGACGTTCTGTGAATGGGCAAGGGGAGAGGTATACTGAGAGAGATACTATTTGGCCTAAATTAAACTGCAAATTAAAAAAAAAATGACAGCCATCCTTAACGTGGGATTTTTTTTTTTTCACCGCAGATTTTAATTTTAAAAAATGTTTACCTGGAGTTTTGCTTTAATGAAATGCCCACATAGTAATACATGCAAATACCTATAGCCACAGAGTGTCAGAGCAATCTGGTATATTATTAAATGCCCTCCTTGCAGTCTTTATTTCATTGTGTTATGTCATTATCTTTACCATGCTCAGTACCGCACCATAATAACTCTCCAATAAATGCTTTCAAATCAGTAAAAATAATATTCCGCTTGGTCAAAGTCCTTTCAGGGATTGGCTATAAAATGAATGTGAATCCATTTAAAAAATTGAAAAATTGATGAAGCAGATCCATTCTTGAATACCAAACATTTATTTAAACCGCTATACATAAAATATTAAGTAAACCAATTTCATTTCCATTAGCCAATAAACTTGGAATAAAACACACACAGTTACCCAAATGTTCAGCTTTGCAAATGTTGTAAGGTTGCTCAAGCATGTTAACAGCAAATAAGAAGATGTCAATTTAATTAATTACAGTAAAACAATGTGGTAAAAAGATTATAAAAATAGTAATTTTTTATAGTTTAACACAGACAAGAATTTCTGCATTATCCTTGCATTTTGAGCCCAAAGGCAATTAATTGGCCACTATAGTGTTTAGTTATGCACTAATTGTATTGATTATTTTTTACAAAATAAGTGTAAATAAGTTTTATATCAGTGCTGTGAAAATGTGCTGTAAACTTGCATATTGATTTAATTATATATGCAGTTAGGAAAGAGATTAAAATAATTTAACCTAGGTTGTGTCATTTCTTTTTGTTATGCCAAAGTAGCTAGAAGCAACACTCAATAAAATAATAGCTACAAAACTAAAAAAGAAGGTAAACACACCGTGCAAAATGCAGAGATTTATTGTATATTTCGTTTTTGGTTCTCTGTTTTATTTGACAATCCTTCTCTACATTCTGGCATACCATTGTATGGTATGGGAGTCTGCCTTTAATAGTGTGTAATCAATTATAGCTAAAGCCCACAGATAATGTGGGCAGTACACTAAATAAAATCAGATCTTAAAGAATTGCACAAAATTAAGGTTTTAATAATATTTAATAATTACAAAGCTAGTTCATTTTTAATAAGGAGGCAAAATATTTCTTGCTGGGGGCATGACAGGAGGCCCAAGGGACATCTAGTAGAACTCTATGTAGTAAAAGCTACTGAACAATAATAAATTGGCAAAGACATTTATATTTAAAACATCATTTTTTAAGGGTTTTCTCCCTCCTATTGTTTGCAGTGTACCCCTAAAGCTGGCCAAACACTGGTAGATTTAGTAATGAATTTTCCTACAAATACTCAATTGTATGAACATTTCAGTAAATTCGATGACTTTTTTGTTTTGCTGTTAACATTTGATTTTGGGGCCAATGAACTTTCCTGAATGAAAAATACATTCACTGTTACAAGTTCATTTGTTAAAAAAAAAAAAAATCCTTATCCTTTTTAATTTCTTGCTACTGCTCTTGAAAACGAGCATCAAATTGACCCCACTAAAATGAAGGAATTGGAATTAGGAGGTATAAGCCAGTTATCCACAAGGACAGACTTTATGGCTTGGGAAGCCACGGTATTTAGGGAATATAGTTACTGCCTAGGGGAATCTCAAAGTGTAACTTAAAGCACCATAAATTATTGCTATCACCTTCTGGCCTGGTGTTGGATGTTTTACCAGTTGTGAACCAAGGTTAAATCTTCATAGATGGTAGTTAAAGGGGCCCTGAAAAGTTGAATTTGGGTACCTGATCTTTTTGACTTTAGCAAATTACATAACAATTTTCAGCTTTGCTTTAAGTTCCAATACTATTAGAACACAGACTTGTATTTCTATAAAGAAAACTGTAAATTATGTTCATATTACTCTAAGAAAGCAAAAAGCAACAGAAAAATATTATTTTTTGCCTGAGGCTTCACTTTAAAGGGTAGTTGGACTAAGCCTGCACATCAAAGAAACAAATCTCCTGCTGCAAAGCAGTCCATACATTTGTTATGGACTCTTTTTACCTGTATAAGGGTGAGAAGAGATTCTAAAAGTAGCAAAGCAGAAGTATAATCCAAAACTAAGATTCGGGTACTGGCATACTAGCCCTGGTGAGAAGCCAGGTGAGCAGAAGCTAAACCAAGTCTAGAATAATAGTCAAGATAGCAGAGCAGCAACAATGCAGGCAGCAACAAATCTAAGGTCAAGATCACAATCTGACTCACAAACCCACCCAAGAGATCACAGAAGCAAGGGCAGAACCAATTCACATTTTGCATTAGTCCTGCAAATGTTAGTGGACACCCTGATAACTTGTACATTGAAGGACTGCAGCAAGGTGCTCCTGCACATTCACATGCCCCAACGTCATATACATCTATACAGTCTGGGGTGCTTGGTTCACCTTATTTGACATGTTTTAGCACATAGTTTGTGTTTAGTATGTCACATAACTGATTCTGTATATTCTTAAGTAAACTTGGCCTAAGCATGTCATTCGTCAGGAGCATGGCCAGGTACTGAAGTGAAACTGAAATTTAACCAATATTATTTGACCATATATATTACATATAATAGACATTTGATGAATTGTTGCACTTCACAATAGCTGCTAATGTTCTCATAAATGTTGAATTAAGTAATGATTTGTAGGCACCTGTGGAACGATTACTGAATTTAGAAACCTTTTTTAGAATAACCAGTGAATAAATATGGTAATTACTTGGCAAATTCAGAAGAATAGGAATACTACCTGGGTAAAAAATTTGGGGCCAATATTGCCCCCTTCAATTTCATTTCAGGGTACTTGTACAGCCAAACCTAATACTCTACATCAGTGATGGCAAACCTTGGCACTCCAGATGTTTTAGAACTACATTTCCCATGATGCTCATGCACTCTGCAGTGTAATGAGCATCATGGGAAATGTAGTTCCAAAACATCTGGGGTGCCAAGGTTCGCCATCACTGCTCTACATAACTCTGCTAAGAGCTTGTCCAGAGGGTGCAATCTCTGCTCTTGTGGTCAGTGTGTGTGTGTTGTGTATCTATATAAATAATTATATTGCAGCTTACTGGTCCTTGGATGTGGTGGTTCTACATTTTTGAGGCTAAAGGCCCGTACACACGTACCGATCGTCGGCATACAAACGTCGGTGGACGAAGGATCTGCCGATTGTACGCGTGTTAGTATGGTGCCTCCGACAGATGTCTGCGCACAATCCGCGGACAAAAGTCTTTCTTGCAAACATGAAAATATTTGTATGCCGACACCAGAACGGACGATTGTTCGCCTGTCAGTACGCAATTCTGCCGACACACAGCTACAAATCCCAACACGCATGATCAAACCAAATGAGTTCCCGGAAGAATTTTCTCTAGTAAACTCAACATTTTATTCAGAAAGAACTTTCGGCTCGCGGAAGTCCAAGAAATAGGTGAAATGCGGAGCACATGCTCATCTTGATAAATGTGAGAAGAAGGAAGATGCTGCTCATAATGCCATACTTTTCTAATAAAAAGGCATGTGTTCTGTTATGATGAAGATAATGTTTGTCTATTCTATCTGTTCTATCAAATTTTAGAATTAAATAATTTGAACTCTTCACCATTATTTTTGTATTTTCACACCAAAGATCTAACTATTGATATGACCCTTTATTCTTTTATGAATTAATGTCTAAAACATATTTTTCAGGTTATGCACAATATTAAACATGTTAACAAATTCAGATAGGCCATTTTTTATTTTCATTTTCTTTATTTTTTGGATCTCAGCAAAAAAAAAAAAAAGCAAACATCAATACTTTCCGTATAATAAACTAAACATAAAAAAGGTCCATTTGGACAAAATTAAACTAGAAACTGGCAAACAGGGGTAAAATAAATAATAGGGGGTTACACAAATTAAAGTTGGTGATAGCTATAATCAGGTTGCCATGAGGGCAGGTTTGGATCCTGCTGGCCATATTGCCACTGGCCATGTGGCATTTGGCGAGGTGGTGGGTGTTGTGGAGGTGGAGGTGGAGGTGGAGGTGGAGGGCACGGGTGCTCCTGGCATGCATGGCTGTGCTCATTAAGTATGCCGTTTTCAGCGTTTTGCAGCACATCCAGAATAATTTTTCTGGCATACTGACACTGCCTGAGGTCCACCTTATCCAGGATTTTGGCAGTCATATTCCCGAAGGACTCATTTGCCTCCGGTTTCCTACGGAGGGCTATGGTGGCCTCCTGTATGAATTCATCTGTGATGTCGTCTATGTGTTTCCTCTTTTGCCTCCGTTTGGCAGGAGGAGGTGGTGGTGGAAAGAGTTCCGCAGGCTCCTCAGGCTCCACAGGCTCCCCAGGCTCCTGGCTGCAACCTGGCTCCTCCTCAGTGACACTTCCCTGTTGATGAAATGAACAATTGATTAGAATGTTATAGTGTATATAAAAAGTCATGTTTGTTATATTATTGTGAACAAATAGCAGACTTTACATACAGTGGCATATCTAGGGTCTCCAGTGCCCTTGTTGAGGAGCTGTATTTGGCAACAACCCCCCCCCCCCCCCAAGATCAATGGAAAACTGTAACCCACCCCCCCAAAAAAAAATTAAAGGGCATTAAAAGTTTCTAATTTGCCCCTTGTTTGCCCAGTGTAGAGCTCTCTAGTGGGCAATCATTGTCTCAGGTGTGAAAAAGAAAGAGAGGGTTGAGAGATAGAGAGAGGGAGAGAAAGAGGGGGTGTGAGAGAGAGAGGAGGGGGTTGCAGAGAGAGAGGGGCCTGAACTTGCAGAGGGCTTGATGTAGGGCATTGAGGGTGAAGCAGTGCAGGGAAACATGAATAAGGAAGCCACCTGCCTTGCTGACCCAGAGTGAGAGACCAGAGACATGGAAGCAAGGATGGATGTATCATTTGCAGGAGCTGTTAGTTTTGTATTAAAAAAGGTTGAGCCAGAGGAATGCTGAGGCTACAGCAGTGTTTCTAAGGATCAGAGGTGTGCTGGGGATGCAGCAGTGTTTGTAAGACCGGAGGGGTGCTGGGGATGCAGTGAGAGGCAGTCTCAGTCTCCTGGTCTTTTGGCTCAGCTGCTCTCAATGTTTTACACCTGCATGAAGCAGCTCTCAATGTTTTACACCTGCATGAAGCTGCTCTCAATGTTTTACACCTGCATGAAGCAGCTCTCAATGTTTTACACCTGCATGAAGCTGCTCTCAATGTTTTACACCTGCATGAAGCAGCTCTCAATGTTTTACACCTGCATGAATCCGCCTGCAAACTGGGGGTTCTGGGGTGTGCAGGCTGAGTGGATTGTTAAAATAAACAATAAAACAATGCCAATGTTTTTGTGACCCACCCCCCTTGGCCTGCGCCCCTGGCGGTTGCCTGTCATGCCAACCCCTTGCTATGCCCGTTTACCTAAAGGGTCAATTATGGTTTAGCTTATAATTTTGTTACATGATTACATTTTAGCAGACAATATATTGTGAAATGCCATACCTGAGTAAAACTCTCCTCCAGGAAATCCTCATCCTGGCTTGGATCTACCGACACTGAGCCCTCTGCCGATGTAGAAGGCAGTGTAGAAATTGACGGCCTGGATTCCAAGGTGTCTGCCAGGAACCGCATGTTATCATAGTACCACAGCCGTGGTACATGTACATTCCGTGCCCCTGCTCCAGACTGGGTGGACTCCTCTATTTTTTTTAACTCCCGCCTGTAGGCAGTACGAATACTGTTTATTTTTTTGCGTATATACTCAAAATTTGCCCCAGGATAGACAGGCTTGTAGAAGGCCACCAAATGTTCCATGGCCTGTTTTCGGAGTTTTCGATTTTTATAATCCGCGGACTTGACTTGCCACAAACACGGCAGTTGCCTGAACTCATCAATAAAACTTATTAAAAAGTTGTGGGTGGTGAAATTGTCCACCATATTGCAGGACAGTATATGCCTGCAAGACACAAAACAACACAAAACATATTAAAATAGCATGTATTTTGGCACATAATAAAGATATTCCTAATAAAAGCTGTATAGGGCCCAAAACACACACTTTCTATTAAAAGAGTCGTACCTTTGTTTGTGGGGAAAAGTCGTGATTCGCCGCTCGATCGTGCTCCAACTCTCGATATGTCCGCTAGCGAATCGTCGGCCGAACGATCTGGCGTCCTTTAAATACAGCGCAGGCGTCAACTCCTCCTCCAGTGGCGGGCTTGTGCAGGGGTGTGTACGTGCCGAAGATCAGGCCTACATGCGACACTCACACCTGAGGCAGTGGAATAATAATTGTTTAATTAGGAACCATGTCTCAACAATCTGGGAGCTCAATTAGTGGGGGCCGAAGTGATTGGGCCACCCGAAAATCAAGGGCTACACCCATGTCAAAGCCAGAAATGGTGGAGATGGTCTCCATTTTAGAAAAAATGGATTACGATGGAAAGTTGGCAAATTACGAGCGGCCCAATGCCAGGAAAGATGGCATCATGGACAAGGTGGTGGCCTGTTTGGTCAGAAAATTCGGTGTCGAGCGATCGAAAGATCAGATTAGGAAACGATGGTCTGACCTCAAACACCGTGAGCAGGATCAGCTTTCCCAAATCCATCGGATTTTGAAAAAAAGTAAGTTTTATTTTTTCTTTATTTTTTTAATCATGCAATATGTTTTTTATAATTTGGTGTATGTTGTATTAACATGTCTAGATTATAATGTCTATGTAAAAAGTTAGATTACTCATTTTAGTTGTCATGTCGTGATTTGATCGATCTATTGTTGATGTTTTAGTATATGACATTAAAAGTCAGGAAGCCATAGTGAAAAATATATGTATTGTGTTGCAACGAACGTTCTTTCCTGCACGAATCTTCTCAGCAAACATTCCTATTAATCACAGATTATTATTCAAACCTTTAAATAGGAGAAAAACGTAAACTCCGTGCCAAACAGTGGGAAAGGAGGAGGAGAGGTTTGGCAGCTCCATCTGCAGTGGAGGAAGAAGAGGAGGACATGGGCACAGAAGGTGGCACAGATTCCACTAAAGGTAATTGGTTCCTATGCACTGTCAAACATTAATGTACCATATTTTTCGTAGATAACCATGTACATGTCTTCATATTTGTTACTAAAAGAGCTATCAAGCAGGGCACCATGTCCTAACAAATGTACCTCTTGTGACTTTTATGATATGGCCAATGTTTTGTATTATGTAGATGAAGACATTATGCCGGAAATAATCCTGGTGGAGCCTACAAGTGACCAGACACCAGAGCAACAAGAAGGTTGGTAGTCACAGATTTTTGTGTAGTGGGATCATAGAAATATGTGTATTTGCAATGATTGTTTAACCTTATATTCTTGTATTCCCTTACAAATTTACATTGCAGATGTTGCATCATGCCAGGATGTGGCATCCCCAGCCAGGTCAGAAGCCCGATCTCCTGGCAACGTGCCAAGCAGCATGGAAGCCAGTTCAGAAACTGTGGAGGAACCAGGACCAAGTGTCCAAGAGCCAATTGTGTGCCCACGTAGGTTTTTTCAGAATGATTTTTATCAGTGTTATTTTTAGCCTCCAATTTACAACACTAGTTCCCTATGGGAGCCTCTTTATTTGAATGGAAGTCGCACCGTAAGTCGGATCAGGATGCTCTGACTTGCGGGGCCACTTGCGTTGTGAAGATTTTTGAGGGGGAACTACACCAAAAAATTGAAGAACCCACCGTGGGTGTCCCCCCAAGTTCACAACCAGGCCTTTTGTGTGTGGTATTGAGTTTGAGGGTATGCCCACAACAAAAAGACAGCGTGGGTTACCCCCAAAACCCCTACCAGACCCTTATACAAGCATGCAGCTTGTCAGGCCAGGAAAGAGAACGAGCAAGCGGACCAAACACCCCCTGGACCACAGCAGGACACATGCCCTCAACATGGGGGGGTTTTGTTGCTTTGGGCCAGGGGGCCTCTGCACCGCACACCCAAAAGCACCTTACTCCCATGTAGAGGAGGACAAGAGCCTCATCCCCACAACCCTGTCTGGTGGTTTTGGGGGGTCATGCGGCCAGGGGGTTCCTAGGACTTTGGAAGCAACCTTTAACAAAGGGTGGCCCCCAGATCCCGGACACCAATCACTGTGTGAATGGGTATGGGGTACATAGTACCCCTACACATTAACCACATAAATGGAAGTGTATGTGAATAACGACAGGAGACGTTTATGAAATGTTCTTAAAGATCTTCATCCGGTCTTCTCCACTCTGCTCTTTGGATCTTCTCCTCTCCAGTCTTCTGCTGTCCAATCTTCTGCTCTTATGTTGTCTGCTCTTTTGCCCTAGGCTCTTCTTCTTCCTCCTGTCCTCCTCCAATGCTGTTGCCGTGCATTCTGCCCGTCTCTGGTCTCTGCATCTTAATATATATACATTACAACCATGCCCTCACAATGACGTCATCATGCGTTCACACCCCTAATGAATATATAGTAAGCTCAGGAGACCGGCAGAATCATCAGCAACAGCATTGGAAGAGGTCAGGAGGAAGATGAAGAGCCTAGGGCAAAAGAGCATAAGAACAGGGTAGGTATTAACTCGAGAGGAATTTAAAGATTACCTGCACACCAAATGTTTCTATATTATGACCTCATGTAGGTGATTCACATTGACTCCGTTGTATTTTATTTTCCAGATCATGTATTACACACTTGCACATTGGCCAAATTGACCCGTGAGGCTCTTCAATGCTGCTCAGACCTTGAGCAAATAAAAGAGACTGCAACGGCATTGCAAGGAAAGATGCGTGATTTTGTGGACATGCTTGCCAAATTTTAAAAATAATTATTATAAAATTTTTTACAGTTTGTATTGGGATGTTCCCATTTTTATATAATATTTTAGGCCAGTTTTATGACACTCAGATGTTAAAGAGTGTACCCAAGTTTGGGAAAAGCACTTTCCAACACCCTAACCCTAACCCTAACCCTAACCCTAACCCTAACCCTAACCCTAACCCTGTGAATGTTTGATACTAAAACATTTTTACATTCAACAATGTGTGTTCAATTCTTTATTAGACTTTCGTTGGGGGGTCGAGGTCTAAAGCTGTGTAAAGAAGCACTAAATGTATGATGGCTGTCCTATTCACATATTTACATGTTAATGAAAGCATTTTGGACACTGCCATATGCAAGTTGCTGGAGGTGTCAATGAAATGTTAAAGATACCCCCAGTTTTAACGCATATCACAGTGCGATCTGACATTTCACACAGGATCGGAGCACACAAGTTTGAACGACTGTGCGATCCTATCCTGATGCGGCTGAATAAATGCATCATGTGCGACTTTTGTGCGAGTGCAGTGCGAATTGAGCCATACAAACTGTATAGCTGATTTTCGCATGAACATCTGATCGCATGTAATAAAGGAGCAGTGCGCTACGATATTACATGCCATCAGATGTGCAGTGTGAATTGAGACATACACTTTGTATGGCTACATTCGCACTGAACACGCATACAAGTCGCACATGACCCTTTATTTCTGATGTATCTGGATTGGATCGCACAGTGCTTAACACTTGTGGAATACAATCCTGTGGAAAAAGTAAGTGGCGGGTCACCCTTATGCAATGCTGGAAGGCTGCAAAGTCGCAGACTTCCCGCATCGCATAAGTGTGACTCAACACTCAAGGTACTAGCAGTCCTAGGATTCAATATGGCATTGATATTGCCAGTAGCAATCAGTGTAGGGAGATCAGTGTAATCTATAGTGTATTGCTTGTTCGTTGCTCTAGTTCACTTTCCATTACCTATATATATATAACACTTTGAGATGAACAATGATCAAGTTTCACATAACACTGACATATCCTAACATTGGTGGGCAGTGAGAAGGATGTCATAAATGAACACAACATAACAGGTGTAGGTACTTTGTTAATACCCTAATGTATTATCTGAAATATATAGTATGGGCAACTTCTGGACAATGAACACCAATATAAGGTGACATTAGATGAACCTTGGGTGTGACCTAGTTCTCAATGTGACAGGGTTTGTGTACATTTTGTGGGGTGCAGAAGGCCCTTGTATTTACACCACTGGCTAAAAAATAACACATGGCCATCATCACTTTGGATCAGCTGGTGAGAGACTACAGTCAAGAAACACACTGATGAATGTATTAACCCTTCCAAAGTCACACATATATAACACATGATTAACCCAAATAATTGTGTTTGGCATATGTGCCCAAATGATTATAATCCACAATACAGAATCATTGCAATTTTTGTTTAATGTGTTGAAAAATAATATATCTCTGACATTTATCTTGTGTGTCCAATCTTTAACAAGATTAATGTGTTTGTGACAGTGATTGCTGCCAGGACACAGCTCCTCTCCCCACGAAATAGTCCAGATATTCCTGGCGGATCTGACGGGCCCTGTGTGATGCCAATGCTGACCGTCCAACTTCCATTGACGTCATGGACTCCACTTGGTTAGAAGGTTGGGCCTCTCCACTTGTACCTGGCATAGCAGGGTCAGTATCCAGTTGCTGCAAGACATAATTTTGTGCATTCCTGCGTAGGAAGTTGTGCAAAATGCAGCAACACAAGACCACATTATCCACTTTGTACAGTGCCAGGTTTATGGACGTCAGGAATATCCGGAACCGGTTGGCCATTATCCCGAAGGCATTCTCCACAACTCTGCGAGCTCTGGACAACCGGTAGTTGTAAATCCTTTGGTCTGGGGTGAGGTTCCTCTGAGGGTAGGGCTTCATGAGATGCTCCCCAAGCGCAAAAGCCTCATCTGCGATAAACACAAAGCTCATACCCTCAACAGTTTGCTCCCTGGATGGCAGGTTCAGAGTGCCGTTCTTTAGACGACGAGCGAACTCCGTCTGATCAATAACTCCCCCATCCGAATTGCGGCCATTTTTGCCAATATCCAAAAAAATAAACTCATAGTTTGCATTAACTATGGCTAGCATGACTATACTAAAAAAACCTTTATAATTATAATAAAATGTGCCGGAATTCGGAGGGGGGACAATGCGGACGTGCTTCCCATCAATAGCACCCCCACAATTGGGAAAATTCCACTTCTCCAGAAATTGATCAGAAATCTCCAGCCATTGCTCTGCGTTTGAAGGAAACTGTGGGGAAAAAATAAAAAAAAAAAAAAAAATTAGTGCTTGAGCACATCACATTATTAATTACACACACAGTTGTCTGTTAAATGCTTATGCAACTTGCTAAAAAAATATACAACAGGAAGGCAAAGGTTTGGATATGGGGATGTAACATCTACATACATTTATTTTCAACCTCCTATTGTTCTTATATTGTAAAGGGCCATACACACTAGAAGATTCTCTGAAGACTTTTTCGTGCAGATTTAACTTTTCTATGTAGTGCAAGGGCCTACCAGATTGCATAGGATTTGAAAGTGTTTGTTGGACCTCATATTATTTGGTTTTGGTAAATCGGAAGGATAAATTGTTCTGACAATCTTCTAGTGTGTATGGCCCATTATACTCACCAGCTAGAGCTGAGATTTACAAACTACGGCCCTCCAGCTGTTGCAGAACTACACATCCCATGAGGCCTTGTAATTCTCTCACATTCACAGACATGACTAGGCATGATGGAAATTGAAGTTCGTGAACAACTGGTGGGCCATAGTTTGAAGACCTCTGAACTTGAGCTTTGGTATATGCTGACTTTGAGATTTAGCATGTGGGTGGGGGGATGGGTAAGTAAAACTGGGCATTTATACATCAATTAGGGCTTGTGGTCAGTGAAGGTTTTAACATCATTACATAAACATACAGAATCATAGGTGGGAATGGATGGACTGATGTATTTTAGATAAATCATTAACTAGGTACTAAAACATTGGCCAAGGAATAATTGTTTGAGGGAAAGCAATAAAATGACCCAAATTCAAAATACTGTTAACAGGCAATGCGTTTAGGGACACATAGGAGAGAATGGTGGGGTGGTTAGTGGGTAATTTTACAAATGGTTAAAGATAATCTACATCTTTACTACTATGTGCATGCGGACAGAGGGTAGTTTACAAATAATGGCCTGTGTCAATTGCTGTACATCCAAAAACATCATAATTCAGGTGAAACTAGTAATACATGTAATGTAAAAAATAAAACATACCTTGATATAGTCCTTCTGCAAGACCTTGATGATGGCAGAGCAGGTCTCAGGGATGATGACTCCAAGTGCTTGGGGGGAGATGCCTGTGGTGAACTTCAGATCCTGCAGGCTTCTCCCTGTTGCAAGATACCTCAACGTCGCAATTAACCTTTGCTCAGGAGTAATTGCAAGCCGCATACAAGTATCCTGCTTCAGAATATAGGGGGACACCAGGGCAAGAAGACGGTAAAAGATGGGATCCGTCATCCTCAAATAATTCCTGAAGTCATCAGGATTATTTTCCTGGAGCTCCCTCAGCAAGGACATATGAGAAAATTGATCACGGTTAAGCAACCAATTTTTCGTCCAGGAGGTCCGCTTCTTCTTCCTATTGCTCGTACGTCGTCTCAGAGCCAAAACTCCAACACTAACGACAGCAACGGACGAATTCACGGTCGCCATAATAAATTCTCGAACGATGTCTCGGAAAATAGCGAAATGTCGTCAACCAAACAAATGCTACCGAAATCAGCGCGAGATGCCCAGAAGGGTCACGGCCAAACACTCACTTCCTCTTTTGTAGCGGCGAACGTGCGTGGAACGTACTGACGTCATTTTCTGTCGGAAGACAAATGTCCTGGGCAAGTTTGGAGCACTTTTCAACAGACAAACAACAAACACACCAGCCGCGAACATTTGTAGGACGTTCCGTCGGCCGACGATCGGTACGTGTGTACGGGGCTTTAGGATATTTTCAGCAAGTACACAAAATACCTGTTGATTTTGCCAGAAATGCAGTGTTCTTGTTATGCTGTGGTATGCAAAGAAAGCACAAACAATGTTATATATCTTTTGTAAACTACTAGTCCCAATTAATTCACTATGTAATGAAGATGAACAATGGTAGACTGGTTTAAAGTCTAGCCATGGCTCATTCCACATAAAAGTGATTGTAGGCACAAAAGGACAAAAGTGTGTTATTCACAGCATTACAAGGTCAAAATAAAGAGAAAAAAATTAAAACGAATGCAGCCAGTGCATCCAAGGACTCATAAACTTCAATATTTTATATTTTGTTTTAGGGTTTATATATGCTTTAAAATGATGATAATAAAAGCCTGATTTTAGATCTGTATATCATATTATGGTCTCTATGCATATGTGTGACAGGAGCTTAATTCTAATTTTCTTAAAGTATATCTAAACTCAGACTTCTGCCACAGTCACCACAGAAATACAGTGACAGTCAGCCACCATTGGAGTGTGCACAAGTCCAAAGGAAGTTCAGGGACTATATATTTTCTATTTATTGTGCCCTACAAAACAAAATATTCTTTTCTGAGTTTTCTACTTTAAGCTATCCATATATAGGCAAATATTTTATTTGTTACAGGGAATAATGCAAGGCAGACTAATTTAGCCACTGTTCATCAAGTCCCAGCTGCAGATTCTACCTAACATAAAGAATTTTAAAAAGGTGTATGACTTTTTTTTCCCAATCATACTTACCCAGGTGGATGCAGCATCGGTCCGATGCTGCATCTGCCCCCCCCCCCTCCCCCAGCACCTCTGCACTGAGAACCGAGCAATCAAACACCGCAAATTGAGAGCTGCTGACTGTGCCCCCTCCAGCACTCACTGGAGTGCTGGGATGTGGAGGGGCAGGGAGAGGCCGAGCCGGGTGTTGGTACAGGCACCTGGCGGATCCTGACTTCGTGGTCATGATGACTCAGTGCCTGGACAGACTTCTGTGACATCAGCAGAGAGTGGACTTCAGCCTGCTCTCTGCTGAAAAGTGGTCACAGGAGTGCAGAACAAACTGCACTCCTGTGATCCATAGGAGATGTACAGCCAAGCGAGCTTTGGCTGTACATCTCCTTTAATGGTACCACTTGTATACTGATTATGTGCCACCATGGTTCATTCAATACCAGTACCCCATTTGATTATAGCAATTAATCACATTACTTACAAAAATGATATTGTGTATATGCAGCATTATCCTACAACTTGGCATTTTTTGTGTTTTTCATACCCTCTTGAGTTTTTTGTTTTTGTTTTTTTAAGCATTAATTGTACACAATGCTCTCTAGTGAGAAGCTGCTATGAAAACTGCCAGGGTTTACAAAAAAAGAGAACAGTCTGAACATTTGCTACAATTAAATAGCCTATTAACATGAAATAGTCTTTGCTTCACACAAACACAGCACTATTTGTTTAAAGGGATAACAATCTGCTACAGTCAGCTAAATGGTTTTGCTGTGGTGTGTGTGTGTGTGTGTGTGTGTGTGTGTGTGTATGTTTCTTGTTTTGTTTTTTTATTTAAAGGGAATGTCCAGGTTTTTAAATTGGTTTATTTTTTAGAAATCCAGTACATGTAAAAAGGATCAGCTTGATGTAAATGTGTGTTAGTGTTTTAAAACACCGTGTTTTGAGTATAGTTTGTAATTTTATACAGTATGTGCATGAGCGAAGCCATATATACTTATTGCATACACAGATTGCTTTCTATTTTGAAGAACTGCACTGCTCTTTCTCAGAATAGAAGTCTATGGTGTTGATTTATTAACCATTTGCCATCTGCCTTCAGTAGATTTACTGCGGCAGTCAGCCCCTCACAGGCAAAGTGACGTTAATTAACGTCACTAGCCTGTGAGGCTCTCGGGAGCGAGCGCGCGCCGCCGGCGGCGCGCTCCCGCGCGGTCACGGTCCCCCCTGCGCGTGTGACCGGCGGACCCGATGTCCGCCGGTCACTCGGCGATTGGCAGGGGAGAGGGAGAAAGGCAGGCAGCTAGTGTAAACAAGCTGCCTGTCAGTTCTCCCTGTGTAGAAACACTGATCATACGGTTCTACTATGTAGAACCGTTGATCAGTGTAACTACAGCTCAACAGACAGCCAATCACAGTTAGAATCACGCCCCTAGGGACACACACAGCCCCTCCCTCTCAAATAAAGTTAACCCCTTCACTGCCAGTGTATTTTACAGTAACAGTGCATATATATAGCACTGATTACTGTAGAAATGTCACTGGTAACCCCAAAAGTGTCAAAAATGTCAGTCAAGGGTCCGATCTGTCCGCCCCAATGTCGCAGTACCGCAAAAAAAATCGCAGATCGCCGCCATTATGCGTTAAAAAAAAAACAACAAAAATGACAAAAATCTTTCCCTTTGTTAGTAAACACAATAACTTTTGCGCAAACCAATCAAAATACGCTTTTTGCGATTTTTTTTTTTTACCAAACATATGTAGCATAAAACAAATTGGCCGAAAATGTTAAAAAATTTTGATTTTTACTTTTTTTTTGGGGAATTTCATATAAAAAAATGTGAAAAATATTGTTATTTTTGCAAAATTGTCGCTCTTTTTTTGTTTATAGCGCGTGATCAAAAAATCGCACAGGTGATCAAATACCACCAAAAGAAAGCTCTGTTTGTGGGAAAAAAAGGAGGTCAAATTCGTTTAGGTACAGCGTCGCACGACCGCGCAATTGTCCGTTAAAGTCACGCAGTGCCGAATCGCAAAATATCCCCTGGTCTTTTAGCAGCCAAATCCTCCGGGGCTTAAGTGGTTAAAGACAAAAAAGCTGTTAATTTTGCCAGGGAATTTTCCCATAGCAAAGTGAAAATTCACTGTGCAAAGCATACCAAATCACATGTAGGGAACATAAACAGTAATTTTGTTTTGCACATGCATGAATGATGGAAGTAAGTTCACCTCTGTCACTAAGCCAAGGAAAAATGCCCTTGCAAAGGGAACAGCCTTTTGTCTTTAGTAGATCAATCCCTATGAGTCAGTCAGCCCAGTGAAAACAATGCATCCCTGTATCATTTATAGTTTGTTCTTCTCTCATAACTCCATATACCTACCTCTAGTGGATAATCTATAGATACATTTCATACAACAAAAATATGAAAACGCAGAAATTTGTACAGATGTTCTTTATTTTACCCCCACTCCCCTGGTAATGTACTTACTTTACTCCCTGCTACAGTGATCTTCACTGTGCAGCCCTGCTCAACACCAACAGTCTTTGTAAGAAAAATGTCCTCTCTGGGTTCTCTTCATACTGTGCATGAACGTTATGCTCCCATTTATTCCCATACTTATTGTGGCCTCCATTCATGAAGTGGAGTATTTCTCAACCATAGGAATGAATAGGGGCCTCGGCACCAGGCAGGACCACTCCAATAAATATCACTGAAATGAGGAGGAAGATAAATATTTCATCAGGTAGGCTGCAGCTAGGGGGGTGGACAGATTAATGAAAATATTTGTAAAGTATACCATGTTTCCCCGAAAATAAAACCTACACCGAAAAACTCTCTCGGTTTTCTAGGATGGCTGCAATAGAAGCCCTACACCGAATATAAGCCCTAGTAAAACATGTAATCCACACTGTAAAAGGATTATATAATGTCAAGTGTGTGTCTTTATGTAACATTATTGTAGAAAATACCTTATTTACAGCAATAAATGTAGTGTTGGTCACATGAGTGCCCGGAGGCGCTGTAAATAAGGTGATCGAACAATGGGATTTGACCCCCTGCAAGGAATGGGTATAGGACTAAAGATAAAAATCTATAAATATTGTAAATATTGCAGTGGAGCTGCTGCCTCCCCTTTATCTTCCCCTAGAGGAAGTGGTAACAATAAATGTGGTGGTGGGGTTAATGGCGCTGCTCTGAATGGACCTATGGTGAAGAATATGCGTGAGGTGAAAAAAGGTTACTAAGTGTTAACACCTCACGCATATTTCTTCACCATAGGTCCATTCAGAGCAGTGCCATTAACCCCATCACCACATTTATTGTTACCACTTTCTCTAGGGGAAGATAAAGGGGAGGCAGCAGCTCCACTGCAATATTTACAATATTTATAGATTTTTATCTTTAGTCCTACACCCATTCCTTGCAGGGGGTCAAATCCTATTGTTCAATCGCCTTATTTACAGTGCCTCTGGGCGCTCATGTGACCCTCCGGAGCGCTCCTCCTCTCCTCCTGGCTGACATCAGAGGCCCCTCCCTCTGCAGTGCTCGGAGCAGGGCTGACATCAGTGGGGATCTTGGTATCTCTCTGAGCAATGCTTAGGGCGTGGAAGAAGAGCTCCGGCGGGTCATGTGAGCGCCCATCCCCTGAAAATAAGCCCTACTGCATTTTTTTTTTTTTTGGCCAAAATTAATATAAGCTAGCTATTAATAATAATATTTTTGGGTAGTTGTCCTTTTAAAGTAATCACTAAAAAAATAATTACTATGTGCTAAGCGAGAATATGTAATACTTTCTTTTGAGGCAGTAAGATGTTTACAGCTTAGCTGCATGTCTACAATGTTATATGCGTCCTCTAATAACACTTGTGTGTTGAAACGTACACTAACCAGCACTTATTTCAGAAAGAATATGTTTGACAATAACATGAATTTTGAAAGGAACATTGACACTTCCTTATGTCAGCCAAGTGCCCCTCTGACTTTGAGGTTGGAAGGACGTATAATAGCAATAATTATACAGTCAAGCATAGGTCAGCTGTAATAACACATCTATCAAGCAATGCTGGCCGATACATCCCAGATTTAAGCATTTTTAAGATACGGTAGATGTGTGTCTTATCCTGTACACAACGCACTATAAAATAGCACATTGTCCATAATTCTCTCAGACTAAGTTTTGTCCAGTGTGAAGGAGTCTTCTTCTTGGTGCAAAATCAGCAATTAATATTGATCACACCAAATTCTTGCTACATTTGCAATTATTAAAGCTGAACATTTCTAAGCTCTCTAACCTCCTACCTACTATAGTCGTTAACCCACTATCATTTTAGAAAAACCACAACCCAACTTTCTTTCTGTGAAAGAATGTTACTATGCATGGCATCATAGTTATGTAAGCTGAAAAAAGTCAGTTGAGCTCAGCCTTAAAAAAAAAAAAAAAGAAATATATAGTAATTGTCAGAAAAAGAGGAAGGCAAAAAACATTTTTAAAAATGCAGGCAGAGAGCAAATGACTAGTAATGCATGTGGTCTCCCTACAGCTGATCTTTCCCCATTACTGACTTAGGTCTGTTTCACATCGGCTTCAGCTTTTAAAAGAGCAGTATGTGAACAGCGAGCTTTTACTAAGCATTTGCAGAGCTTTCAACCAGCTTTGTTGAAGCTTTTAAAGTGCCCTTCAGCTCTAGTTAGTAAATATTGAACACACAGATCCTAATAGGAGTACTGCCTTTAAACAAGCTGCTATCAGGCTTCTGCACTACTTCAAGCTTGTTGAAAGCCCGCTTAAGCCTACTAGCAGCTTTTTTAAAGTGATAATCGGCACTCCCATTAAGATCTGTGTATAACCATTTCAAACAGAAGGTTAAAAACATAGTAAAAACATAGTAAAAACCTGTTCATAGCTTGCTGAAAGCTTCGCAAAAGTTTGCTAAAAACACTGCTCTTATGTAAGCTGAAGTCCGTGCGAAACAGGCCATACCATGACTTGTTCTGGATTGTGTCTCTCTGTGGAGGCGGCAATTTTGGTAGAGAAAGGGCTTTGCTTCCTCAGATAAGAGCCTCTAGAAATAACAATGAGCAGCACAGAAGGGACATCACCAAAACTCATTCTGCATCTCCCAATACTGGCAGTTAGAGGCAGCAGTGCCTTAGATCACATACTGCAGATACACAGGAGTGCCTAGGATCACTCACATACCAAGAAGTGCAATTCTACTTTTCAGGAGAAATTCCAGACAAAGGGCTTGGTACTATTAACAATTTTACGATCTACGCAGTTCTGCTATCCCAGGTATCCCCAAATTGACCATATTACATAGCAAAATGGGAAAAGGAATTACAGTGTATAATTCCTCGAAACAAGGTTAATAAGGCCTTTATTTTGACTTCTAATATGTCTATCGCAAGTAGAATACAAGAGAAGAATTTTATGTTTTTATCTAGATGGTTCCATTATCCAGTAAGTTTACACAAGATATTTCCCCAGCGATCTGGTTTATGTGGTAGGTGTGAAGACCAGCCAGGAACCCTATTACATTTATAGTGGTCATGTGCAAAGATTGCACCTCCATGGACAGCTATATTTTGACATATATGACTTCATATTTGTGAAAAAATATACCCAAAGTTCCTCAAATGGCATTATTAGCCATTATCCTGGGCCCAATGGAAACGCCAAGGAGAGACTTTTACATTTTATTTTGATGGCAGCTAGAACATTCATACCAAAATATTGGAAGTCCTTCTCCTCACCTAATCTGAGGGAGTGGGTGGATGAAATGCAATGCCTACAAAGAATGGAGGAATTATCAGCCACTTTTAATAAATATACTAAATTTGTGGAAGTGTCGACCCCGTGGAGATCTTTCTGTTGATCCGCTAAATTTAGAGAGCTTTATGAAATAACCGAAGAATTTAAGTGGAAGAGAAGAGGTGGGGCTGAGATGGGGGTGCGACTAACCGTGCCGAGGAAATATACTGTATGTATATATTTATGCATATGGCTTTTTCTCTATTTGTAGGTGAGTGTATGGGTAAGCGTATGTGTGTATGTATATGTATGTATGTGAGTGAATGTTTGGGGATAAAGCCAGTAGGATACTTACTTTGGATAATGGAAACATTAAAGGGGTTGTAAAGTCAGAATTTTTTTTCTCCTAATGCATTATATGAATTAAGATAAAAACCTTCTGTGTGTAGCAGCCCCCCCCCCCCCTAATGCTTACCTGAGCTCCCTCTTGATCCAGCGATGTCCACGACTGTCTCAGCCATCCAGGAGTCCCCTCATTGGCTAAGACACAGCAGAGGTGCCATTGGCTCCTGCTACTGTCAGTCAAAGTCAGTTAGCCAATGAGAAGAGCGAAGGGCCGGGGCCGAACCGCAGCTCCGTGTCTGAATGGATACATGGAGCTGTGACTCAGCTCTGGGGCCCTCATAGCAAGCTGCTTGCTGTGGGGCACTCGAAGGTAGGGAGCGGCCAGGAGAGCTGAAGAGGGACCCGAGAAGAGGAGGATCTGGGCTGCTCCAACTGCACAGAGGAGGTAACTATAACATGTTTGTTATTTTTATTGAAAAAAACGAGACTTTACAATCTAAGTTAGTAATTTAGTCATAATGGTCAAAAGACTAAATAATTTCTTGCATTTTTTTTCTACTTTTATGTATGAAAATCAAATAAAAATTGAATCTGTTAACATTTCCATATTTTCTCAAAAACATAATGTAACAAACCGTCATTTTTTGTGCAATCAAGTTTGCTTTTTCAGCATAATATTTTTTCAGATCCCTAAATCTAATCTGCAAAATCTTTAGCCCATCTCTTATGTATTATGTTATGTATTTGTTTATTTGTTAGTAAAACCAAAGTTCTTATAAGAGCGCATCATTCATCTTTTGAAACAATCTACATTTGTAGAACATACAAAACCCAGTTCCTTTGACATAAAATCTTCTTTCATACCAACCATAAGTTGTGCCCTTGTGTCCTCTGCGGTGACATCAAATGAATGGGTTTGTGAAAATTCTTATTTATCCAAGTCATGGTACAGCTAGTAGCCACAATCAGCTGGACTTGTTCTATAATGTTAAAGACATTTTGCTGCTTGGATAACATCTTCAACGTTACAGAACACAACCAGTAAAATGTGATTGCTACTAGTCCCAAGTGAAGGGTTTTACACTGACATTTCCACAGGTATTTCTTTTAATTACTTTCTATAAAAGTTCTCTATGATTCTGTGTTCTCTAGAACATCCTGTTTGTTAACGGGTGGCCAAAAGTTACCTCAATTTTCAAGATGAGGCAGTACTAATGATAGATGGGCAAAATTATCTCACTTTCAAGTCTATGCATTTTTTTTTTTGCTAGCTTCGGATGCTGCAGGGTTACTTTGCACCAGTATTAGGTCTATAATCTAATACAATCACATCTAGATCCTTTTTCCATTGATTCATATAACCTCCCACCCACCCACAGATTCTTTTCTGCATATATTTTCCACCACCTAAAAGCTCAACCTTACATTAATCCATGCTGAACCTTGCTGGTCATGTAGTTGCTCAATTATCCAATGTGTCTAGGTCAGCTGTTAAGTTAGAAACCTCTTCCATGTATTTATTGTATTACACTACATGACTTTTCATCATCTGCAAATATAGAAATGGTATTTTTAATTCCAAACTCTGTGTAATTTTATAAATAAGTTAGAGTCCAAACTTAACCCTGAGGTACACTCCTTACAATTGCAGACTTTTAAGAATATAAAAAGGAATAACGAATACTTCACTCTGTGTACAGTATAAATAATATGTAAATAATGGGTAGCTGCTGCTTTAAATGGTGATATATCTTTATACCATACAAAAGATAAAATAAATGGAAATCTGCGCTTACCCTCTCTGTGTACAAGAAACTTGTGCACTGTAAAGTTGCTGTGATACTTAATACCAATACAAAAAAACTTGTGCAAAAATGCGGTAAAATGCCTATGATCCTTAATACGGCACATATAATGTGGGTCTTTATAAATAAAAATAAAAAGTCCATCAAATACAAAAGCCCATAAGTGACTGGTGCAGTAATGACTTGCTTTCTATACTCTTCATCAAAAAGTGCTCCTTGCTTCCATGCATTCACCACTTGTGCTCCCCTCAGGGTATACACTCACCCGCTGTCGTTAACCCTCTAAGCTTACACTCAACACTCAACACTACACAAGTTAGTCAGGCTTTTTTGTTTGCTATGCCATCACCAGTCATTTGCAGTGGATCTGCCTCTCATGTGGGGGAATCAGATGAGAAGAGAAACAAGGGGGAACAACATAGCATAATTCTGTATTTTATTGTTTCAAAGTGAAATGGTAGCATGTACTTACAAATAAGGTGCCCTGCCTGGTACCAGCAATTATCGGCTGATTAACCAGAAGGAAGATGGCATTCCATGTCCCCTAGAGCCAGCGTGCCTTCCAGTGAGCAGATATGACTTCACCTGAAGTCCCCGCCCCTATGCGTTTTGTCACACAGACCCCAATGTCGTCTGTGTGTACACTTTTTGATGAAGATTTATAGAAAGCAAGCGCTACAGCACCAGTCACTTATGGGCTTTTGTATTTGATGGACTTTTTATTTTTATTTATAGGGGCTCACATTATATATGCCTTTTTTGCGATGGTATTTAAGTGATTATAAAGTTTTTGTAGGTAAAAATAACAAACATGTCATACTTACCTGCCCTGTGCAGTACGTTTGCACAGGGCAGCCCAGATCCTCCTCTTCTCGGGTCCCTCTTCGATGCTCCTGGCCCCTCCCTCCTGTTGAGTGTCCCCACAGCAAGCAGCTTGCTATGGGGGCACCAGAATCACAACTCCCTGCGTCCATTTAGACACAGAGCCATGGCCCGGCCCCACCCCCTTTCTCTTCTCATTGGCTAACTGACTTTGACAGCAGTGGGAGCCAATGGCACTGTGCTGCTGTCTCAGACAATGAGGAGGGGAGTCTTGGGCAGCCGACACATTCCTACAACATCGCTGGATCTAAAGGGGGCTCAGATAAGTATTAGAAGAGCTAAAGGGGGCTGCGGCACACAGAATGTTTTTTTTTTTTTTACTATTAATGCATAGAATACATTAAGATAAAAAAAAAAACCTCTGCCTTTACAACCACTTTAAGGACCATAGTCATTTTACCATATTTCATTTTTTCACAAGCTTTTTTGTATTGGTATTAAGTATCACAGACACTTTACAATGCAATTTTGCACAAGTTTCTTGTACACATAGAGGGTAAGCACAGCTTTCCATTTATTGTATGTTAAGAATATTAGCATCAAATCCCATGTCCTTGAGCATGGTCTTTATTCTTTTCTTCTCTCCATGTATTTTATTTTTTAA
Source organism: Pelophylax lessonae (assembly GCF_965119305.1). NCBI lineage: Eukaryota > Metazoa > Chordata > Amphibia > Anura > Ranidae > Pelophylax > Pelophylax lessonae. The sequence goes on from NC_138774.1 coordinate 142,330,724, forward strand.
ACCATCTGACATTTTACATCTGTAAGCAACTATGTTGAGCATTTTAGCAAAGTCCGCAACCAGTTATCTGTCCAAATTCTGCTTTCTTCTTTGTAAAACGACTTTATTAGGCCTCTCTCAGGAAACAGCTGGATATGTCTAAATTCTTGTATATGAGTGTGGCCATCCCCTCCACCTCAGTATGAAGGCATGGGGAGGGTTGATTAGCTCCAAAAAATAAATAAATGTCTGCAATGCACAATGCATGATGTTGTACAAAAGGTGAGATCAGATGTTTCATTTTCAAGTTTTCATAATCTAAGTTAAAAAGTGTCAATTGCTTGCTTCAGTTAATTGAAACTTCTTTATTTCGAAAAAAAAAAAATGTAAGGCCCATTCACACCCCAACACTGTGCACTGCACGTTGTCATGTGTTATGTTAAGAGTCATTCACATTGAAAGGGCTGAAATGTGAAAATGGGCCAGGTTGCATCTTATTGCAGAGCACCAATCAGTACACTGCGCATTGCAGCGCACACACCTTTTGAAGGTGCATTGGGGTACCATTCACAATGAATCACAGCACACCAACTCATGCACTGTGCATTGTCACGTATTGTGGTAACATGCTGGTTGTTGCAGTTCAATGGTGTGAATAATAATACGTTTTTTTTCACCCCTTTTTTAGAATTAAAAAAAATCGATATCCGTAGATTACTGAGGTAGAAGTAATTTTGCCATAGCATATAAGTATAATATTTATGTGCACTACTGTTTGTATTTTTGGGACTTTTCTTCTCCTGGTCATCTCTTTTTTAGTTGAATTGCTGAAGTGTACTATTCCTAGCTTATTCCCAAAGCACCAACGACTCTATATTGCTTGCTGCGAGTCTGTAGGAACTACAGTTCAAGGGCCCCATGAATAAGACCTGTTAGAGATTAATTGTACAGGATGCTTTGTTGTAGCAATAAAACCTTACCATATTGAATAATGACAGATGTTCCCTGCCCCTCAGAGATTACAGGAGGAGGTTTCCTTTTGAGTGGTGAATGGTAATTTATTTTTTAGCCTTTCAGTTATATTTTCTTATGCTGGAAATTGCGTTTTTTGTTTACTGCTTTAAACCCTGCAAGTTTGAGAATTCAGACCTTTAAGAACTGCTACATTTAGTGGCATCCTAAAATATTATTATTATTATTATTATTATTATTATTATTATTATTCTGTCAAAAATGCATGGACTGTAGTTTTTTTGCTCTTCTTGTGAAAGGACCTACATTATTTAGAAAAATAAATTTTCCATATTTTCTTCTTATTAAAAATGATATGCAAAATAGATTTTTTTTAATCATGTCTGAATAATACAAAGGCATCTGCTACTAGAAATCTTAATTAGAAAAGAAAAAGGACAGAGACTGTTGTCCCCAAGAAAACAGTCTAAAAAAGGATAGGGAAAAACCCGGAAGGGTAGTTGGACTTTCTCGGTACCTTTTTGGTTCAAAAATCTCATAGCAAGAAAGTTTTAAAAACATACAAAATTTATTAGATACAAAATATTTTATAAGAACAAGGACAAATAGTCCGATAATGATTCATTAAACAAAAAAGGCTAGTGTAACATAGGACTAAATTGAAATATCATCTGGTAATTACTTATTATAGTCAAAACAAAGTGCAGTAGTTCATGTTAGGCGTATATTCCTCAACATGTTTCGCGGTTGTGATCTGTTTCTTCAGGAGGATAGGTATATAAACGCACTCTAGATTAATGACAGCATATAAGTGAGTTATACCAATAAATAAGTATAAAGCATAAAATACACAAACTGTGCACACAATGAAAATTTTAGGATAATAACTAGTGGGGAACATCTGAGCTGACCTAGAAACCGCACAAGTCGCCCAGACCAGATAGCGATTCAGCCAAAAACTCTCCCCCCGGCGAGCATGGGGAACTATAATAAATACGATAGAAAATAATAGCAAATTGTATGATGGTTATGCTAGTCATCATCCTACTCAGAGGGGGAGAAAAAACAAGGGGCGGGGAGAAAAAACAAGGGGCGGGGAGGAGGGGAGAGGAAAGAAGTATAGGATTGAAGAACAAGAAATGTCAATTTTGTTATTTTGTCCCTTTTTTGTTTTTTATTAGGCTCTTTTGCAAGAGAGCTACTAAAGGTTTTTTTTTTTGGTTCAGGGTACAAGTGCCTTAAAGTAATCATGTCATTAAAAACAAAAATGCAACACAAGTCTAAAAAAAAGAGTGAATACTTGCCTAACCCGCTGTTCATGCCACGAGAACACTTCACATCATTCACACACAGAGGTGTGTGATTGAACTACAAACCCCAACATCCTTTGCAGCTGTCAGCTGGTAGTTCTCAATGAGCTACCATGGCGCTGTGCAGTGCCATCGTAGTTTGTTGATTTTTCCTGTGTGTGTATCTGCTTGCCCATACGGGATGTACAGCACACAGATACACTGACAGATCTGCAGGAGACCTGCATGGCACCAGCAATCTGCTGATCGCTGGTGCAATGCTTTATAGGCTCCAAAAAAAAAAATAATAATAAATGCACATTTTTTTTACCTGGGAAAAAAAAATGTGCATTTGTTTTTTTTCTTAAAAGTTAACTTAACCTTTTTAATGTTAAAAAAAAACCTTCAGTATGCAGCTCACCATTGAACAGAGCAGAAAAGTATAACCTGTTTGTTTGTTTTATTTTTTAAAAAATGTAATGGACTAGGCACACTACATGTAAGCACATATCTTCTATCAATTTCTTGTGAAAACATAGATATTTAATAGAATAGTATTATAGATTTAGAACATCCACTGAAAACTGCCAGTGTAGAGTTAATGATGCCAAATCCTGGAAGACTCAGGCTTTAGTGTTATCACCTACCCAGAAACAAACCCAGTCTATGGGGCATTAATAATGTCATGTCAAAATGAAAATGGTTGTAAACCCCTCTGTAATTGTTGTGCCTATAGGTAAGCCTTATTATAGGCTTACCTATAGGTACTGTAAATAACTTCTAAACTTGCATAGTTTAGGAGATATTTACATTGCATGCAGCCAACGACGTCATCGGCGCATGCGCTCTGAAGGAATGGCCGCCCGTGCCGTTTCTTCAGAGCCCTGTGCTGTGACATCACGCGGCTCCGACCAGTAGCACAGCCAGAGTCCGCAGACCCGGAAGAAAGATGGGCGAAGATGGATGCGGCCTCCAGCTTCGTTTGCAGGTGTCACATAACGTGCTACTAGCACATTATGCATTTACTTTGCAGGTAAACAAAATGAAAAATAACATTTCCAGACTTTACTTCCTTAACTTTTTTTTTTTTGGGGGGGGGGGGGGGGCAACGACATGGAGAGCCACAATGTTTATATATCCTGGCACATTTTCTCTTTTATTCCACCTAGTTAAATAAAGGAAAGTGTTGATACATAATGAAAACAAATAATTTTTTGACTGGTAAGGGTGGCACCTCAATGTTTCCTTTCTTTGTGCATTTTATGCACAAGTCCAATTGTCTTCTGATAAAATTATATGTTTATGACTGCAGTCTTCCCCCATCCGCAAGAGATGCTTAAAGTCTAAAAAATTCTTTACAGTTTAGAGATGCTATCTTTATAGTTGTTGGTGCCTACCTGGCACAACAAAGAATACAAACTGTTTTGCTGAAGTAAGCAGAGAATTTTGCTGTATAAGGGCAACTGATAGATTAGAGCATGCTTTGCATGTCCTGTGGCTTTACATATTTTCAGTACGTGCGAAGCCATCTTTTGATAGGATGTCTTTCTTGATAAGTTTTATACAATGAATTGCAGTCTGGCTAAGCTATATGCAGGATCATTATAACACACAGAGGATAAATATACTGGTTTTGCTGGAGGCTGTCCTGGGGCTGTTTGTTATGTGTATCTTATACTGTCACTACATCACAGACTTGCTATTGCCCTACAAGCCTGTCTAATGGGATCCTCCGCTGCTGATTCCAGCTTACCCTGACCTACTTCTTTTCTTGTGTCCCAGCAAGCTGTCACGAGCTATCAGAGCACTGGGAGCTGAAATAAACACTCGCACAGGAGCAAAAGCAAGCGTGTCTACTGAACATAATTAGCTGTAACTAGCTTGTCTAACTCTCTGAATTTGCACTATTTGACTCCTCTTTTCTGCGGGGATATTTAAGCTGAGAGTCAATCTTTTAAACAATTTGGCAGCTACACATTCTTTTTAAAGAAAAGGTTTAAATGAATGACTAAGGTACTTTATTAAAGTGACTTGAAAATGATTTATTGTTTTATTGCCTATAGTAACCAATCAGATTTGTGATCTTATTCTTCCATGCTGTATTAGTAGAAGGGAAGAGAACATTTAAAGTCAAGCATTAATTTAAAAAAATAGCAAATAGGCAGGCTTTTTAACACAGAACAGATATACTACGTTTCCTCTGCATTAAATTATTCTTACCTGCCTGATTGCACACGCAGTTCAGTGTACAATTTTGACATCTGCCAAGATGAATGAACTCCCACGCATGCATGGGACTGACTTTATCTTGGCCTGGCCAATCAAAAAAGCAAAAGATTGGAACACAGGATAAGACTGGCCAAAGATGACAGCAGACGGCAGGATACTCCTGCACACCACATCTCTGGAGTATAGTAAGTATAGTTCCACTATAACTAGTATCAATGGGCAAATAAAATTAAAAAACTGTGCATCAATTCTTGAGATGTGTTAATATATTGATAAATCTGCCCCAATATATTAACTATATCAATAGCACCCAAAGAGAGCCTGTCAGCAATGTAAAACTTTTAGGTAAAAGCACAGAAATATCAACTATTTTAGATCACATCCAAGATAGTGATGCCCAGCTGTCTCAGAGTTTATGGTGTCTACATAAGGGAGGCTTTTACTGGTAAATCCCATGCATAAAATACTTTATATACTGTACACCTAAAATCTTCTGGGAAAAATTTTGTTGAATTGAATGGTCTGGAGACAGGTTCTTCTTCACCTATGATAATATTGCTTGGGTGCCACTATAGCATGCCTTACAGTATATGTATACTTTTATTAAGAACGACATTAGCCCAACATTCCTAACACCCCTGAATTAATTTACATTAAAAAAAAAATTATTTTTGTTTTCATTTTCTCTGGGCCAAAGTCCTTTCACCACTTGTCATGTCTGCATGGTGAACCCTCACACTGGTATCACACTGTGTGATAAGTCAGTGACCCAAGGCAAGCATGTGTATAGCAGGTGTCAGGGCAATTGATATGAAAGACTGGGTCACTTACTCACTAAATAGTGATGCACAAAACAAGAATGTCAGTCCTGAGGCTTGCACCGTCACAAACAAGACAACAATGGCAGCTTCTACTATATTTGTCAAATGCATGGAAACAGTAAGTTGGGTTCTTTCATTTTCATCTGTGGCTAAACTATGTAGGTGTACAGTATGGGGGGAATTTACTAAAACTGGAGCATTTAGAATCTTGCGGTAGCACCTAACAGCTTGTTCAGTTAAGCTTTGACAATAAAACCTGGAAGCTGATTGGTTTTCATGCAGAGCTGCACCAGATTTTGCATGCTTCAGTTTAGTAAATCTGCCCCCCCCCCCCATGTAGAAGAGGCATTAAAATTTGAAAATATATTTTTCTTTATACAAAATTGCTGTTGTGTTTCGCAAACTGTTCATAAATATTTTTCTTTTTAATATGGGATTTAAATTTGAAAGAAAAAAAGGTCATCTGCGTGCCAAATTCCCAAGGATATTTTCTTCCAGTTCTGTTTCCTCCAGGAAGTGAAAGCTTACTTTTTCAATAACTCTGGCAGGCTGTTTTATGATCCCTCCTGTGCTGCCTTCAGTGTTTCTAAAGGTACCCAAACATAGGCCAGTTATCAGATCAGACCAAATCCGACTGGATAAAAAAACCAGCAAGATGGAGAGGCTGAGCATACAGTGACCAGATATACCTGATCTACTTCTAACTGTCTTTATTGTCCTAAGCCCTGGTCAGTGTTCTAATGTACCACATTAGTTTACGTGTGTGTTTGTGTCACCACTTCCAGTCACCCAATTTTATGCACACGGATTAGTTCTGACTTCACTCTTACTTTCTAATCTGCATGCTTGTTCCAGAGCATTGACAGTATTTAAACCATAGACAGACCCATAACTTGGATTCTTAGAAGCTCCTCCAACAAAGCAGACTTTATCGGCACAGCATAAGAAAATATGTTTTAGAAAATGACCACATTTTATTATAATTATATTAGATGTAACAAACAAAACAAAACCATTAAAAATACCCCCTCCATTTACAATGTGTCAACAGATACCTAATCCTAGTGTATGGAGATAGAGAGCCATAGTAAATCATAGAATATGTTGGGATCCAGAAGATAGAGTCCAATGAATACAGTGTCAATGTAGAACACCAAGATGTGGCCCATTGTTGCTCCATACTGAAATGTCATCGCGTTTCGCAAGATTTACTTTCTTCTTCAGGACTGATTGGGTGGGTGCTGATTGACTTCAGATGCAGAGGAGAGGAAAAATTGAGAAACACGTTGACGTTTCAGTATGGATCAACAATTGGCCATGTTTGGTGATCTACATTCACACTGTATTCATTGGACTCTACCTTCTGGATCCCAACATATTCAACGATTTACTATGGCTTTCTATTTTCATACACTAGGATTGGGTATCTGTTGACACATTGTAAACAGAGGGTGTATTTCTTCTGAGCTGCTGAAAGAGGGAAGCAAAGGAACCTATCTTCCCTGAGAGTATGTAGAAGCCAGGTAAACAGGCCTGCACCTGAATTTGAGTATGGGGAGTACACGGACACTCTGCCACCGCTGCCATTACTGACCTCATGTGGAAATAGTAGTTGCCTGACCAGCCTTCTCACCAGAAGAAACCATTCACATCATGAAATTCATACACAAACACCTGATCAGCATGCTTGTTCTAGGACAGTGGCTTAAAGTGTTGAAGCCACTGAAACCGCATTTTCAGAAGGGGCATTTAGCAATGGGAGCCTAGCTATACAGTACATCTCTTAGAAGTTTCTTTACCGATGCCCAGACATCATTTTTCAGAAATAAAGATTCCAAATCCATTGCCGTTTTTTCTTAGTTTTTATTAGGTTACCTCAGGCAAACTCCCAGAGCCAGTTTGCTGTGCTCTGCTTGGTATAAAATTAAATGCATGATTTACTTAGGGGAATGCCTCCGTGCCTGCTTGTTCACATGTATAAATATATAATAGATCAGAACTTTCTTTAATTATCTTACAGAAATATTCTTCATTGTCCGCCTACAAAGACATCAGCCTCTTTTTGCATTAATATGTGTGCATATTTTGTTGCAGATATATATATAGAAATAGAGAAGGAATGTGTTGTAAACATGTGCCTCCTGTTTGGTAGAATGTTGAATATTATATTTCCCCAGTTCTAAAAATTCCCAATTGCTTTTCAGTTTGTGTATTTAGCCCAAGCTTGTTGAGATTTAGTTTTACTGTTTCCCCCCCATTTTTAATGGAAGAGCTATAAAGGTGCAGAGATTATAGCCATTCCCAGTTCAACATGTGGGGGCCTGAGCTGACATCCCCATTGCAGTAGGAAATTACACCTCAAAAGGCGTTTAGAGTTCTTTTGGAAAGCACTATAAATTTAGAAACCCGCAATAGAAGCCTTGAGTCCTTTACTCAATTTTAATGTTCAGATGGAGTTACAGATTACTCTTGCTACCTCTGAAATACGAAACATGTACCTAGTACACATGCTCAATGATGCCATTGCTTGTAAAGTAAATGCTTAAGATCCAAATTTAGCAAACTTAATATTAGAGTGGGAAATACCTGATCCTCTGGAATTTTATTTGTTGCCTTGTGTCCCTTTTTAGGTAACTCTCCTCTTAATTCCAGAGCTAAAGCCACCAGTGACACAAGGTGTCTATGGGACAAGAAATAAGGAGAAATCTTAGTAGGGACACATACATTACATCAGTGAGAACCTGTGAAGAATGCTCAAAATATACATTTGGCTGGCACAGAGCTTTAATCTCTTCCTGTAGGTAAAAAGTATTTTGTACTGTATCAGTAGGAATGAGATTGTTTACTTTGAGCCCTATTTATAATATTTATTTCTAGAATTCTGTTTTATTGTATGAGCCTCATAATCATGATACATTAGCATTAACGGCCTACAATGACAAATGGATCAAATAAACGACCATAGTACATGTGATTGACTTTGTGGTTAGTTAATAGCCAAGCAGACTTTATTATCATTATTTATTTATATCATGTCATCATATTCTGCAAAGCTATACAGAATCATTTATATTGGTTCCTTCAAAGGAGCTTACAATCTAATGTCTCTAGCACAATGATATAAACATACACACACACATACTGAAGGGTACATTTTGTCATAATCCAGTTTGTGTATAGACTGGTATAAAAAACTACACAAGAAGATTTAGCCTGGGGAAAAAACAAACCCAGAACACGACTGTCAAAGAACAGCTATCACAATGTAGTACTGTACTGTTAACTATGCTCACAACAGTTCAAGTCCTATGCAGCTCTGGTTTGACCAATGGCAAGTGTATCTTAAATCTACTTTTTTGGGGGGAGATCTATAAAACAACCTTTGCTGCATTTTTGTATGTCTTGAATGAATTGATGAACATGCCCTGTAATCCCCCACACAGCAATGCTAAGACTGGATGAGTAAGGGCCAGCATAGCTAACTACTAGTGCTCTGCTACAATGAACATGTGCTGATAGGAGGTGAAAGAAGAGATGACTCCTCACTCTGTCACTTCATATTTTATGTACAATTTAGCAGACAGGGAATGTTTACACTTTCAATACATTTTTCATTGCAAAAAAACTTCATACACAATACACAGTGGAACAACGTAACGTCAAACATTCGAAAGTACACATCATAGCATAGTATACGTAAGTATGCAAGCTTCCTAGCATGGCATTGATGATCCTTATAGCAATTGGAAAGGGGACAAATTGCAGCAAAAACCACAATAGAGATCCATTAAAAGCTGACTTGGTGCATTTGAGCTGCAATGAGAAGACCATTATGTGGTCTCATTACTGGGCAAATAGAAAGTATACTACAGAGGGAAATGTTTTCTTAACCAAGCTGTGCTGGTATAGCAGTAAAGGTCATTGACCTGGCTGTGTTGTGTAGCAGGGGTGTCTGGATAACATGATTTAGTGCTTAGAATTACAAATCCTTTAACAGGAAAAAAAAACATTTGATTTATGGCAACTGTATATTTAGTATCATATCTGGCATTAACCTATATCTGTCTATCTAACTTCCTATGATATGGGTGTGTTGTTATTATTCGCATTTGAAAACTTTCCTAACATATATAAAATGTCATTTTATTGATGCCATGTCTCTCTCACACACAATCATATTTTGCATATCTGAGAAAGTGTTCATCTTATTTAATAGAGAAAATATGTAATATTAAACTGCTCGATCAAATTCTTTCGCGCAGTATATTTATTTTGTGTCACATATGCCATCTGTTTGCTTGAAGTTCAATTTGTTGCTTGTTCTGGAGCTCGTTTGGTTAAAGTCTGCATCTGCATACTATCTACTGAAATATTTAAGGGCCCAATGAGTCATGCCTAATTGCACAAGTGCTACATCTTGATTCTCGAATCAGATGGCAGCCAATAGGAGTCTCCCTCTGCGCAATTCAGTAGAAGAACTGTGCAGCCTGCAAGGACATCTATTAACAGTAATGTTCCTATTTGATGAGCTTTGACTTTCAACTTCTAGGTCAAGTGAGTTGATGCAGTGTTGCTCTGTGGTGAGTTTTATGAGGCATTGTTAAATTGCCATCAGCAATACCCAGCCAGTCTTGACATAGGAAAGAGCCAGACTGAACAAGTCTTTGGATTTATTAAAACAACAGAGATTTGTAAATCTAGTATTTAGAGGGGTCAGCTTATAAAGGTTGGCAAAATAATAGATTTTTTTTGTTTTGCTGTACTTTTCACATTTTCATGGTCAACGACAACGGTAGAAAACAGTGAAAAATAGCTAAACTGACACTGTCAGAATTAATGTTTCCCATAAAAATGGTAATATAGTATACAGTATATAGAGAATTGCTTTTTATAGTTCCCTGAACTTGAGCTTTAATGCAAACTTAATAAAGCAAAACCCCAGTTTGATTAGGAGATTTAATATTTTATTATATACAAGTTTTGAATAGCAAGGAGATTATTTAAGCTTGTCCTGGACATCAGAGTGCAATCAGATGTGCAAGCATGATCTAGCTATCTAAAGATGTTTATTGATAAACAAGAGCATTTAAGACATCTAAGGCCCCGTTCACACTAGGGGGACACTACTTCCCGGGGCGACCTGTGAAGTCGCGGTGCGCTGCTCGCACCGCGACCTCGGTGCGGCCGGCACAGACTTCATTTCATTGAAGTCTATGCAGGTCGCTCCGGGTCGCCCCCCAAAGAAGCTCTGGACCCTTTTTCTAAGTCAGAGTGACTTGTGTCGCTCCTATTAGAACGGGTCCACAGCTTCTCCATGGAAGGCGACCTGTCAGGCAACCAGGTCGCCTGACAGGTCGCCCCAGTGTGAACGGGATCTAAGTGTTCCTATTCAGGCTATGGGAAGTTGGAGGAGAAGGGGTTGCACACACCCTAGCGGCACCTTTTCTTGGAGGTTCTTTGGATATAGAAGTGAGGAAAATGGTCAGTTTTATCAGATAAATATGACCAACCTACATCTTTGACCAACTATATTTTCTATGGTCAAAAAAAGACATGATAGGTAGATTTTATAAATGTGTATACAGTATTTCACAAAAGTGAGTACACCCCTCACATTTTGTAAATTATTTTATATCTTTTCATGTGACAACACTGAAGAAATGATACTTTGCTACAATGTAAAGTAGTGAGTGCACAGCTTTGTATAACAGTGTAAATTTGCTGTCCCCTCAAAATAACTCAACACACAGCCATTAATGTCTAAACCGCTGGCAACAAATGTGAGTACACCCCTAAGTGAAAATGTCCAAATTGGGCCCAATTAGCCATTTTCCTTCCCCAGTGTCATGTGTCTCATTAGTGTTACAAGGTCTCAGGTGTGAATGGGGAGCAAGTACGTTAAATTTGGTGTTATCGCTCTTGCTCTACATAAGAATGGCTTAGGCGATAAGAAGATTGTCAGGACCCTGGAACTGAGCTGAAGCATGGTGGCTATACCCATACAGCAGTTTAACAGGACAGGTTTCACTCAGAACAGGCCTTGCCTTGGTCGACCAAAGAAGTTAAGTGCACATGCTCAGCGTCATATCCAGAGGTTGTCCTTAGGAAATAGATGTATGTGTGCTGCCAGCATTGCTGCAGAGGTTGAAGGGGTGGGGGGTCAGCCTGTCAGTGCTCAGACCATACGCCGCACACTGCATCAAATTGATCTGCATGGCTGTCGTCCCAAAAGAAAGCCTCTTCTAAACATGGTGCACAAGAAAACAGTTTGCTGAAGAGAAGCAGGCTAAAGACATGGATTACTGGAACCATGCCTGTAGTCTTATGAGACCAAACTAAACTTATTTGGTTCAGATGGTGTCAAGCATGTGTGGTGGCAACCAGATGAGGAGTACAAAGACAAGTGTGTCTTGCCTACAGTCAAGCATGGTGGTGGGAGTGTAATGGTCTGGGGCTGCATGAGTGCTGCCAGCACTGGGGAGCTACAGTTCATTGAGGGAACCATGAATGCCAACATGTACTTTGACATACTGTAGTAGAGCATGAGCTCCCTCCTTATGGAGACTGGGCCTCGGCAGTATTCCAACATAATGACCCCAAACACCTCTCCAAGACGACCACTGCCTTGCTAAAGAAGCTGAGGGTAAAGATAATGGACTGGTCAAGCATGTCCCCAAACCTAAACCCTATTGAGCATCTGTGGGGCATCCTCAAAGGGAAGGTGGAGGAGTGCAAGGTCTCTAACACCCACCAGCTCCGTGATGTTGTCAAAGAGGACTCCAGTGGCAACCTGTGAAGCTCTGGTGAACTCCATGCCCAAGAGGGTTAAGGCAGTGCTGGAAAATACTGGTGGCCACACAAAATATTGACATTTTGGGCTCAATTTGGGTATTTTCACTTATGGGTGTACTCACATTTGTTGCCAGCAGTTTAGCCATTAATGGCTGTGTGTTGAGTTATTTTGAGGGGGTGGATTTGCACTGTTATACAAGCTGTACATTCACTACTTTACATTGTAGCAACGTGTCATTTCTTCAGTGTTGTCACATGAATAGATATAATAAAATATTTACAAATATGGGAGGGGTGTACTCACTTTTGTGAGATACTGTATCTGTCTATAAATAAAAATATCAGCTCCAGGCATTTAGCACTTAGATTGGGATTAATACCGCTGAATAAGGTATGTTGCAGAAGGGGAAGATTTTAGCGGTAAGGAATACGTTGGGGATTAGGCTAGTGTTAGGGTCATGGTTAGATTTTAGGAGGTTAAAGCTGGACTTTAAGTATAATTGAAGGCAAACTTTTTTTAGTTTTGGATAGAGTGGAGAGGGATTACATCACCTGACAGTTTTTATTGCGGTTTGTGCCCCTGTTAGGGAGATTTATCCTCTTTATTTGTCCTGTTTGCTATTATCATTGAAAGTGATAGTAAAGAAAATCCCAAATTCGGGCTGTCCCCAGAAAAATAATAGAGAGGAATTCTTCCAAAGGGGACACTAGTTCTGGTGACCTGGGGGTCCCCAATGGATTCCCTTAATTTGCAGGGATTTCCTTTCACTTCCTATTTGTCTACGGGACAGAAAATGAATGGGAGATCTCTGAAATGGTACACAAATGGTGAAAAGAAATCTGAAAACTATAGTACTATAACTATAATTCTGCCTATAGTTCTACTTTAAGGCAAATGCAGCATTGAAAAACATATGCTTGGACTGTACCTGGCAAATTATTTGTAATTCTATCCAGAATTTTTGTGAGTCCACCTGTTCCAGACAGCATGGCCAGGAGGATGACACCACTTTCTGTGTTGGAGTTAAGGAATAAAATGGTGAAAGACTGCAGCTTTCTAAATGTACATTGAAGGAGCAATGCTTACACAATTCCCTCCTCCTGTCAGTACGGTCCCTATTAGCACATTTGCCCCTTTTTTGCTGCCATGGGATTTCAGTAAATCCTGCTTCAGAATCTACTTGGTGTGCTGGTTTTCTCATCATTGGTGTTCCCTCCCAATCCCCGTCTGGTGACTGCAGGGATGTCAGGGGGTTGATAACAAAACAGATTCAGGTATGCTAGCTGTATGTAAAAATACATGTAACTATTTTGGAGGAATACACAACTGCACTAAATGTTGTATTTTCATATTTAAAATCTTAGGGGTAAATGGTAAGAGTTAACCTAACCCCTAAAGTAAGCCTTTAAAGCCCCATACACACGAGTCGAAATTCGGCCGGGAATTTTCGTCCGACTACCGATCTGCCGATTTTCGGCTTGTTAGTATGATGCTTCCGACAACCGAATCCGACTTTTCGGCCGAAAAAATCCTGGTGTGCAGACTATAAAACTTTTGTCCTCCGTCAAAACACGTCTGATTTTCATGCAGTCAGTACATTTTTCGATGGGGAAAAATCTTATGAGCAAGACTAGGCATGCTCAGAGATGAAAGAACACATACAAAGCAATCCAACACATGACATCACTTCTGAAGTAGAATTTTGTCGTGCGGGAAAATTCGTGTGCAGTCTAGAGCACATTTCAACCAATAGACACCACTCTGGACAAAAGACGGACGACCGGTCGGCGGAAATTCGTTGCGTGTGTACGAGGCTTAAGTGTTAGCAGTAGGGTGAGGTTAGGAATGTTTATGTGTTTAGTCTTAGATTAAGGATTATGTGTTGAATGTTTGGAATTAAGTGTTCAACTGTTACTTTAGAGGTGGTTGGATTAGGTATTAAGACAGGATAAAGAATAAGGGCTAATAGATCTTTTAGTGTATGGGGCACTTTTTAGGGTAGAAGCAGGTTGGGGAGTCTGTAATTTTAACATGTTTTTAGTTGCCTCCAAAAACTTCCAACATGGGACCGCTAGTGTTAAAAACCAAGATACCGCTAGGCCTGGTCCTTATATAAATGAAGGCCAAAAAGAATGATTTAACAAAAACCACAGACCAGCCCCGAACCCAATCTATCTAGTGCAGGAGTAAGTTCTCAAATTTACAACACGTTTGAGGTGTCTGACAATTGCTAACAATGAGAGAGTTGTTTGCACTGAAAATAATGGGAGAATCATTTCAGAGATTTGAAAGGATTCCAGGAATCATTTTCTCCTGGAAGAACCATTTAGCATAAACAATCCAAACAGGTATTAACCTGAATGAAATGTAATAGGAATCTGCTTATCTTTGTGGTGTGATGGATAATAGGGTCATTGAGCCAGGAACAGTGCATGGCAATCTGCTGCGGAATCGCCAAGCTGTGTAGGTGCGAATTCTAAACTGCAGGGGTTTGAAACCTAATGCAGAGCATTTGTCCTATTGCTCACTTGTGTAATAAAATGCAGCCAATGAATTCTCAGTTCCTAGGACAATCATATGAAGATGTAAATCTACAGTAATGGGAATTCATTTGTTAAATTCATTAGTAGTAGAACTAGAAACATACAATTTCATGATTTATGAATAGTGGTAGCAGTATCCAGGTAGCAAGTGGAAGAAACCGTTCTTTTTGTGACCCAGATCCCACAGCCACCCCTTTCTTCAAGTGATCATTGGTTGGAAATGATGCATGGTATATATCTGTGTAAATACACCTACTACTGCATGTGTGTGTGTATGTATGTATGTATATTATATATACATGTATGTGTGTGTGTGTGTGTGTGTGTGTGTGTGTGTGTGTACGTGTGTGTATATATATATATATATATATATATATATATATATATATATGTGTGTGTATATAAAGATAGATAGAGAGAGAGAGAGAGAGAGATATTCTGTACTTCACCCATACAGCACAAAGTAATAGGTTTACTTTACTGCCCTATCAAAACTTTCTGCTGCTCTAATCTGTAGCCAGACTGCCCAGGGCTATGCACACTATTTAACCCCCACACAATGTTGCTAAGGCCTGGTGATAGGCTCCCAAGATACTGGATTCTTCACAATATGGAGGAATTAGAAGTGCCATGTGTTTCCCAATACTTAGAACAATATGAAGTTTCTTGGGTGGGCTGGCATCCTAATACAGCACTATAAGTTTGGGTTCACATATATGCAAATTGGATGTGTTTTTCATTGCGTGAGTGTGACTGGCTATCAATGAAGCCGGTTCACACATGTCCGGGGGGGGCTGCAGTGCGAATTTGAAAAGGGTCCTGTGCATTTTTGGGTCTGGTTCAGATGCGAATTCAGGCAAAAATTTGCATTGAATCACACCTGAACTAGTGAACACAAACCTGTCTGAACCCAGCCTAAGGGTCAATGCATGCTAGGCAGCAGAAAAAAAAGGCCAGATTCTATACCACCCCCTTGTACCCAATCTATATTTCCTATTTGTAAAAAAGTATACCTAAAATTCCCAATTACTTACCTAATCTTTCAGGCTGGGACCCAGGTCTTCTTTCTTTGGTTCTGTAGTGTAGGAGGGTCCAGTCTACAGTGCTCATGTTACTTCATGATCATGTGGATACAACCTTTTAACATCTGTTTAAAGGGTGCAACTGTGACTCTTCACTGGAGTGCTTACAGGGGGCAGAAGCCTTCCAGTGTCAAAGTGTAAAAAAGAGTAGACAGTAGACACAAGACCAATTGCCTATGCAAAAGCACAGAGAACAGATTCCAATCACGGATACTGCTGCCAGAGGAAGCTCCACAGGAGATCAACTGACAGAAATTTCCAGTGGCTTTAGGCTGGGTTCAGACCTAGTATGGATGCAGCTCACCGCAGAGGTCCGGTCCGTCCCTGTTCTGCCATTTCAGGAACAAATCGGGGCTGAATTTTTGCCTGAATTCGGACCTGAAATGGAGCCAAAGACGCACAGGAACCCTGTGCAATCCGCTCCCCAGCCACCAAGAAGATGTGTGAACTGGCTCCATTGAGAGCTGGGCACACTCTCCTGTCATACGAATTGGATGCGGGGAAACCCGCATCCATCTTGCAATAGTGTGCACCCAGCCTGTGGGGCTTTTTTTCTAGGTGGGGTGGGGTAGGATCTGGCTTTATTCCCCTATTAATAACTGTGTAGGTATTTGCAAGATACAAAAAATGAATTCTAGGACAGAGTGTGCAGGCAGAAATACTTGTCTTAATGTTGTTTTGTTGGCCAAGGTCAGTGCCTGCTGATGAGTAGGCCAAGATCAAGGTTCATTCTTGTAAGCTGAAGTCAGAGTTCCTTGTCATAGGCATGGTTATGGCAAGCAAATTGGATTTGAAGGTCAAACAAGCAAAGTGCAGTTTAATCTGTGTACAGTTTATTCTGTGATCAGATGATAAAGTCCTTCTCTAGAAGCATTTTACTTACATTGACATCTTGACTACGAATTCAACAGCAAATGTTCCGACATTTGTGATGCTTGGACTTGTACAAACATTTTCATCCGTGTGCATGATTAGTGTATCTGCAGCCATTGGACAGCTGTTTGGGAGATCAGATTCCTTATCCATGCCAGATTACTGGCATTTTTTTTATTTTCTGGAAAGAAGCCTTTACGACTTATCATCCAGTCATAATCCAGGAAACCCTTACAGGATTGTGGCATCATAAAGGGCAAGAGTTAAATGCATAGGCATTAGAATCTGGTGGGCTTGCTATACTTTATACTTTTTACTTATTATGACCTGATTACAACTCAAACCAGTCCCCATAATACTTAACCTTTTTAGCCATGCTGGCTCAAAACACATTTGAATACTGGAAGAAGTAAGAGATTATTTTACTTAACACATCCTCACTACTGTGACAACAGTGAAAGTGTCTATTGTTTGGTGGTTGTAAAGACAGTGCATTTTAGTAAACACAACTACATGCTTTGTTTCATCCCATTAACTCAGTGTTTTATCAGTGTAGCTGTGTTTAATGTTGCTGTTTACTGCCAGTGGTGTCTCTTTTAGGTCTTTCCAATAGACACTTGGCTTTTGTTCAACACTTAGCTTGTCTGTGTATTCTATGCAAAGACCGCTTCTTTCTACAAAGCCAATGAGGATGAGCACAAGGCTGGTAGCCAGCAATGCTGCTGACCCTCCTATAATTAACATAAAGAAACCATACTTGGAATATTAAACATAACTAAACTAACAAAGTACTTGCATTCAGCTGTAAGTACCTTATGGCATTTATTGTGCAAAAATGAAGGTGTTACCCATTTAGCTGACAAAATAATTATCTAAATTTGATTTATTTCATTATATTGGTTTGACTAGGATCAAGTACCCTTTTTGCTATTGCATTAAAGCGGAACTCTGCTGTAACCACGTATGTTTGCATGTAATACCTAAGGTACTTATAGTTTAAAGAATCCATTCCGTAGAATAATAAACCAGTATCTTTGCACTAACCAATATGTTTGACATTGGTCAGTTGCCCAAAAAATGTCTCTGAAACCAGAAAGTTTTGACAGGGGTGGAGCCAAAAGCATGCAATCATTCCCGGATCCTAGCATTAACAGGATTGTATGTTGATCACCAAATGTCTAAAAGTACCTTAGCAGTGTATTTGTATAGACAATCTTTGTTTCAATTAGCGTCACCCATGCTACATATAGTAGATGAGTTATAAAATAAAGGGATCTACTTCATAGACTGCAGTTATTTTTCTGTGTAGTCTATTCTTCCCCACATTCTTGCCTTAGTATGAGCTGCCGTCAGAGGCGTAACTAGAACCTTCAGGGCCCCGGTGCAAGAAACCATGAAGGGCCCCCCCGGACCCCTGGCTGGGACCCTTCCCTTCAAACCTGGGGCTCTCCCACTGATCCTGGGGCCCTTTACTCTCGTGGCGGGACCCTTTCACAAGATCTGCAGTGCTCCCCCTTCCTGCCATCTTGGGGCCTCCCCTCGGTGGTGGAATGCCAGGACCCGGTTGCAAGTGTGACCTTTGCGGTCCTGCTAGTTCATCCACTTGTGTCAGTAGTTTTTATTTTTTGGTATTTGAATTGTATTATTTTTTATCATTTCATTTTATTATTTTTTTACAATGTCACTGACTATGACTCTGTCCATTCAAAAAAGGAAGGAGCTGGTAAATTACATATTTACTGACTCCTTCCTGGTTCTCTATTGTTTCATCCTATCCTACCCTATCCAGGTGTACAGGGGAGCCGCACAGGCCCCCCTGGAGCATGGGGCCCGGTTGCAATTGCAACCCCTGCAACCCCTGTAGTTACTCCCCTGGCTGCCGTAGTACTTGCCCACCTCCCCAATTTATAAACCATAAGACTGTTACAACTAGAGTATATTACATGGAAAGATGATGTATATTGATCATTCACTCCCTGGTCTCTTTTTCACTTTTGCCTTCTTTTGCACTTAGGCAGCCATTGCAGGTACTTTGTATTACTGTAAACATGATCTCAGGATTTAGCAGGTGGGACGGGAATGCTAAAATTTCAATAAAAATACCTTTTTAATTTATCATACGTTGTACTTAATATAGGTCAAAAATTAAAACACGTGTGTTTATACATGTTTATGTGTATGTATGTGTATATGATTGTAAGCTCTAATGAGCAGGGCCCTCTAGTTCCTCCTGTATTGAATTGTATTGTAACTGTATTGTCTTCCCTCACATTGTAAAGCGCTGTGAAAACTGTTGGCGCTATATAAATCCTGTATAATAATAATAATGTGTGTGTGTATATATATATATATATATATATATATATATATATATATATATATATATATATTATATTTCTTGCAGTCCTTTTTTAATACATTGGTGTGAAGCCACAATAACCCCAATGCCATGGTTAGCGCAATTTGCCGATAAGGAGGAGAACACAGTGGGTGATATAAAAGCACTCGGCTCTAATCTTCATGCAGCAAAGTGACAGTGTCTGTTCTGTAAATCCCAGCTTTGTGGGAGTACTTTTGCCATTTTGGCCCTGCACCAGCTTCTTTAAGCTGCCCCCACAGCTGTAAATAAGCATGTGACCTAACTTCCGGTCACAGCTATGACCCCAGTAATTGCAGGAATATAGTGCTGGTTTGTGACTCAGAAGCTCCACTGTGAGATTTTGGAACAACAGCAGTTTTTGACACTTTTAGCCCTAGCAACTGTTACACTAATCTTTCCTTTAGTGTATTACATTCTTGGCGTTCTCTGCATCAGGATGGATTAGGAAAGACCTCAACAAAACAATTTTTTTTTTGTCCTGTAACATTGCTTCGCTGCCGGTGATTATGCGAAAAAGTTTGTGTCCTTTGAAAAGTCCAAGGCACAGTGTGTTAGACATAAGCGCGTACAAGTAACTTCAAATTGACTTCTAGCATACAGGATACATTTCGCAATGAGTTTTAAACCCCCACTAGTCATCAACAGCACACTGAAACAAAATAAACTCTGAGCTACTCTTTGCTGACAAGTTAAATAGTTGCAGACTGGTTCTTAAGAAACAAGAGCAATGTAGAAAACATTAAAGCACTTAAAGCTGAGGTTTAGTTAAAAAATGTTATTATGGATAAAGCACCAGGCCTTTCACAGCCTCTTCTATATACTCCTCAGATAAGGAATAGTGAGGTTCATTGGTTTTATAATGATGTTCTGGATTACCCAGAAGAAGAATTCTATATCCCCCTATACCTGTTAATGTTTTAAAGCTGAATTCCAGGCAGAAATAAAAGACACATAATAATGTAGCTTTGCAATAATTATTACATAGTGGTTGTAAAAACCTCAGACATTAAATATGAACAAAGCATATCCCATAATAGTGTGTACTTGTCTCAATTAGGGGCACTAAGAGTATTTTCTGTCTGCTGCTTCTTTCCCTTGGTATCAGCATGAATCACTTCTAACAAGTTTTCCTGACACCAAAAGAAAAATGGTTACAGGTGAGGGATCTCCATCTGATTGACAGCCTCAGCTCTGTTCCTGTGTGCAGGAGGATGTGTCCATTCCCTCCAATCATCAATCAGAGCTCTCTTCACTGAGCTCTGCAAAGTGTAACATCAGTTCTCCGCCCACTTTTTCTGACAGCTCAGACAAGCTTTATAAGTTCTGGACTTTGAACGGATGTATTTATTTTTATTTTATTTCAGGTACTTGTATAGCGCTGTCAATTTACACAGCGATTTACATATACATTGTACATTCCCATCAGTCCCTGCCCTCAAGGAGCTTACAATCTTAGGTCCCCTACTCACATACATACACAGTAGGGCCATCTTCTTTTATACAGGATCCAATTAACCTACCAGCATGTCTTTGGAGTGTGGGAGGAAACCGGAGTACCCGGAGGAAACCCACAAAGGCACAGGGAGAACATGCAAACTCCAGGCAGGTAGTGTCGTGGTTGGGATTCGAACCAGCAACCCTCTTGCTGCTAGGTGAAAGAGCTAACCACTACACCACTGTGCCGCCACGTGTGTAGAGAAGAGAAGACTGTAGATAAACAGGCACAACTTATGTAGGAGGATTTGTTTCATCTCTGTGTATCACTTGAGGCCAGTCCCTTCACTGGGTATATGTAAGGGTTTACAACCATCATTATGTATTTTTCAAATGCAAGCAGTGTAAATAAATTAAATCTGGCTTGGTATCAGCCTCTTACATTCTACTGTACCGCAGAGCTCAGAAGGGGGTAGGGAGTAGCCAGTTAGGTGTGCTACCATGCTGATAGGAGGAAAGAGCAAAGTGACAAACAGATGAGCCCATCAGCATGTGGCATTGTCTCTCATTGTCCAATCACAGGGTATAGGTGGAAAGGGGTCTTTCCAAAAGTGAAGCTGCAACAGAGAAAGATCAGGTCCCCCCTTAGCTAGATAGGGCTGTGTGTTAAATCTCAGTAGTGGACAGACAGATATAAAAACCCTTAGCAGATAAAAAAAACAACTCTCTATGCATTTAATTTTTATGTCGGTGTGGAGTTCAGCTTTAAAATGAAAGAACGCTATATCTTAAAGTAATATTAAAGTCTCATTTTTTTTTTTTTTTTTTCATTTAAAAATAACAAACATGTTATACTTACCTCCTCTGTGCAGTTACTTTTGCACAGAGCAGCCTCTGTTCCTCATCTTCTCAGGTCCCTCTTCGGCTATCCTGGCCCCTCCCTCCTGTTGAGTGCCCCCACAGCTAGCAACTTTGCTATGGGGGCACCCGAGCCCTGCCACAGCTCCCTGCATCCATCTCCTCATTGGCTGACTGACTTTGATTGACAGCAGCGGGAGCCAATGGTGCCATGCTGCTCTCTCAGCCAATGGGGAGGGGAGTCCCGGGCAGCCAAGACACTCCTGTAACCTGAATCTATATGGACCTCAGTTAAGTATTAGGAGGTTAAGAGGGGCTACTGAACACAGAAGGTTTTTATATGCATAGAATGCATTAAGATAAAAAACCTTCTTCCTTCACAACCACTTTAACCTGTCTCCGCAACGTCTTCACATGTTTACTAGAAAAAACGAAAAACTTTGACCAGCGCTTATGAGGTCAATGATACGTTAGTGAATGTTAGTTATTCAGAAGACTGCCCAGGAACCAGGAAGTGCCGGACACCACCGACACAACCCAGACCAGCGGCTGCTCCACTCCACCTCCAAGTCCTCCCTGAAGTGATGCAGATGACCGTTTTTATTATGCTGGCTTTTTATCTCCTCTCTGTGAGTTTTAGATTGTTTTTATGAAATAAACCAACCCTTTAATCTGCACTGAGGTGGCGCTGCTTTCTTCTCCCTTTCCTTGCGTCACATGTTAACTAAAGCCTTGTTTAAACTCATGGTTTTGGGACAGAAAATACAGCAGTTGAGCCCCTTTTTTAATACATCTCTAAAACCCGCCACAAAGGCAGCCGTACACTGGTATCCACATGGCAAAAATAATTCCTTCTATTATGTTCAGCAGATGTGACCCACTCAAGTGAATGGTGCCACTTCAAAAAGGGTTGCGGTGGTGCAGGCTTTTAGAAGTTAAAAAAGGTAGTGAGGTGGTGATATAACACCTCTCATCACTTGTCAAATGCCCTCTGAAAAGGGATCCACTGTGGATCACTTTGCAGAGGGCAACACTTATAAACAAGCCCTAGGCAATGCTTATGTTCAGCTTCAGCCTTCAGGGGAAAGGAAAATCAGAACCATCGCTCCACATTAGAGACAGTTGAAGGCATGATAAAGTGTTTTCACAGGTTTTCTAACAAGAATGTGGTTTTGTGAACGTGTTACAAATCATCGCACTGAAAGCGCAGTGTGTACCTGCTAACAAATCCGCTATACATTAGCTGAGTAATGTCGGGTATTTGCTCACAAAGCTGTAAATTAAATGAGTTCCACCGAACACAAATCTCAGCAGAGATTGTCCCCCGAACACAAAGTACAGCTGAAATCTGACTTGGGAAATTATCCTTGCAAATTGTGTTTTCCATTCTCCTTGACCAGTATAATCAGAGCTGTTTTACATTACACTTTGCCAGGGAAAGAAGCAATTGCTCTTAAAGGTTATTGAATTGTCTGTGCCAGAAAATGATTTATTGTTTCTAAAGCCCAGATATCATTAAATAATTTTGAGAGGCTGATAGGTGTTACACTAATTTATGCTGCAAAGTGCTGTGATTGAAAGAAAATGTGCTTTTTAGCTCAAGTTGCTTGCATATGTCTACTTGGTTTTAAGCCCTGTTCATTACTTGGGCAATTTGTGGTGGTTAGCATAACAGTAAGCCATTAAATATTCAGCTGTGTAGTCTGATCTCTAGATTGTAACATAGGATGTTAGATCATTTTGCACTGCAATGACGGATGGTTTTGCTTTTATTTCCTATTGCGTGGTACTTTGAAGATTTTCTTACAAGCAGTTTTTTTTTTTTTTTTACTTTAAAAAAAAAAAAAGATTGGTATCAAACACTTAAAAGCCTTCGTCCACTAGAAAAAAAATAAAAAAATAAAAGAAAAAATTATATGGTTTAAAAATCGTATGAATAAAATGAAAACCAATAGCTAACCAATTAACATTTGGCACTTTTTTTTTGTTCACTGACCGAAAGTTTACTCATGAGAGTAGTGCCATTTCTAAGCTGCTCAACTATGACATGCTTTGTAGAAGTGACCAAACACAGTTCATTTAATTTGTTTTATTCTTCCACACATGCCTGAATTTCTAGTACATTAGAGGCACAGAAAATTCCCTACCTAGACCCCCATAAACAGCAGCTTTTCCTATGGACAACTAAAGTCCAATTATTCTGAGATAACCGTGCTTACAGATCACCAATGTAGCTGAAAAAGTTGTGCTGCAATACCAGATTTCACCAGCAGGGAAATTCTAAAATCCTGTAAACCTAGGGAGCTCCAGGAAAAGGGGATTTTCCCATTGTTTTTTATCAAAGACTCAAAAAGGAGGGGGTTATATGAACGGGTTTCTTGAACCTGTTGCTGACCACCCGCCGCGTTTTTACTGCGGCAGGGTGGCTCTCCTGCGTGAACTGACGTAGACCTAGATTGGTCGCGTGCCTGCAGCTAAGGGGAGAGCATGCTCCGGCGGCGGCGAGCTCCCGCCTCCACTCAGCAGCGAGGAAGCCAATGCATGGGTCAGGCGGCTCTGATTGCCATCTGACATCCGCGATCATTCCCCGCTGAGAGGGAGAAGAACGGTCAGCTGTTGTAAACGCAGCTGACCGTTCTTCTCTCTGGAATGATCATAGAGTCACTATGGGCACCCAGCTGTGACAGCTTGTGGCTTCACAGCCGGGTCCCTACTGCTCATGCATGAGTCACGCTGCACATCCTGACTGGTGGATGCAGTCATCTTGGACCTGTCAGTGTTCCTGAAGACTGCAGGGAGGAGGGAGGGAGGAGAACTTCTGTTGCCAAGTACCGCGGCGCTCAGAACAGAAGTAGAAGCAGGTACCTGTCAAAATCAGGTACCTGCCCCCCCCCCCCTCCTCAAAAATGCCAATTGTGCAAGAGGAACTGGGGGAAGAGTCGTTAAAGCGGAACTTCCCCATTTGGTTGGAGTTCCACTTCAGTATACGTAAAAAAATCTCCTTACGTGTTGTGTGTTCTGGCTGTCTGCTGACCATCTACGTACATAACTTCCTGGATTCCCTGCATGCTTTGCAGCTTTTTCTCTGTTTACTTTCAATTCCTGAGGACTACATGTCCCATGGTATCTTGTTACCTGCAAGCAGTGATTCCTGTACTATCTCCGTCTCCCACAACTCCTCCTCTCAGCACCTCTGTAGTTCAGGTGGCAGGCTCTGTAACGTGTGACACAGCAGTGCCTCCTCACAGGGCATAGTGATTACATTTTGAGATGGCAATGAGGGGCATCTATTTGCAAAAGTATGTAGGCATAGGCACACCCCCTTCAATGCCCCCTTAAAGGAGAATTATACAAAAAAAAATGATTAGTTAAACTCACAAGTGCTTTTTTTTTTTTACCTCTACTATTCCTTTATACTGGCTTTTGTAATTTACAAAAGCAGCAAATTGGAAAAAGGGTTTAGCACTGGGAAACACATTATGAAAGATAAAAGGTGCATTTTATATACAACAATATAGATCAGACCAAAATAAAGAGGAAAGAGGGACAGAGGGACTTTGTTCCAAATCAGGGACATTCCCACAAAATCAGGGACAGTCCCTCAAAATCAGGGACAGTTGGGAGCTATGTACATGTCACAGAATTGAAGGAAGTAAATGTGTGCAGAATATCACAAAGTTATTCAAGATCATTCAGATTAATAACAGTAGGCTATAAATAACTGAAATACGGTGTGGAAATGTACATATGGTTTTACATTTTTACCACAGATACACTTTAAAGTAAATCTGTCATGACAGAAAATATGATGACAGCCATTGCTGACCTGCATCTGGGAATGAGAGCTGATTAGGGTGACCTCCGGTAACAGCACTTCATGTAGGCTGACAATACTAAGGAGCATATTTATAAAGCAGTTAATCTGACATTCACCAAACATTCACTGCAGGTGGATCTGCCTCGTGCATGTGTTTTTAAATGATATCAATTAATTCACCACCAATGAATGTTTGGTGAAAATCCCATTCACTACTTTATCAAAAAAAAAAAAAAACCACTGCCATGTATAAAAAACATTAGCATTGTCAACCTGCCACACAAGCCTCTTTAGTTGACAGTTGAGCTGCCAATCTGAAAGATATGATTGGTAACCAAACAGCGAACTGAAGAAGCGTACACGGCAGGCTGACAACATTGCCTGCTAATTGCGAGGCAATTATTAGCATTATTAGCATTCAGCTTGAAATAGAAAATGATGTTACTGGCAGGATCTCCAGGCAATATATTCACAAAACATATTTTGCTTTAAAAAATGGAATCCAATGATGCCATGTATACTGAAAAATAGATTTTATGTTTACATACACTTAGGGGTTGATTTACTAAACATAAATAGGCCATTCACTTTGCAAGGGAATGTACCCTTTGCTTAGTGAAAGAGGTAAAACTTTTATCAGCCAATCATGTGGCAGCAAAAATTCATTTTTTTTTTTTTTTTTAATTTTCCTTGCACATGATTGGGAAATTTCACCACAATCACCAAGCTAAAGGAAAATTCCTCTGCATTTGCCTTAGGTAAATCAACCCCTTTAAGTAAACACCTGGAACAAGGCTGCAGAATAGGAAAGTCACAGAAAAGTCATCAATCCTTATCCACATACTTGTTCCAAGTTAGTCATTGAAAGTATTAAAGCAAGAGGGTCTATGTGACAGTCCGGCAGTTAGAATTTTCAAAAGTCTCCATGTTTATCTGTTACACCTGTGGTTGGGGGGCTTTAAAAACATGCAGTTGTGCCATGCCCCCCCCCCCAAAAAAAAAAACAAAAAAAAAACGCTTCCCCTTACCCCTTAGGCAGCAGACAGGGATGTACATATGCTGTGGTTGGGATGCTAACAACTGAATGCAGCCCAGTCGAATGAATGAGAGTGCTCACAATTGTATGCAATTCGTGCAGATGCGGCCCACTACTGCACAGTTTAAGGGTTAAAACGCCTTCTCACTGCCTGGTAAGTGCCCTCTGAAGATCGCTCCCATGCAGTTTGCTAATCAGAAATATATATATATATATATAGATAGATAGATATAGTGTGTGTGTGTGTGTGTGTGTGTCTATATATATATATATATATATATATATATATATAATACATGTATAGAATTAAATACACTGTATGTATGTGTGTATATATATATATATATATATATATATATATATATATGTGTGTGTATGTATGTTTGTATGTGTATGTATGTATGTATAAGTAATATATACATATATGTATAAGTAATATATACATATATATATATATATATATATATATATATATATATATATATATATATATATATATATATATATATATATATATATATATGTGTATGTGTGTATATATATATGTATATATATGAATTGTATTTATTTATTTTTACTCTTGTACTTACTTGGTCACTCATACCTCACGTAGTAAAAAAACATGTCATTATATATTGTACAATACAGGTATACATAACTTTCAACCACAATGTCCATATATTTAGAAGATCATAGATGTTAGTACTTCTTAGGAATGTTGTGGCCCTACAACTGGTAAGTCAATTCCTCAATGGGGTAGCTTGGGGTGCATAGAGAATGTAGTGGCTCGGTCTTTTATTATATTTCAAAGTGTGGATAGGGTAAATGCCACCCCTTCACCAGGTAGAGAAGGAAACAAAAGAACTCCAAAGAGAGCAGAAAGTGAACAAAAAGTGTGCGTGTACGCATGTGTGTGCGTGTGTGTGTGTGTGTTAGTAAGCAAGCAGCCTACGTCTGCCTTTACTTTTTTAGGAAGAAAGGAAAAGGCTGAACAATGTGATATTATTATCAATATATATTACTTAGGAATCAACATAAAATCAATGGATAATGAGATTCTAAGGTAACCTGAATAGAGTGATTTTATTATGATGATGACCGGTTTTCAATATCAGGTAAACTCCCAGTACATAAATTTCCATAGACATTCTGTCAAATCCTGAAACTGCTTTGAAAACCAGAGAGATTTGGTAACTGTGTAATGTACAAGTCAATAATTATGTTAGGCTTTGACACCTTGCACAGTTCAGCTCAATTCAGCAAGAAGTCCTCAGTCCAGGATGACAGCAGACCAGTCTCCGCTCATAGCCTGGTGATTGGGTAATTTGTTGGTTGTTCCAGTTGGCTAGCAAGTAAGATTCTTGACTGTGTCAGCAGTTACTCACTCCAGAAAGGCATTTTGAGGTCACTCAGTGAAGAATTGCACAGGTAATGTAAAGCAGGGGGATTGTTAGTCCTTTATTTATTTAACAAGGTCATAGAAGATCAGCGATTCCTCCATCACTGTAGTCTTTGATTTATAGGTAATTTCCTATTTGAAATATCTCTGTGATCTCTTCCCTAATTAGCTCTACTGCAGCTTTGAAGTATACATCCTGCCCCTTCTTCTATAATGATGTACTGAGACCTATAGATAAAATCCACACTGTCAGTCCATAGCTATAATTTTATTCAACATTACCAAGCTGCGGGTTTGCTTATATGATTGCTGAATCCAATGTAACGCCAGTTTCTGTTTTTTTTAATAGATGTTAACTCTTTGCCTATAAATTGATTGCCTATTGTTTGTGTTTTAACCACTTCCCATCCATAGGTTGTTCCTGTAGACACTTAGATTGGGAAGAGTGATATCCTTGGTCAACACTGCAGCAATGATCAAGCTGTCATTTTTTATGGCCAGCAATTCTGCACAAAGTAAAAGTAATCTAAGTGGCTATAATGCCGCTGGATTACTTAAACAGGCAGCAGAAGCCCCCCACTCCGGGCACCCAAGCCCGGTAAGGGTTCAACTGGTGGTATTTGTTTCCTGGGACACAGTGAGAGGAACTGATGTTGTTCCCTTCCACTGTGAGACATCAGAAACCGGAAGCGATGAGGATTAGTTCACTTTCAGTTTCGGTCTCAAGTAAACAAGCCATTGCCGGCTTTTGAAGGCATCTGATAAAACTGATTTCGGTTTGATCAGATGCTTTGAAGGCCAGAGGAGAGATATGAGGTGCAAGTGGTAATCTGAAAAGGCTTTTAAAGCATCACCTAGGTACCATAGTTTGGCGCCGTTCCACGAGTGTACGCAATTTTAACACGTGGCATGTTTGGTAAAAATTTGGAGTAAATAGATACCAAATGAATGGGTATTATATTGTGGTTTTGTGCAATAAAGTCATTATAGTGTATTTTTTCCCAAAAATTTGCATTCGAAAAACTGCTGCGCAAATATCATGTGACATAAAAATGTGCATCACCCACCATTTTATTCTCTACAGCCTCTGCCTAAAATATATAATGTTTGGGGGTTATAATTAGCTTTCTAGCAAAAAATGCAGATCTTTACATTTAGGAGAAGAATGTCAGAATTGGCCCAAGTGAAGCTGGTGAAAGGATAACTCAACAATCTGACATTTACAATTTTTTTTTATTACTTTTTGCTGAACTATGCCCTGCACTTCCCAATTTTGTGCTTAGATGAGATTAAAATCAGCCAATTGGTCACAGTCTTCTGAGGATACTACATCCCAAATCCCACAACCCACATCCCACATCCCACAGAGGTTTTGGGGCAATCTCCTCCCCAGAGAAGAGTTGACCACTGGCTACCAGGGAAGCAAGCAATAAGCTAAGTTGTTTTATAAGCTAAGCTTTTTTTACTGGTATCCTGGACATAAACAAGCATTTATCCCTCACAGTACTGACTTTTTTTTGTCATAGAAGTTTAGCTTTAGAGCTTAAAGAATATGTTACCCCAACATGTCGTATTGCTGATATGTGCAATGTACTTGTATGAAAAAGTATCCATTGTGTGAAATCCCTGGTGTTCCTGCCAGTCCCTCTGCTTTCATAATAAAAACTGACCACACTAGAGCAGAGCATAGTCAGTTTTCTGGCTGTGCTGGGAACTCAGCTTGCTCTCTTCAAATGATCAGCCTTAAGCTGACACTCCCCCTTGTACAACCATGCACTGGGAAAATCATTGTACTGCTGTTTCCCTTCCCCCAGCTCTCTTAGCTCCATATGCAGCTGACAATAAAGGGTATGTGATAAAAAAAATATATTGATATTGTTTTTTATGTACACACAAATGTTTTGCCTTTCATTTCTTCTTTAAAGTACCCCCCCCCCCCCTACACAGTCTTATAAGGAAACATGTACAGCTGAGGCTGTCAGTCACTTGCTGCGTGCTAAGAGGAGGAGGGGGGGGGGGGGTAGCAGGCTGTTACCATGGATTGTCTGGTATCAAAGAAAATGTTCACAAAATAACCATTCAGATAGCAGAAGAGGGGGGAACAGCGGGGATCCACACAGGCTGCTATGGACTTGTGGGCTTATCTCTTTAATTTACAATTTACATTTTTACTATGTGTCAGGAGCATAGATATTGCTATAATTTGGATGCTCCTATTCCGACACTCCAACATGAGGGTTTAATACTACTAATACAACGTATGCCATGTGCATTGTGGTGCTGCATTCCGCGTTGGCCGCTACTGTACCATGCCTCTGGGTGCTATTCACAATGACTTGCGCCAAACCAACAGCAATGCGCATGCACATTACTGTAATCATTACCATAACACTAATCTTGGTAAGCCCTGAATAATTTTAATCTTGATGTTTTGGATGCTTTATAAGTTGGTGTGGGTGCAAACACATTTACATTTTTATAGGGTCCGAGCAATGAAAACAAATGTTTTCATTTTTGGTAGATGTTGGAGAGTTAAAACATCTGACAACTTGCAACATCTCTAGGATACTGATAATAAGATATCTGTACTTGGGTTCCTGGGCCTACACACCTGTTGTGGTTGTTATTTTAGGAATTATGGTAGGGAGATCTCAATGTTGGAGAATCCAAGCCATATAAGAGGCTAGGAAATGACTTATCCCCAGCAGGCTTCATCTATAAATAAAAATGTACTTTTGGGTGGGCTGGGCTTTTATAGTCCTTTTAAGATTGAATAGGGGGGGTGTTGCCAAGACTGCAGTTAAATAGGATAGTCCACAGCCTCAACATAGATATCACCCCCTCCCCTTCTAACCCCCTACCTTCACGCATGGCTTGGTTCAAAAATCAAGAATGGTTATCAAAGAAGTCAATGTTTGACAAGCATCCCCCAGAGAGCTTGTCTTCCTATGTGACCTTGTATGAGTAGTGTATTTGGTAAGAGATGGAGCTGGTAAAGCAGGCTGGGACTTATAGCTACACACCAGCTGCAGATCTATTGACTGCCTGTTGCCGTAAGATAGAGTAGCATTTCCTGCCATCAGTAAACACGCCTTTCTATTTCCCTGGTACTGTACTCCAAAGATCTTTTATTATAGTTGCATTGTGACCTCTGTGAGGTTATGTCATGTTAATTTATCTGTTGGTTAGGCAAGCATCATGGGAAATATGCAGCAGTTCAGCTATAGGCTATCAGTGTCACCTACCACAAACCCTGCAAGAGGTGATCTCTGAAGCATGAGCAGTGTCAAAGTTGGCTATATTGCTCTGATTAGCTTCAAACCTAGTGGCAATGCTTTTAGAAACCAACATGATATTGTATTCAGTTGACTATTCGTTGACTCGCCACAGGAATGTGGTATCTGTGAATTGGAGAGCTTTGTGTTGCTGAGAATTAGCTCTTTGTCTGTAAGAGAACAGTCATTTTGTCTGCATTCCACAGGAGGTTCATGTGAAGTTTTCTTGTTTGTGCATGTGCTGCCATAGTAAATTGTGCTCACACTGCTCAGGATTTGTTGATTATGAAACCCAGCCATCAATAATTAATTTACATGTAGGCAGGATTATTTAAAAAGGCGATGCAACCCATAACGAAGTTGTGTTAAGAGCAGGAACAACCATGTTCTACCTTTTCATTAGTGTATTGCTGTCCAAGCATGTGAATGCAGTTAATTGCACTGGGAAACTGCACTTTGGACATTGCTGGTTTTTGTTTTTCTTAAGGTCTGCTAGAGTTTATGTACATGGTCTTTAATAGGTTCCTTATCTGAAAACATAACTGTACTTTTATATAGAAAGTGTACTGTTTGTCAGCATGCACAAACCATAGTGTGATCCTAAAATAAAATTGTTTTGTCGCCTATGTAAATGCTTATTCAAAACAATTCAGGAATAATATTAATAAGGGTTAAACTGACAAAAAGACTTCAAGGCTGCCCCAACTGCATCCTTAAGCACTCATACCTCCCATCTTTCAGAAATGGAAAACAGGGTAACTATTTAGCACTAATATCTAAATACTTCCCCATTTAAAACATTCCTCTAAATTTATCATGAACGTAAATAATCAAAGTGAAAAAACTCAAATCCATTTGTTGAGTAATTAAATTATCTAGTTGAGTGGTTGTTTTAAACTACCTTTTATCTCCTTTTTTGCTAGGGTTCCTTCACACCGAAGTAGAGCAATGTTTAGGCATATTTTGTTTTTGCATGCGTATGCAAGCACTTTAAAAGTGTTTTACATGTGCATTCAAATTTCAGGTGTCCCTATTTTAGCAAATGCAATGTACGGAGGGGCAAAAGCATTAAATTTGCAAATTTTCAGGCAATCCCATTTAGGTCCATGGGGCTACAAATGGCTCAAAGTTCTGCCTCAAAAATAGGTCATGTGGCTTTTGGAGTGCCAACACTGAAATACATTTGATGCTGAGGTCTTTCAAACTTCGAGTTACAAAATGCTTAGTTGTGAATGAGGTTTAACATAGAGAACAATATAAAACATTTTAGGTTATACTTATAGCTTAACTCCAGCAACTAATGCAGTTTCTAAAATGTGCAGACTTAAAGCGGAGTTCCACCCAAAAGTGGAACTTCCGCTTTAGGTAGTGCTAACCCCCTGACATGCCACATTTGGCATGTCATTTTTTTGGGGGGGGAGCGGGTACCTAGTTTTGACAGGTACCCGCTCCCACTTCCGCTCGGAGCGCCGCGGTGCACTGAGCGGAAGTTCTCCTCTCCCCCTCCCTCCCTGCAATCTTCTGGGACAGAGGTCCCAGAAGATTGCCGGCCAATCACGACGCGTAGCGCAACTCACGCATGCGCAGTGCGTACCCGAATGTAAAGCCGCAAACTGTCACAGCCGGGTGCCCACACCAGTGATGCCGGCGCCGGAGAGCAGAGAGGGAGAAGAGCGAGGCTTCGGGCGGCCGCATCGTTGGACCATTGGACAGGTGATTGTGTTAGGCTGGAACTCCGCTTTAATATGGGTTAAAGGGGAAGTCCACCCTAACACTAAAATCTCTACATCTACGGGCATCAACGATCTAACACTAACCTATCTAGCCCTGTAAAGAAGAAATCAGTATACATACCTTTTTTAAAGCTGATCCAGCGGCGGAAGCTCTGCAGAGGACACAGCCGACAACGTCTGTGAAATGAATGTAGAGTGACATCACCCATAGAGTTTTTATAAGGCTTCTGTTGTCAGCTGCCTCCTCTGCACCCGTCTCCACAGCGAAGCCACTGTAGGCCGCTGGGACCGGACCAGAGTGGCTACAGAAAAGGTATGTGTACTGATTTCTTCTTCACAGGGCTAGATAGGTTAGTCTTAGATTGTGGATGCCTGTAGATGTAATGTTAGGGTGGACTTCCCCTTTAGGTCCTATGAGGTGCATTCAACAAGCTACCACTATACTCCTGGCACTCTTACAAGAGCAATGCTGCTTTCTCACACAGCAGCCGCTCTGCCCACCCCTCCCCTCCACTGTCCAGTCACAGTAGGCTTTCTATTTTGTAAGTGGTTTCCCAAAATACAAAGGCTTCTGTGATTGTACAGGAGGGAAGAGGGGCAGGCAGAGTGGCTGTATACAACTCTGCAGCTGCAGGAACTGATAGAAGAAGGTCCACTTTGTAAGACAAT
This sequence comes from Pelophylax lessonae, assembly GCF_965119305.1. NCBI lineage: Eukaryota > Metazoa > Chordata > Amphibia > Anura > Ranidae > Pelophylax > Pelophylax lessonae. The sequence goes on from NC_138774.1 coordinate 142,363,906, forward strand.
TTTTACTTTGCAAAGGGATTTCCACTTAGCTTAGCATGTGAGGTGAAGCTCTGCTGACTTAGGCTGGCCATACATTATACAATTTTCTTACAATTTTCTTACAATTTTCTGTACAATTTTCTTTAGATTTACCTACAACTATGTAGTACAAAGGCCTGCCTAATTGAATACAATTGAAAGTGGTGTTTTGTTTTGACCTTATATTATATTGATTTTGGTAAATCTAACAGAAAATTGAACATGTATGGCCAGCCTTAATCCAATAATTTGCAGGAAAAAGTGCTGTTTTTTTTTTTTTTTTTTGTCTTTGTTTTCTTGCATATGATTGGGAATTTAAAAAATGCCCTTGCAAAGTGAACAACCTATTTTCCTTTAGTAAATTAACCCTATTGTGTATGCTGATTTAGGAACATAGTGAAAAGAGAAATTATGTAAAATCAGCCTCAGCAAAAGTTGAATATCAACTGCTTAATTTCACTAGTAATCATAAAAAAATCATACGTAGGTATTAATCTCATTGTCACTGGTTTGTGCACAGCGTTGTTGTTTGGCGTTTGTTGTTGAATACGCTAATACTTGCTGCTTTCAGATCTTGGTTTAATCCCAGTTCTTACCAAAATCCTAGATGTAAGCCGGCAAACACAGAAGCAAACTCACTTTGCCCCTGGCTTTTCAGTGTATCTTATAGACGAGAGCCTGGTACATGCTTTCAACTCCACATAGCACAGGATGTGTCAGAAGATTTGATATACTGTGGTAAAGGCCATTACCTTATTAAAGGTCATTGTGTATTTGTTAGAGACTGTGGGGAATTTGTTCGACATCTAAAGGAAAAGATAATAGATTGAAGCTGAGCAACATATTTGTAGCTGGCAGCTCAGCCAATCTTTGTCTACTTAATGTAATTGTTACAGATTAGTTAAAGATTTTTCTAAAGCAAGTTGTAAATCTTACAGTCTAGACAGGGCATGGGCAGGCTTTAACAGCTACATGTGAACTGCATATCCCAGCATTCTTGCTTTGGTGGCAGAGCGTTGGGTAAGAAATGGGCACATCCGAATTCTGATAGCCAATCTCCCCATTTTATGAAGCACATTTTGATACATGCCTAGTGCATTGCTGAAAATGATTACAGTAACAGTATGAGAGGTATTACATGGATTTATTGATTAAAGTGTCATATTGGCTTATCTGTATGTTGTAGTAGACACAAAAATTTGCTGAGTTAGTAAATAAAACCAGAAGCATGTGTAAGACAATGTAATTGTTCTTATGCACGTCTGTTTTCACTTTTATGATTAGTCTGTGTTGCATAGGGATTACTTTCCTTCACTTTCTGCCCCAAATATAGTTACATAGTTAGTCCGGTTGAAAAAAGTCCATCCGGCTCAACCAATAAAAAAAAACAGTAATGAAAACCCAACCATACAATCCCATATACACAATCCTATACCCGCAGTTGATCCAGAGGAAGGCGAAAAAACCCCAGCAAAGTATCATCCAATTTGCTACAGAAGGGGAAAAAAACTCCTTCCTGATCCCCCGAGAGGCAATCGGATATTCCCTGGATCAACTTTACCTATAAATAGTAGTACCCACTTATATTAAGTACACCCAGGAAAGAATCCAGGCCATTTTTAAAGCAATCTAGTGAGCTAGCCAGAACCACCTCTGGAGGGAGTCTATTCCACATTTTCACAGCTCTTACGGTGAAGAAACCTTTCCATATTTGGAGACAAAATCTGTTTTCCTCTAGACGTAAAGAGTGCCCCCTTATGCAACAAAGTGAGAGAAAATGCCCTCTCAGTTGTCACTGGAACAGGTGTACCCAACAGATCATTTGCATCCCATTTTGCTCCCAAAGACAAATGTAAAATGAAATTTCATGACTTGACCACTGTCACAGGACAATTAGAGAGGGGCAATCTACTTAGCTGGGATATTCATAGTAATAACAAATTTACTGGGGTTCTGTTTCCCTAGTAAACTTCCAAACTCCTAGTAAATCCAAAACTAAAAAAAAAGTTTGGCTATGCATACACTTTTAAAGCTAAACTCAGAACAGTACTAAAACCACATAACCATACGTGAACATTGGTAACATGGTTTGTGATTTTCACCTTCTTTTTCACAATAATGGTTGGTTGCTCTTCAGCCTAATATCTATGATATTCTAAGCTGCATAGGCAGCATAATCAGACCAGTCATCAGCCCTGCCTTTTTGTATGCCCCCATCTCCAGTACCCCTTCACAGAAAACCCTTCACAAAGCAGCAGAAGTCGCACCTCTTTTTTTAATTTTTTTATCCTGCACCAGCATTTTTCAAATATTAGGGTGGCATCAACATGCCCTTTTAATATCCATTTTAAAATGAGATACTTGAGCCTAATTCTGCTATATTTTCTTTGTAAATCTGAAGGTTGTCTTTCCTACTGACTGGTTTTATTGATTCCAAATGTCCAAATTTTATATGCTTTTTGTTGAGTTTTTAGTCATTTTGATGCAATTTACAGGCATTCGTATTTAAGATGCACTTTCTAGAAACTATAGAAAGTAAGATATCTTGGAAATTTACAGCACACTGAAAATTAACAGTTGAAACACTTTAGGTGCACTTGGGCCCATTTACACTGTTTTTTAAAAGCAAACCAAACCGCATAAACACAGCAAGGAAAGTCTGTGCCAGTGTACCTGAGGGTACAGTTTTCCATCTTATTTTGAAGGCTTGTGGTTTAGCAAAATTCAGTCTGCTGCCTTTTCCGACCTGTTTTTAGAAAATTCACACTTTGTGGTTTTTAAGGGCTCCTTTGGAAATATGCATGTAGCATATATGCTGTGTTGCACAAAGGTGCAATTTGCTCATCTATCTGAGTTTTATTTTGATTTAGCCAATGCTTGGAAAAACCTATACCAGAAGGACAGAAGTGAAGGGATGTCTGTCAAATAGGAAAAGGCAGCACAAAAAAACATTTTCATATAATGGACAAAGGTTAGGAAATAGATCATGTTTGTATGGCTCTGTAGGGTCGATTTACTAAAATTGGAGCATGCATAATCTAGTGCAGTTCTGCATAGAAACCAATCGGCTTCCAGGGTTTATTGTAAAAGCTTAATTGAGCAAGCTAAAGTTAGAAGCTGATTGGGTACCGTGCTACCAGATTCTGATTTCTCTAGTTTTAGTAAATCTCTCCCTGTGTGTCTTCCTGACCCAGAGACCACTGTTCTCCTAATTTGCCCTCATGTCACAGGGGTCAGTAAGATGCACACTGAGGGCAAATCTCCTGAAGTTAACGCTGACAGTTTATATCCCTTCCCACTTCTTTTCAAAAGTTTAAAAAAAAAAATCTGTCTGGAGTTGACTTTTAAGCATTTGAAGTAAACTCAAATATTTGACATTAAAAATTAAAGTTCATGCTATCAAATACTTTAGGCCAGCGATCTCTATAATTTTAAATAGAGGGCCACATCCCTATATTTTATAAATATTTGCTGGCCAAGATCAGTTTTATAAATTAATGACTCAAAATAAAATGAATGAAAAAGGTTAACTTGGTGTTTTTTTTTTTTTGTAATAAGCATAATATGATTACATATAACCGATGGATAGATGATAACAGAAAAAGCTTAAATAAATCAAAGCAAAGAAAATCCAAATAAACTTGAGCCCATCAGTGTCCCCCCCCTTAGAGGAGAGTCCCCATCAGAGTCGCCCCTTTAATCCAGGTCCCTATCAGAGTCCCCTCCTACATCAGAGGATTAAAAAAATTGTGCAGTAGTCTGGATTTGACCCGCAAGCCAAGTTTTGAGACCCCTGCTTCAGGTTTTGCACAAAAGGCCAGTGTGAAGCACAGCGAAGGTGCGCAAATTAGGTTACCCCATTGCAAGCAAATAACATTTAACTGATCTGACTATGGCAAACAAGATTTTTTTGTTAGTATAATTTACTACAATCTGCGCCCCATCATTGTACACTGAATAAGCCCTGAGTGCCATTTGTATTGTTAGAAATAAAATCCATCAGTGTCACCGTACGTTTTTTTTTTTCCCTTACTTAACTGGTCTTTTATTAAAGCTGCAGCCATCAGCAATTTAATATAAAAATTGCAAAATAGCTCAGTGGTTTCAATTTACTGTGAGCCCGTATGTTAATAAGCACTTTACAGGAAAATGCAGCACTGCAATGTGGATTTTTTTCTGAGCCACCCCTGCTTAGAGAGCCTAACAGGTAGTGACTAATGACAAGAGAAAAGGGAAATTGACTTGAACATCAAAC